>NC_046161.1:69931014-70531014 GCF_011064425.1 Rattus rattus | reverse complement strand
CTACTTGGAGTGATAATGCTCCCCTCAAGAATCATACCCTATTACCAGACCCGGGAAAACCCTTTTGAGTTGTTGGCCCAGGATGTCCAAGAAACTCCCCAAAGCATATGACTGTTCTGCCCTTGGCTACCTCCTAGAAGCTGAATGTAAATTCCTATTTCTGAAGACACTGTGCACTTAAACTCAAGACTCAAAAGAGTCAAGCTGAATATGATACAAATTCTCCTCCCTGAGGACTGGCCTTCATAACACACGCTGCCAAGGAAGGGAAGAAACCAATAACCCCACACAGCTGCGATGCCTATAAATATGAACCGTTACAGTGACCTTAACGATAAGATATCCCTAAAGGTACAAGAGTGGCACTCATATCTTGGCAGTAACTATAAGATATCAAATTGGTTTTAAAGTCTGCTCAACAGGAAGGAAATCATACCTCGTACTGTAAACCTAGCCAGATACCTAGGGCTATTGAGGTCACGAATAGAAAAGAACCCACCACTGCCACCTTCCTAAGCTAGTATAATTTCCAAGTCTAAACACTTCTCCATGTACTCACAGATATGTATAGCTCCCAGACATTATCAAGGAAGCTTCTCTTTGGAACAGAGACGACCATTGATGAAAGCTGCAACTAGTCAAAATACAGAGATCAGAGATCATAAAGTTCTCAGAACAAACTGGCATGTCAACAATACAAACCCCATACCTAAAGCCGAAGACATTTGTCAAGAGCCGTGTAAAACTTGCAAAAGCCAGAGGACTGGGGATATGCTGTGCTATTACACCCTAAAACGACAGGGAAGCTATTCTCATGATGCTTCATCCTTATGGATGCCTAAAAGAGACATGAAGAATGACAATACCAATATATGTGATAACAGGAAGGGGGAAACACATCACAGGTTTTCACCCCTAGAAAAAGAACTACATACAGGTATGGACTACTGAGACAGAACTAGTCTTCCCCTGGGATGAGCCCCCAATTGAATATCTAATACAGTGTGGTCACACACACCCCAAATATATCCAAGAAACATTAAACACACTTGGCATGCTGCATTCATATATTTATGCATATATGTAATAATAATTAAAGAAAGAGAAGCAATAAATCTGAGGAGCAGGGGCATATAGCATGAATCGGAGGGAAGAGTGAGTGGGAAATTACATAATGAAATGTTAATTTAACAAAAAGAGAAAACCTGGATGAGAATTTCCTACAGAGATGGTTCCTGTGAAAGTTAAACAGTTAATGTAACTGGAGTATGTGATCAAAGAACACCGTCCATAAAGATAAAAGCAGATGCTTTGCCGGGAGCTCTCAGGAGGGCATGACATTGCTGTTGCTAATGGTTACAGCGACACTGAATATTTTCAATAAGAGTAGGAAAAAAACGTGACAGGTGGGAGACATTGAGATTTCAAGCATTGGTCACTGGGGGGAAAGGAAGGATATTACATTTCAGAGAAATATTAAATCTGAGTAAAGGCTTGAGTCTAGTTTTGGATGAGTTTGGCATGCTGTAGAAGAAGAAAGTGGTTACTGTTGTACCTTTTTGTCTTGAATGAGCGAATAAACAAACAAGCATACATGTGCCCAGGAACACACATGTAGGGTTGTGTGGCACTGACAGGCCATGTAGAAACAGGTCCTGACAATGTGGAATGTTTTCACAAGTGAGGCCAGGGCAATGAGGGGTCCAGCTACCTTGCCGAGTATGAGAAGAACAGTGAAAGTTCAAGAGAAGCAAAGCCTTGTAGGTAAGCAAAGTCATAATCTATAAATATTTGAACAGACATAATACAAATACTACCCTTATTTTTTAGTGGCAGAATAATACAATCTACCATAAAGCTCCAACATAAACTGCTCCAGGACTCTCCTGATAATATTTTTTTATTGATTTTTTCCCTTTAGTTAACTCTACTATAATAATGTGTGACGATTAATGCTGAATTTCAATTTTACAGCATTTACAATCACTGGAGACAAGCCTCTGGGCAAAGTGTTGATGAGGGATTTTCTTAAATATGTTAGCTGAGATGAGAATGCCTATCTTAATATGGTTGGCAGCAGCCTATGGCTTGAGGTTCTAGTTTTTCCTCCCTCTGCCATCTCCTTCCCATCTCCCTACTCACCCAACTTCATGTTTCTTATTCTCTCTCTCTCTCTCTCTCTCTCTCTCTCTCTCTCTCTCTCTCACACACACACACACACACACACACACACACACACACACACACACACACACACACACACACACACACACACACACACACACACACACACCCCAAATCTATGGTTTGTGTTATCCATTGCTCCTGGACATAGAGCCTACACTGGAGTATGGTCAGTGTCACCGCATTAAAATGGCTTCTTAGTCAGTTGTCGGATTCAGTGTTCACTTCTCCTGTCAGTGCTGGGCGCCTGTCGGTCTTCAACCAATCTCTGTTCTGCCAGTCTCTGAGTTGACAGATGCATCAGTCCTGTTCCGTCTAGAATATACTGTATCCTTGGAGTCACAGCATCTCTGCACCTTACAATCTTTCTTCCTCTGCTTCACATAGGTCTCTGAGCCTTAAGGGAAGGGGTTTGGTGAAGACATCCCATTCAGGAATGAGTGTGGCAGAATCTGTCATTCTGCACACTGCCCAGTTTGGGTCCTTTTGCTAATTATTGTCTCCTGCAAAAAGAAGCTTCTCTGATACGGGTTGAGCGATGTCCTCATCCATAGGTATAGCACTGTGTTACAGCACTGAAATAGAAAACATAGCAACCGTCCTCTTCTTTGCTCACATACTAAATCTAGAAGCACATGCATTTACATATGGCTCACTGAGAGTAATTATTGACAACCTGGAGTGTCTTCATAATACAGGGACCAGAGTGATAAGTGATACAGAATGATGGCTGTATGTGAGAGTCTTTAGGATTTAGCTAAAGAAAAGATTGAGAGAACGATCATAACAGTGGTCTTTAAATACTTTAAACTCATTATAGCTACTGTTTATTTTTACCCCTTAACTCCAGAAAATACAGTGAAATGCTGGTCTCTATTGTCTCAGACAGTGGCTTACTTTGTATACATGTCCTTTTTTTTAAAATTTTTGCTTTATGGGCATGGCTTTTTTCCCTGAATTTATTTCTGTGTACCATGCATATCTGATGCCTGGGGAGGCCAAAAGAGGGCACAGATCCACTGGAATTGGAGTTACAGAGAGCTCGAAGCCAATGCCACATGGGTGCTGGGAATCCAACCCAGGTCCTCTTAAAGAGCAGCTGGTATTTTAGCCACTGAGCCGTCTTTGCAGATGCCAAAGGTGATCCTCTTTGGAAATGGAGTCATTGAAAATGTGATTTCTGAAGATGAAGTTAAACTGTACTAGGGTGAAGTTTAACCCTATATGAATATGCACTTGTAAGAAGATGACTATGCAAACATCTAGACAAGGGAGAGTGTCCTGTGATCACGGAGGCAGAGATTGGAACTCCACATGTAAAGTTTGCAGATTCAACCATGATGCCCATCAGACCACAAGAAGCTAGGAGGAAGCAAGGGAGATCTTCCGTATAGGTTAGGAGGCAGAAATAATCGCACCTTCTTTTCCAGGTCTAAGTTGCACAGTTTAACATACATTTAAAAGTCCCAGAAATATTACTTGATATCCATTTTTCTTATTATAAACAATAAGAATGTGTTTTTCAATTGCTAGGTTATGTATGGTTCAAGAATTTATGTAAAATAACAGGTTTGCCAGCATCACCTTCAAGTGAGAGCATTGGGGTGTATCCTAATTAAGGCCACCTGATGTTTTTGGCTATCACCTTGCTGAAGTTAAAGAATCATTTGAATTATTCAAAAATTAAATCTTCCAAAGTATAAATATTTTCTTAAATTCCATATTGGGAGCTGAGAGCTAATTTTAACCTTAGGAACTAGTGCATGTATTTTTTTGCCAGAATAGAAAAATCCCAATGGTAGATTGTTGACGTTCTGGCCTCTTTCTCATCCACTGCCCTTGAGAGAAGCTCCAACTTCTGTGCTTGGCTCTTAAATTTAGAAGGGGTTTCTTTATAAAAACCATCTTTTGTACTGTCTCTCTGTAGGTTCCTTCTCCTTGGCTAGGAATCTTCCTTCCCAGCAGCTCACCTTGTGCTGTTCTGGGAAGCTTTGGTTTTGGTCTGATTAATTGATTGATTGATTGATTGATTGATGATTGATTGATTTAAAGAGATCCGACTAGCCTGACTTCTTCCTGCCTTTTCCCCAAGGCTTTTCAGGCTGTAAGCTTGAGTTCTAACTGCTGCAGTTGAGCATCATTTTAGAGAAGTTAAGCTTTGGTTCTTCCTCACAGTCCCTCCCAGAAATAAAACTCAGACTCAAAATATCTTTACAAATACCTTGGTCATATAGCTAGGCTCTAATCTGACTAGATCATAACTAAAATGACTCAATTATTTTAACCTACATGGCTAGTTACCTGTGCTAAGGTATCATGCATCCTTCTGCTCACATCTTTTCCCTTGAACCTCCCACCTGGCTTTATCCCAGAATTCTTTCTCATCCTGGATGTTCCACCTCTGTTTCCTGCTTTAGCCATAGGCCATGGGCTTTTTAATTGACAGGCAATGCATCCATACAGTACACAAGATACTCTTTCTACAGTAGATGATTGTCAAAAATAAGTTCTTACTCGGGCACTTAAATTCAACAAGGTGTCTTTATTTCTGCCACTACTTGAGGTTTCCAGGCACAGTATCATTTCCATGACAACCCTAACAGGTTAAGAATACCCTGGAAACACAATCACAGATCCATTTACTGAACTTCATTAGCACTGTGCGCAGGCATAGATTATGAAAGTGACAGTGTTGAAATCTCTATGTGTCAGACAGGTAGAGGGCACAGTGTGTAGTAACTTGATATTCTTTCGGTAAAAAAATAGCTGAGCAGGCTAGCACACCATTAAAGAAGGAAGGTTCCACAGTGTGATAAGGCCAACCAGGTCAGATTTCAGGATGATGTTCAGAGGCCATCAGGAATAATAAAAAGGAGAGGGTTGGAGCCTAGAATTTAAGTACATTCCATTATAACTTCATCGTTTTGAAAACCAAAGGTAAAGTAAGTGGCGAAGGACACAATTATCATATTTTCATATTTTGTGAGTTCAATTATCACAATTTTCATATTTTGTGAGTTCTTAACAGGTCCAACAAAAGTCTTTGTTTCAATTTTCTTACACACAAATATACTTGATATCTTCCTGTAAGATTTGCCCAAATAGAACAATATAAGTACATGAACAATTTGAGTAATGGTTGGATAGTAGTAGCTTGTTTTGTTTGGTTGGTTGGTTTTTATATTAATATAGTTAATATTTTCTTCTCCTGGTTGTCCATAATGTAAATGTGGGAAGTCATGGGTCAAGGTCATGAATGAGGGGAATCACAATTGTTCTTTGAAGATTACTAATTTTTTTTTCTTTTCTTTTTTTTTGGAGCTGGGGACCGAACCCAGGACCTTGGGCTTGCTAGGCAAGCGCTCTACCACTGAGCTAAATCCCCAACCCCTGAAGATTACTAATTCTAATTCTCCTCATTCAACTCCAACTCATCAACTTTTTATTTTAATTTTGGCAGAGTTTTATTAGGTAGCCCTGAGTGACTTGGACCTCACTACGTAAACCAGACTAAACTTAAACTCACAGAGATCTACCTACCTCTGCCTCCCAAGGCTAAGACTGAGAACGTGTGATCATATATCTAGACCAGGAACTACTTCTTGATATTTTTCTACATACAGAGAACTGAAGGAATAGAAAGATCAATCAGAAGCTGTTATTTGAGTTAGTGTACAACTCAAGAGATAGACAGCGCAGTCCTATGAATAGAAAATACAGGTATTGGGTCAATGAACTCATTTTAACCACAGATTCCAAATTCTCAGAGATTAACAGATGGACTGACAACAGCACAGCTTTAAGCACACATGTATGGCTTTTTCGGCACATGGGTATGGTCTTTGCAGTCATGTTAAATCTCTTGACTTTCTTCATCGCTGCCTCGTCTCTTTGTTTATTCCCCATCTCTTTGTCTTTCTCTATCAGTCTGCGTGGCAGTGTGGAAGAACCACCACATGAGGACAGTCACCAACTACTTCATAGTCAACCTCTCCCTGGCTGATGTGCTTGTGACCATCACCTGCCTTCCAGCCACCCTTGTTGTTGACATCACCGAGACCTGGTTCTTTGGACAGTCCCTCTGTAAGGTCATCCCTTATTTACAGGTAATTCTGTTTTGAGTCCTTTTAGAAATTATTTTTACATGTTTTTAGTTATAGACATTACTGTCTTATAAAATAATTAATGTGTTAATAAATAAATATAGATATTCAGAAAATAAAAAATGTAAGGATAGTTATGCTTGAGATTTACTGAATAAACAAGTTCATGCCTGGATAAAATTGAGGTAATAATGCTGCTAATTATTTCTCAGTTCTCATCGTTATTAAAATAGATGATTTAGACCAACTAATGATTAAGACATTCCTAGCTCCATTATTATTATTATCATTATTATTATTATTATTATGACATTATTATTATGACATTATTATTATGACATTATTACTATGAACGTTTGTTTTGTAATAACCAGGAATATAGGTCTTTCTTCATGATTTCTTTTCATCCTGAAAAATTAAGAGATAGGTGGTCAAAGAGGGGCAACTTTGGGCCTCAGTTCTGGTTTGGAATATCTGTTCTGCCATCTCTAGATGGCACACTTTCAGGTAAAATACGTAGACTCCTGGCACTCAGTTGCCTAAAATGGTAATTATTGTCAGATCCACCTCAGAGAGCTGTTGTGGCAGATTGTTTAGGTCATTTACGTAAGTCTCTTGGCTCTCTGATTACCTCATCGTGATCTTACAAAGCAATGTCTTCAGAGTAAGAATCAGTTACCATGGCTGCCTCAGTGAGAAACAGTGAGTGGAGACTTTCTGTATCTGTTTGACACAGAAAAAGAATTAAAAACACTTTTAAAATAATTATCTTCTAATTGTATTTACAAATGTAGTCAGTGATAAAAAGATTCCTGATAGTGACTGACCATAGTAACACATGCCTAACAGCAGTGTTCCACTTAGGAAGTAGTTGGTGAAGGAAAGAACACTGTGTTCCCCTTAGGAAGCAGACAGAGAGAAAAGGTGGGTGGTCTCTCTGTATCACCCCACTGTCCCCATCGCCCTTGTTCCTATTTCCTGCACCTTTACAGTTGGCAATCACAAGGCTTGCGCAGACAGATAATGGTATTTACATGAAAGAAAACTGGGAAAGCTCACCAATATCCACTACTAAAAATAATTTAAACTATTCTTTGAAACCAAAATATTCAATTCAACAGCTCCTTGATAATCTCTTCTAAAGAGAGGAAATATTTTTAAACATCAGATATCATGTATAGCATATGTGATGATGCCATAGATGTGACAAGCTACATACAAGCATTATGTATTACAAGGTGGGTGGGCTCACCTGCTGAGGACCATAGATGGATTACAAAAAAACTTTAACAAACCCTTTGAAGAAGTAGTCAAGTGAACAATGAAGAATCACCTCATAGGGGACAAAACTCAGTCAGAATGTATGGCTATGAGTGCGCTCCCATGCAGGAACTAGAAAAAAAAAAATAAAAGCAGCAGAATATTGGGAATTTTCCTGTTATTTCCAGTAAACTGCATTTCTCTCTGCTCCACTAATCATCCAAGAGGAAATGTCAGCTCCCCTTGGCGTCAGGGTAGTTTCGCCTGCCTAGGTGCTCCATGATCTCTGTCTCGTGAGCGTGAGGCTTTGATAGAGGGGACGATGCAATGTGGAATTATCACCCATGCCAGGAGAGTGCATTCTAGCTCTGATACACTGACAGCTTGCTGTGCCATGCACCTCCGATTCTCCTGGGAGCCCAAATGAAGATACAGGAAATCACACTAACAGCAAGGGTTGCTGGCATGAGTAGTCTTGAAGTCACTGGCATCATTTCTTCTGTCTAACGCAATTTATGAGAAAGTTCTAAATGTCAAGGGACAAATGGAGATTCTGGCCCCTGGATAAACAGTGTCCAGTTCAATCCATCCTCACAAGAGAAGACCAATGTGTAATCACGGACTGGAAACGAACTGTGCCTATCGCTTAGCTCATTCACCTCAACCTCTTGTTAGAAGTGTGCAAGCACACGAAGAAAAACCAGTCTCCGAGTTACCTTTTTCCCTGTATTTCAGAGGCACAGTGACCCAAGGACAGTGCTCTAATTTCAAGTCCAGTAGTTCTTCTCCTAGTTGCTACAGCCTAACACTGATTGCTTTTGTCCCTAACATGTGACTTAAATATTTTGTATATGTGTATAAATACACTTTCAGTGTGCTGAAGCTACACAGGGGTATTTGGTTGTATTTGGTTTTTACTGATTTGATGTGATTTACATGTTTTCTTCTAAAACAATACACCTTAGGGATAGATATACTATAACTCTTAGGCAAATGCTTAAATTATTTAAGAATCTTACAACTGGAAAAAATCACTTAATAATTAAAATAGGCCTCTTAGATCTCTCTTTTGAGAGAGGGGGGGAGGGGAAGGCAGTAACAAAGCCATCATTTGCAATTATTCATAATAAGGTGTAATTTTGTATTTTCCAAGAATATCTTATAAAGTGGATGCTAATTACCAGTAAATATTCTTAAGACATCAACGGGCATAGAAATGGAAATAAATCATTGGTTGACAAAGCCCATTCAATGGATTCTACTGTCAGTGTCAAGAGTTTTCCATATTGGACACAGACCAGCATAATCTTTCACTCTGTGTCCACCAAAGAAAACAACACACCCAAGACACTTCTGGAACTAATGTCACTCTTTGAAGTGAGTTCGTATGAAATGACCATTATAATGTATTAGTTGTGGGACATACTAGAAATGACTTTTGAATTTGAGCCATGTTGCTTCCATTTCGCTCACCAGGGTGATCAGAAGACATGAATAAAAAGTTGAGAGGCCTCGATGGACATTTGCATTTCTCATTGCTGGAAGCAATGACTATAGCATTGCCCCAGCAGCCACGAAACAGCGGCCCTACAGATCCAGACTGTTCTTTTCCTACCCACATTGAAAGTGGAATCTGGGGTCCAAGGTTCTTGGCTTCCTAAGAAAAAGAAAAAGGGGTCATGGGGAGTAGGGAATTTGTTAAGAGAAATTTGAAGGTGCCCAAACTTCTCAATGGTCATCAACTCACTAAGATTAACTTACAGAAAAATTAGCCTCCAAGAGTTGAGAAAAATCCATGGATTTAGTTAGATTATCATGAGTAGTCTTTCTTGAAAAATCTCCAGAAAGGAAGATGATAAATAACATTATGATAAATATCGTCATTTTAAAGTATAATGAATAAGAGTAAATACACAGCACTTGCATGGAAGCCTTGAGTTAGGCATTTTGCGTATAAATTAACTCTATAATTCCATGTAATCAATGCTTCATTCAGAACAGGATCTTGTATTAAAGACAAGTCCGTACATTAATGATGTGGGAACCAATAGGGTTGAAATGTTTATTTCTTTCAATTTCCAAAATGAACAGATACTTGCGATGTTTTTTACATACAAGTCTGTACTAGGAGGACCTGCCTGCTTTTAGGAGAAAGACACTAATTCTGTCAGTCAGTGAACTGTAGCCCACATACTCAATACAGAATTCTTTTTTAATGTGATCTAGGTTTTTATTTGTTCCAATATATTGGAAATCAATTGATATAAAGTACCCGTTTTTAATTTAAAAGTATGAAATAAGATACCCATTACTTATCTGCAATAACGAAATGAAACAATGAAAACTGCATGATAATTTAAAATATACAATGCCGTGTCATTCTGGTTAAAAGAGAACTTTCAGTTGAAGAAGAAACACAGGTATAAGTTCTTTTCCTCAGCGATTAAACAGTACTTACACTGCCGGGACGAAAGCTGCAAAACAAAGTAAAGATAGGAATTATTCAAACATCATAAACTGAGCATTTAGTGTGAGGAAACTGCAAGGTCTCACAGCACCTACTTCACATCTGAAAGGAAATACAAAGTTTCCTCATGCACTTCTACATTTCTACTTTCATCATTTTTTAAACACAAAAATTATTTATGTGAATTAATACATGGAGCGGGCGACCCTGAGTGCCCTTTTTGTGTTGTAACTACTTTGCAGATGCAGCAGATGCTCTCACATTCCCTTTCCCACACCTAGCAATTCCCTTGAATCGTGTTCCTTTCTTCCCTCTCTAGACTGTGTCAGTGTCTGTGTCTGTTCTTACATTGAGCTGCATTGCCTTGGACCGATGGTACGCCATTTGTCACCCTTTGATGTTCAAGAGCACCGCCAAACGGGCTCGAAACAGCATTGTTGTCATCTGGATCGTCTCCTGCATCATAATGATTCCTCAAGCCATTGTCATGGAGCGCAGCAGCATGCTCCCAGGCCTAGCCAATAAGACCACCCTCTTTACAGTCTGCGATGAACGCTGGGGAGGTAAGTAGGCTCGGTCCATGAGCTCGCATTGACGTGGGACCCGCAAATGTTGCATTAGCGTCACTATTGCTAAATTGCTCTTATATACTTTATTAACATCTTTTCGAAAGAGCTCAGCATGAAGGTGAAAATAAACTTGAAACACACAATTTTCATAAATAATTTAAGTCGTTCGGAGGTGCTTCATGAACTATTTTTAATTTTTGTTTTTTTTTTAAAATGGAAGTGAATTGGGGAGTTTATGCAATGACTCATCTTTAGTTATTTCTTAAAGTTTTAAAACAAACAACTAGTCAATGAAACAAATCAAAACACAAATTAAGAGTTTATTAAGATCATTACACAAGATTTTCCAAAAAGCTAAATACAGAGATTATATATAACCTAGTTTTCCCATTCCTGAACATGAACCTGAAGAACTCTGTATTTTATTTCAGAGATACCTGTGCATCTGTGTTTGTTACTCTATTCATAATATTAAATAAAAATAGAATCAGCATAGACATCTATGAGAGTGTGATACATATCACAAGGCAATTTTGTCCGACCATAAAGAAAAATAAAATATTCAGGGAAAATGGATGGAGATAGAAAATATTACATGGAGTGAACCCAGGCTGAGAAAGACAAATGCTGCATGTGCTCTCCTATGTGTGCATCTTAGCATTTAACTTTTTTTAAATGTGAATTTTATGTTCAAATAAAGCAAGGTAGACACCAGGAAACTAGAAAGGGGCCCATGAGAGGGGAAGAAAAAAGAAATGTTAAGGACGAGGGGTAGGAAGACTAATAGAACCCACATTCTTTTTTTTTTTTCCGGAGCTGGGGACCGAACCCAGGGCCTTGTGCTTGCTAGGCAAGCGCTCTACCACTGAGCTAAATCCCCAACCCCTAGAACCCACATTCTTTAAAGATCTGTTTTCAGCTTAAAACTCTGTTCTCAGAGCACTGCAGTATCACAGAGATGCCTGTTCACTGGGTGAGGAATTGTATCAATTAGAAATCACCTGTATATGGTATACATCTGTGCATATCCAGTACCCATGATAGTAATATAAACAAGCAGATTTTTCCAGGCATTGAGATTCTTTGCTTCCAAACATCTCACAATAGGAACACACCCACCCATGCATGATAGAAACAGAGATACGGGCAGAGAAAAAATAACAAAAGGTCACCATACATTTCAGTCCGGCGTGTAATATCTACACATGAGAGCAGCGAATTGCCCTCTCTTAGATAATTGCATTACAATGGCTCATACTTACAGAATCTAGACATCAGGGAAGAATGATTGTTAAATACACGTGCAACACGCACTCACACCTACTATAAAGACGAATCAAGCAAGTGATGTAGGAGGCTCAGGCAGGTGGACCCCGAATCCTAACCCAGAGTAGGCTGCACATTGACAGTCTTAAAAGAAAAAGAAAAAAATCACAACAAAACTGTAATAGAATTATACAATTTGAATTTCTTGCTATTCAAATATTGAATATCTTTTCAATTAGTTTTTTACTAACATTATGATACTTTTGCTTTTTTTATCATCAATTTCTTAATAAAATATCCCTTTAATATTATGGACAAAAATAAACCGAGTGGAAAGCTAAATACTTTCCTTAAGTATCTGTGTCCCATTCATTTAATGCTCAAACAACATCTAAAGCATCTAGAGTGTGCCAGGCATTTTGCCCAGTAGAGCATGCTCTCCGGTGAGGCTGAAAGACAAAGAAGCCACTGTGTGGTTAGTGGACCAAGTACTAGGGCCACAAAGGAGATAACACCTTCGGTCCTGGCCATCTGGACACGTGTCTACAGAGATGCCACTAACGTTTCAGCAGGCATTAAAGATGAGTATCAATTCTGACAACTGGGATTAGGGAATGGGTATCCTGGGGAAGGAAAAGATGTGTCGCGAGGGGGAAGAAAACCCACTCACTAGGGCCCACATTTTAAGGAAGGAGGAGACCAGGGAGAAGGCATGGCTGGTGGGGCACGGGCAGCCTGAGGAAATGACTTTGGTGGAAAGTTAAAGTCTGCTACATGAGTTCCTTTACAGTAAATAATTGCTGAAAAGCATCTTACAGCCCATGCCCTGACCCTTCTCTCTTGATCCATGACTACATTGACCCCTACGGAGATGACACCGTGTTCAAAGTAGAAAGCAGTGTGTACACGTCAATTACAAGAGTCCTATTGAAATTCTTTGAGATAATGAAAAGAGCAATTAGAGAACATACTTAGTACTCTTTAAATGCCAGGGAAGATTTTTCTAATGGATTTCGGCAATGGATTTCATTGACATGTTCATGGATATGTATAAATGATAGCCCCCACACATAATCAAACATCATCAACCCCCCATTAATGAAAAATTGCCAAGCTACTGAATCCTACCCATAATTGTAATTAAGTAGAACATTGTGTTGTTTATATCACATAAATACCCATAACACTTTTAAATCACAAATAAAATGTAAATACACAAAATTTATATCTATTTCTAGTACTTTATCTGGCTTTTATACAAATATTCAAAAATCATTAATAAAACTATTTGAAAGTAGTTTGGTAGTTACTCAAGATGATTATTAGGGCCAAAATAAATTGATATTGAATTGAGATGATAATGCAGAAAATAAACAATAAAAACTATTATTTTCATCTATTCAACTTCAAATTACCAATAATTTATTGATTTCAAGAAGAATGCAACATAATTCAAAATCGTTTCTGATCATTTATCTCATTAGCTATCTCCTATATGAACATTAACATTCTTAAATAGAATGCCCTGTTCATGGGGCCTATTTAAAATTCCATGCCCAAATGAAATGTTAAAGACCAGCATAGGCTTTATAACTCTCCTCGTTTGCTCTCTATTGCTGTGATAAACACAACAGCCAGAAGCAACTTGTAGAAGGAAAATGTTCATTGCATTTTACAGTTTACCAATCATCAAAGGAAGTCAGAGCAAGAAATGAAGGCAGCTCCTGAAAGCAGGAACTGAAGACAAACCATGAAGGAACACTTCTTGCTGACTTGACACCCATGGCCTGTTCAGCTGCTTTCTTTTACAACCAGAGCCGTTTGTCTAGCAAAGGCACTGCCCACAGTGGACTGGACCTTCTGACACCAGCCGTTAACAAAGTGGCCCACAGACTTGCCTACAGGCCAATGGGGTGTAGGATTTTCTCAATTGAGATTCCTTCTTCCCAGATCAGTCTAGCTTATGTTCAGTTGGCAAAAAAAAATCATAATTCAAAATACCACACACCATAGAAAAACACATAGTCTATAATGCTACTTCTCTATAATGCCATTTAGCACAACTTAAAGCATCAGCTGTAGAATACAGCATCTTCTACTTGAGATTAGCTTATTAGCTGTGATTCTTATTTTTCTAATCTCTCCCCTAAATTGAATACGGTTATGAAAATAAACAGTAATGCTTTAATTATCAAAGGATAGACTCCCACTGGTCTCTTGTCTATCAAATCACTTTGGGAAGTCATGCAAATGAATACCCTTCATACATTGGAGTCAGTCTTGCAAAGGATGAGTGGCTGTGCATGGACCAACGTTTTCCAAATGATCATATTCTTCATTTTCATGTATTGTAAAAAGACAGATAACCCCAACAGAAAAGACCATAAAGTATATGTGTGTGTAATAAGCAATGTGTGTGTGTCTTACCAACATCATTGCTGTTGGACTTCACTGTTATCCATGTTTATCGTTTTATCTGTCACCTCTCCCGTATTCATAAAACTTTACAATTTCCAGACTTATGTTCATAGTTCCTTGATTATTAAATGAATATTAAGTTTCTTAATATATACTTTATTTAAATAAAGTTACTCCTTTTTATCATGTAATTCAAGAAATAATCATCTGATTATGCCTTCATTAAATGTCTTATGAGTATGAAATATCTACCAAATATTGTTCAAGGCATTAGAATTTTATGAGAGAGAGTCTCATTGTAGCCCAAGGCAGTCTTTGAACTCATTTTGTAGCACAGGCTATCTTAAAACTCTTTTTGTAACCCAGGCTGTCCTAGAACTTACTCTAAAGCCCAGGCTGTCTTCAGCTCCAAGATTCAGCAAATATATTATTATTGTCTAGATCTCATGAATGCTAGAGTTTCAGGAATAAGTTACAGAGCCAGATAATCCAGATAATATTGTAGATTGACAATATCTCTCCTCTTGGATCTAATAAAATGTACTTTGGTGGTCTGACAGAAAAAAGAAAAATAGAGTGAACCTTCCTTATGATCAGAGTAATGATGACTTTTGTCTCATTATGAGGTTAGAAAGTGTGTGTGTGTGTGTGTGTGTGTGTGCATGTGCATATGCATGCTGACACACACATCAATAAACTGTTGTAAGATATTCATTATTCATTAGAGGGATGATAGTAAAGCCATTAATACATAGGCAAGTTTTAAAAGCTCATTAAGTTTAAATATTGTCAATTTGAATATTGGCAAATCACATTTTTTTCCACATGGAGAGGTTTTTTTTTTTTTTTTTTTGGTTCTTTTTTTTTTCCGGAGCTGGGGACCGAACCCAGGGCCTTGCGCTTCCTAGGCAAGCGCTCTACCACTGAGCTAAATCCCCAACCCCCACATGGAGAGGTTTAATCTGAGAAGATAGTAGAAGGGGAGTAAGTAAAGGCCAGCCACGGGCATATGGAGGGAAGGGTGGGTGGGGAGAGAAGGGACAGGGACAAATAGGGCACAAGAGCAGAGAAGAGCAAAGAGAGAGCACGAGCGGCAATCCACATTTAACAGACTTGTCCCTGACAGGTGGAAGACAGGAGAATGCTTGCAGGTTTTATATGGTTAGGTAACTATGCTCATAGACAATGTGCCTCAACTCTTCTGAAGAACATTACTCTTTAATCTCTGATTCAAATACATCATAAATAGCCATATTTGTTTCTGATTTCTTGATTTGAGACAGTAAAAGGTAAGGTGATAGATGACGATAGATAAATGAATGGAGAGAGAGAGAGAGAGAGAGAGAGAGAGAGAGAGAGAGAGAGAGAGAGAGACTTTATGGATCATACAGACAAGAATTTATTCAGATACTGCCTCCCATCATGTTGTTGTTGTTGTTGTTGTTGTTGTTGTTATTGTTTCATTGTTAAAACAAGTATTCATGTTAGCCCAGTCTAGCACTAAACTTACCATGAAGGCAAGAATGATCTTAAACTTCTGATTTTCCTGCCTCTACTCCCTGTCTCTGAGATGTTAGATGTGCACCACTACACACTGCTTTGTGCAAAGCTGGAAATCAAACTCAAGTCACGATGAACAACTGTTCTATTGACAGAGCAACATCTGCTGCCTAGGACAGAGATTTACAGTCATCGGTCTACAAAACGCCACCTTTTAATTCAGTCAGTGCTTAAGTAAAGCAAAGCAAGTTTTATGTCATGTATTCTAAATTGTAAGTTTCATAAACATGTATTGAAGATAGTGATAACTATCAAGTGAAACGTTCAAGGATATTTTTAACACATGCAACCTAAATTTTTAGTTGTATATTTGAATTTGCAACTAGTTCTAAATCTGAGAACATAAAACAGATTTTAGGACATTACATTTTGCTAATTACCTATCATAACTTCACCAGTAATAAACTAGTTCTAGACCTGGAATATAACCTTATTTGATCACCTTTTCTGCATAAGTGTTCATCATAATATATACTTACTAGCTAGTTATTATTTTTTCTACTTTTTCAAAGTTACCAAAAGTCTCCTTGCTTCCATCCATTCAAAACTCCAAATTGCTATGTCAGTAATGGTATCTGCTACTGTAGTGGGAAAAATGTTAGCAATCAAATCTACTTTTCCCCATCTGTTCAGTTTAGTCTAAAGGCAGATATTAGAGTTTCAATGCACTAGCTTTTTCTCTCTCTCTCTCTCTCTCTCTCTCTCTCTCTCTCTCTCTCTCTCTCTCTCTCTCTCTCTCTCTCTCTCTGTCTCTCTCTCTCTCTCTCTCTCTCTCTCTCTCTCCCCCCCTCTGTCTCTGTGTGTGTGTGTGTGTGTGTGTGTGTGTGTGTGTGTGTTACATGTGACATGTGATACATTCTTTAAGACAAATAAAAGACCAAAGCCACTCAAGTCCCTGGGAATTGCCAGGGTGACCTAGTTGCTTTGATATTGGTCCAGCAAATGTTGTCCACACCACTGTTCTCCAGTGGGAATGCTATCCGCTATTACTCCAGTACTTGAATTCTATCTATCACTCTTAATAATGACCTGTTTTACAAGATAAACTTGAAAGGAAATTAGAAATGAATGAGATGGATGAGTGTCTCCTGACCCAGAAAGGATCTAAAAATGACACCACAAAATGATCTCTTACACCACCCCGTAGCCTATGTACTGTGCTGTTCCATCTACACAATACAATACAGAAAAAAAAATAAGAAATGAGATAATTTCAGAATGAAGAATACAAAGATATATTAGAGTAAAAAACACTAGATTTAATCCAGATAAGAAGGCCTGTGTTCTACTGCTGTGAAGAAACGCTATGCACAAAGGCAACATTTATGAAAGAAAACAGCTCATCGGGACCTTATTTAGTTTCAAAGGTTTGATCCATTATCACCATGATAGGGAACACGGCCACATGCTGGCAGACATGGAGCTGGAGAAGTAACTGAGAGCTGTGTTCATAGACAGAAAGAGAACCTGAGCCTGGAATGGGATTTTCAAACTTGAAAACTCCCCATCCAGGAACACAGTTCCTCACACAAGGCCATACGTCATAACCCTTCTAATCCTTTCCAATAATGTCACTCCCTGATGAATATGCCCTCAAATATAATAAACCTATGAGGGTCATTACTATTTAAACCATCACCTCATCAATGCCAGCACTGATATCTAGAGAAAATATGTAATTTTCAAAAGAAGCAAAATGAAAGAAAGCAAAACAAAACTGAAGTGAAATCTTTGCCTTGCTTTGTTAGCATTCAGTTAGAATTATAACTAAATGCTGATCTGTTATTAATAAAACTTATTTAGGAGAAATACTAAAATATTGCTAGACTTAATTGCATTAGTTAATTGATTAACTTATTCTTTAATAAATGTTATTATTGTGATGGATATGTATTTAGGATAATGACAAATAAGAAAATCACTACAATTCTAAAGGTAATTATTCCTAATAAGTGAGATGGATAAAAAATGCCTAAAAGTTAGCTGTTAAATCCCTAAAATTCTTGATTTCATTACAAATATATGTGTGAATGCTGTACATGTAGGGATATTGACAATAAATCAACAAAACAAATATTGATTGTATTTACTTTTCCAAACTTTTTCATATTTATATTTAAGAGCACAACTGGTCCTGCCATTTGAGAAACTTATATTTTGATGAGAACAATGAACTGTATTTTCATTTAGCTCTTATTGAAACAAGGATTTAGTCATTAAATTTGTTTAATGGAAGATTTTACTGCTTGACTCTCATCTTAGGTGAAGTTTACCCAAAGATGTACCATATCTGCTTCTTTCTGGTGACGTACATGGCACCCCTGTGTCTTATGGTATTGGCTTATCTCCAAATATTCCGTAAACTCTGGTGCCGACAGGTAAGTGATATCAAATAATTTTGTTTGAGTCTACTTTAGGATGTCCATAAAAACAAATTTGAAAATTCATTGAATTAATATAACAGCTCGAAGACAAGATTACTTGCTCTAAAATAGTGAGACTCTGGATGTGAAAACACCCCTTAACTGTTTTACTAATATTTAGTAAATGTCTTAAATTCTGGCTTAAGAAGTCTACACTTCTGCTAAACTCTCAACCTCAATCATTAGCTGAGTCATATTTTGTCTGAGAGTAGCATTTTTGTCTGCATGTGTGTCTGCACACTGCATGTACGTGGTGCTCTCAGAAGCCAGGAGAAGGAACCAAATACTCTGGAAGGACTTACAGATTCTTGAAGCAACCATGTGGATTCCGGGAACCAAACCCGGGTCCTCTAAGAAAGGCTGCTAGTCCAATGCTTTTAACTACTAAGCCATCTCTCCAGCCCCTGGGAGCAAAATTATTAATTTACTTTTCATTATAAATAACAAAAATGAATTCCAATTCTCAGGCACTATAAATATGAATGATTGTACTTTAAATGAAAATTTCATTATACATTTAACATATGGTTACATCTTTAACTTCAATGCACTCACTTGCTGCAGATTTAAAGAATAAGACAATTTAGGTTTGTTTTTCTAATCACCCATCCCTTTTATCTTCTCTGTAACCAGTTGAGTTAAGAAACTTTTTGAAGTATTTTAAATTCTAATAAATTCTGTTAGAAAATGGTAGCATCCATGACATGTCACTCACTCCAGTGGTTCATTTGTCATATATTAATAACTTGCGTACACCACCCTTAAACTAAACCACCAATTCATGTGACCAGTAAAAGGTGTGGAAGAGAAGAGAAGAGGTATAATCAGGTACATGGTGAAAACAGCCTTTTTAGTACAAATGAAGGGTCCTAGAGATGAATGATTGGGGGTCTCTAAGCTCAAGATGGGAACTTTTAAGTTGAATCTCAATAACTTGAAAAAATCAGCAAATGTGTGGAGAATTATAAATATGTCGAGTGGAAATGGCCTATCTTCGTATGTTGCTTAGCAAATTATATAACGTGATAAGGATGAATTTTTTACTTCTCTACAGCTATGGCCAGCACAGTGATTTATTTGTTCTTAAGTTTGTGAACTAACAGATTGTTGGCCTCCTTTGTCTAAAAAAAATTATTAAGAAAGAACTTACTGAGGCCATCTTAATTCATCAAAAGCAATTCAATTTGTTTTCTTTAAAAATATTTCTATTATATGTGAATTTCATATATTTATTCAATACCCAATGTATTTTAATCATTTTCACTTATGACTCCTCTCCTTAACTCCTTCCAGATCTTAGGTTCTTGCAAAGTCATATACTCTTTTTATTTTTACTTTTTATAATCCACTGAGTCAACTTTGTGCTTCTCATATACTCATGGACTTGAGGCCATCTACTGAAACATGGTTGAACCACTGGGAGCCACACACACTTAAAGAAAATTTTTTTTCTCCCAACCTCCACCCCTACTGATCACCTACCAACTAGCCTCTCAGATAGGCATGGGAGACCCTGAGCCCCTCCTACCTGCATTATGGGATGTTGTTGACATGATCTTGTGCATGTCTTATGTAGGCCATCATAGCTACTGTCAGTTCATGAATAGAGTGGTCCTATACTCATAGTGTCATATCTAGAAGATACTATTTGGCCCTGTTTTGTTTTATTTTGCTTTCCCAGCATCTGGGAAGTCTCTCCATTCCAGTTCCCCATCCATGAGTCTGTGAACTGTGAGAGTAGAGTATGTTTGATGGATATGTCCCATTCATGACTGAGTACTCCACAGGCACTAGGCACTTTAACTAGTTCCAACTTTCTGCATTAATTGCCACCATGCTTAACAAAAGAAAAACTTCTCTGAAAAGGTTGGAGACCTACACTAATCTTTGGTTGTAGAGACAAGAATATTGGATTTAAAGCCATACTCCATAAGTGTTTTCTCTTCTAGAAATACCATACCTGATATAAAAACTTTGGCGAGAATCCAAGGTTGGGTAGCTCACTATCAATTTGCTAAACTTTCTCCTTAAATTATAATTAGATAGTGGTTGGCTATCCACATAACATTCATGCCACTATTGTACCCATGAGTGTATCTTGAAGTGCCTGTCATAGCTGAATAAGGAAGGGTTGGTGAGTACGTTTCTCCCTAGTACCTGCATAGCATCTACTATGAAAAGTAGCTAACAGAAAGGAACCTTCTCTGTCAACACCACCTTTATTCCTCCATATCAAAGTTTGTAGTGTTGTCATCAACAGTGTCTTACCATCTCTAGGAAACAAGAGCAAAGCAATAGCAATTGCCTTGGGTACTCTATGAGACTCCTCTGACCCATAATTCAATACTTGCAGCAGGCTTTTTATTTTGTAACTTACAACTTCTGGAAGGATTATCTCTGTGAAACTCCAATTAAAACATTAAACTCTTATATGAGTATATCTGTATCTATATACAAGCATAATATATACATATATAAAATAGTAAATTATTAAAATGTCCTATTTGGTTTTTGATGATGAGTCTTCATTTGTATTTTTTTCAACCCTTGGTATTCAAACCATCTTTTCAAGACCATCTTTTGTTGATTGGAAACAACTTTACAATTTCTAGGCTTTTAAGTTGTATAAGTTCTATTTTTTTCTTCTCTCTTCTATTTTTAAAATGTAAGACTTTTGATGATTCCTTTCATTATGCCTATACACAAAGTCATATATTTACATATATATTTATATATACTTAAGTCTTTTACAGCTTCTGTGCTCTTTTTGTGTCCAGTAGGAAAGTCCAGTCACATACTGTTCTCCAAATCTTTTAACCAAAACAAAAAGAACAAGTATAAGCACTGTAAGACATGAGCAGTGATGTGTTTAATTCCCAGCAACTATTTTTTCAGCCTTTCTACCTGTCCTAAAGCTGATGTCACTTAATCTAGATATTGCAACACCCCATTTCCTCATCTGTGTAATTGCATTAGCTTTTACTAGGTTACAGTAATATCCAAAATGTATACTGTTCTCAGCAGAAGCTCTGTCTCACTCCCAACTCACATCAGTTCTGGGCTCAGCTACTGTTCCACTAGTCTATGTTAGTGATGCTTTCTGGGACATGGCATTCTGCGTATCCCAGTAAAGACAGAAATGCTGGGGGAAAACCCACCACTTCTTGAAATTTCTGATATAAGCTCACAATTTGTAATCTTGCATTGCCCCCAAAGTCAGACATTTCAGTATTCTCTGACAAAAGGCACAAATCACAGAGCTGGAAGGATCTTCTCACAAGTTGAAGGTAAATGATATGAAATGTCACAGCATGAAAATGCTAAAACGCAGTCACGGGCAAGAATGCACGAGTTTAAACTCGGAGCATGTCACTTGGTAGTCACACAAAATTTGTCAATGATTCCTGTGGCTTTGACCATCATTATTATTTTTTTTTATTCAATCTTATGTGTATGTATGGGGATCATGGGTGTACGGTGCCTATATGGACCAAAAGAGGGCACCATATATCTTGGGATAGGAGTTA
Source organism: Rattus rattus (assembly GCF_011064425.1). Classification (NCBI taxonomy): domain Eukaryota; kingdom Metazoa; phylum Chordata; class Mammalia; order Rodentia; family Muridae; genus Rattus; species Rattus rattus. Next base: position 70,509,237 of record NC_046161.1, on the reverse strand, counting down.
CTGGGAAATGGGTTACAGAAGATTGTCAGCTACTCTATGTGTGTCCTGGGAGAGCAACCGGTGTTCTTAGCCACCGAGTCACATCTCCAGCCTCACTCTCATCATGTTTACATTGGGGGTGTACAGCTTACAAAATCATGCCTATTACGTGGATTAAGTACCTAAATCATTGAAAATAAGTATCATTGAATAAAAATCCTTAAAGTATCATTAATAGAGTGCCTTAGCAGTCTTCTGTTAGTTGGACTTTCAACTAAGTAGGATTATATTTCTACACTAGCATGTGTTAAATTGTTGTGACCTTTATTTGTTCTCCTCCTCTTCCTCCTTCTCCTCCTTCTTCTTTTCATACTAGAGAATGAAACTCATAGCCTGCTCACGTTTTGAGTGGCATCTCTGCACTGAGTAGCATATCTTTTGACTGAATAACATTCCTAAAAATAAATGTTCTTGGGGCTGGAGAGATGACTCGGTGGGTAAGAGAACTGACTGCTCTTCCAGAGGTCCTGAGTTCAATTCCCAGCAACCACATGGTGGCTCACAACCATCTGTAATGGAACCTGATGCCCCTCTTCTGGTGTGTCTGAAGACAGTTACAGTGTACACATATACTTAAAATAAATAAATCTTTAAAATTTTTTCTTCATGGGGCTTTAGAATATCCTTGTAATGGTTCTTCTGTTTCCTCTAGACCATTAATGGATGATAGTTCATTGGTAGCCTAAATCTTTGTATTCTTCTGATCATCACATGCCTAAATGAGTACCCATACAAATATCTAGTGAGAGTTTCAATAAGTAAGGACATGTGGCGACCAATTGCTCTGCCATTCCGAGGAATGCTTTAGAAAAATTAAAATATGACAGTTTCTCAAAGAAGAAAAGATATTAGTGTATAATACAGCTATGCACAGGTTTTAAGTTTACATTGAGTTTCTGAGGATTAAATTAAATATCAAGATATCCCATTATGTAGTTTTACATATATTTGCATATTCACTTGCTTAAAAAGTAATACACCTACTGTTAAAACCCTTAAAACAGTTACAACTGTTAACTTTTACTTTGCATAAAAAAGGGACTTGAAAATGTTCTTTAATGTGTAAATGACTCTTGAACCATGTACAGTGTGCTTGTTTTTTATTTAAATTTATATTTCTCAATTTCCAAACCTTTAAAATAGATTCAAATTGTATCACAGGCTTAGAAAAGAATCTACGTTTTTTTGACAAAATGTCCCACTTAGTACTATCCACATGATTCACGAGATTTGCAGTAAAATGCCTGAACTGTGAAACTAAAACATTTTAAAAGCAGATTGGAATGGAAATTGGCAAGTTGAGCTGAGCCCACTTTACAGCTGTAATAAAGTAAATTGACCCCAGATGGATAATTAAATAGAACTCTGCTTGAGCAACACTTGGCTTCTAACTGTTACTGCCTCTAAACAAAGTTGTCAGGCATTGTATTTGCCATGGGCCCCATCAAGTGAGCCGTCAAGAGAAGGGCCTATCCTATTTGCTTCAAGGTATGAAGATGCATGGATTCTGTTTGACACTTTCGAATTACCAAGTGTAAAGTTATTAGTGAGCAGATTGTGTGTCCTTGTCTGACTTTAAGAACTTTAGCTATCACTTAAAAACTAACAATAGTCTAGCTTGAATTAGTAACTTAAATTTCCCTTTCCTTGACAATATGATTCAAAGAATCCACTGGCTACAAAACTTACAAACTAGTCTCTCAAGATTCTCTCATTCAGAAACTTCTGAAGCTTGACTTGCTTGGCTGCTGGCTTCAGCGTTCAATCCAGTACTGAGGATTCAATAACAGATCTTGGTTATTATGTAAACGTCTGCTAATGCATTCCAGAAATATTATTAAGCACTTAGGTGTCTCATACTATGTGAGGCATTAGGAGTAAACAGAAGTATACTCTGAAGTTAGACAGGATCTTAACTTTCCAAAGACTGAAAGGTCTTCCAAACTATGACTGTGTCCATGGCCCATGTACCTTTATTCACCACATTTTTAGAGCTGTTAGAATTCATGCAGTGACATTACGTGACAAAATGGACAGAAGGTCATAGAAGAAACGGAGATGCAGGAAGACGAGGCTTCAAGTTCCACAAGGAAATCAAAAGCACAAGTAAAAGTAGTGCTTTACTGCCAGGCAGTGCTGGTGCACATCTCTTACCCCAATACCCAAGGATCAGAGGCAGTCAGATCTCTGAGTTCAAAGCCAGCTTGGTCTACATAGAGAGGTCCAGTATAGCCAAGGCTACATAGTGAGACCCTGTCTTGAAAAATAATTTACTATAAAGATATTTTTGTTTGTAATGCTTTTCTATTTGTATCTAGACTGAAATATAATTGTGTCAAACAGTAAAACTGAGAATTCCAATTATAATGTATAAATACATAAATTAAAGAAAAGATGAAGAGGTGTGGAGTGATGTTGAAAATATATACATGTATTAAAATCTGATTAGCGGGGTTGGGGATTTGGCTCAGCGGTAGAGCGCTTGCCTAGCAACCACAAGGCCCTGGGTTCAGTCCCCAGCTCCAAAAAAAAAGAAAAGAAAAAAAAATCTGATTAGCATTAATCATTGTCTAGATTAAACTGTTCATTGTAACCACTAAGAAAATACTTTTTTTTTCAAAAAAGTATCTAATGAAAGTCACAATAAAATTTAGATGGTATAGTAGAGAACAACAAAATACTAATGGAGAAATAAACACAATAGATGAAATATACATATTCAAAAACTACCAAAGTGGCTAATGTAAATTAGAAAATTTGAACAAAACTATATTAGGAAACAAAATAAGTAATCAGGATTTTACAAACATTAAAAAGAAGAGCCACATGATTTTGTCTTTCTGACTGAGAGACTTCATTTAATGTAATACTTTCCAGTACAATCCATGTTCCCATAATTTTCATAGTTGACTTTTTCCTAACCGTTGAGTGTGTTTCCATCCTGTATATGTGTCACAATTTCATTATCCATTTTATTGTTGATGATGGTGGACATCTAGGCTGGTTATATTCCCTTGTTTTTTGAATAGTACAGCAGCAAAATACAGAAGTGCAGTGATCATTTCTGTGATAAAATACAGAATTCTTGCTATAGCCGAGTCATATGGGAGTTAGAACTGGGCATTTAAAGAAACCTAGATACTGGTTTTCATAATGGTGACACTGGTTTATATTCTTACCAGCAATGGATAAGAGTACCTCTTTTTTCATACCTTCACCAACAGTTGTCATTTACTTTTGATGTTGTTTTGTTTTGTTTTTGTTTGTTTTGTTTGTTTGTTTATAGTTGCCAGATGTAAATGAATTTTGATCCATCAACATGGCTGCTCTGACAAGGGATCACATACAAAAAGACTTTCTGGGTCTGTGTAATCTGAGTGGAATGACACACTTTTAATCCCTCTGGATAGAATACAGACACTCCATTAATACCATTAATCCCTAACAATTAGGTAAGGTTAATTCATAGAAAAAAGCAATGTTTGAAAGTGACATTTAATTGAGGGGCAGACAAAATGATGAATCAGAGAAAAACCTGACAGAATGAGTCAGAGATAGGATATGCCCAATTACCACAAGACAGGCACTGATGAGAGCAGTACAGAGAAAGGGAAGGGTGGGGGCAGTTTTATTCAGATAGTCTTACAGAGACAGGTTGCAGAGAAAACAAGCTAAGCACAGGTGAAGACAGAATAAGTCAGAGAACATGAAGGAGCCAAAAGATTAGAGCATATTGTCAGAGTTAATTTGAGATCAACAGATCAATTTAGTCAGAAGCCAAGAGAAACCAGTTTGAATCAGTCACCTAAGAGAAGAGTCAGGCAGCTAATTTGAAAGAGCACACCAGAATTAAGAAAGAACTAGGAAGGCTGAGTTTATTCAGTAGCAAGTCTCTGAGACAGCAATTACATCTGTTGAATAACCGGGTTTTTGCCAACATAAGATAAAGTCATTTTGGAAGAGGGGTCCTCAATTGAGGAAATGTTCCCACCAGTTACCCTGTTGATGTTGGCAAAACTTTGGTGCATTTTCTTGATTGAAAACTGATATGAGAGGGCCCTGCTCATCATGAGTATGCAACTCCTAGGCAGGGGGTACTGTATGCCATGAGAAGGCAGATTGAGAACCAAGAGAAGCAAACCAAGCAGCAAACCTAGCCCCTGCTTCAGTTCTTGTCTCCTGTGCCTGCTTCAAGTTCTTACCCTAACTTCCCTTCATGAATAACTGTGATCCTTGTGGGGACTTAACTCCTCAAGTTGCTAGGAGTTTTGTTTTGTTTTGTTTTTTGTCATAATATTTCATCACAGCAATGGAAAACCAAACTAAAACAGTAATCATTCTGATAGAGATGAGATAGAATCTTAAAATGTTTTAATGTATGTTTGTCTGATAGCTGAGAATGTTAAACAGTTCTGAAAACATTTATTGGCCATTTGTGTTTCCTTTGAGAACTGGCTGCTTGTTTCATAGCCCATTTATCTACTGACAGTTCTGTGGTTTGGGTATTTAAATTTTATAGTGCTTTATGCATTCTATATATTCCCTGTATGAGTTATAGCTGGCAAAAACTTTCTACCTAATCTATGGTATATCTGTTTGCTCTGATGATAATTTTCCTTGATGTATGGAGACTTTTAAATTTCACATAGTTCACTTCTTTTTTTTTATTGGATTTTTTTAAATTTACATTTCAAATGTTATTCCCTTTCCCGGTCTCCCAGACATAAGCCCCTTATCCCATCCCCCTCCCCTTTTTCCATAAGGGTATTCTCCTCCCCATCCACCCCCCATTCCCACCCCTCCAACATTGCCCTACACTGGGAGGTCCAGCCTTGGCAGGAACAAGGGCTTCTCCTTCCACTGATGCCCAATAAGGCCTTCTCTGCTGAATATGAAGTTGGAGCCATGGCTCAATCCACGTATAGAATCTTTGAGTAGTGGTTTAGTCCCTGGGAGCTCTGGTTGGCTGGCATTGTTGTTCTTATGGGGTTGCAAGCCCCTTCAGCTCTTTCAATCCTTTCTCTAATTCCTCCAACAGGGTCCTGTTCTCAGTTCAATAGTTTGCTGCTAGCATTCGTCTCTGTATTTGACATGCTCTGGCTGTACTTCTCAGGAGACAGCTTATATCAGGCTCCTGTCAGCATGTACTTCTTAGCTTCATCAATCTTATCTAGTTTTGGTGTATATATATATATATGTATATATATATATATATATATATATATATATATATATATATATATATATATCTCCATATATACCCATGTATGTGGTGCAGGCTCTGAATGGCTGTTCCTTCAGTCTTTGCTCCAAACTTTGCCTCCATATCCCTTCCTATGAATATTTGTTCCCCCTTTTAAGAAGGACTGAAGCATCTACATTTTGGTCATCCTTCTTCTTGAGCTTCATGTGGTCTGTGGATTGTATCTTGGGTCATTTGAGCTTTTGGGCTAATATCCACTTATCAGTGAGTACATACAATGTGTGTTTTTTTGTGATTGGGTTACCTCACTCAGGATGATATTTTCTAGTTCCATCCATTTGCCTATGAATTATATGAAGCCATTGCTTTTGATAGCTGGGTAGGACTCCACTGTGTAGATGTACCACATTTTCTGTGTCCATTCCTCTGTTGAAGGGGCATAGTTCACTTCTTGATTCTTAGGACTATTCTCTGTCATTGGAGTTCTGTTAAGAAAGTTTGTACTTATGCCCTTAACTTCAAGTCTATTCCTTGAAGATCTCTGAATTTCAATTAAAGTCTTGGGGTGGAAGAGATGGGCCAATTGTTAAAAACATGGTGTACTCTTACAGAAAACCCAAGTTCAGTTTCCAGCACCTATGTCAAGGAGCTCACAACTGTCTGTAATTCCAGCTCCAGAAAGACCTAACACCTTCAACTTCTATTGGCATGTGCACTCACACCACACACACACACACACACACACACACACAGAGAGAGAGAGAGAGAGAGTGTTAAAAATACAAATTATATCTTCATCTTTGAACAGTTTGAATTGACTTTTGTACAAGGATGTAGATGTGGATCTAAGTTGATTCTTCTGCATGTCGATATTGCTTTGTCAATGCCATTTCTGGACTAGGCTGTCATTCCCAGTGTATGTTCTTGATGTCCATTTTAGATTTAGGTAGCCATTGTGTGTGCATTGATGCATTCTTTATCCTATTTTTTGGTATACATGTCTAATACCCTGTTGTCTTTTTCACTATAGTAGTCCAGGGTTGGGCACTGTGATATCTTCCACAGTATTCTTTCTGTTTAGAGTTTTTCTGTCTATCCATGGTCACTTGTGTTTGCATTTGGTTATGGTCTTTTTAGATTATTTTCTAGTTCTCTAAAGAATGTGGATTTCAGTGAATGTGCACATTACATTTTATTAATATGGCCATTTTCACTAAATTAACTTGGCAAATCGAGAAACATGAAAGGCCTCTCTCTACCTGGTTGACATCTTATCTCATTTCTTTTTCAGTATTCATCATTTGCATGGTACTTTGAACTGATAATTATTGTTCAATTTTCTATTACAGTATGTGTTTCATATCAAAGATAGTTCACACAGTTCATTTAAACTATAGCGAGCAGATACTGCTGTGCTTTGCTTGCTACGGTTAAGTGGGAAGTTTCTCTCAGTAACCTTTTGGTGAAAGGCCTTCCATGAGGGCAAACTCTTGGAATGTGTCTTCCCTGGCTCTTTTAAATCATTAATAGTACTTTTATAAGACATGCATTCAAACATCAGGGGCCTGCAGTGACAGCTCAACCTACAGATTTCTTGCCTTGGAACCAAGAAGACAAGAGTTTAATATTCCAAAGTCATGCAAAAAATCTGGGTCTCATGGCACATGGTTGTAACCTCTGGGCTAGAGAAGGGAAGCCAGGAGATCCCTAAGGTTAACTAGCAAGGCAAGCTACGTGGCAGGCTCCAGGCCAATGGAAGGCCCTGTTTAAAGAGTAAGATGCATATCCACTGAGAAATGCCAGCCTACATGTTCTTCTGACCTCGGATGCTTATGCACACATATGCACACAAATGAAACTGCACGCACACACACACACACACACACACACACGCATATAAAACTGTACATAAAAAGGCTTCCTATCTTATATATAAATTTGCAAAAGGAATCTTTTTCACGACTGAAAAATAAGGTGTGTTTTGAAGTTCTGTGCAAATTAAATGTATGGTCTGAAATATTTTTGCTTTATTCTACTTAGTATCTTCTCAATCAAATCTATACAATGCAATTTATAACTTACTTTTAAGGACACACGGAGCATGACTTAAGGTTATGTGCAATCCTTGAATGCCAGTTGATGCAATGACTCCTGATGAAATTTCGCTGTCCCCCTTGGGCTACTCAGCTTCTCCATAGTTTATCAGTGGAGAATGAGTTTCAGGATTAAGCCCCTTCTGCCTTTGGGTTGTTCTCTGAGAGTGACATCAGCACATGTCTCTTTCCTTTCATTGCAAGGACCACAACTCTGAAGAAGTCATCATTGGGTAGAATATTGTTTCGTGGGAATTGGGTCATTCAAGGTTTTGTGATAGAATTAATCTGGAACTTCCTAAGATCTATTGTTACTTCTAAAACAATTATTTCTAAAACTATAAGAGAGAGAGAGAGAAAGAGAGAGAGAGAGAGAGAGAGAAAGAGAGAGAGAGAGAGAGCGCTACAATACTGAAGACATCCTCAGCAATTTAGAGTGGTGAGTACTTTTGCAGAAGCCCACTGTTTGATTCCAACCACACCATGCAGTTCAACCATCTGACTTCAGTTCCAGGGAATCCAGTTCCTTTTTCTGACCTGTACGGGCACCAAGCGTACATGTGATGCCCAGATACCCAAGAGTGCAAAACACTAACACACAAAAAATAAAAATTGAAAAAATCTTTTTAGAAAATGTTAAAATAAAATCCTGCAGATGGAGCATTTGTAGCTCTTTATCTCCCCGGCCCATGGTTTGGTGAGGTGGGCCCGCCCATTTCTGAGATGTTTCTGTCTCAGGGCAGGTTTTCATCTGCGTGATTGATCTCCTGAACTGAGAAGATGGTCAAGTGGGGTCTCGTGTAATGAGACTCATCTGTTTGGACATCAAAGCAAAGCTCCGTTTTCAAATGAAAGATTCTCTAATAGACTTTGATCTCGTAGTGTAAACAGCCACGGGTTCAATGTAACCTTCCTTCTGAGAGGCCACGGGAACGCACTGCTCTGTGCTGTGTGCGGCGCAAAGATAAAAGTGGCAGCTAAGTAACTAACACAATCAAGCTGTCCCCGCGGTGGACTTATTGGCAAATTTTAAAAAAAAAAAAAAAAAAAAAAAGGCACGAGCTGCATTTTAATATTTTGCGAAGATCTATCAATTTTTATGAGATTATAATTAAGAAAATATTATACTTGGCAGAACTTTCTGCTATTATCAACCAACAGAAAAATCAAAGGAAACGCACGTTGTGTAATGTAATTGCTACAAATCGTGGCTATTTGAAATATTAGTGTAAGACCTGGAAAGATTCTCAGTGTATTCGTGTGCTTTCAAGAAGGGCAAATTGCAAAATTAGTTTCAGGCAATTTTGTAAGTGAGAACAGTAAATCACGAAGAACAGTTTTTGTTCCTTCTACACATAGATTGGCTTTGTCTCGACAGGAGACAGAAAAACTCCTAGAAACCAATAGCTGGTTAGGTGTCTCCACGCGACAGCAGGTGGCAGTATCGATGCATCAAATTTTCGCTTAAGCTTTTTCTTGTTATTTTTTCGGTGTGTGTGTCTGTTGTGTGTGTGGGGGGGGTATCCTGTTATCTAATGAGTGTTTAAATTTAGGTGACATCTGAATTTAGAATTTAAAACAAAATCTTATAATATAAATTTTCTTAGCATTCTTTTCTCCATATGTCCCTTTTCTGTTTAATAAGGACGGGTACGTATTCTTTATTTTTTTTCACTTCAGACCTGGACAACAAAAGCTTGTTTTTAAGTTTCCCCCACACTGATACCTATTTGGTGTTTGACTAAATGAGTCTAAGAACACACTCTGCCTAGCCAGTACTCGGGAGAGACAGAAACTCCAAACTTCAAAACTTCTGTTTCTTAATCTTTACTTGTGGTTACGTCTTCTATGTAGAACTTTGCAAAGTACCAAAGAGGGATTCCGTCTCCTTTCAGATTCCCGGAACTTCTTCTGTGGTTCAGAGAAAATGGAAGCAGCCGCAGCCGGTTTCTCAGCCCCGGGGGTCCGGACAGCAGAGCAAGGCCCGGATTAGCGCTGTCGCTGCTGAGATAAAGCAGATCCGAGCACGAAGGAAAACAGCCCGGATGCTCATGGTTGTACTTCTGGTCTTTGCAATTTGCTATCTACCAATCAGCATCCTCAATGTGCTAAAGAGGTAAAAACCCGTGCATTTATTTAAAATTGAAGCAGCTTGGCATTTTAATTAAGACCTCTTTTTCTTTCTAAACAGACAATCCCCCTCCCCTCCCTAGGTTCTTTGTCTGGCCAATCAACTCAGTTGTTTGAGCTGATGGAGTTCTTTGAGCACTTAGGCAACACCAGCCTTCAAGCACAGTCAGGAAATGCACTCTTTCAGCGGATGAAGATTCTCAGTTAAATGGCAGATAAAACGGTTGTTTTCCTAACCTCCCCATGTTCACTGCTAAAGTTCAGACGAGAAAATATTTTAATAAAAATAGTTTCGATAACTATTTAAATGAATAAAAGTCCATTGCACCTCTGAATTATTTTGGAAGGAAGTAAAGAAGTTTTCTAAAACTTTTGTTTCTCGAATATTTAAACAACCCTATTTTTCCAGTGAGCACAGGGACAAAACTATGAAGTTCAAATGATTTTGACCGGTGACATGAGCAGCGGATGCTGAGATGCAGGTCCAGTACAGTACATGAATGGCCAACTTCTTTGGGAAACATCAAAGCTGTTACACATACACACACTGGTCCCAAGGCAGCCTTAATTCTGTTTATAAGAGGCTTCGAATTTAGCCTGAAACTGCTCAGCTCCCTTTTCCCAAAGTCAGAGTCAATATCATATTCCTCACAGCTGGAGACCTGGGAGGCAGGTACGTTTGTCCAAAGTCAGACAAAAAGTGGTGTAAACCAGCTACAAAGATCTCTTTGGCCTTTGTTTTTCGATTCTTTAAAGGCTTCCTCAATGACAAAGTAGAAAATGAACGTTTGTTCAGAAAGATTGTAGCCTTGTATGCTTAAGGGTTTTGAAAGTCCTGTTCTTGAGATATGTGTCCATTCACAAAACATAATTTGCCCTCTGCCTCTGCCAAGGTTCCCTCTCATTTCCTTCCGCGCAGAAATCATACACAAATGTATTAAGTGCGTAGCTAGTTTTCCGCTATTAAGAACTCTATAAACCAGGCAGTCCCTCTAGCAGAAGGGGATCCAATGGCAGGCAACTCCCAGGGTGGGGCGGTGCCCAAGGAGGATTTCTTCTTCTCCTCAGAAAAGGTGAAGGGGTGGGGGTGGGGGCTTGTAAAGGTGGGACTGAGGGAATGAGATGTCATCCAGACGAAGAAATAAATAAATTAATGAAAAACGGCACCCTAAACATGAATTACTGAATAGAGTCATCCCTCTTTCCCAACCTCCTCTTCCCCTACTCCCCTTCCCCCCTCCTCTCTCTCCCTTCCTCCTCCCTGTGACTTTCCTTCCGTCTTTCCTTCTCCCCCACCCCAGTCCTCTTTTTTTCTCCCCTCTTTCTTTACCAATCCAGATCAAATATTTTGAAAATGGTTCTAGCACTCTGTGGGATGCACATTTGAATTTCTTATATCTCTGCGCTAACACCTCTCCCACTAGTTATTTCCAGATGCGCTCTTGTCAATAATACTCATTCTCAATTAAATAGCATCCTTTTCCAGGGTGGGAAAGAAATCTAAATATAATTTGAAACTTTTTTAAAGTTTTTGAGCAATCTGAGTGTTAACACACACACGCACACACATATTTTAAAATAATTTTGAAAATGTTTTTACTGAATACAGTTTTTTTAAAGACACGTATTTAAATTCAGTCTTGCCTTGCATATCAATCTTGCTCACACAATGTAAAGTCCTACCTTTTTTTTCTCTCTCTCTTGCCATGTAAGTAAGCTATTGCCTGTATTGCCTGGTTGATTAAAACTAACTTCCTAAAAGTAGCTTTTTAAAATGTATTTATTCCCTTTACAACCCAATATCAGCCCTTCCTCTCCTCCCAGTACCCCCTCAAGCAATTCCTTCCCTATTCACCCTCCCCTTTTGAGATGGGGAATCCCCCACTGAGTGACCCTACACACACACACACACACACACACACACACACACACACACACATCAAGTGGCTGCAGGTCTAGGCACATCCTCTCCCACTGAGGCCAGACAGGGCTGTCCATTTAGGGGGCGCAGGATCCACAGGCCTGCGGACAACAGGTTCAGAGACAGCCCCTGCTCCAGTTCTTGAGGGATCCTCATGAAGACCTAGCTGCTCCTTGGCCGCATATGCGCAGGGGGGTTCGGTCCAGCTCGTGCTCACTTTTTCTTGGTGATTCAGTCTCTGAGGGCCCCGAAGGGTCCGGGTTAGTTGACTCTGTTGGTCTTCCTTGGAGACCCTGTCCCCTTCTGGTCCCTCAATCCTTCTCCCAACTCCTCTGTAAGACTCCCGAGCTTCATTTAATGTTGAAGTGTGAGTCTCTGCATCTCTTTCCATTGACTGCTGGGTGGAGCTTCTGAGAGGACAGTTACTCTAGGTTCCTATCTGCAAGCATAGCAGGATATCATTAATAATGTTGTCCATGGGATCGGTCTCAATTTGGGGCAGTCCTTGGTTGGCTCTTCCCTCTGTCTCTGCTCTCTAACAACTTTGGAGTGCAATGGGGCTGCAGCATGACTCAGTGGCGATAAGCACTGCCGCTCTTGCAGAGGCCCACCATTCAATTCTCAGCATCCACTTGGAAGCTCACCACCACCTGTAACTCCTGTTAAAGGGGATCCAGCACCCTCTTTTTACCTCTGTGGGTACCTGGCATGTACACACGTGGTACCCACACATGTAGGCCTACCACCCATATGCTTAAAATAACAAACAAACACATAAAAACATGTACATGGTAGAATACCAAAAGAAGATGACTAGATCACACTCAGGAACAAGATAGGACGTTCAGCTTCCCTCCTCTTGACAAGAAATTTGCATTTCCTCTTTCTACTTTCTCTCTGAGCTGGGGGTTCTGATGGGTACAGGAAAGCATTCTAAGAAGGCTGTGCTGTCGGTGCCTTTGTAGAGGACAGGGTCAGGCTATTTCTGGGGTTGGTACATTGGATTCAATTATTCAAGACTCTTGATTGTCTGTTCCTGTTTCGTTTCCTACAGAGTGTTCGGGATGTTCACACACACCGAAGACAGAGAGACTGTCTACGCCTGGTTCACTTTTTCTCATTGGCTTGTGTATGCCAATAGTGCTGCAAACCCAATTATTTATAATTTTCTCAGTGGTAAGTGTTCAGTGCTTCTTTGTGGAGCCTCTACTCAAGGGTGCAGCTTCTAGAGCAGATGCCCTGGAGCAGTTTAGGAGTCGTTTCAGAACTTAGCTTCTGTTTGAGCTGTGATTGCTCCTGAGTAGATTCCTGTAGAATGTCTTCATTTTGACAGTGAAGTAGACTTGATCGTCGGAGAAAATGATCCAATATTTTTCCTTGGAGCACTTAGAATAAATGTTAAAGAGAAAAATGGGTATCTTGCATGCCTTATATCAAACTTAGGATTGAAAAACATACACATACACATGAAAATACTATGAGATAATGATATGGAGGAGGGCCATCCACTAGCGCTTGGAAAACTAACAAGCGGCCATGTCAGAATTGTGCTGTGATTAGCCACATCTTCGTATTGTTTTATTCCCAAAATGCTTAGGCATTTGTTTCTTATTTTCATTTCTTTCTTTCTTTTTTTTAAGTTTTTTTTAACATTTGTTTTATGTGAGTACACTGTTGCTGTCTTCGGACAAACCAGAAGAGGGCACCAGATCTCATTACAGATGGTTGTGAGCCACCATTTGGTCGCTGGGAATTGAACTCAGGACCTCTGGAAGAGCAGCCAGTGCTCTTAACCACTGAGCCATCGCTCCAGTCCTTATTTTCATTTTTAACAATGCAGTCATTATATATTTTTTTAAATTTTTTATATACTTAATAAACAGTGAGTGTCTTCTAATTTCATACTGTCTCTTTTTGGTTTGCTTGATTTGTTTAAGTCCTTAGAACAGCCAGATAGAGACAGATTTTTCTGGCAAGATACCGAACTACAAATAGAACGTTCTAGTATAGTTCTCAAAAATCTAAAAACACAAAAAGATTTTAAATGTTTCTTCCATGAATACATAGCAAACGTTTACACCTATTTAATTCCATTCAAGCCTTAAAAATCGCGCGCGTTTACTGAAATATCCCATGGCACTCTAGAAATATACTTTCTATAATATTATGTATTGAAAAATATAATTGCTAAAAAAAAAAGCACAACCAATTTTGTTTCTGAAAAGAGATTTTGTCACTTTTGAAATAAGCATCGCACACTGAGTCGTGCTTTGTCTGACCTTGCACTGAGTAGGTGAGACCCAGAAAGAACTGGGGAGACAAGTGTTTGAAGTAGAAGGCACAGAGCAAGGCAGAGTACTGGTATGAGGTCAAGAGGACTTAGGGGAGCCACTGACAACTGCCTGGTGTGTGCCTGCTATTGTCCTAGGCCTGTGAACAAAGGCCTTAGCAGCCTAGTGCACGGAGTGACCTAGACACAAAGAGAAGGAAGAAGTTTCCCATAATGCCCTTCACTCTCTAATAAAGGTGATGGTTTCACTTCTAAACTGCCTAAAATCTCATTCATAGTTTAAAGATAACTACCTCCTCAGATTTTTCCAGTTTCTTTCTTTTCTTATTTTGCTACACTTGGATTATGAAAGGGATATTTTCATAAATACTTCAGTGTATTTTTTTTCTTGTTTCGTTGAACTCTTATGCCAACGTCCTGAGAACATAATGTAGCTCTGTGTTCTTGCTTATACACAGAGTAGATTTCATTGCTTCCGAAGCAACTGAAAGTCTAGGCAAACTTTTCCTAAGAGCGGCTTGGTTAAAGGGTTACAGGGTTAAAAACTAAAGAGAAACACGGCAGGGGCAGGGGTGGGGGTTGACTTTAAAGAAAGAAAACAAATCCAAGTATTACAAATGAAAACACTTCGTCGTTTAATTTCCTTTTTCTATTTCCTTTATTGATACAAAATGCTCCACCTCACTGTTAGCTTGGCTCAAGGGAACGACTCATTTGTACCCTGCACACTAGGTGTTGAGCTGTTTATGCAAAATTCACTTTCCTTTCATTCTTTCTGATCTGCCAGGAAAATTTCGAGAGGAATTTAAAGCTGCCTTTTCTTGTTGTCTTGGGGTTCATCGTCGTCAGGGAGATCGCCTCGCCAGGGGACGCACAAGTACAGAGAGCAGGAAGTCCCTGACTACTCAGATCAGCAACTTTGATAATGTATCAAAACTCTCAGAGCACGTGGTGCTCACCAGCATAAGCACACTCCCGGCAGCCAACGGGGCAGGACCGCTTCAAAACTGGTAGAATATTTATTGCTATGATGAGGATGCCCGACTCAAACTATTCTTTTATACAAACTCTGTGAACGGAAGTTTTAGTATCCAATCGATCTAAACCTAAAATTACTTGTCAATCCTTTTTTTTTTTTTTAATAGATCACTCTTCGGAAATAAAAAGCAAATTTGAAATATTTCCCGAACCATTTACTGGAAGGAATATGTTATAAGTTTAAATTCACCTGAATTTAGTTCAAGCTACTTTTTCTTAACTATGTGAACTAAAGTTTGTGGCAATTAAGAGTTTGAACATTTCTATTTCTTCCTATAACCCCCTGTTATGTTAATTTAACAATTCAAATTGATTACTTAAAAAAAACACCCAAAATTAATCGTTTTCTTTTGGCATATAAAGGAAGTAACAATTACTAACTCTTAGTTAACAACAAGCATAACTAATTGACTTAGTTTTTAAAAAAAATCACAAAAACTATCATTATAATGTGCTACCTGGGAGAATACTGATTAATAGAAAAGCATATAATTTGTATATATTCAAAGTATACCTTTCCAAATCACATAAAATAATTACGATTCAGCTTAATTTGCCACTGATTTTATTTTCCATTTACTAAATGTTCTCAGGTTTATGACCTTATACTATCTAATATTGTGTGTGTGTGTGTGTGTGTGTGTGTGTGTGTAATACAGAATCAAAATGACTGTATTAAAGTAAAAAATTTACAGCAGCTACTAATACACAATCATTTTCATCTCTAGGGAAGGATTTAAGATTTAAATTAAGAGATAAAAATCAGATTATTCTTCTAATTAAAGACAATGAGTTAGCCTTGCTGGATTAAGAATGTGACTGTGTACTAGGAAGTGAAGCAAAGAGGCTTCAGACAGGGTTCAAGAAGGGCTTTAGTCTAGGTCTGGAACAGGGCTTAAATGGCTGAGCATTTCCCTAGCAGCTTACACTAGGCTGGGATTCAGTTCTCATCAGTGAAAACAAACAAGATCAAACAAATGAACCAAGGCTTATTGTAGTCTAGTGAGAGAGGAAGGCTGAAAATTCCCCAGGCATGGCAAAGAAATCACACAACCAAAGACAGTGGTCCCCACCACGAAACTGGCAGGACTGTTACAACGCACCCCACCCCCATGTAATTAGACTACACTCTCTGTGTTACTAATTTTAGCATGCCTGAGGCTGAGAGACAGGGAACTAGGAAAGTGGAAGGCTCACTACTAACTCATACACAAATGGAAACTCTAGAGTATATTTTGTATAAGCTTAAATCATAGGATTGAAATTATTATTTCAAATTCATTCTCTGTAAAATGCTTCTTATGTTAGTATCTACTTCTAAATTAAGAATTTGAAAGTGTGCAAATCCAGTTGTCCGTCATCTCATAGTAGAGTAGTAATAGTATGTAGGCACACTGATGATAAAGAAACAGAATATATTTAATATTCAAGAGAGATTTTATTTAAAAATACTTATATTGTTATTTTGCCTTTTCCCTAACTCTTTATTCTCAGAGAAAAATAACACAACCAAACTATCCATACCTTCTTTTCAAGAGTTTAGGATTTTGTTACCATGTGCCTTTTGGTATTCTAAGCCAGGACTATTCTCTTATATGAGGTTTATCAAAATTATATGGCCGAATATCATGATGTTCCATATCTATGAACACAATCACTTTCAACGTCTCCTTTCTCCCTTTTGAGAACTTTGTCTACCATGTCCTTCATGCCAGAAGAGCTGTAATTTCCTGGTCGTGATGATAGCACTTTAAGATTTGAAGTTATCTTCAAATCTTCTTGGTAATAAGCCTTAATAGCCTTGCAGCTCAGTAAGCATGATATAATGATTTTTCCCAATAGGATAGAGTTCATTAACTCTAAGCTGTGAGATAGTATTAGATCCCAAGATCACAGTTCATGTTTTATAATAAACAAGAGGAGAGGCCTTAAGAGGGAAAGGGTGGACAGAGATAGAGATGTGAAAGGAGAGGAGAGGGTTGGGGGGAAGAGGAGAGGAGAGAAGAGAGAGCAAGAGCGAGAGAGAGTGAGAGAACGAGAGCGAGAGCGAGAGAACGAGAGGGAGAGAGAGAGAGAGAGAGAGAAAGAGAGAGAGAGAGAGAGAGAGAGAGGAGGTGGTATTGATATGGCCAATCAGAAGTCAGAATTTCTGTGTTCTAAATTAGTGATTCTCAGTGCAGTGTGGTCCCTGCAACCAGCAACATCTGCGATTTGCAAATATTAATATTAAACATGTACCCCAAGCTTACTGAACCTGAATCCTTTGGGTACCCAGGAATGTAGGCGCTTACAAATCCTATGGGTGATTACGAAGCACTTTAGCATTGAGAACCACTACTCTAAATGGTGTCTCCTGGCCTCAAGTTATTAGCCCATGTGAAATAAAGTTTTTTACTGCACAGGTATCTACAACAGGGAGTGCCATCTTCACTCCTGTCCACCTGGCTGGAGGTCTGAGGGAAGAGACCCGAGCATCCTTATGGAATCTCACCCATGTCTTCTCAAAGAGATAATGGTTTACAAAACAATTGCCACTGTGTTCTTAGTGTGACGTTAAAGAAGATGGACTTTAAGGCACTTATGCGCTTTATGCGTGACCCGGATGACTTGAGGTTTTATTTATTGAAGTTTCTGTTTTGTGGAAGCCATTCATGTTCAAGAATAATTATTGCCTGGAAGAAAACTGATAAGTAAAACGCATACATAAATGATGAACTGGGGATGGAACCATGAACCCTGTGTGTACTTCTCAGCATTAGGGCCCATGAATCTGGAGAGATTTGGATTAATGTGGTGACCTTCATAGTACGAATGATTAGAAAATAAAACAGGAGGCCCCAAAACATATCAATGTTGTTGGGGTGCTTAACTACTTCATTCTGTGCTAATGACACAAATTAGAAGACGTCATAGGAAGGTTTTGCTTTGGAACTGAGCTATACTGAACATTGGACATTGACCGACCTTTATTTCCTTTGTATTTCAAGCCTTCAATGTGAGATGTCAACGTCATTAGTTTTGTCACTAATAAGATGGTGTAATAATTTTACCAAATATATTTGAGATGAATGATTTATGGATTTTTATAATGTCATGAAAACCGTAATATTTTGAGTTCATTCCTTTGGGGTTAAATATTAACCCAAGTTTATGAGAGGGGAAAAAAAAACATGATTTCTAAATTTTCCACAATGTGGAATAATTAAGCTGTTATAAACTATTGATAAGTTCAGTGTAAAAATGTTAGGCACAGTACTACCCCGGTTCACCCCAGTGTACATTAATTCAGGAAGAATAATTAACTATGTTTGTAAGTGACAATCTGAATGTGTCTAGAGTTGTTACTAATCATAATTGAAATGAGGGCTATTAGCACTTTGATACGTTGTAACAATATCAGGCTTGCATTAGCTGTGAATTGTAACAGGAATTAACTGCATTTCAAGAAACATGGCTAGTCCTTACAATTAGAAACCTTTCAGTGGGACTTAACTTTCAACAGCTCTCACTCTTCTACTTCATGTCATAGGCAAAAGCGTAAATTCCATTAGATTATTTTCAAATAGTTTCCACATTGCTTGAGGCAAACTAATGGGAATTTTAGGATCATTATATAAGTAGGAGAGTATTCATTTAACATCCTCTCCATCATTTTATGCACAGAAGAAAACAACATAAACATGAAAATCACTGTTAGTTCTCGAAGTTCAAAGGGAATGCTTTTCTACACTCTTCTGCTATTGAAAAGGGGGACAGAAGACTCCCCCAACTTGCCACGTATTTCTATTCTTTTAAATTTTCTTTATAGACTTTGGAGTTAGAAAAATCTGGGTTTTTCATGAAATATGTTTTTATTATTGTACCCATGTATGTATGTATCAGCATGCCAGTTGTTCAATAGTTATTTACTTAAAATAATATCTTTATGCTTGATTGTACTGTGTCTTCATGAAGATCTTTTTCATATAAAAATGTGATTATATGTCTCCCAATGTGAAGGTTAAATTATGTAATTTTTAGGTAAAATAATCGCACCCACGTTGTCTTGTTGTACCATGTGAAAAATTATGTTGTCGTTCAATACATAAATTGGATATTTGCTCATAATTATTGTCAAATCTTTGCAGTTAAGGATTGAATTAACCCTGGTGCAGTACTTGATGACCAAAATATTTTTCCAATAAGTTTATATAACCAGGGATAATTATGATATAAAAGATTTTTAATATTATTTCTAAGAGGAGGTACTACAATAAAGGTTAATATTAAACACACAAATATTTCATAGAAGTTATATAAAACCACACATTTATAGAAGTAAAAAAATCAAAGCTTTTGTCTGAGTCAGAATTTTCCTCTGCTTGTGACTTAGAATAATAACCCCGTTAGTTTTCAAATGATTATTATAGTCTGCAAACGCATGAGTTAGCTTTCTCTAAAATATTAAACTTTTAAACTATACTGTTAATCGACTCTTTTTTTTTACCCAGCTTTTTCTCAAGGACTTCAGAATCTAGTAAAAATGATTTAAATTCTTGTTTAGAACATTTTATTTTATTTACAAGCATCTGATTGATAAGGAGTTATAATCAAAGATTATTTGGCTTCCCTAGAGGAAAAAAGCCATTTTGCAATGAAGTTCAAAGAGGAGGTTCTCAGTGATGAGAATGTTGAGGGAGCAAAACACGGTCACATGTTAGACACCTACCTTCCATTCCAGCCAATGCACATGCACCGGGAGTGTAACCGAGGAGAACTTGTGAGGCAGCCTCTGGTTCTGTCCTCTTCGTCTGATTCTGCTTGTTCACCTGTTCCACTTTTCTCCAAGTTAACATTTGTCCTGCTCTCCAAAGCCCCAGGACCACACACCAGCCTCGTACTATCCAACTCTTATTAGGTTCTCCTTGTCTCCTGAAGAGAGCAAGTTACATATTCCAGAGCAAATGAATCTAGGCTCAAGAAGAAAGAGAAAGGAAGAGGAAGAAACACCTTGCAGTTTATTCCCAAGAAATAAACTTGGAACTGCTAGTATGTCCATGATAGGACCAATAGACCTCTGTACACATGTCCAGGAAAGACACAGCAGTGTCTTCTGTTCATTCTATTTTTAGATATTCGAGGAATCTTCATACAAATTTCTACACCAGTGGCACCAGTTTACATTCATATCAGAAGATAGAGTTACTGTTTTCCTATATCCTTACTAAGATTTGTTGTTTGTTTCCTTGGTGATGAAAATTCTTAGTGGGTAAGATAAGATATCAAAGTAGTTTTCATCTGCATTTCCCTCATGGCCAATGATACAAACACCTTTTCAAAGGTTTATTGGTTATTTGTGTTTCTTCTTTTGAGAACCAGAGGATCTGTTTTGTTAGTGTTCAATTATTGCTGATAAATGTATGTGAGTGTCTGTGTGTACATATATATGTATATGATGACATCGTATTTATGTACATATATATGTTAATCCCATCAAATGTATAATTAAGACAATTTTCTCCCATTCTATCTCTTATTTTGGTGGTTGTTTCCTTTGCTGTCAGAAGATTTGAATTCCGTGTAGTCCTATTTATCTGTTTTAAGAAGTCTTTGTTCATGCTTATAGCATGAAATGTTTGCCCTTTTTTGCTCTAGAAATTTGAGAGTTTGAGGACTTGGCTAAGCTGTTTCACCTATTATGAAATGTTTTTCAGAATTTGATATATGGAAATAATTTCCATATAAATATCCACTGTGACAGCAGCATTTATTGAAGAAGTTGTCTTTTTTCAGTATCCTTTTGACACCTTTGCCAAAAACCAATTAGTCAAAGTTGTACTGAATTATGTGTGTGTCCTCTGTTCTTCATTGGTCTGAAGGTCTGTTTTTGTGCGAGCAACTGGTTTTCACCATCACTACAGTATAATTTGAGATAAATATATATATGTATATATATGTGTGTGTATATATACATAATATGTGTGTGTGTGAGTTCCAACATTGTTTTGTATTTTTGAAGCATTTCATCTATATAAACTTGAGGATATTTTTATAATTCTATGAAGAATGTCAGTGGAGATTACATTGAATCTGTTGATTATTTCTGTATTATGGAAAATTTCATGATAGTCTACCTATCTGTGAACATCATCAAAGGTGCTTCAGGCATATAGTGTTCTATTCAAGTACTTTATTCAGCTCTGTAATAAGTTCATTTTAGTCATCTTTCATTGCTAGGTCTTGTAGTTGAACTTTGACTACTTTGTGGGCTCCTTTTTCTTTCAACTTCTCCAACTCCCCAATCCCAACACTAGCTTAAAAAAAAGAAAAAAGGATATACAGGAGAGAAAGAGAAAGACATCCCAGAATAAAATCAGGAGTCAGAAAGGGGAAAATAATGTCATCATACTACTTCCTGCTGATTAGGGGCATCAAGTTCTTTGGGGCAAGTTTGATCTTCACCATCAGGATATCTGATTTCTTCATCTCATCTCTTTGTACACAACTCTTTGACAAGCTGCAACCAACAGCAATCAACAGCAACCTTCAAACAAACAACCACAACCCACTCTCTCAGGGCTCTAGCATTTATACACCCTCTGAAGATTCCCCAGAATTCCAAATGTCACACATGCACAGCTGTCAGAATCACACCTCTGTTAGAGCCCTAGGCAAATCACAGTCAGTTGCTATGGGTAATCTGAGGCAGACCATCTTCCATGTCTGGAATTAAAAAGAAAAGAGATTCTTAGAGTATTTGTTTTTAAAGAAACTAAAATTCTCACTACAAGGTTTATTCCTGGATGCCTTGCTTGTATATTTGTTTATTTACTCATATATTGATTTAATTTATTTCTGTACATAAGTTCTAGGGACCACATATATGCCATTGTCCTTGATAATCAGATACAATTTTGGTTGTCTGATTTGGAAAGTTTGCTTGTCTGTTGTTATTATTGATTTTTAGTATTTATTTATTTATTAATTTAGTATTTATTTATTATTAATTTTTATCAATCCTCTTGCTGAAAAATGCATTATTGATTTGTAGAAAAGTTACTGATTATTATTTAATGATTTCTTATTCTACTTAGATGAAAGCGGTTATCAAATATTAGAGATGTGGTAGCATCTTTTAAGGAAATGATCATGTCATTTGCCAGGGTCATTTAAATTGTCCTTTCCTCTTTACATCCCTTTTTATTTATGCCTTTTATTATGTAGATAAGATTTGGGTCACCTTATGAAATAAGAGTGGAGAGTGTGTAGAAAGAATACTCAGTATTCCTCATTTAGTGTAATATTGGCTGTGGGTCCCTCATAAGTAATATGTAATCTTTACATTTATATTTCCATATACATATCCATTGTCACAGCAGCATTTGTTGAAGAAGTTTTTTCTCAGTGTACTTTTGACACCTGCAGTGCATTTTAACAATACTTAATTTCTTTAGAACTTTTATCATAAAGGCATGTTACGTTTCATCAAAGGTCTTCCTGTATTCATCGAGATGGCTATGTGATTTCTGCACTTTATTCTAATTATATGCTGTACTACATTGTCCCATTGACATATGTTGAACAAACCTTGCATCTCTGGGATGAACCCAACATGTTGGTGAAGTGCAATCATAACGTGTACTTGATTTCAGTTTCCAGGTATTTTATTCTGAAGCTCTTCATCTGTGTTTATCAGGGACGTTGGATTATAGGTTTTGTTTTTTTGTTGTGCCCTTATCAATCTTTGGTTTGATAACAACACTGACTTTGAACAGTTAGTTTAAGAGGGTTCCTTCTCTTTCTATTTTGTGAAATGGTTATTTTGTACATATTCCTTCATTTTAATTTATTTGTTTGTGAAATTCATTTGTGAGCACTGAATTTCCACCATTTCCTTCCTTTCCAGTCTTTAAATTCATGACCTCTTCTTCAATTATTATTGTCACATTTGTGTGTGTGTAAATTTATAACTAAAACATGCTGAGTTCACTCAGTGTTGCTCACACATATATGTGTTTGGGCCGACCATTTGGGATTACATCAGGTGACCCATCCCTTGTAAAGGTTAACTCCTGTGGGACAGGTTTAAGAAGCATTACTTTTCTTCTTTTCTGAAGGTAAACAGTGACTTCACCAGGTCTTGCCACTCCCTTTATGTTGTGACATTTGATTATCTGTCCAGTGGGAATGCCCTGCCTGTTGTGAACCTATCTGAGCTGTTAACATCTTCTTGATTTAATTTCAGGAGGGCAGACGTGTTTAGAGATTTATCCATTTCTTACTGATTTTCGTTTTTTTTAGAGAGATATAAGTAAGTTTGAAGGATATTTCTTCTCTAATGAATCTTGGCATTTTACTAGGGCCTGTTAGAGCGATTCTCTTCATTTCTAATCTTTTCTATTTTGGTCCCTTCTCTTATCTTGTAATTAGTATGCCTAGGGGTTTATCAAATTCATTTATCTCTTCAGATAATTAACTCCTGGGCAAATTCTGTGCATTATTCATTTGATTTCCATTTCATTAAAACTTCCCCCCAATCTTTAATAGTTCTTGCTCTCTGTTGTATTTGCAGTAAGCTGGTTTCTGTTTTTTGGGACCTTGTGGCACATCATTAGAATATCTCTTTCATGTCTTTCTGACTTTTTAATGGCAGTACTTACAGTTGGCAACTTTCCTCTTAGAACTGCATAAGCCATATCCCAGACACCTGAGAAAGTTATACCGCTATTTTCTATGTGTTTAGGGTTTTTAGAATGTCCTCCCTGGCCCTTCAAATATGGCCCACAGTTCTTTCTAAAGTATATTGCTTGATTTCCAGTCACTTGTATTGCTTCTGTGTATATTCACTATTTTTCTCACTGCTGTGTTGATACAAAGCAACATAAAAGAAAATGTTATATTTTAACTTATGGTTGAAGAAGATCCAGCCATTGATGGCTGGGATGAATTACTACGGTGTTATCGGCAGGCCCCGAGCAGAGAGGGGAAAGTTGGTGCTCAGGTTCCTTTGTCTTTTTCAAAAGTTTTTAATTGTTTTGTGTGCATACATGTAAATATATACCATATGTGTGGTTTTCTATGGGAGAGGGGCACTAGATCTCCTGGAGCTTGCGTTAAATGTAATTACGAGCCACCTGATATGGAGGTACAACTCAGGTATCTGGGAGAATAAGAAGCACTCCCCACCCAAGTGGTTAAGAGCACTAATCAGTTCTCTTTTAATTTTTCTTTTTCTCGGCTATTTTATGTATTGGCACTTTAAATGTTATACCCTTTCCCTGTCTCATATATCACCAGGCTCTCCCCCTGCATCTATTAGGATGTTCCCACTCCCACTCACCCACTCCATCCTCAACGCCCTGGTATTGCTCTACAGTGGGGATAAGAGCGTTCACAAGGCCAAGGGCTTTTCTTCCTAATGATGCTGAACAATGCAATCCTCTGCTACATATGTGGCTAGAGTCATGGGTCCCTCCATGTATACTCGTTGGTTGGTGGTTTAGTCCCTGGGAGCTCTGGGGACCTGGTTGGTTGATATTGTTGATCTTCCTATGGGGTTGCAAACCCTTTCAGCTCCTTCAGTCTATTCTTTAACTCATCCACTGGGGTCGCCTTGTTCAGTCCAAAGGTTAGCTGCAACCATCCTCATCTGTATCAGGAGAGCTCTGACAAAGTCTCTCAGGAGACACCCATATCTGGCTCCTGTCAGCAAGCCCTTCTTAGCATCAGCAATAGTGACTGGGTTTGGTGGCTGCATATGGGATGGGACTCCAGGTGGAGCAGTCTCTGGATGATATTTTCTTCAGTCCCTGTTTCACCCTTAGTCCCTGTATTTCCTCCTGTAAGTATTTTGTTCTCCCTTCTAAAAAGTAATGAAGCATCCTCATTTTGGTCTTCCTTCTTCTTGAGCTTCATATGATCTGTGACTTTTTTCTTAGGTGTTCCAAGAGTTTGAACTAATATCCACTTATCAGTAAGTGCATGCCATGTGTGTTCTTTTGTGATTGGGTTACCTCACTCAAGATGATATTTTCTAGTTCCCTCCATTTGCCTAAGAATTTCATGAAGTCATTGCTTTTAATAGCTGAGTAGTATTCCATTGTGTAGATGTACCACATTTTCTGCATCCATTTCTCTGTTGAAAGAGATCTTGGGTTCTTTCCAGCTTCAAGCTATTATAAATAAGGCTGCTATGAACATAGTGGAGCACGTGTCCTTTTTATATGTTAGAGCATCTTTTGGGTATATGCACAGGAGTGGTATGGCTGGGACCTCAGGTAGTACTATGTCCAATTTTCAGAGGAACTGATTTCCAGAGTAGTTGTACCAGCCTGAAATCCCACTAACAATGGAGAAGTGTTCCTCTTTCTCCAGATCTTCACCAGCATCTACTGTCACTTGATTTCTTGATCTTAGCCATTCTGACTGGTGTGAGGTGGAATCTCAGGGTTGTTGGCAGGGTGTTGGAAGTTTGATGGGGATTGCATTTGTATCTGGAGATCACTTTGGCAAGATGGCCATCTTTACTATATTAATCCTGAAAATCCATGAGCATAGGAAATCTTTCCATCTTCTGAGATCTTCTTCAATTTCTTTCTTCAGAGACTTGAAGTTCTTGTCATACAGATCTTTCATTTGCTTGGTTAGAGTTACACCAAGATATTTTACATTATTTGTGGCTGTTGTGAAGAATATCATTTCCCTAATTTCTTTCTCAGCCTGTTTATCCTTTAAGTAGAGGAAGACTACTGATTTGTTTGAGTTAATTTTATATCCATCCACTTTACTGAAGTTATGTATCAGGCTTAGTAGTTCTCTGCTGGAACTTTTGGGTCACTTAAGTATACTATCATATCATCTGCAAATAGTGATATTTTGACTTCTTCCTTTCCAATTTGTATCCTTTGACCTCCTTTTGTTTTCTAATTGCTCTGGCTAGCACTTCAAGTACTATGTTGAATTGGTAGGGAGAGAGTGGGCAGCCTTGTCTAGTCCCTGATTTTAGTGGGATTGCTTCAAGTTTCTCTCGATTTAATTTAATATTGGGCTACTAATTTGCTGTATATTGCTTTTACTATGTTTAGGTATGGGCCTTGAAATCCTGATCTTTGCAAGACTTTTATCATGAAGGGGTGTTGAATTTTGTCAAATGCTTTCTCAGCATCTAATGTGATGATCATGTGTATTTTTTCTTTGAGTTTTATACATAATGGATTACATTGATGGTTTTCCGTATATTGAACCATCCCTGCATGCCTGGGATGAAGCCTACTTGATCATGGTGGATGATTGTTTTGATGTGCTCTTGGATTCGGTTTGCCAGAATTTTATTGAGTATTTTTGCATTGATATTCATAAGGGAAATTGGTCTGAAGTTCTCTTTCTTTGTAGGGTCTTTGTATGGTTTAGGTATAAGTGTAATTGTGGCTTCAAAGATCAAATGGGTTAGTGTTCCCTCTGTTTCTATTTTGTGGAATAATTTTAAGAGCATTAGCTCTTCTTTGAAGGGCTGATGGAATTCTGCACTAAACCTATCTGGTCCTAGGCTTTTTTTGGTTGGGAGACCTTTAATGACTGCTTCTATTTCTTTAGGGGTATGGGACACTTTAGATGGTTTATCTGATCCTGATTTAACTTTGGTACCTGGTATCTGTCTAGAAAAGTGTCCATTTCCTCCAGATTTTCCAGTTTTGTTGAATATAGGCTTTTATAGTAGGATCTTTTTGATATTTTTTAATTTCCTCAATTTCTGTAGTTATATCTCCCTTTTCATTTCTGATTTTGTTAATTTGGATACTGTCTCTCTACCCTCTGGTTAGTCTGGCTAAGAGTTTATATATCTTGTTGATTTTCTCAAAGAAACAGCTCCTGGTTTTGTTGATTTTTTTTATAGTTCCCTTTGTTTCTACTTGGTTGATTTCAGCTGTGAGTTTGATTATTTTCTGCCATCTACTCCTCTTGGGTGAATTTGCTTCTTTTTGTTCTAGAGCTTTCAGGTGTGCTGTCAAGCTGTTAGTGTATGCTCTCTCCAATTTCTTTTTTCAGGCAGTCAGAGCTATGAGTTTTTCTTTTAGCACTGCTTTCATTGTATCCCATAATTTTGGGTATGTTGTGCCTTCATTTTTTCATTAAATTCTAAAAAAGCCTTTAATTTCTTTCTTTATTTCTTCCTTGACCAAGTCATCCTTGAGTAGAGCATTGTTCAGCTTCCATGTGTATGTGGGCTTTCTTTTGTTTTTGTTGTTATTGAAAACTACCCTTAGTCTATGGTGATATGAATGAATGCATGGAATGGTTTCTATCTTCTTTATCCATTGAGGCCTGTTTTGTGACCAATTATATGGTCAATTTTGGAGAAGGTAACATGAGGTGCTGAGAAGAAGGTATATACATACATACATATATATATATATATATATATATATATATATATATGATGAAATGTTCTATAGATGTCTGTTAAATGCTTTTGGTTCATAACTTCTGTTAGTTTCTCTGTGTCTCTGTTTAGTTTATGTTTCCATGATCTGTCCATTTATGACATGGTATGTTCAAGTCACCTACTATTATTATGTGCGGTGCAATGTATGCTTTGAGCTTTAGTAAAGTTTCTTTTATGAATGTGGGTGCCTTTGCATTTGGAGCATGGATGTTCAGAATTGAGAGTTCTTCTTGGAAGATTTTTCCTTCGAAGATTATGAAGTGTACTTCCTTATCCTTTTTGATCACTTTTGGTTGGAAGTTGCTTTAATTTGATACTAGAATGGCTATTCCAGCTTGTTGTTTCAGACCATTTGCTTTGAAAAAAATTTTCCCAGCCTTTTACTCTGAGGTAGTGTCTGTCTTTGTCATTGAGGTGCATTTCTTCTATGCAGCAAAAAAGCTGCATCCTGTTTACTTATCCAGTCGGTTAGTCTATGTCTTTTTATTAGTGAATCGAGTCCATTGATTTTAAGAGTATTAAGGAATAGTGATTATTGCTCTCTGCTGTTTTTGATGTTAGAAGTAGAATTATGTCTGTGTGACTATCTTATTTTGGGTTTCTTGCGAGAAGATTACCTTCTAGGGTGTAGTTTCTCTCCTTGTGTCAGAGTTTTCCATTTATTATCCTTTGTAGTGCTGGATTTGTGGAAAGATATTGTGTAAATTTGGTTTCGTCATGGAATATTTTGGTTTCTCCATCTATGTTAATTGAGAATTTTGCTGGATACAGTATCCTGGGCTGGCATTTGTGTTCTCTTAGGGTCTGTATGACTTCAGTCCAGGATCTTCTGGACTTCATAGTTTCTGGCGAAAAGTCTGGTGTGATTCTGGTAGGTCTGCCTTTATATGTTACTTGACCTTTTTCCCTTACTGCTTTTAATATTCTTTCTTTATTTTGTGCTTTTGGTGTTTTGTCTATTATGTGACAGGAGGAATTTCCTTTCTGGTCTACTCTGCTTGGAGTTCTGTAGGCTTCTCGAATGTTCATGGGCATCTTTTTCTTTAGGTTAGGGAAGTTTTCTTCTAAGTACTCTTAACCATGGTACTGTTGTTCCAGCCCATTCTTTTGTCTTTTCGGTTAAGCTCAGGTCCTGTGCCGACAGAATGATGTTGTGCACACTGGAGTGGCTCTCTCCCACTCTCATTTAACCTAATAGAAACACTGTCACAGACAGCACATAAGGGGAGCTGATAAATCTCAAGTGGACAGGGTTAACTTGCACACTGCAGGTTCTCTAATGTTGATTTCTACTTTCATTCCTCTAAAGTACTTTTTCATTCTTTTGTACTTGTAAACACTGTCCTAGAAGCCTAAAATACAATTAGTTTTCAGGAGGGTTCTATGGGCCATTATGAATAATGTACATTCCCTACATGTTGGATAGAATATGCTATAAGTATCTAATAAGTCCAGCTGAGTTACGTTATAAATTTTCTTTTTTTAGTTTTTGAGTTTAGAAGACTTATCTAATAATAAATATGAAGTCTAGTGAATGTCTCTGGCCATTACTGTAATTATTATAGCAAGATTTAGCTGATGTCTCAGCCAGACCTTTTAATGTTTGTCTTATGAAAAAAATTAGGACCCCTGAGATTCAATGCATAAAGATTTGCATTTGTTTACTTTTAAATATGTAATGGTCTTAATATTTCCTTGATGATTTTGTTTGATATCTTTTTATCAAATATTTTAATAGTCAGACCAGCTTTTTCTTGGCTTCTGTTGGCTGAGTAGATATTTTTCTCTTCCTCTCCTCTCCCTCTCAATTTGTATCTATCCATGCCTCAAGGGGACAACAATTCCTTTAGTCACTTAGAGCATTTGCTATTGGATGCCTAGGAAGGATGCATTTCTAGCCCATTCATTGTTTGGTTTCTTAATGTTCTGGAAATTTTGACATACTCTGACCATCACATGACCTAAATTATGCAGTTCTGTTCCTCTCTAATAACATGGCCATATTCTAGCCTTAAATCTAAATTCATAGAAGTTCTTCCTGCTATAAATTTTCAATATAAAATGTCAAAATTAAACTTCCCAACACTATCAGATGGTGTCACCTGGGGCTTTATTAGCAATGGACTTCCAGATAGCCTTTTAGAAGCTAACCATAGTGTTCTGGCTGGTTCTGTGTGTCAACTTGACACAAGCTGGAGTTATCCCTCCAGCCTCCCTGAGAGAATGCCTTCATGAGATCCAGCTGTAAGGCATTTTCTCAATTAGTGATCGGTGCCATCCCTGGGCTGATAGTCTTGGGTTCTATAAGAAAGCAAGCTGAGCAAGCCAGAGAAAGCAAGTCAGTAAGTAACATCCCTCCATGGCGCCTACATCAGCTCCTGCTTCCTGACCTGCTTGAGTTCCAGTTCTGACTTCCCTTGGTGATAAACAGCAATGTGGAAAGTGTAAGCTGAACAAACACCTTCCTCTCCAATTTCCTTCTTGGTCACGATGTTTGTGCAGGAATAGAAATCCTGACTAAGACACATAGATACAAAAAACTCAGAGAACTTATTTCTGCCCTTTGTCATCTCAAGACCTATCACAGAAAATGGTCTCTTTGGAAGGTTTTCCATGGTTGTGCAATATTTTTATTGCTCTTCAGTATTTTGAATTCATCCTTGTATTAACCACAGGCAGATCTGCCGTCTATTGCGGAGTGGGTGTGTGTGTGTGTGTGTGTGTGTGTGTGTGTGTGTGTGTGTGTGTGTGTGTGTGTGTGTGGTGTGTATTTATACACCATAATAACTCTCTAGAGAATGATTCCTAGGGCTGGAGGGATAGCAAGTAAATCTGTAGCCTGCTCCATCCCACCTTTGTAAATATACAAAATCCCATGGCTAATAGAATATATAATCGTCACCTTCAGCTCTTTACTTTTTTCCAATAGTTTTCCTTATTACCTCTATTTCTTTATTTGCCTCCACTTCATGCTATGTTGTTTTTTAAGATTGTATTTAGCACTAAAGTGACAGTTTGAATAAATAAATAAATAAATAAATAAATAAATAAATAAATAAATAAAGTCATTTAGAAAGCCAGGAATTTAAAAATACTAGAAAATTCAAGACATGGGTGTTAAGCAAAACTGAGGGAGAAGATATAAATGTACTTATATGCATATAACTTCAGGAAACATTTTTTCTTAGAGTTACTAAACCTATATCACAGGAACAAGACTTTAACTTTTAAAATATGGAAAAATAACAAATGCATATCTAGGGTCTCCGTCTCAAAGATAATGCCATGTACGGGTAAGAGCTGTCAAATCCGAATGTCTCTGAGGATGGGAAAGGTTATTTTCCTCCATGCCTCAGCGGAAGTGGGAGCCACCTGGAATTATTTATCTTGGGACACCCAGTTGTGCTCTACTAATCAAATACACTACAATAGCCCACAAAGATAACTTTCATTCAGAAAATTTTTCCAAAAACTGTTTTTGAGATTTTATGCCTCTTTAGTTCTCTCGCAAGTCTTGATGTTTTCTCCAAGTCTTGATATACATCTCAGTCATTTTGAAGATTACCGTTAATTGTCAACTTGAGTAATCTGAGTGAAGGGTCTCTAGGAAACTGCCTTAGCTTTGTTAACTGATTCAGAAAGATCTATCCACTGTAGTGACACCATTTCATGATTCTCCTCCTGAACTATATTTTGGACAAAATGGGCTGAGGAACAACACACACTCATTGATCTCCATTCCTGAGGGTGTTTCCAGCTACTTCAACTCTTGTCATCTTGGCTTCCTCCACCATAATAGACAGTAATCTTGAACTTTATGCCCCATAAGCCCCTTCTCCCTTATGTTATGCCTTTCATATCCCTATCAGGAAAAGAAAGCAACAAGACAAGAAACTAATACAGATACAATGTTCTTAAAGTTAAAAGGTAAACGTATTTGAAATATTTTAATGTTACTGATTCTTCAGTCTCTTTAGTGTCCCTTACGTGCCTTATAGTACCAGTTTTCTTCTCAAGTCAATGTAAAACTGGGCCTTTTTGTCCTATTAAGATATTGTTATTTGCAAAGATGGACCATGTTATATTCAAACGATTTGTGTGCCAGTCACTGCCTAGCTCAGTGCCTCGCAAATGTAGCCCCTTTAAAAATTGGTTCCTTATTAACTAAGGAGGTGAAGGATTTCCACTCAGTACTTTATTTCACTTAGTTTATAAGGGTTAGGAACAAGGTTAGATGAGGCTAATGACCCACCAAGCATTATTTTAAAGACATTTCTATTTTTACATATATGTGTATGTCTATGTGTGCGTGGCACCTGAGTATGGGTGCCAATAGAGGTCAGAAGCGGGCACTGGATCTCCTCAAGCTGGAGTTATAGATGGTTGCAAGACACCTAATGTGGGTGGTAGAAACCAAACTTGGGTCCTCTGGAAAAGCATCAGTCCTCTTAACCATTGAGCCATCTCTCCAGAAATCCTTGGTAGAACTCACTGCTGTAAACGTCACATAGCCTAGAATTACTTTAAAAACATCTTGGAGCAGCTGTCTATCAGGTTGCTCCATGGACATATTTGTGATGTATTGTTGTGATTGGCTTAATTGGTGCAGAAGGGCCTGGCCGACTATGAGAAGTATAATCCCCAGGCAGGTGGTCCTGGATTGTATAGGAAAGCTAGCAGAATGTGAGTATGAAAGCAAGCCGGAGAGCGATCCAGCAAATGGCGTTCCTCCTTAGGCTTTAAATTCTAGCCTTGAGTCTTCCCTGAGTCCTCTTTACAATGAATGACAACCTGGAAATGTGAGCCAAATATTCCCTTTTCTCTCCAAATTGCATTGGCTACAGTGTTTTACCAGGACATCAAACTAAAATTAGAATAGTTAGTACTGAAAAAAATTACAGTGTTTTCTATTTAGCTAGACATTATTTGAAAATGTTTATGATCAAAAGGATTCAATTCTTACCCATATCCACACAAGGCAAAGAATATTTTAAGTTAAAACATAAAGTTAAGTTTAAAAAAATAAACAAATGTCTTGTTCTGGATAGAAACACATCTTTGAGTTTACAAGCAGATGGAAGGAAGGCTGATCTGGGCCGAAGTAATACATTCCCATTGAGAAGAAGAGGGAATCCTCTTGCCAGGAGTTGCGCATCATTTAAAGAGAAAATGGGCTCTCACAGGAAATGGCATTGGGCATGTGAAAACTGATGGACATCAAAAGAAAATCTGAGACTCGAGCTATGAAATAAATGGCAAACAACCAAGGGACTGACAAGGAAAATTCGCATCCTGGAGCAGGCATTAGTAGCCCTGTCACCCTGTCACCTGTGAATTTGAGACCTGAAAATAGACATCAGAGCTCTCTCTCTCTCTCTCTCTCTCTCTCTCTCTCTCTCTCTCTCTCTCTCTCTCTCTCTCTCTCTCTTTTCCCTCCTCCCCTTTCCTTTTCCCCCTCTCCCTTTTCCCCTTCTCCCACATCTTCTTAGGGTATGTAGGTATATTACTATCAATAAAAGGAAATCAGACACATTTCTTCCTTTCTTGAATTCTTACCCCAAAGCCTCTTACATCAAAACCCGTCCCTGGGTCTCGTCTCTGAAGCTCTTTAGCAGGGCACCATTTCCCTCAGGTGCCGTCTCTCAATAGGCCACGCCTGTCTGCTGACATGCTGTAACACACTGCACTGTGTAGCCTATCCTATAATCCTTAAATCCTTCTTAGATTTTGCATCTAAGTGGGAAAAGAAACTATGGGTCTGTGGTCTCTGAATCATAATATATCAAAGGTGGACAATCTGAGACAGTAGATCTAAAAGAAATTTTCCAGGAAGATTATTTTTTAAAATACCACTAACTACTGCTAAAGCCAGGATCTAAAAGCAAGAGAAAGCAAAGATGAGAAATAGAGCGACAAATTTTGATACCCACATTCACAGTGTCAAACTGAAATTCAGTGTTTACTGGTGGGATTCACTTTACCTGCAGAACACAAAGTTGAGTGAGTGGCTTACTGAAGCTGGAGTTTGTGCATCTTCCTCCCTTTTGTAATACGGAGGGTCCAGAGGAGAGATGTGCCTTCACATCCTGCAGAGTGGGACTGAGGATTCCACTCCTTAGATTGGAAAAGGCATCACTTCACAGCCTGCAGAGGATACAGGCCTAGGATTCCAATTACAGCCTGAAAGTTCTCAGGCTGGAGACCACCCATCCCAGTGCCATTGAAACTGCATCTGTTATGCACAAATTGCAGTAAAAAAGAAAAAAAAGGGAGGAGGAAGGGACTGAATGAACCAGGATAGCTGTGTTTGTACTTCTCAGGGCCTTTCTGAGAAGAGTGACTGAGAGCTTCAACACTCGAGGAGGCTACAGCACACAGTGCCTAGCTGGTACTTCAAGCAACATTTGGGGAGAAAAGATACATAGGTATTCTCTGGGAAACCAAGCCTTCTGCAGTAACACATTTCTACAAGTGTTTAAAATACATATTGGTCCTTGACAGGAAGGAGTGATAGTTCAGGAGGCTTGTCAGACGGGTGGATAATTAGACCCATAGAATTCAAGGGGATGGAGAGATGGTGCGGCTGTTAAGAGCTCTTTGAGAAGACCCAAATGCAGTTCCCAGAACCCACGTGTTAACTGATAATGGCAGCAATTTCAGCTCTAGGGGTCTGATGGCGCTGGTCTTCCCTAAGATGTGCATTTATGCACATTGCTACACAAAAACATGTATATGAAACAAATAAAACCAAATATTAAAATGTAATTTGAAGAAACCACCAAGAGTAAGAAAATGTAAACAAAAGCATAGAACAAATGTATATTATTATAATAAAGCCAAATACTAAGATTCGAGATACCAGTCACTTGTAACAAGAATATTTAAATTAATAAAAAATTTAAACTGAAATTCTGAACAAAGATACTCTAGGTATGGCATGTACAAAAAAATATAGTTAGTGTTAACTAGGCAAATTTTTAAGAGGAAAATATGACAAAAGGGGAATTATGCCAGGATTAGACGTACAACCCAAGGTCATAAACTTCTATAAGTTTGAGAATATACTAACAAAACATAGACACTATAAATATAAAAGAACTGGATAAAATTCAAATGCTAGATGTGAAGCTGAAATAGTTGTCTCTATAAATCTATCTATATTTCTATATATAACACGTTTGTACGAAGTACTCTTTGTCCCTAAAATGTCAAAATATCTGCAGAAATAGTTAATTTATTTGGTTGTTTAGAAAACCTTAATAAATGTAGAGAGAAACATGATCAGACATTTTAATGCTAATTGATTAATGTTACTTTATAAACACAAGCGATGTTCTACAGTGATTATTATCATGAGCTGAAGAGCTAACCTTGTTTGTGACCTTGGAAAATTACATCTTCTGTATTCGTGTGACCGTCAATAATACTAGTAAAATAAGGTTTTTTTTGTGTGTGTGTATGTGTGTGTGTGTATGTGTGTATGTATGTATGTATGTATGTGTATGTGGGTACACATGTTTATGCATAACATATTTGAGTGTGTATTTATGTATGTATGCATATGTGGGTACACATGTTTATGCATGACATATTTGAATGTGTGTATATGTATGTATGTATGCATATGTGGGTACACATTGTTTATGCATGACATATTTGAGTGTGTGTATACATATGTATGTATGTGTATGTGGGTACACATGTTTATGCATGACATGTTTGAGTGTGTATGTTTGTGTATGTATGTATGTATGTACATATGTGTATGTGAGTACACATGCTTATGCATGACATGTTTGTGTGTGTGTATGTGATTACACATGCTTATGCATGACATGTTTATGTGTGTGTGTGATTACACATGCTTATGCATGACATGTTTATGTGTGTGTGTGATTACACATGCTTATGCATGACATGTTTGTGTGTGTATGTGAGTACACATGTTTATGCATGATATGTTTGAGTGTGTGTGTGTGTGTGTGAGTGTGTGTGTGTGTGTGTGTGTGTGTGTGTGTGTGTGTGTGTGTAGGATCCAACTCAAGGCTCTTCTTCAGGTGTTTTGTTTTGTTTTGTTTTAAAAACTATTACTCACCTTGGCATTCATCAAATTGGCCAAATTGGCTGGTCGTTAGCTCCAGGTATCTGCCATTTCCAAAACTCCATAGCCCCCCAAGTCCAGGGGTTATGGGCGGATTCCACTATTCTCATTTTGACTTAGATTCTGGTACCCAAACTCAGACCCTCAAGCTTGCACGGCAGGCATCTTACTGACTCAGCCTTCTCTCTAGTCATAAAAGTAATAGCTTCTACATCATAAGCAATCTGCAATAGTAAATGATGAAACATAAATGTTTAGGACAAATTATAGTTCATAGTATTCACAAATAATGTTAGTATAAATATTAGTTCAAAAATTAAAATGCATTTTATTGGTTTGTTTAGAGTTGCTTTTATTATTTGACCCTTTGAAACCAAAGGCCACTTGACAAGTTCCATTCAGATACACCAACCTGTGTGTAATTTTCCTGTCAGGAAGCATAAAGAGATATGCTCACCTAGATTCCATTATAGTATATCAAGATTGGTATTTTGCAGAATTATATGAGAATATGTTTTTCCTTTTTAACTAAAATAGATCATTTTCTCATACAATATATCCTGTTCAGTTTCCCTCCCTCTATCCCCCCAGTTCTTCTCTACTGCTATGTTTTAGCACAGTATAACGGGGAGGGAAGAATAGCATGCTGGGCCCATGCTATGCTGTCCCTCTGATGAATTGTGCCATGTGAGAGGCCTAGTATAAAGATTTATTGTGGGGAAGGAGGGGAAGGAAGCAGGGACCTGGAAAGGGGTAGAGACAGAGAAAGGGAAGGGCAGACAAGGACAGAGAGAGAAAGAAGAGAGAGAGGAAGAGAGGGAAAGGCTGGAAACATGTGGTGAGAGAGAAAGAGAGAGTGTGGAGAAAGGGAGAGAGAGTGGGATAGGAAGAGCAATCTTCTTCTAAGCTGGATGCCTGGCTAGCTAGTGCCTGGTTGCCATTGCTAAGTGTCTGTCACCAAGTTCTAGGGAGGAGCCTAGTGGAATTGTCTGTAAGCCAATAGGCACCTCCCCTCTCATCTAGATACACTCCCTTCCTGTATCTCATTAGAAAAGAATGGGATTCTAAAAGATAAAAAGAAAATATAACAAAATAAAATATAGTAAGAGCAAACAAAAGCTCTCACAATGAAGTTGGACAAAACAAACCCACAGATGGAAAAAGACCCCAAGAGAAAGCACAAGAATAAGAGACCCACCCGTACACATACTCAAGAATTAGAGGAAAGCAGGAAACTGAAAGCCACAATCTGTATGTGAAGGACCTGGTGCAGATCCATGAAGGCCCTATACCTGCTTTTAGGCTCTGTGAGTTCGTGTGAGTTTTGGTCATGTTCATTTAAAGGACTGTGTTTTCTTGGAGTCCTCTATTCCCTCTGATTCTTATACTCATTCTTCCTCTTCTTCCTCAGGCTTCTCCCCGAACTTTGAGAGAGGAATAAAGTGCATGCTTCTTAATGATGCTAGATTAAAAACAAACAAAATCTGAAGTGACATTAAAACAAAATAACTTTTCTTGCCTTTATTTGTTTTGTGTGAGCTCCTATGTGTGGAAGGAGGACTCAGTTTTCTTATTCTACCACATGGATCCCTGGGATTGAACTCAGATCATTAAGATGGCAACAAGTGCCCTACAACCCTGAGCAAGTATCCGGAGTGGGAAGGAAGAAGGGGAGATAATGAAAACAGAGAATAGTGTAGAGAGGCAGACAGAACATGACAGATAGAGAGAGGGTGAGGGAGAGAAACAGTGAAAGATACGTGAAGAGTCTCGGAGAGGAATAGAGTACTTTAAAACCAGTAGATGAAAAGCAGCTATGCATACAAACAAGAAAGAAGAATTATGTTCTTATTTCCATGATAAAAGAGGGAGAAACTGAAAATTTTCTGTAACAGGGAGCTAGATGTCTGCCAAGTAGCGAGAGTTGCACAGGGGCAGATTTCAATGGCTTGTGAATGTTTGTAGGAGCCATTTCAGAGAGTAGAGTTGAGAAAGGGCGACTGGTGTCAAAGTCCTGGTCGAGGCAAAAATTAAAACAGTGTGATTACAAAGATCACCAGTGGTGGCTTTTTCGCTTGTCAGCTTGACTACATCTGGAATTAACTAAAATCCCAAGCAGAAGGGGCACACCTATGAAGGACTTTTGTTTAATTGGTAGTGGGAATGTCTGCTTCCAATCCTCTTATTGTATGTGGGAAGACGTCTTTAATTCAGATCTGTTGAGGTGGGAAGGGTTGCCTCTAATCTGACCCATACCTTCTGCTGTGAGTCCATGTAAGGACATAGAAGAAGGAAGCTATTGCTCTTTGCCTGCTTGCTCTTGCTCTCACTGGCAAATTCGTTTCTTCTCTGGCATTGAAGCCTGCTTCTTTGGGATTCCAATGTATACTGAAGATCAGATAATGTATCCAGTCTCCTGGACTAAACAACTACTGGATTCTTTTTTTTTTTTTTTGGTTCTTTTTTTTCGGAGCTGGGGCCCGAACCCAGGGCTTTGCGCTTCCTAGGTAAGCGCTCTACCGCTGAGCTAAATCCCCAGCCCCCAACTACTGGATTCTTGAACTTTCCATGGAAGTCATTGTTGGATTAGCTGAACCATAGCCTGTAAATCATTTAATATATCCCCCTTCACACACACACACGCACAGAGAGAGAGAGAGAGAGAGAGAGAGAGAGAGAGAGAGAGAGATGCAGAGACATAGAGATACAGAGAGACAGAGAGACACATACAGAGAGATGCTATAACTTTTAATACTCTAGAAAACCCTGACTAATATAACCAGTAAATTGAGAACTATTCTTTTCTCAATTGCTTAGTGTGATTACTTAGATGAGAAAGAAAGATAATTAAACCTAGAGGTTGATATTTTTACTGTATTTGAAAATCACAATGGGGACCAGAAGGGAAAATGTGAATAATTGTGTAACACAGGGTTAAACTGGGAAGGAAGGTAATGAAGCCACCAGGAGCATGATGGAAATTATAGTAGGTTTTATATTGAAGTATAATCATGTAACGGAATGAGCCAGCATGAGTCAATGATGAAATCTGTTGGTGCTTAAAAGGTATGCTAGATTTTAGCTTCCAATTATTGCCTCACCAAGCTAGATCTCATTTCATACACTGTGTTTGCAATGTTGTGCTGGTACTTCTCCATCAGGAGGTGAAGTCCAGCCCTATTCCCCCTTGGATCTCAGCAAACTTTTGTAATTATCTCTCCCAAAACACTGCTGTGAATTATATATCCCCATTCTGGAGGCGTCTCATGCAAGCCACTGCTATACTTAGTATATCATTGGGATTTGTCCCCTTTGATTTAATTCTTGCCCTCAGAAAGGCAGGAGATTAATTTTTATGGTTCTATATTTCTACTGTTAAATAAAGCTCTGGGTATAATGTTGCCATAATAGACTTCTCTTATACAAAAATATACATTCGAGCATAATATGATTTACAACCATGCTATAATCAATCCATTTTCAGGGAAGTAATGTCTGATACTAAGTCATTTATTAAATCTACAGAGATAGTTTATAATGCTATAGTTTCAGTTCATTGGGTTTTAGGAAACTATGCATTCTGAAAATAAAATCTAATTTCTCTTCTTCTGTAAAATGAACATTAACAATGTAATAAAATCAGTAAATTATGTGGCCGCGGGAACAGATGATTCTCTTTCATTTGCCCATTTTTATCTTAAGTTCTTGCTAAACATAAAACTTTCTATTTACAGACACAGATTTACAAAGGAATCAGAGTAACTGCGTCCTCACACATCAAGGAAGTTGTAGACTTGAATGAAGAATTACAGCCTCCAAGACAGAGCAAGGACAACACCGTGAATAGTTAACTTCCTGTGGAGACGCTATGCATCCCTGAAAGGAGTAATTTTCCACCTCAAGTTTTGAAGAACTAAAGATATGTCACAGAAGTGGCATCATTTCATCATCTTGGGGTCTGAGGCCTTTGTAAACCGGAGACATTATCAGTTTCTCATTTGAATGTAACTTGGATTTGCAATGATTTTTTCTTGGTTGCCTTTGCTTCTTTTCTGTATCCTTAATTTGCTTATTTATAAGCAATTGACTTAATGAGAAAGAGTCATGAATAGGAGACTTCATGGTCAAATTTCTTGGAAGGCTGTTGCATTCGGGGGCAAAGCTTAGCGTTCCAGCTGAAGTGCTGAGAATGCATCATTTCCCCTGTTATTTGGTTTGCAAACTCTGGAGGAAGTGTAATATCCTGGGTTCACACGCTGAGGAAGGCAATTGAATTTGAACATAATTAGGAAAGTTCACAGCTGAAAACAAATTGGTGAGGAACCAGTGACATCAGAAGCTGACTTTAACTGAATATGCTCTTAGGAAGCAAAAGCAAAAACGGAAACATTTATTCAGGAATTTCAGTCGGGATGTTGGTCGGTGTCAGTTCATCTGCCTTTCTCCCAGGTGACCAGCTCCAGTTGGCCAACATGCTAGTGTTCATTTTCCTGGGTGAGTGAACTATGCTGCTAGTTCTGAATTTGTTGCGATCTTAACTCTTTGTAAACTGAGTGCTGCATCTAAGCTTATGGGAGTTATGTCATAAGAAATGCTAATTAATGTTACTAACTTGTACTTTGATATTATTTAATGCTTTTGAAAAAATGTATACTTACCTGCAGTCACTTTTTTTCTTACTCAATAGAAAAAGAAAAAGTGAGCCTTCATGGCTCATCGCGTTGCTCCTGGTACTGCAAAACAACCTAAATGACTTTGAACAATTTATTAAGATCTATGCAGTTCCTATATATGCAAGAATATCTTAAAATTAGAATTGTCCTATATATACGTATGTTAAGGGATGGCAAAGTTTTATCTGTTTAGCTTCGAAAGATTATAACAACTAGAGCTACACAAACCAACCATCTAATTTTCAACCTTAATAATCAGGATCAGCCGAGTTGGGCAAAGGTGCCGAGCTCTGCCTTACATGCTCTGCTTCTTGACTAACACTCAGGGCCTGCAGGTAAACTGTGGACTTCGCTCTCTTGGGTTGGGTTGGGTTGTTATAAGAGGTTGGTCCAAATCATTTTCACTTGCCAGGGAACCCACAAAAACCTACTTGGTAGATACATGATTGATGGAGGTTAATATTTTCTTCAGGATATGTTAGAGTCTATGTCTCAATTTCAGGATGAGGAATAATTGTGATCGTACTGGAAATTAATAAACAAAACCAGAATATTTTCTTTACTATTAGCTATAGCGGTTGATGAATGGGGCTAAATAAGAGCCAGGAAATAATGCAGGTTTATTCTAAATTACATTTTCTTTTTAAAAAAGGAAAAGCAAAATAAATCAAATCCAAGAGAATTAGCCGGGGAGTAAAGGATCCTTTGCACATTTTCAGTGTCTCTACGGAAATCCTTGTGTTGAGAGGTTTGCTTCTTCTCCTTACTGTGTTTCCTTGTTTCCTTATTAGTTTCTAGTATTTATGGCTTTGTTATAAAGATAAATCTGGGAGTTTTCTATTTTTTTGCAGCAATATATCAGATTACACAAACGATATCACTTCCTCCTCAAGGTTTTCAGGGAAAAGGCTGTGGCCGCTTCTTTCATCTTGTCTAAATCAACACAGAGACCAGGTTACATGAAAAAAGGGAAATTATTCCTACCATTATGAGGACTGAAAATCTCTGCACAGCTCTTGCTCAGCATCAAATAGTCACATTTTATGACAAAGCCAATTCCTGTTGCCCAAAGCCACAGCCAGGAGCAAGTAAGGCAGAGTAAGGAAGGAGAGAGCTGTGTTTTGGATTGTGCATGAGTACACAGACATACATGTAGGCAAGACGCTACTAACAAAGATAAAATACATTTTAAAAATCTTCAAAAGAGAAAACTACCAGTAAGCTAAACACATGGGCTGGTGTAGAAACTCAGGAAGTGGAATATATGGCCCAGTCGATGTTCTTGGGTTCTTCTTGGAAAATGGGCTTTGCAAAGAGGTAGTGCACTGATTTACTTAATGCTTTATTACTCTACATTGTCCCCAGGGATTCACAATTAACGCCCTCTTTTTGAAATAATAAAATGACTTGGCGCAAACAAAGCTTATAATTCATATTCTTGACTCTATTGTGATTCTCAAACTTTTTTATTAATTGACTAAGCAAGTGTCTGTTTTGCATGTTTGAAAAAAATTGATTCAATTGCAAAATATACTCAATTTGGATTGTTCTTTTCTTGATTGATTTTAGAAAACTTCTCTAAAAGTAACTTGTAAATATCTGGATGGCGTATCAATTATTTACATAGATCTTATCTATTAAGAGCTATATCCGATGTAAATCAACATATATTAGTTCGATACCCATAGCATGCATTTATATGTTGAGAATACAATCCTGAATGGCCCCTGTAAACTTGGTCAGTAAACCTAGAGAACATACAACAGGGAGAAAAATGATACACCCTTGGGATTTCTAAGCTCCTAGGGAGACCAAAGAGCAATGTGTGCAATTTTTGGCTGTAGAGAAAAGAAAATGTGAAGTTAAGGGTTCCTTGCAACATTAATAATGATCATGATCATTTAAAAGAGAATGTGGTAGCCTAGAGCACAAGAATTAGAGTGTTTACTGTAGACCAGAGAGTGGTCCGCCAAGGGGCAGAGAACACTGCAGAAAGCTGTGAGACTTCTAAATTGTATGTGATAAGGAGTATGAAAGCCATTTTATATGAGTCATTAAAGAGACATAGCAAATAAATGGCAGTACTGAAAGTGCACAGCTACGGTGACATAGGGGTCCCCACTGAGTCAAACAAACCAGAGAGCAGACAATTAGACAGAAAAGGATGTTCAAGGAGTAGCAAAGTGCAGAGGTACGAACTGCAGGAAGAGATCCGGGAGAGTGAAGTTGAGGATGCATTAAAAAGTCTTTCATGAATTTTTCCGATGCCTATATTAATGCCGTCGTTGCTGTCTTGTCTAGATCATGCACATAGAGAAAACAGCTTTTTTATCAGGCTTGGTGTTGAAACTATTAGGATTAAAGTATATATTACTGGATCCTTAGTCTAGATATGCTACGTCAAGCCGTGAGAGAAATGGGATTCTCCTTGAGAGTGGAAGAAAAAAGAACGAGAAAGATAGAACTTACACAGAGCACTAAGAAGGTAGCAGGGAGTTCTCCCTTTCCCTCTCCCTCTCCCCCTCTCCCCCTACCCATCTCCCTCCCCCTCCCCCTACCTCTCTCACTCTCCCTCCCCCTTTGCCTCCCGCTCCCCCTCTCTATGCTTGAATGACGTGGTTAACCATCAAAAGAACTAGGTAACCAGAGACTGACAGATGAGACAATCTTAAAAGTGTTGCATTTGCTGTTGTTAAGGAGGTGATTAGAAAGTAATTTAGGGGCCGTAGAGATGACTCAGGGGTTAAGAGTTCCTGCTGCTCTTTGTGAGGGTATAAGCTGAGTTCCCACAGCCCAGCTCCAGGGGATCTGACTCCCTCTTCTGGACTCCATGAGCACCTACACATGTGCGCATAAGTGCACGTGCACCTAAATTATAGTGGATATTGTTTTAGAGGTTGTTTTGGCGGAACAATAGGAATAAGAATATTGTTAAGTCGAGAAATAAATGGAAGGTGAGGAGCAGAGTAGTCAAATAATAATCATGTTTAAGAATCTTTTGGTTTGTAACTTTCAGGAGGGGCAGTTTCAAGACAGGGTTTCTCTGTGTAGCCCTGGATGTCCTGGAACCTACTCTGTAGACCAGGCTGGCCTCGAACACAAGGGTTAAAGACGTGCACTACCACCTCCCAGCATTGCCTAAGAATCTTAAGCAGCATAGCAACAAGCGAGGATCTGTAAGTGTTTCTGTGGTTTGTGGACTGAGAATTCTTTGGTTGTAGACCCAGGAATGGTAGAGCTCAGTCCAGGTCCAGTTGGGGGCATTTGTTTGTTTGTTTGTTTGCTTGAGAATCTTCCTCACTGATTTCCACAAACTGTAACATTGCAAACATGTTGTTTTCTTGTTATTGTTGTCACCGTTGTTCAAGCCGTGAGGCTAAGCTCGGAAAACGAATCCTCTTCCCAAACAAATGATTGTGCATACTTCACGCGGCAATGCTTGACTGATACAGACGGCTGTAAGCAGTCATGGAGATCAATGGAAGACGCCTGCCTTGTCTCAGGTAAACACCTCAATGTGTAAAGTCCATCCAAAAGATTTCTTTTTCCCAGAAAGCAATGAGACTTAATTATCTTCTAGAACCATAGGAGATAAATTATTTTTACTTTGAAAACCTCCTCTTCATCTTGATACTCACTTGACTCATTGTCAGTAAATTTCGTTGCAAAACACTACTCTTAATTATTAATGGACCCTTATATAATAACATTGAGAGTAGCTTTCCCAAAATTTGAAATTATTATTTTTCCCTACAAATCCTACAAGTATACTTCTCAGAACACGACTAAAGTTTTACGAATTAAAGTATCACTTTAATCGTATTAATTCATCCATGACGAAATAGAAAAGTATCTGTGATCAAAAAGTCTTATTTGTACATTTATAATATATTTTGCGTACTATTTTTATTCCCACTGTGTCGTGGACAAATTAAAATATTTTAAAAGCTCGTGTAGTGCAAACGTTCGAAGAGAGAGACGGGATTACAGCAAAGATTGTAGTAACTCCAAGAACATGTAAGAAGGGAGCAGGCAGAGGGAGGGAGATGAGAAAATGAAAACTCAGTCTCACCTCAGCCTGCGAGAGCAGACTTCCGGTCTAAGAGGAAGCAGCCAGAGGCCCAGTTGCTGAGCATTCTGGAGGTGCAGAAGATTAGTAACACTGGCTGCAGAGTCTGAGAGCTTTTAAGATTGATAGTTGGAAGGAGGAGCCCATGGTTTAGCCACATCCAGAAACTGCTTTTCCAGATAAAAAGTGCCGGGTGGGAGAGAAATGGAATTAGCTGATTTTTCAACCTCTGGGAGCAATGACAGGGTTAGCTGCTCTCATAATCCCACGAAATCTTGGGCCAGTTTTATGCCCCCAATTCTTTGTTTTGTTTTGTTGTTGTAGGAGGGCGGTCGGATAAGAGCGGTCTATCAATGTCCAGTATTTGTCAAACAGCAACAGAAGTCATCTAAATATTCGAGTAGCTGAGTTAATATCGATGAGAGTATTTTAGCGTTCTCTAAAAGCCAACCCTGCAATAGACCAATAAGTCTTGCTATGCCAAAGTCTTTTTAAAAATTATATTCTATATTATGATAAATTTAATTCTCTTTCTACTGTGATTATTGTAATTAAACATTTCATGAATATTGTACGACTTTAATGAGAGATTTAAAGGGGGAAATG
The DNA here is from genome assembly GCF_011064425.1 of Rattus rattus. NCBI lineage: Eukaryota > Metazoa > Chordata > Mammalia > Rodentia > Muridae > Rattus > Rattus rattus. The sequence goes on along the minus strand of NC_046161.1, from coordinate 70,464,653 downwards.
ACATGCTGCTTCTTCACTCGCTCCACCTATAAATATTTGATAATATACTGTTAGTGGCACTTACCTGTCCCCCACAGAGTGTTCTGGGCGAAGGCAGTGGCAATGTTCTAACTTTACCGGGATCTCCATCATCACGGCTGGAAGGATTCTACAGGATGTTCTAGAGAACTTCTCTTCTCTGCCTTGAGAGAGAACAGAAATATTTACATCCACAAGAGAACACAATTATCTAACCCAGTACCCATACATATGCTCAGTATAAAATATTTTAAGAGGTCAGAAGTTAATTTTAAAAAACTTATTTTTGATGATGAAATGTGTATTTTGTTAAGGCAACTTTAAATGTTGTATTAAAATATTACACTTAATATGTCATAAATTAGAATTAATTCATTATGTTAGTACATAAATCTGAGTAATTTGCAGTAAATTACAATATTTGAGAAAATACTTTATAAGTACAGCAGAGAGAAATATCTGCAAATATACAAATAAAATAGCTCAATTAGGTGTTTTTCAAAATTAGAAATGAAAAGAAGTTTAAGGTACAGGCAAGCTAGTTTTAAACCAGAAAATGAAATATTGGTAATTATAAATGACTTTTTTATTCAACATTGTTTATGAAACGCTTTATAAGTATTAGGAGAACTTTAACTTTTTATTAAAAATTGAGAATAAAAGTATAATGCCATATCGGGTTATGACAAAGGAGCAAACAAAACAGTTAATTTGACAGGATAGCTTAGACTAAGCTGTAGCCAAGTCACCCTGTGTAAGATCAGCTTTAATATTACTGAACAGCAAACATTGGTGCTCTACTATACGGGAACCTTACAAATCCTTGGCCATACCCGCTAGGGTCAGCTCCTGCATTCCACCGCCAACCTTCCCAAGAGGGATATAGTTTGGTAACTTATATAACAGGGCAATGGCCTACCACGCAGCAACATACCCAACCCTGGGTTCATTTTCTCTTCTTTTAAATCTTTATATATTTTAATTAAAATCTAATAATATCATTTTCCTCTTCCCTTTTCTTCCTCAAACTACACTCAAGTCCCCTCCCTCCTACTCTTTCAGTCCCCCTCCCAGTGTTGACTCAGCGTTTGGGGGACAAAAGACAGGACTTCTTTGGAGATCTCTGAGGAAATTAAGGACCAAGGGGCCTGGTACTTTGAGCATTGTCCCCATAACAAACTTAATATTCACATATTAAAATTCATCCCATAGCCAATACTATTTCCATTTATTGTTAAAAGTCTGGTACTTTGAGCATTGTCCCCATAACAAACTTAATATTCACATATTAAAATTCATCCCATAGCCAATACTATTTCCATTTATTGTTAAAAGTCTGGGAGGGGTGGTTACTTTTATGAAGAGTCTTTAGCAACAGAAGATAATCTCATGAAACTCATTGATTCCTTGGGCTGATGTATAAAAGTGCTTTAGGAAGAAGAAATAAAAATTTATAACCAGACTAATATCTTCAATGTCATATGTAATTATGAAATCCAGGTGACTCCTGCAAGATAAATAATTCACTGCCTTGTAACCTGAGTATCCAGTCTTTGGTGGAAAAACATTTTCAATTTAAAGAGTGTCTTTGTACTGATGATCTCCACTGTACAGTAAACAAAATTTTTGGAAAAAAGTGCGCCAATAAGACAGGTAATATTTGTTGATCCAACTCTTTATTTTAAACCTAAGCCCTCCTCAGCCAATGTCTGTTCATTTGTTGTATTTAAATTAATTAAATAATTAATTAATATTTGGTGATATGTCTGAGTTCAAGCAGGATATTGACATACTGTTATATTACTGATTCTCTTATCTAATGATGGCTGTTAGTAAACAGAATGTACATTCCTCTCTAGACTTGAGAACAGTATAGAAAGAATTGATACGCTCTCTTGCTTCAATTACTGGTCTAAATAGTCAGTATTACTCTCACACAATTCATCATGGGCTATTTAAAAATGTAAGTTTGTGTGTCTAATTTTATAGAATTGGCCTAGTTTTTGTGTCACGAGTGAGTTTTTTTTTGTTTATTTTCCATTTGATGTATTGATATTAGATATTGCTTGTTTTCTTAGTTTCTATGTGACTATGACTTCTGTCTCTGTAATATGCTTCTCTTAACATTTTCTGATTGTCTTTTTAAATATCTTTAAAAGTTGTACTGATATCTTCCTTTTCATTCATGCACTGATAGGTTGTCTCCTGTGTGCGTGCGTGCGTGCGTGCGTGCGTGTGCGCGCGCGCACGCGCATATGCATGAATGTGTGTGCTTTCTCATAAATTGGCCTTCATTTTCAACTTCCTTTTTTAATGGAAATGGAAGAATGCCCATCTGTAGATGAAATTGCCTGTAACAAACCCCTCCTTACATCAAGGCTCAGGGAACACTGAGGAAGAGAGAGGAGAAAGAATGTATATGAAGGAGGGTGGGAGGGAGAGCTGTGAAATGCTGTCCTCTGGACAAGACAGAGCTGATGCTCAAGTCAATGCACATCAGCTACGGGTGCCTGCTCAAGCCCCATACGAGACAAAGCCATTCGACAGCCCAGTATGAGTGCAGAGAAGCTCATGGAGTCCCACCCTAGCACAGGAGACATTGCCATTGGCTGGTTAGTAAGGGGTAGAGAATCACTTTGTTTGCAGATATTGATGCTGGTAGCTTGTCCAGATCCCAGCGGATGTTTCCATACCGATGTTCCAGAGAGCGTTAATCTGACTCCATGAGCTATCGGTGATACTAATAGAGAAGAGTGTATGAAGTCTGCAGTGAGACACGCTGGTAGGTCTTAGGGGAAGTTAGAGAAATGTGTAAGGGGTGGATATGATCAGAATATATTGTAAACATGTACCAAAATTTCAACGAATAAATAAAACATAGTATTTTATAATAATAAAACATAATACAAAAATAAGAAAAAGAATTGCCTTTGCACTCAGTTAAGGTAATCTTATAAGGAGCTTGGATGGCATAATTCTTTTTTACATTGAATAAATTTGTTTTTGACAATTTTTTTTTCTAAAAGGGAAAAAGCAGGGCACAAAGTAAAGCCAAGCTCCAGCAATGTAACTCACTCAGGGTCTGAGTCTGGGGTTTATTCACCTTCTGGCGTCCACAGAGCTTGAGAAGCTCCACATCACTGCCTTTGCCATCCTCAGGACACATAGCTCGCCTTGTAGCCTAGTTCCAACCCTACTGCTGTCTTTTGGTGGACATCCCATGATCCTAGCACCTCTAAAATGCTGGGATGTCTCCTGTAACTGAGGCAGAGCATCCACCGGGAGGCTCCTGGCTTCTCTTTAGGGATTTGGACCCTGTTACTTGGTGGCGAACCTCAGCTTTTCTTCATGGCCCCTGCAGTCCTCAGACCTCCACTTCAACTAAGGCTGAATTTTGACAAACAGCCTCCTGGATTCTCAACAAGACCCATCCTAGTCACATGGTGCCACGCCTTATCTTCAAAACAAAGAACCAAAACAAATATGTGGCAGTCTCTTACGCATTACCAAGCCCAGCTGCCAGCATGCTTCCCTGAGCTTCTGCGCACTGGCCCTGAAGAACAACTCAGAAGAGTGATGCTGGCCTCTTGTCGATTTTTCAGCCCTGGAATCCAGCATCTAATGCCCTAGGAAAGCAAAGGTTTCGCTTCAGCAGTGCTGCACTCCTGTTCATTGCATCCGATTTGTCAACTCCAGCTGAACAAAACCATAGCTTCTTTTTTTTTTTTTATTTTTCTATATTGGTGTTCCCCTTCCCATCCTCCCCACCTTGCCGCTTCTCCCCCCCAACAATCACATTCACTGGGGGTTCAGTCTTAGCAGGACCCAGGGCTTCCCCTTCCACTGGTGCTCTTACTAGGATATTCATTGCTACCTCATGAGGTCAGAGTCCAGGGTCAGTCCATGTATAGTCTTTAGGTAGTGGCTTAGTCCCTGGAAGCTCTGGTTGCTTGGCATTGTTGTACATATGGGGTCTCAAGCCCTTCAAGCTCTTCCAGTTCTTTCTCTGATTCCTTCAACGGGGGTTCTAGTCTCAGTTCAGTGGTTTGCTGCTGGCATTCGCCTCTGTATTTGCTGTATTCTGGCTGTGTCTCTCAGGAGCGATCTACATCCGGTTCCTGTCTGCCTGCACTTCTTTGCTTCATCCATCTTATCTAGTTTGGTGGCTGTATATGCATGGGCCACATGTGGGGCAGGCTCTGAATGGGTGTTCCTTCTGCCTCTGTTTTAAACTTTGCCTCCCTATTCCCTCCCAAGGGTATTCTTGTTCCCTTTTAAAGAAGGAGTGAAGCATTCGCATTTTGGTCATCCCTCTTGAGTTTCATGTATTCTGTGCATCTAGGGCAATTCAAGCATTTGGGCTAATAGCCACTTATCAATGAGTGCATACCATGTGTGTTTTTCTGTGATTGGAAAACCACAGCTTCTTAATTCAAACTGTAACACAAAGGGATCCAATGGAATCTTTGAGAGATCACGGACTTCTATCTGAAAGTTCACAAGCCACACTTTGTTGTCCGTGTTGCTCTCAGTAGCACCCGGCAAGCTCCCACAGAACACATCGCTAAGCTCTGAGTACTCAATGGCTTTCCCACCCCAAATTACAAAGGCTTCTATAATAATTCCCCAAACACATAATCAGATCCATCACATCAACATCCCACTCTCTGGAAACAATTTCTCTCCTCGTACGCTTTCTGCTGCTGTAGTAAATACAATAGCCAAAACCAACTTGGGGAAGAAAGGGTTTATTTGACTTATACTTTAGAGTCTATCACCAAAGAAAGCTCAAGGAAGGAACATAAAGGCAGGAAACAAAATAGAGTCCATGGAGGAGTTAGCCTTGCTTCCCATGGCTATCTCTACCTGCTTTGTTGGATAACCTAGGATTATCTCCCTTTGGATGGCACCAGTCGGCTGGACCTTCCCTCAGCAAACATTGTTGAAAGTGTCCTGTGAGGTTTGGTCTGTTGCTATAAATTGTGATGCACACTTCTACACCTATGTAGGTCTAGGCCCACGAGTGACTTCTCAAGTTTACAAGGTTTTGATGTACAGACCTTGTTCCTTGATTTAAAACTATTGGTTAAATAAAATTAGCCAATTGTATTTACAGCGAATTACTGGAGAATTAGAGGAAGGTGGATTTGGAGTAGCCTGGTTGAGCGAGAGACAGACAGACAGACAGACAGACAGACAGAGAGAGAGAGAGAGGAGGAGGAAGAACGAGAGAGAGAAGGAAGCCACCATGAGGGGGGAGGAGCCATGAGCACGTGGATAGGAGAAACAGCACGTATCTGGGACACCTCTGAGGAGGTAGTCAGGCCAACAGAAGAGTAGTTAGGGGTTACCACCCACCAGTAATTGTCAAAGCCAAATAAAATAGCCATAGTCTGAGTCCATTTTTTGTAAGCTAGTCAGGGATAAGCTTAAATTGGTTGTAGTACAGTGTCACAAAAACTTCCCTATCGACTTTTCTGATGGAGACATTTCTCTCTTTTCCTAGAAGGCCGTGGCTTGTGTCAGGTTGACAGAAACTATTCCGCACCGGTGTATTCTGATTACTGTACCCTCCACACCATCTAATCAATCTCTATTCCATCCTATTAGCCCCCTCCCTGAGTTTCTTTCTTCCATTCACTTTCTTTTCCCCTTCTTTTCTTACTTGCTTTTTCTTCCCCTATTGAGTTTAACCAGGGCCATTTATGTAACCATGGGCTGGAAACCATTTATTGGAGCCTCTGCTCAACATGGAGCCACAACTGAAGACCATGACTTACCGCTCCCACAGTCCATCGTTAGCCAGGAGTTCAGCAGGGGGTGGTAACCCCTGAATACCTCACCATTCATGACCGACTGTTGACAAGCTCAGTGTTATGTAGGCTCACTGTAGACTGCACTCTCTCTTATTTTTTTAAAGATTTATTCATTTATTATATATAAGTACACTGTAGCTGTCTTCAGACACACCAGAAGAGGGCATCGGATCTCTTTACAGATGGTTGTGAGCCACCATGTGGTTGCTGGGAATTGAACTCAGGACCTCTGGAAGAGCAGTCAGTGCTCTTAACCGCGGAGCCATCTCTCCAGCCCATAGACAGCACTCTTATGAAATCATATTTTCAGGGGCTGTGCCATTCCCCAAAGGCAGTATTTCATAGCACTTCTCCACGTCTCTGGTTTGTACACTCTTTCTCCTCTCTCTTCCAAATGTTCCTTAAGGCTTAGTGGGAAGGATATGAATGTCCTATTTAGGGATGAACACTTAACTGTCACTTGTTCTCAATGACTTAAGCAGCTGCCAATCTCTGCAGTCAGTCATGACTGTTCTTAGAAAGAGCAGTTTCTGAAAATTAGAGATGAGAGTCCTGTCTGGGAATATAAACAAACATTTGATAATCACTGATTTGCAGTTTCCTTTTTTTTTCTCATACAAACATTCAATATTGTGATTTTTCCCCCTAAGCACTATCTTAGCTGCAACTACAGATTCTAATGTGCTGTTTATAAAAGTTTAGTCTTTTCAAACTATTCCTCTCTTCCTTTCCGTTACTCCTTTAATGGACAGTTCATTATGAAGGTTTTAAGTTCTCAGATACCTGAGATTTTCAAGATACTTTTCTTGTTGAGTTCTAGTTTAATCCTCAGTACCCTATTTCAGATTATCTTAATCGCTAACTAAAGGGGAAAATGCCAAGTAGCCCTTGCACACCATGCTGTGTTCTACCAGAGAGCCATGCACTCATCTGCATTGAGCCTGAACAGAGAGTACTTGACATCATAGCGGAGGAAATAATTGTGACTTCAAACACTTTATAGAATGGGGAGAAGGAAGGTGAACTGGGCTCACTGGGGAGGGAAAATGAAATGGCTGTTGTAAGCAGAGGTAATAAAATGAAGCAGCAAACATTTGAGGAACAACAGATCCTTTGTTGTGCTGGATGGGGGAGCATCAGCAAGATCACGCAAGAAAGAAACCAGATGCTAGAAAGCGAGGAAACCGAACCGGTCTTTCGAAGAGATTAGATTTAATGCTTTGCTGTACGGAGCTGTTGTGTACTTAACAGATAAATGCAGAACTGTCCTTTCAAAAAGAAAAGGTCACGTCTGGGAGATTAGCAGAGAATGTAAAGGAAAAAATGTGAGAAGTCACATGTTTAAACTTACGGGGGGTGACACAATTTCAAGCTAGCGCAGTAGTTCTGAGAATTATGAGATATACTTCAGTGGGATTATCCATCATAATCATGAAGACTTGGTGAACAGCTGGCCTTGAGGATGGCACCATATAAAAATTATGAAGAACAGTACTTTCTAGAAAAATCTTACAATTTAATTGAAGAACCCACAAGTTGTCAAGTTGGTGAAGAACTATTGGGGACAAGTGGATTCTCATTATTCTAACATCCACCCTCTGCAGCCAATTTTTCTTCCCTCCTTCTTCCCAGTCCTTGTCCTTTCCCTTCTTTCTTTTAGCAATAGGAAGGAAGACTATGAATTATCACATTTGAAAAGCCAGAAGGAAGAAGACAAGGAAAGTAGTAAATATTTACAGATGTGGGAGCAAATCAGTTCAACAGGGAGCAAAAATGATATTAGTTCACTAATTAGTGTCTTCCTTCCTTGTGTTAGGTTACCAGTAGAATGAGTTGCAATAATTTGAAACATTTATTCAAATAGAAACTCATTTTTTTTCAAGACAGTAAACTCTTAACTTAGTAACCATCTTCACTCCATTTCCACACAATAGCATCAGGTAGCATGGACAGGCAAATTCATAGAGGTTGAAAGCATTTCACATGCAAAGACCATTTTCACAGAGCAGAAATTCACTTAAAATTACATTGTGGACTATGGGCAAACCAGGCAACAGAACCGTTCTATCCGATGGCCTGAAGGTGCAGGCCTAAATGGTCTCTCAAGTTCATTTCATTACGACTACTTGAAGGCTGCAGTTTCAAAGAGCCCCTAACAGACTGCCTACAACTCTCTTAGAGAGAAAAAGTTCATGACAACTGCCATCCCACCATTCGATCTAGTTCAGTCCCAGCACTCTCCACGCAACCTTTGATCACACTGCAGAGAAAACAACAACAACAACAAAACAAACAACAAAAGCCAATGACCTCTTTCTCCTTCCCTGGCATCACCAAAACATTCCCCAGTACACACACAACTGCATTTTTAAGTTTGGGCAATTTTGATAATGCCAAAGATTCCAGAATAGTACTTGAAACTTAACATACTATCATGAATTTTATTATGTAAATATTTCTCAAAAAAGTTTGAACATTAAAATCATATGTTCATTCATAAAATAGTTATGATTCAGTTAATATAGACATACTTTGGGCCCTGGTGCACATGGACTTAAAGCTGAGTAAAGCAGTTTAGTGGCTAACGTCATAAAATAAAGTAGACATTCATTAGCATTATGTAATTTAACCTGGTTTATTTCATATCTGTATATTCATAGTCATAGCTAGTGTAGACTAGTAAAGAGGTCGATATTTAAGCAAATGTAAAGCTTATTAAAATATTTAATGACTGATATGAGGAACTAATTACACAGGGACAGCCTTCATTTACATATATTTCAATGTGCACACCCAAGCTACCAGCCAACACGGTCCCTATTCTTATTAAAGGATGTGATTTATAGCAATTCGTGGTGTGCTCTTACTTGAAAAAAATGTTTACATACTACGATAATGTGTGTTTCAAAGCGCATTCCATAGTTATGACTACGGACAGGCTTTATGCTGTAAGTAAATTGTAAGCGAACATCTTCATAGCCTGAAGTTAGCTATATTGTGATTATCTTGTAGACCTATGAAGTTAACTATGAAAAGATGAAAATGTGAAGGACACTTATGTAATAATTAATTAATTACCTCAGAGGAAGACAAATGTTTTAGAAACAGACCCCAGAGCCTATGCTAACCCAGAGCTTTACAGTGAAGTTGTATTTCTCCTCTTCTTTCTATGGAGTGAACATAATATGGGTTAGTGGCTTTATGTAGACTAAAATAACCTCCAAAGGGTGAAAATTGCTAATTGAGAATGGCAAAATAGTAATTTACTTTATTAATATATAAAAGCAAAGTATAAATTCTAAAATAAGTATATATTTTAATTTACCCTGTCTTACTTCATGTGCATGTATGTGGATGGATAAATAGTGTATATGTGGAAGTAAAGTTATGTGAGGAACTAAGGGAATTAGGAAGAAAAAATACTCCTAAACTTTGTAAGGGGAGAAATAAAAAAAACATCTGAGAGACCCTAAGTAAAGACACTTTTCCAGAAGATGATGGAATTCATAAAAAATTCTATGAGAAACAATATATTAAATTTACACATTTAAGTTAATAAAAATGTGTGTCAGTTATCAAAGTGTAATGTAGATGAGTAAATGAAGACAAGAAAAACCTCAGTAATAATGTTATGTATATCCACAATCAAAACTTTTTATCTCCATTTTCCTGAATTACAGATCATTTGAAATTCATCCCTTGAAATAATTTTCCAATATTTTTGAAAGTAAAATACTACAAAATGTATGTAAAGAGTTTATGAATACATGAAGAGCAAAAGAACTTAATCTTGAACCATTCTTTTACTCTGTTCATAGAAGACTCACCACTGCCCTCCAATCTGGCGCCGAGGTCAAACGTTCCCCGATGGTTCCCAAGGAGAGATTCGTCTTCACTGGCTGTAAGGAAGGCTGACTGCGTCGCAGCTGCAGAGGCCTGCCAGGGATCGGAGCACTGCGCACTGCTCCACGAGAACTTTAAGAACGCCTGTGGCACAGGAACCGCTCAGTGTCGCACTCTTAGCGGCCGACTGAAGTGTATGGGCCTAAGACAGAGCCTGAAACGGACGGTCCTGTGGGAGTGTCAGTGCGGTCTCCCCTTAGAAAAAGACTGCGTTCAGATTAGGAAAAGCCTGTTTGGAGACATTTGCATACAGGATGCTCAAATGGAACAAATTCCCACCTTCAGTCAAGACAACCAAGATGGATTCAAGGAGGACGTGGCTTCAGGTTGGTATTTAAAGGAGGAATTGAGAAACATTAAATAGAGCAATAAGAGTTAACTAAAGAATATTTAATTTCTGATTCTATTTGTCATCTCTTCCTAGAAGGTTATTATTCAATTCCTCTTGGAAATTAAATGTTTGTAAACCTCCATACCATGAAAATGGACAAAGTACCCTTCAGGAAAAATGAAGCAATGTGAACTTAATACTTTGTCATATTGCCAATTTTTCATTTATTCATTGTACAAACAGTTAAGAAACATTTACAGTGTGTTAGGTCTATGTAGTGATAGAAGGAAATCTGTTCTTCATTGACAGCAATTGCTGTTTTAGGGACATTTTAGGGACAGGTGTCATGATGCATGCCTTTAATCCCAGTGCTCGGGAGACAGAAGCAGGTGAATTTCTGTGAGTTTGAGGCCAGCCTTGTCTACATATTGAGTTCCAGTAAAGCCAGAGCTACACGGTGAGACCCTACCTTGAAAAAGGAGAGAGAGAGAGAGAGAGGGAGAGAGAGAGAGAGAGAGAGAGAGAGAGAGAGAGAGAGAGAGAGAGAGAGAGAGAGCCTCTAATTCCCCATAATACATTCTAAACCCTTGAGATAAAGAGCAAATTACACAAGCAAAATCATAGCTCTCCAGGTTCTTACAGTCTCGAGTAAGGAGTTTCCCATGCCATTTTCCTAAAAGAACATTGCAAAACAGGCTTGCATGCACGCATGCCCTGAGAAAATTGCTTAGCAGGGAGTCCCTGGAAACAAACACAGGATTTAATGGGGAAGCTGAAATGCAATCTGACTGCTAAAAGAAATTGGGTGTTTGCACAGAACACTGTGGACTTGCAGAGTTCCCTTCTATTATTGCAAGAGACTGATCCTTTGTCCTCCTCTTGAGGATCTCTAAGGGATATGAGTGATGGCCCAGGTGAGTCACTGACCTGCTGGGTAAACACAATACCTGGAAGATTATGTGTAAAGGTAAGCTCTCACTCAATGGTACTCACGACTGTTACACGACTGTAACGATTGTGTGGCAAAAGCATGTTGGATGATGGACCGATTAAAAAAATTTTAGATTCTGGATATATATTGACATTCATGAGTCACATGAGTAAGAGTTAAAGTTGATCCTACAGATTTTCCAGGCTTTTTATTTTGTTTAGTTTTGCTTTGTTTGTTTGTTTGTTTGGGGGGGTTGTTTTGGGTTTGTGTTTTGTTCGTTTGGTTGGTTGGTTTGGGTTGGGTTTTTTTGTCACTGTCTCCAATGATACATTTGTCATTCTTTCAGTAATATAAACAGCTCCTGGAAGAAAAGAACAGAGAATCCCAGATCCAATATGTACATTTTTGAGTCTCTAATGTTTACTAGATATGCAAATGATGATCTCAAGTACTAAGTGTGAACTTTATATGTGATTCCATGTATGGTGCAGAGACATGAGATTTGCATAGAAGATGTAAATTGAGGGGAAGGGATCACTCATTTATAAATTATAAGTCTATTGGACTACTCAAGATTATTACAAAGTTCATGGTGTCTTTGGCCAGAATGGTAGCAGGGTCAAATGATAACAAATTTCGAGCTGTCAATGCAAGAAAAATGCAGGAGTTTATACAATCGATAAAAACTCCGTTGCCTGACTCCACACAGAGAAAAAATAGCCATCCACAGCAAAGCAGGGTAGAGAAGAGCCAAGCTCCAGTACCCAAACTCATCTCTCCTTCATGGGTAATTCTTGCAGTTGTCTTTGAGGATCTCGTTTACATTAAATACCAGTAGAAAAGCAGGCTTCTGTTATACTTAATTCAATTTATCATCTTATAAAATAAATCTATTGGCTTACTGTAAGCATATTTTATGAGATTATGACATTTAAATCAAAATATTCAAAAGTTGTTAGCTCCAGATTCTGTCATATTAAGGAAGAGAGGACAAATGGGAGTGATTCTGACCCAAATTTAGAAATGTTTTGTCATTTTTGATGTGTCTGTCTATGACTGTAAAACTCCACTGAAGGTCTGATTGGCGCACAATTGTTTATCCCCAGAACATACTATCTTTTAACTACTTTTCAAAAAGGAACCCACTGTTTAAAATACACTCTTGGAAAAGTATATGCATATATACGTATACAAATATAACATATATACATCTAAAATGACATGAGGTTGGGATTTAATATACAGATAGTTTATTGTACTGTATTATATACAGCATACAAAAATAGTATACTATCTGAGATGAAATTCATTTTTTATACTAAAAACAGTGACTTGGTTGTTTCTACTCAGGCTGAGAACAAAGCCCCATAGACTAAATGGCCTTGAGGGAAGAAGCTCTCAGTTTGGAAGCAGAAAGCTCAGATTGCCCTGTAGGGTCTCCTCTGGATGGAATTTTCTTCCTTTCTGGTCTCTTGCTATGACATTATATGATATCTCCCTCCCTCTCTTCTCTCTCTCTCTCTCTCTCTCTCTCTCTCTCTCTCTCTCTCTCTCTCTCTCCCTCCCTCTCCCCCTCTCTTTGTTATTTTGAGACAGGGTCTCACTATGTAGCTCTGGCTATCCTGGAAATCACCGTGTAGACCAGGTTTGCCTTAAACTCAAGATTGGCCTGAACTGACACCCAACCCCACCAAATGCTGAAATTAAAGACATGCTCCACTGTGCCCAACTATGTGTCTCTTTCTTGACGTGTGTTAAAGAATGGATATGGGAAGGATAGGAGAAGCATATGGGTCTTGCGTGAATCATCCAGTTAATAAAAATAAAGTGATTACAAATTGATGGGTCGATGACAGTTTCTTGAATATATTTGAGTCCATAGCACACACACTTGTCAGTTTGCTGCAAGTGTGGTGTTTAACTGTATTAGTAAGTCTGGGTTTGTATTTTAGAAAATCTGTATGACTCACTAAAGTCTACTTTGTTGTTGGTTGGTAGATTGATTGATTGAATGATTGATGTATTGATTGGCATTTTATTTAATATGGCATAGTAACACATAAATAGAAGCTCCTAGTCAGAAGGATAAGAGGTTGGAGTCAAGAAGAAATGATGATTTTTGACTTAATCAATTGAAAACTAGAAACGTACAGTAACAACAGCTGAGTCAATGCAGAGTCTCTGAGGTTGGAACACACAGCACGAGGAAGAACTTGCCTATGGTTCCACAACTGTTGGTTTGCCATGGGCTGAGGAGCAAGGAGCAAAGAGAGCCCAGGAAGGACAACCACAGTCGTGAGAGGATGTTTATATCAGACAAAAGCTTGACGTCGTAACAGTTGCAAAATAAGAACATTAATTAAATATTTTAAAATGAAATTATGACCACATTGCTTTCTTTAACACTGATTGCACGGGTCTGTTGTCCTTTCTTGGCTTTTGTGTTGACTTTAGTTATGTTTATTCCCGACAAAACTGTGGGATGCCCGCAGCCGGGATGGTATGCCACCATTCTCAAGTGTGCCACCTGGTACCCAGGAAAGCTCAGTTAATGCTTATGCAGTGAAAGAGTCTGTCGATGAAAGGCTCTAACTCTAAAACTATGCATCCTAAGAATTCCTAGAGGCTAAGATAATCAGGTTTAAAAAATACTTTTTGAATCTCATTTCTACATGATTTATGATCTGTTGTTATGGACATTTCTCTTCCTTTCTCTCTTCCTTCCTTTCTTTTGTACAGAGATTATTCCTCTGTTCTTTTTTCTTTGGATTCTTTTTTTTTATTTCATTATACAATTGTACATGATCCAGTCATCAGCATTAATTTATATTTTCAAGTAAGTGAATTCACAAAACGAGGTTTTTCAATTTACTTGCATATTTCTTCACACATCACTCATTAATTTTAAGTATCAAGGGTTAAATAAGTGTTATACAAGCTTTTATGTATTTGCCTGTATTTGTACATATTTACCATCTGCATTCAGAGCTTCTAGGAAATTCATAAAACCCTTCAATAGTGAAATACTTTCTTTGTTTTCTTTCTAGATAACATGAAAAAAAGATAATAAATACAAACGGAATCTAACTACTCCTTTATATCGTGATACAGGCATAAGCTATCATTTTTACCTACATTATATGAACTAGATGTTATGATTCAAATGTTATGAAAATTCTCAATTATATGCCAATACAAAATAACTTGTATGGCTTAAAAATTGCAGAAATTATGCAGCAAAACCTTGGCGTTCTTTCTAACAATGAGTATGAAGGGAACTGTTTTGCCCTTCCATCCTCTGTTTTAGGGTATTCGGAGAAATACTTCTTTACTGGAACCAATGGTTTGGATACATCATAAGAATATTTAGAATACAAGCTAAAAGGTTTGAAGTCAACTGTTTCTGTGTGTCCCTGTAGTGGCGTCAGAGGCAGTGGTCATATGTATCTGTTTTCATCAGGATGTAAGCATCTTCCTAGGCAGCAATAACTGGGTTAACCTTCGTTCAGAATTTCCTATCCACACACTCGCAATCAACTGTGACAGAACAGGGATGACTTTGACTTGAGACATTGAGCTCATCGTAAGGTACATAGTTCAATTTCTATTTCTGAAGATTAAATGCTTGTTTTGAGAAACTTAAAGTCATGGATGTTTATCGCCCAAAGCTCCACTTTGGTCCTGTCCATTCCTGAACAATCTGGATCACAATAGGTCTATAGTATTGATGAACGATGATAGTTCACCAAATAGTGCACCATCAAGCCTTTAAAGAAATCCCATCAGCCTGGTACACTTTTGTGTAGAATTCTCAGCTTGTAGAATTCCCATAGTTTTGTTTGCCGGTTCTATATGTACAACCCTAAGCTTACTTTTGTGTGACCTGGGCATTTTATTGCTTTTAGGATTCAAACAGATGCAGTCTTGTTTGGAAGTGACAGAGGCGTGTGTAGGGGATGTGGTTTGTAATGCACAGTTGGCCCTTTACCTTAAAGCATGCACAGCAAATGGAAATCTGTGCGATGTGAAACACTGCCAAGCGGCCATACGGTTCTTCTATCAAAATATGCCTTTTAACACTGCCCAGATGTTGGCTTTTTGTGACTGTGCTCAATCTGATATACCCTGTCAGCAATCCAAAGAAACTCTTCACAGCAAGCCATGTGCACTGAACGTAGTTCCACCCCCCACTTGCCTCAGTGTAATTCACACTTGCCGAAATGATGAATTATGCAGGTGAGTAAAAACACACATACCTTGCTTTCTTATTTCGGCACCTTATTTGTTATGGTCCAATCCTAACATCTGATCTCCTTCCATTGCTAGAGCTCCCACCATCATCCAAAATAGTGTAAATAGAGCCAGACAATTCACATTTCGAATCTGTGGTACATGTGTGGTGCCCTTTTTGAAATTCAAATGTAAAATGCAGAGTAGAATTTTAGAATAAAGAAACTCACTATGTGGAACAGTGATGGACTATACATCATCTTTTCAAAGTTCATATTTATCATGGATGCGTGTGTGTGTGTGTGTGTGTGTGTGTGTGTGTGTGTGTGTGTGTTCATACAGACAACAATTTTTATGAGTTGACTCTCTTATTTCACTATGTGGGTCCTGTGATTTAAATTCAGTTTGTCAAGGTTTTTAAAATTAGCCTTCATCCCTCTTACATCTCACTGGTTCCAATCAGCTTTGTAATTAATTTTTTTTTTATTGATGTGATTGTGGAATCTTTGTTGTTGTTGGGTTTTTTGTTCGTTTTAGATAAGATCTTTCTCTGTATACCAAGCTGGCTTTGAACTCACAATCCTCCTGCCTCCGCTCTTTGAGTACTGGATTAACAGGCAGGAACCACCACTCACAGCCTGTTGTGTTGAAAAGGTTGTTAATTTTGGCAAGGTAACTCTTTAAACTTTAGAACAAACACTTTCTTTCTCAAGCTGTGAACTGAGAAGAACACAGTAGTTTGAGCATGGTGCGGACATTTCCTGTAGATTTGTGTACTTCTCATCTTCATGTTATCTGTTACTGTCTGAGTCAGGGTTTCTATTGTTAAAACAAAGCACCATGACCCAAAAACATGGGTTTATGCAGTTTATACTTCCATATTGCTTTTCTTCACAAGAATTCACACAGAACAAGATCTTGGAGGCAGGATCTGGTACAGAGACCATAGAGGGGTACTTGCTTCCCCCGGTTTGCTTATCCTACTTTCTTACAGAACCCAGGACCACCAACCCAGGGATGGCACCACTCCTCATTAAGAAAATGGCCTTACAGCTGAATCTCATGAAGGCATTTCCTTAACTGAGGCTTCTTCCTCTCAGATGGCTCTAGCTTGTGTCAAGTAGACACACAAAAACCAGCCATTACAGTCATGGAAGAAAGAAAAGCTGGTTGTCTGTTTGTTTATTCAGAATATACACTAATCAGGCACCCATCTTTGCATCAGTTAGGAATGTCTATTTTGGCTTGTTTATTTTAGTCAAAGAGGACACTTTAGTCAAACAAAATGTATACCATATAAAGTAATGAGCAATTCTCAGATGAAAGGGGATTAGAGGGAGGAATATGGTTAAGTCTAGAGATCTGGATCAGGACTGTTTTCTCTACCAGTTAAAGAATTAGAAAACAGGGGAAATCTTGAACTCCATAGGCAGGGCAGCAGAGAAATCTTAAGGCACCAAGGGTAGAATAAGCAGTAAAGAAAGGTGTTTATTGTGAATGATGAGACACGAATATACAGCAGACACACAGAGAAATAACCTTTGCTAAGCAGAGTGAGGGCTTGCAAAACCAAAAAATACAGTCTCCTCCTGGACCGGGGTTGTTTTAAGCCGCTGAGGAGTTTTTCTTACTTAATTTAGGGTTGGTTAGTTTGAAGAAGTTGGTCATCTTGGAAAACTCCCATGGCCGCTCTTCCTATCTGCCTGCCTACCAGGGAGGGATCCTAGCCTCTCAAAAGGGAAGGGGGAAATATTGTAATTAAGTTATAATATCAAAAACAAATAAACAGCCCCCTTAAGAATACAATAAAGAAGATAAGAATAGACCTAAAATGTTGCAATTTAAGAAATGCTACCAGTAAAGAGTGTTTGACCTAACTGGAAGAAATGACTGAGTCAGTCTTTTAAGTTACTTCTGGAGAGAACACCAAGCAATCCAACAGGCAAGATATTGCAAAGTCATTGGAAGTACATGGCATCCTCTGAAGGAACAGTGAAAGGGGAAAGCAACAGAAAAGGAAGCCAGAAATTACATGGAATGAGGCACCAGGGCTCGAGGGCTACTGCAATGGAGGGGCTCTTACAGCTTTTGAGTGACAATATGAGCAGTTTGTGTCCTCAGTTAAAACTCTCACTCTAGCTGCTACCTGACATCAAGCTGTTATGTGCAGGTAGCCATGCTTAGAAAGAACGGAGCTCAGCCTGCCCTGCTCGCCTTCTCTCACTAAGGTGTTTTGTAACACATCTGATTTTATGTTCAAAGTGAATTTATCTTTCCACTGGTCAGAAGCACATGCTTAGGTAGACAGTTTGAGACACAGCGAAGCAATGCAGGCGGTGATGATTGTGGACTAAACCACAAGGCTGTTCTTATGGGTAGCCATCACTTATCTCACACTAGGTCCTCTGCTTCAGCTTCTTGGGAGACATGGGATTACAGGTTTGTCCTGGGAGCCTAGGCCAGCTTTTTGTATTCCAATTGGTGGATGTGAGGATCCACCGCCTGTGTCCAAACTGGGCTTTGACAATTGGCCTCAATAAATCAATAAAGGAATCAAATTAATTCTGGAAGACAAACAAAAAGGGGGTCTAGTCAATGGGGTTACACTGGGATGAGGAAAAAGTAGATTAGTGAAACTTCCCACCTCCACCTCTTGCAGGAGGCTGTCGTAATATTAAAGTTTAAATAGAAGATCAAGAATTTGAATGCCTAATTGGCTTCAATTAACGTATTTCTGCCCACCATTGACCCTTCATTGTCGGGCCTTCAGTCTCACGCCGTAGGATGATCTGATTGGTTACTAGAAATTGCAAAATTTCTTTCAGGGAGACATGTTCTACGGCCTTAGGTTTTTGCTATCAAAAAGAAAAAAAAATCTCAAAGTAATTTTGTTAATTCTATTTGGTATGAAAGCGTGGAAACACAATAAAGAAAATATTTTTGGTGGGGATGGTGTCTAAATGTTATCTCCAAAATCATATGAGGTTTCAAAAAGTTCTTTAATAAATCTCTCAAGTAGATCATGCTGCAAAGCATTGGGATACAACTAGGCCATAAGGGAAAATCAGCCTCAGGAAAGGAGAGTCATTTACAAGGTTTCATTATTTTGATTTTTGTTCTTCTTCTCCACACTCCCTAAGTCAGCTTTTGGTTATGTCTTGGAACCAACATCTCATTCTGCCCCAGGCCAGTGTTTCATTCTGTAGAGACCATCACATGTTAACGTGAAATCACTCTAGCCGTAGACTAAATCCAGTTCTTCACTCTTTCTTTTAGGACACACTACCGAACATTCCAGACAGAATGCTGGCCCCATGTGGCTGGGAAGTGTCATGAAGATGAGACCTGCATTAGTATGCTGGGCAAGCAAGACCTTACTTGTTCTGGGAGTGACAGCTGCAGGGCTGCCTACCTAGGAACCTTCGGGACAGTCCTTCAAGTGCCGTGTGCTTGCAGAAGCATCACACAGGGCGAAGAACCCTTGTGCATGGCTTTCCAGCACCTGCTTCACAGCAAATCATGTTTCAGTAAGTTGTCCAATTAAAAGACCATCTATTACTTATATGCTTACCTACATATCCACCATTTTCCATGATACCAAAATTAATTAATTCATTAATTAAAATAAAAAGTTTAAAAAAAGGTAATCCAGCCAACCCAAACCAAAAATGTTTATAAAGACAATTTGTGCTTGCTAAAATAGGTTTTGTTTTTTATTCTCTCTCATGTATCAGAAAGTGATACACTGTTTAAAGTGTTGTTACTATTCATTATCATTTACTGATTTTTATTATGAAAATCATAAAAGGCTTCATTTACAGGCTGAACATATTAATTATTCATCGTTATGTAACAAATCAACTCCAAAGCATTGGTCGAAAGTCATTAGCCATTTAGCTACTTAGCTGAAAAGTTTTATACACTGGCCTTGGGTGAATTGTCTTGTCTATACTCCCTCATTTATCGATACTCAGGGATACCTGATGTCTCTACTGAGGCTGGATTGACCAAGTTGGTATATTAGCAAGCACTGTCAGCTGATATAGCATATTATTCCTCCGGTGTCTCCTTCAACAAAATAGCCTGGGACTGTAACAAATCTGCTTATTAGCTTTAATTAATAAGACAGAAATGTATTTTTTAAAGTTGATCTTTAATTTGGGGAAAAGAAAATTGAAATTTAGGCACTGGGCTTGGTTGGGGATGAGTACACTGACATCACTGTCTTGAGATTCCCAAAACAGTTTTATGAAAACAGCTCCCAGGACGAACTAGAGGAGCTTGAAGCTTAGCCTATGTGTATTTCTGTCTGCTGATCTTCCTCCCTTGCCAATCACAGGCAGTTTACCAGAGCCGCTGTCTCTACCTGTCACCCTTAGCCTTGCATCGGTTCAGTCTGAAACAGTTGTCTGTGTTTGTTGTTTCAGCTTCTTTCCCTTTTGTACACTGACCCTTGCTCTGCGCTCTGCTCTCTGAGCGTAGATCAGGCTTTTCCACTGGGCATCCACCACACCCATGTCAAAATTCTACAAGTTCTAATCATTTTTAGACCGCAAGCCGAACTTCAAGAACAGTTCAGGTTTGTTTATGTTTAGTTTGTTGTTGTTTTGGTTTGTTGCTGTTTGGTTTGTGGTAATATGCTGACCCTCAATATTTTGATTTTTATTCTCCTGATGATTTGTCAACATCTGTCTTGTAGGCTTATTCGATTATGCAGTTCATAATGCTCAGGGGTGGGTCTATACCAATGCAAGTCTGTATTCTCCTCCATGATTGCATCCATGGTGACTGCATCATCTTTGGTACTGTGCTGGACGGTATAACCAACAGCAGAAGCTCCCTTTCACTGCAACACAGACCCCATCAGCATTAAAAACAGCCACCTAAGAAAGACTAGGTACTCTCCAACATGTACCATAGGGCACCAAAGTGCTTGTCACCCAGCCTCAGAACAGAGAAAGAATGAGTAGTATACAGCCTAGCCACACTGGAGTGTTTATCGTTTGACAGTGACAGCAATGAACATCTCTTACTCACAGTGGACAACCACTTACAGGACTGTACCTACCTTCCAGAAGTCTGGATATTATAGTCTAACTATGCCACTGAAGGAAGAATTATCAGCCAACAGCTACATAATTGCTACCATTTACCTTCCCTCTTAATAAATATAAGTTCACTCTTGAGTTTACACAGAAATACTTATTCCTTTCCTAAAAAGACGTCCCAAAAATTTTTCCAAATTTCCATCCCGACACTAGCTCAAAGGCAATTGTACGATGTGCAATCCCGTGTCCTGCTTTACAGTGAGCAAAGAACATATAAAATAAAAAGACTGTTCACTGATATCCCATTTACCACAAATTTCAAGGACACACACACACACACAGATGCAGAGAGAAAGAGAGAGAGAGAGAATTCCTCACCAACCTGAAATAATTACAAAGAGCAAAGAGAACAGTTGGGATGGAAACTGAAGATAATTGGAATTCAGGTGTCACAGAGCTATTTAGTAACTCCAAGTTCTACTGGCTGAATGATCTTCTGAGCTCATAGAACCCATCCAACACATATACATTGCTAATGAAAAATACAGTGTGTGTTCCAGACCCCTTAGTGGGTCAGTCCTAAGTGGCTTGAACATCCCTTTCACTTTCACTTACCTCTAAAGGAAGCTGAGAAATTCAGTTCATTTCTGGTAGAAAGGGAAATGAATTTGGTGTATTTCTAGCCAATCTCTGCCACTATATCTCCAACAAGATATATATATAACAACTAATACTGACCCAATTTATTCATCATTATCCTGGGAAATACAAATTCATGTCTGAATATGTCTGTCACTCATAGAAGAATACAATGCATAGAGCAATGGATTATGGGTAGTAGTCTGTTTGAGACTAGTTTTAAAGAACAGGAAGAGTCATTAGTTTGCACAAATATTTGTAGTTTTCTTCTAATACATAGAATTAAAACTTGCTCTATTTGAATCTCTCTATAATGCATTATAAATATATCACGAGACTATGTAATAGAAGAAAAAAGCCAAAATATTCATCCTTGGAACTCTGTTCCTCTTTGTAGTAACCATGATTTCTAGAACTCTTAAATATGTGCATGCGAAATGCTGAATGGAGACATTGCTGGTTATTTTTTCTCAACATAAGCTGTAGGCCTCTGGGAAGAGGAAACTTCAATTGAGAAAAGACCTCCATCAGATTGGCCTGTAGGCAAGTCTGTGAGACATTTTCTTGATTAATGATTGATGGGTGGGCTGAGGCTATAAATAGTGCCACTCTGAGCAGGTAATCATGGGTTGTATAAAGAACCAAGCCAAGGAGCCACGAGAGGCACACCTGTGCTCCTTGACTCCCTGTCCTGACTTCTCTCAAAGACAGACCTTTATAGAGATCTATAACCCCAATAACCCTTTCCTCCCCATATTTGTTTTGATCATAGACTATATCATAGCAATGTAAAGATCTTCAACAATCACATTTTACTGCATATGCTAAATTTTGCTGGAGAAAGGAGGCAAAGGCATGGGTACAAGGGGAAGCATTGCTAAGTTGCTGCTGCCCAAAGGAAGACGAGTGTTCTGTAGGAAGTGTTTTGGTTGTAAGAAAAAAAAGAAAAACTCTGTATCCAAAGTAAATATACATTTCAGCTATAAGGCATCCTTGACTCCTTTAAGATAGGACAATCGTTTGATCAATTTACTTCCTATCTTCCAAAGTAAGGGCTACCTAACAGGTCTTTGACGTTGCTGGAAAACTTGCCATTCATCATTAGAAGGCTCTTGACTAGCCAGCCTTAGGGAAGGGAAATCCATTCTGTGATACCCAGAGCTAGCTCCATCCTTCCCACTAAGGCAACGTAATACTTCATCGCATGGGAACAGAGAGGTTGTAAAGAGACCCTGCAGACTTGCATTGCATAATCTGTTGACTTCGGCTTGATATGGAGGGCATGTTGTGGTGGATCCCAGAGAAATATGAACACTTTTTTTTTTGACCACTAGCATATAGCCTCCTACATGCTGTTTCCCCTTCACTTCCATGGTTAAAATTTCCATATTTGGTTTTTTTTTCATCTCACTGATCTAGAAATTAACCACCAACCATGAGTCTTACATCAGGCCACTTCTCTTTCTACACAAAGCAAAATTGAGTACCATGTATGCACTGCCTGCAGTGAGGGCTTCTCTCTCCCCCTGCTCTCTAGGGCCACCTCTGGGTTTATGGTTTGTGGCAGATGTCCATGAGCAGTGAGCAAGGACACACTACTACACCAGTTTTCCTAGAACCAGTTACCTAACTGAGCTGATAATGTCCAAAGAGGTGTTTCAAAGAGCAAAACAGGCTTTGTGTGTGACATGACCTTATTCCACATCTCAAGAGGTGTGTCCTGTAGCTATCCTCGTGTAGTTTACCAAAGACTCTGTACATCATGCTGAGAAAAAATTCCATATATCAAGTGTCTACTATATACTAAGTAATGTATGTCTTCTAAACACATTACTTTTAAAACTATTGTTTGTGTTCTGAATTTAAAACTTGTTTATTAATTGGGCTTCCAGGTTTTGTTTCTGGGTTGGCTTTTTTTTCTTCCTCATACTTTACAAAAACCATACACATTTTCAAGATTTTCTACTAAGTGTTCACAGAAGCTAGTTGGTTCTCTGAGTTTTATTTGGAATAAATATTCTATTATAAATGAAGACCCTAATAGGCCAAACATAACTCCAAGCCAAAGGGAATTAACTAACATTAAATTTTTTTGTTCCCAAACTTGAATCACCCTCAGAAATATCTACAGAATTTCTTATATAAAACCAATCTTCTCTAAATAACTCTGACTGTAGCCAAGTTTGGGAGCCACTGCTCTTATCCACATGTGGAAAAATTTAGTCTCCAGTGTCAAATCCAAGAGCCTCCTTCACACAAACCTCTCATGGAACGAGAAAGATCTGCATGGTGAAAAGCAAGGTTACTAAGCACAAAGTCAGGAAGTTTGTCTGGTGGCACACTTTGTCCAGTCTTCCCAACAACCACAGACACACAACAGTCACCCAGCAGTGAAAACACAAGAGTGAACCAATGAATCCACAGAGGAGGGACAAAACAGTATAGATTCTTTCTTAGTGGCAGCCCTGTCCTTGAATGCAAGCAATTTTTCCCTTGTCGGAATTAAGGTTAAGACCCTCAATCTTTTATTTCATCTTAAGCTAAAAATTCTCAATTCAAACGTTTAAGTAAAAGAGTCAGGAGTTAGCGCGCGTGCGCGCGCACGCACGCACACACACACACACACACACACACACACACACACACTCACAGACTGCAGATGTTCACTGTGATGAGAACACTGGCTGTCCCTATGTCCTAACCCTGTTCTTTTGTGAAGATTTACTTCTTTAAGTTCTGAATAGTAAGTGTCTATTTCAGTTCAGTGCTTGGATTCATTTCAGCACTGCAAATAAACCACTATCCTAACAGGGTTTTATTCTTGTATGTATACATCACCTATGTTTCACTGTATCTACCTGAAAATATAAAGAAGGAAGAGGATTGTTTCCAAAGGATTTCTACACTCATCTGGCTTTCATGAAACAGTGTGTGCTTGTATTAAGTCTTAAGACTAGGACCTTTCTGGCCATTCCGTGCTCTAGCATTTAGTTTCATTTTATAGCCCCATTTCTTCATCTGTCTGTTCATGCCTTCTCCTAGATATCAAGGTGCTACTAAAACTGCTCTATTTATCATGTTTGTGTGCATTCAGTAGATATATGATTTATTCTTTCTTGACAGCATTCGTCTGCCCCTTTCCCAGTGAAGGTCTGGATCCAGAACTCTATTCCATCAGTCAGTGCATTCATAGACAGCCTTTTCAACCCGCCCATGTGTATGGGGTGGTGCATAGGACATCACTGCACTTTTTCTGTACTTCATAAAACTGTGTTCATTTTTAAAAAGATAACCTAAAGACTGTGAAGATGAATTAATCAAGACTCAAGCTCATTTTTCAAAATGTTTGTCTTAATTTTCAGTGTCATGAAATCACTACCTGGCTGAGAAGGAGAATTATATACTATAAATTAAACAGTGAGCAATGTGAAAGACATTTCTATTGCAATTCCGACCCTGTCTCTCTTTGTCTTCTCTCTCTCCTTCACATAAACATATATACACAAACACACACACACACACACACACACACACACACACACACACACACACAACTATTTCTTACAGCCAAATATAAGGCAGTGTTCCAGGAACTTTATGTTAAGTTCTGTCTTTAAATAAACCACTTGAACTAGCCAAAACCACTGACTTTTTCTTGGTGTCTACACAAAACTTTAATTCAAGTTTAGTTTCCTTCAAATTCAGTCCAGGTGCTAAAATAGTCTTCTGGTTTTCAAAGAACATTCAACAGACTTTCTCTAGTCTATATTCATATTTATTGCATAGTCTCTAAGCATTCAAATATGCTGTATTTTCTGGATTAAAGTGGCTCCGCGGTGAATTTGTAGGTCATCAAATTCGTAGACACTCACTTATAAATTTATGTTTTCCCCTTTTAGAACTCTGTGATTATTCCTCTAGGATCTTGTTTTTCATTATTTGAAAAGGCCTTTGTGTTTTTTTTAAAAGATCAAGCGTGTGTATTTTAAGTTAGCTATGAAAAGAATAATAAAACAAACCATTTCTTTAAAAAAAATGAGTTCAGTTACAAATCGATGAAGAAACATACAACCATGGTAAATTCTGTAAGTTTTGCCTTTTGTATATTTTTTAATTTATAGACTTAGAATTCCCAAGTTTTCTTTTAGCCTGGATCTCAAGAGAAAAACCAGTGTCTTTAACTTTTATTAGCTTTCAAACCTAAAATATAAAGAGACCATCCTTTCTTTCTTCCTTCCTTCCTTTCTTTCTTTCTTTCTTTCTTTCTTTCTTTCTTTCTTTCTTTCTTTCTTTCTTTCTTTCTTTCTTACTGTCTGTCTGTCTGTCTGTATTGTCAAGCTAAATTTTAAATGTGGATTAAAAACCACAATTAATGGTTGATGTGATGTTTGGAGAGTAATAGACTCTGGTGTGTAGTGTGGTTTTGTAGAGGCAACACAACACCAACATGTCTGCCATGGGCATGCCCTTCATCGTCCCTAAACCAGAGCAATGTCACAAAAGTTACCTAGCTAACTCATGGGAAGGCTCTGAAGCTCAGAGAACAGTAAACCAGAGGAACAGGGAAAATCACAGAATCCATAGGCTTGGCACTGCCACAATGATGTCATAGGCTGACAACAATTTCAACAAAACAGGGTTACAGTTGGGGAACCGTAGGGCATGTGTTCAACAAGGATTAAACAGACATACATTTATGTGTGCAAAATTATCTCTCATAATGTAAGTTTTGCCTGAGACAAGACAAGCTAAATCTTCTAAAGGGTTGGGGTCCCCATCCTGCCACTAGGGGCCCTGTCTTAGGACTGAAGGTGGCCTCTTCAGGTGTCATCTCCCCACTGTTGGGAATTTGAGCTAAGGTATCCTCCATGAAGTCCTAGGAGCGTCTCCCATCCCAGGCCCTCCCATCCCCAGCTGTGCCATATGTACATTCATTCACCTGGCCTCTGGGCTTCCCTCCTGTGCCCCAGCACACCTGATTCTGTCCCCGTTTTCCCCTCTCCCTTCTCTCTGCCACCCAGGTCCCTCCCTCTGCCGCAGCACTCCAGTGACTATTTGGTTCCCTCGTCTAAGTGAGATTGAAGCATCCTCGTCACTTGGGCCTTCCTTCTTGTTTGATTTCTTAGGGTCTGTGGGTTGTGTCCTGGCCATTCTGTACTTTTTTAGCTAATATCCACTTATCAGTGAGGACATAAAATGCATATCCTTTTGGGTCTGGGTTACCTCACTAAGGGTGATATTTTCTAGTTCTATCCATTTGCCTGCAAAATTCGCGATGTTCTTGTTTATAATAGCTGAATAGTATTCCATTGTATAAATTGAAAGACATTTTCTGTATTCATTCTTTGGTTGAGAAAATCTGGATTGCTACTAGTTTCTGGCTATTACAAATAAGGCTGCTGTGAACATAGTGAAGCGTGTGTCATTGTGGTGTGATGGAACATCTTTTGGGAAAGTTGGATCTTCAGGTAGAACTATTTCCAATTTTGTGAGGAACTACCAGATTGATTTCCAGACTGGTTGTACAAGTTTGCACTCCTACAAGCAAGGAAGGGTATTCCCTCCATCCCATGAGGATGTTCTAGCATCCTCACCAGCCTGTGTTGTCACTTGAGTTTTTGATCTTAGCAATTCTGACTGGTGGAATCTTGGGGTTGCTATGATTTGTATTTCTCTGATGACTAAGGATGTTGAACATCTCTTCAGGTGCTTTTTGGCCATTTGAGATTCCTCTGTTGAGAATTCTGTTTAGCTCTGTACCCCATTTTTAATTGAGTTATTTGTTTGGGTTTTTTTTTTTTGAATCTAACTTCTTGAGTTCTTTGTATATTTTTGATATTAACCCTCTATTGGACATAGGGTTAGTGAAGACCTTTTCCCAATCTGTAGGCTGCCATTTTGTCTTCATTTTTGTAAGAAAATTTGATATCCTGTCACTTTTCAGAAAATGTTGATATTTTGGGTTTGGTGGAATCATTGGACTCAATGATGCATCCTATCTGTGCTAGTTAGCTTTTGTTGACTTAACATAAACTTAGACATATCTGAAAAGAGAAAATCTTAACTGAGAAAAGGCCTTCATAAGATTGGCCTGTGGGCAAGTCATTGGAACATTGTGTTAATTAATGGTTACAGTGGGAAGGCCTCATTCACTCTAGATGATAGCATCCCCGGACAGGTGGCCCTGCATGTTATAAGAAAGCAGGCAGACTAAGCCACTGGACACAAGCCAGTAGACAGTATTTCTCCATGATCTCTGCCTTAGTTCCTGTCTTGAGTTCCTGCTCTGACTTCTTTCCATGATTGGCTGTGATGTAAATGGTCATGGTATTTTATCAGAGCACTAAAAACTCTAAGACACTATCATATCACCTGTAAGTAAAGGTCATTTGAGGTCTTCTTTTCCTCTTTGTACCCTTTAATTTTCTTATTTTGCCTTATGACTCTAGTTAGAGTTTCAAGTACTATATTGAAAAGGAGTGGGAATAGTGATATCCCTGTCTTATTTCTGATTTTAAGGGGATTATTTCTCAGTTTAGGGTGAGGCAGGCTATGTATGTAGTCTTCCCTATACATTTCTTGATTTGTTTAAGTTAAACCATCCCTGCATCTCAGAATAAAGTCAACATGATTGGGGTAGATGGCTACACAGGTTACTTTTCTCAACTTGACACAGACTAGAGCCATTTGGGGAGAAGGAAACTCAACAGAGAAGATGCTTCCATGAAATCAGTCCATGTACAAGACTATGAGGTATGGTCTTAATTGATGCGAGAGGGCAGAGTTAGCAGAGGCAGATGATCCTGAGTTGTGTGAAAGCAAAGCTAAGACATCAAGCCACTAAACAAGTCTGTAAGCAGATTTCCTCCATGGCCTCTGTTGCAGTTCCTGCACCTCAGTTCATGCATTAAATTCCTGACCACACTTCCCTTCACAATGGACTGTAACCCGTAAGGTGAAATAAACATTTTCTCCCTATGTTGCTTCTGTTCATGATGTTTATTGCAGCAACAAACCAAAAGAGAGAGAGAGAGAGTGTGTGTGTGTGTGTGTGTGTGTGTGTCTGTCTGTCTGTCTCTCTGTCTGTCTATCTGTGTTAGACATATTGCATCTATATTCACCAGGCATATTGGTCTACTCTACATCATTTTAGTACTTGACCTATCTTTGGAATTAGAACAATGACAACTTTATAGAGGACATTTAGAATTGATTCTTCCACTTCCAATGTTTTAAGAATTTGAGAAGTACTGGGTTTCAGTTCTTTGAAAGTGTGGTAGAATTACGTTCTCAAGCCATCTATACCTGAACCTTTGTCTTTTGTGTGGAGGTTTTTTGCCCCTCTTTTTATCTCCTTATTTTTATGATCCGTTTAAATCATCAATCTCCTCTTGGCTTAAATTTGATGCTTCAGGTGTATCCAGAAATCCATTGATTTCTTTTAGGCTTTTCAACTTAATTAAGCATATATGTTTTCAAATCTTGTTATAATACTATAACACCAATCTATAATTTTATTAATTTGGGTCTTGTTTTTCTTCATTTTGATTAATTTGGTTAAGGGTTTGCAAGTTTTATTCAACTTTTCATAGAACTAGCTCAATTTCATTGAATCTTTGAAGTATTTTTTGGTGGCTTTTGCTTTTACTTCATTGGTTTTGGACTTCGTACTCTTCCTTCCTACCCACTGACTTTAGGTCAGGTTTACCATTCACTTTTCTAAAGTTTTGAGATGCATCTTCATGGCATTTATTTACGTTCCGTTTGATTTTTTTTTTAACTATATGGACTCAGCACAGTGAATTTCCCTTTTACAGCTGCTTTCAGTGCGTCCCAGAGGTTTTGGCATCTTGGGATATTTATATTCATTTACTTCCAGGAATTTAAAAAAAAATTTCCTTTTTGATTATATCATGCTTTAGTATTGCTTAACCTCAATGAGTTTGTGTAATTTCTAAATAATCCTTTACTATTGATTTTGAATAATGGTCAGTCAGGGAAGACACGTGGAAATACTTCAAAATTTTTGTATTTCCTGAGATGTTCTTTGCATTTCAGCATGGGTCTATTTTATAAAATATCTCTAAGGGCTGCGGAGAAGAGCATCCGAGATAGGATGCTTAGGTAAACATTCTTCAGATGTCTGTCAGCTCCATTTGATCTGTGATATCATTTAGCTCCAAGTTCAGTACAGACGTGCTTAGAATTACAATTTCTTCTTGGTTGATCATCCTGTGATCAGAATGAAGTATCTTTTAGTGCTGGCTAAAAGCAGGCTCTTAAATGAGAAAATACTTTCATAGAATTGGCCTGTGGGTAAGTCGTTAAGGCATTTTCTGGATTGATAATTGGTGTGGGTGAACCCAGATCACTGTGAACACTGCCACCCATGGGCAGGTTGTTCTGGGAGGTATAAAAAAGTAGTCTGAGTAAGCTACAAGGGGGAAAGCCAGTAAACGGCAGCAGCAGCAGCAGCAGCTTTGAGTTCCTGCCCCAACAGCTACTGATGATGGACTATGGTGTGGAAGTGTAAGGGAAATGAACCGTTTTCTCCCCAGCTTGCTTCTGATCGTGGTGTTTAATTGCAGCAATAGAAAGCCTAACTATAAACATTGAACAACAACTAAAGAAAACTAAAGAGGCCTTGACTATGAAAGGTAAAGGGGAGGGGCGTGTGGGAGAGTCTTACAAGAGGGAGGAAAGGGAGAGGAGAAATGTTATGATTATATTATAATCTCAAATACAGAAACACACCCTCCAATTCAACCAAAAGAGACACTGATTCTGATTAAAAACTAATGCAGTGATATCTGTTTTGTTAAGTAAGAATAAACTGTGATTATGTCATCTCAGATACATTTAATTAAGGAAAATCGACCTCTATAGTTCTATCCTTTTTTGGTTTTTTTGAGAATTTTATACATTTATACAATTAAATTTGATCATATCCAGCCATCTTTTCTTCCTTCCAACTTTCCTTAGATTTCTGCCATATGTTTACCTTCCTCCTCCCAATTACATGTGTCCCCCACTCCATTTTTTCAAATAACTCATTATTACTGCCCGTTTGTGCGTGGGCACATGGCCATCCAACAGAGCATGGATGACTTTGATCTCAGAGACGTCTCCTTGACTTCACTGTTCTAATGGATGGAGACTGGGACGCAGGCAGCAGACAGTTGTCATCATTTCAGTATCAGGATACTCCCTACAGTGTTCAGAAAACTGTGCAGAATATACACTTTCATTGTAAAACTGGGTTTGGCTGAGAAGTGCACCTCTTGGCTGTCTAATAGCACGTGTTTGCACACATAAAATGCAACATGAAATAGTTGGGCATGTCATATTTGCCATGGTAACACTTGCAACTTTGACCAGACAATGTTGTCCTGGTGGCTGTCACCGGCATTGGAGTCAATAGACAAACAGCCAAGAGATTTTCCCTTTCAAAAACTAGATTGAAATTTAAGAAAATTTACATCATCTCTTTATTTGTGTAAGAAGACTTATTCTTCCTGGTAACACAGAACTGAAATGTGGAGAAAAGGGAGTTCCTTCTTGCTCGAGCTACCTTTTATTGCCTTGCTTTTAAAATTATGGAAATCATTGTAAATATTTTGCCCTTCCTCTTAATAGGACATGCTTGTTTGCTTCTATTATATATTCAAATCTACACTGCACGCATTGTTATAATAAATATAGTAATTCACACCTAAATGTACTTAAAGTACGGGGCAGAGCTTTGCCATCTGCAAACCCAGTAAGCTTGCCACAGTGTACCATTATGGCCAGGTCTGATGTGTGAGTTTGGGGATTTAAGCTGGTGCTTCTTGGGTTTTCCTTCCGGAAGTATATGCCAAGAGCGTGCTTTGAGCAACTTGAATCCAGGTTGAGTAGAGCCCCAGCCTACTCTCTCTCGTGAGAGGCACTGGCTTTGCTTCTATCTTTGTTAGCTAATATTCCAAATAGATACTCCAAGGAATCACCTAGCACGTTTTACTTGAGGTCCTTTCAAAATTCAAAATTCTCTCAAGAGAAGATAGATGGAAGGGATAGCCAAAAGGCGCGTCCATTCCAGTTTGGGAAAATACTGGCTTTATTTTTGCCACTCAGTTTTCATGCTCACAAACGTTACCAATAAAGCCCAGCTGGTTCAAATTTGGTCTGCAGATCTGAAACCCAGTGAATTTGGCTTGGCTTCCTATTTTGCAGAAAATGTTTCACACGGCTCAAATCTGGAAATACTGAAGTATACAAACCCTCAACAGAAACAACAGGAGAACATCTGTCTCAACCTTCACTTTTTTTCCCAACTCCGCTCTTAAAGGCTTAGGTGTTTTGAGGGGAGAAGGAAAAGTCTGCCACCGAGCATGAAATGATGCATGAATCATCCTTGACTACCTTGGCTGTGTGCTTATGCCAAGAAAGAAAGATTAAAGAGTTGCCACTGATGAGTGAGACAGCTCACATTTTGGCATCACTATAGAGGACAGAAACATTTAAGCTCATGGAGGAATATAAAGAAACAAACCAAAACAACATTGTTGCAATTTGAACAATAACAGTCTTTATTATGTGGAGGCATTGTGCTCTCTTTTCCATTTCCCACTCTCTGCTTTCATTGGCTCCGTCCAGTCCCCTCATTGCCTATAATTGGGGATGGAGTTCATGCCAAGCCTGCATAAAATAAGCAATCTTTCCTCTATACTTTCTGCACATCGGGATTGTGTATGTGAAGTCATAAAAGCCATTTATTATGAGCCTGTGTATTCCTGGCTTAAAAGACAAGTGCTCATGTGACAGCAACATCATAGCATCAGATTCTTCCCATAAAATCCCACATGTGGGCATTTAATGGTTACTGCTCTGGCACCTACACCCTGGGATATTATCTCAGATGGGGAACTTCCATGGAAAGGATGTTCGGTACTTAGACAAATTAAGCCTCTTTGATGAGGCCAGTAAGCAACAAGTAAGGCTTTCTTAGGGATCCACTGGTGAAGTCAAAGAGTTTATCTCCCGTTAGTATCAGGATTTCCAACTTTTCTCTCGGAGTCCTTTTCGTGAGCCTATTAAAATCCTTACAACATTAAGAACATTGCAAGAATATTCAAAAGTCACCCCGTTACCTTGTAAACAGTAGAGCACCCAGACAGCTACTCTTCTTCTCGTTCATTACCAATCAGCTTTCAAACTAGATGTAAACAGTGTGGAATGGCCTCAGTTTGCATCAAGACCTGTGCAAGTTCTTGGCAATGACTTTTTCTACGTCTCTTTCCTTTCTATTCCTCTACTTAGGGCGAGAAGGGTTCTTCTGTTGGTTGGTTGGTTGGTTGGTTGGTTGGTTGGTTGGTTGGTCGTTTGGTTGGTTGGTTGGTTTTGGTTTTGAGTTACCACGAAGGCTACCTAACTTTCCCCACCAACAATATTCTATAAGTTTATAAAAGTTGGGTTTATATCCTATCGTTCCATCAGCACCTGAGTTTGGTGGATGACAAACTCCCCAGAGGCATATGATAAAGGCTTTCAAAACAGCTTAGTTATATAAGACTCTGGAGTTCACTAGTTTCTGCTGGTGTCTACTTTGCTTAGGAGGCAAGGCACGCTGACAAGTGAGAGGCCACATAAATCAGTCGGCAAGGCTGGTTTCAAGGTGCAATTCACTGTACTGCTCCACTGTGATGTGTTATGGGTTCTTTCTGGTGGTGTTGTAAGTATCCAGGTCGCCATGAGTCAGCTCCGTCATCTTCAGTCACTCTGTTTCTAGTACAACGGACAGTCTAAACCTTACCACAGCATTCTGTCTAAGCTACATGTGGTAGCTATCACCTAGAAAATGTACACGAAGCATATGGCTACAGCCTTACTAGCTACTCCCAACACTTCTCCATGCTGACTTTGATCCAGTCAGTTTCTCTCACTGTTCCATTCCAGCACGCCTTATCCTACAATGGACAAACTGTCTCTTTTAATTGTTTTAGTTCTTTAAATAGGGCCAGGTAGCTACCTGAAAAAGAACTTTCACCTGGGTGCCATCTTCTGATTCCGTGCTGGCTTAGTGGTTGCTGTCCCTATACCTGATTTCATTTCTCTACTGACTGCATGTTGCTTGGCTCCTGTATCTAATGAACCTAAACCTAGACGTTTTCCCCTGTCCCTCCCTATACCCTCTCTCTTATTAAGAGTTTTGATTTTACTAACTTACATGATTAAAGGTTTCTATGGCTTACAATTTCCCTTTACCTAATATTTTATTTTTGTGACATTCATATTTGAATATATATATATGTATATATATATATAGTTCCCCCTCTTCCTCTTGTCCCTCCAACCCTTCCCATGACCCTTCTCAAATTCTCTCACAAAAAGAGAAAAAATATGGCTATACTTTATGCTTACACTCCATAAGGTCATTTGCATGCTCTGCCTTGTTTAATCTTCATTATTAGCTAAAAAGCATTATCTTAATTTAGTAGAATGATAAACTGGGGTACAGAAGACTTAAAAAAGTTAGTCCAAGCCAAACATTTAGCAAATTAGAAGGAGGTCTTAAGTCCGTGGCATGTCACCAGCGGCTGGCCTCTCCCTGTGATGTTACCCGTGTCTCACTAACTCTGGTGTCCACAGTGCTGTGACTTATTTTTATTTCTAATTACCATTATATCTTTGTAGAGTTATATAAATAACAAGATATTTAGAAAATAGAAGATAATACCTTGTAATACAATCTGAGGTATTTGTGAAAAAAAAAAACCACAATGTGCTCTGACTGGAGGTGGTTTGCTCTAAACCTTTAATGCTTATATTTTGTATAAAATTCCTGGCCTCCTCAAGATATACTGTTGTTGCCCTGTGTCATGGAGATCCTGCAGCTTTAGATCAGCAGGACCGGCCCTTTCATGAATCCCAACCATTTATAGTTAAAATACACTTTGGGGTAGACCAACTCAGAGCCTTGGGTCTGGGCCATGGTCACCATGCCAGCTCTCCTTTATGGGCACCACCAGGACTCTCTCTCCAGCATTGCTCTGGCTTGGCCACTCAGCGACCCCACCAGCAGGAGGCAGGGACAGATCTCCTGCCCTCACACCCTTGGAATCAACTTACACCCAACCCCTAAAGTGCCCCCATCCCCACTCCCATTACCTCCACCACCAGGACCAGCTGTAATATGTTGTCCAGTCATGACTTGGGGCCTACTCTCCTGAGTGCTTTAGCTGGTGAGGGACAGTGCCACTCATACTCTCCTAATCTCAGGACCAGCTCTCCAGACTGCTACAGGTAGTGAGGGGTGAGGGGTTAGGGTATCACCCCTGCACCCAAGCTCTCCCATAACAGGGGAGTGGCAGGGTCATTCACCCACTCCCCCTGCCACCAGGGTCAGCTCCACTGGGCTGCCAGGGTGAGGTGCAAGGACCATTCTCTCCGGTGTTGCTGCCGGTGAGAGGTGGGCTGAGCTCTGCACAGCCCCTGGACAGCCATATAGTCCCTGCTGACTGTCCGGCCAGGGATGTCCCCCATGTTCCCTAATGGTAATAGTAGTGAATAACACTGACCCTGTCCCCAGCAGCTATGTAGCCATGGACCCAGACATACCTTAAGCAGCAGCTCTGGCTGGGACTTCTCCAGGACTCTAGGTGACTGCTCACAACAGGACACTCCTCTCCACACTCGAGTCTCCAGTTTGTTTCTTCACAATGCTCAAGCAGCTTCACTTCTCTTTCTCTCCCATCT
The DNA here is from genome assembly GCF_011064425.1 of Rattus rattus. Lineage (NCBI taxonomy): Eukaryota > Metazoa > Chordata > Mammalia > Rodentia > Muridae > Rattus > Rattus rattus. The sequence goes on along the minus strand of NC_046161.1, from coordinate 70,430,003 downwards.
GTGCACCACATACCCTCACATGGTGGTGGATCGTGCTGCAGGATGGCCATGTGGTTGGTGGCTACAGGGTGACATCCTCCAGCAAGCAGGGGCCTATGGCCTGCCTAACTGGAATGCCCAAGGGCAGGTCTGTGGGTGGCAGGGCAGTCCCCAGGTCTCTGTCTGTCTTCTTTCTCCCAAGCTGCATTCTCTAGGGGTAGGCAGGGCTCTGCATGTCCTATGGTCCGCCCATACCATGAGGCAGAAGGCAGATCTGTGGGCATCTTTTCCCAACTGCACCCGTTGGCATGGTGGAACTCAGTTCTCTGTCTTTCTTCCTCCTTCCACGCTGCACTGCCTGGATTTGATTCGACTTTTTATGTGTCGTAGGCAGAAAGGATTTTTGACCACCAAGCCAGGCATCAAGCTAGGATAAACAAAGGACTGTAATCTGCTCTACCCCCCGGCTGATATAAGACCAAGACTACCAACAAGTCTTCTCTTTGTTCATTGTCAGGGGGAGAGAACTTTAGTTTTAACTAATGTGTTTCAGTTCATTACGTGAAAACACACACACACACACACACACACACACACACACAGAGGAAGAGAAAGGCAAAGACAGAGACAGAGGCAGACACACAGAAACACTTCTATCACATAACTGCATGATTTGTTATCTTAGAACAGATTATTTTCAATCGATTTCTTCTGGCACCTTATACTTTCTTAGAACGATACGTAAAGGAAAACAGACCTAGTGTTGCATGGGAAATAGTCTGAGAATGCCGCCTCCTAAAATCTTTTCAAAAACTATGTCTTTCAAAGTCAGGTTTCTAAGAATATAGGACAATAGATCCACTTCAGTAAAATGACCTAGGACGATCTCTCCAAGAAGCTGCCCAGTGAATGGGCACTCAGAAGAGAAGTCTGCTCTAGAAAGAGACAAGAGTGAATGTCAAGTGATCCAGCAATGGATGTCATGTGTTTGTTAAACAAGGGAGGGAGGGAGGAAGGAAGGGAGAAAAGGAGGGAGGGAGGAAAGAAGGGTTAAAATAAAAGAGGCAGGGACGAGCTGTACTGAAATAAATCCACTGATTAATCATCACTATTTTATCTTTGTAAAGGAGAAAAGTCAGTGAAAATAATATACACAAGAAAAAATATATATATAGTGTTTGACCTAGCCACAAAGAAGCAAGCCTTTCAGAGTAGTGAGGCAAGTCGCATTTAGAACTACTGTATCCTCAGAGATGCTCAAGAAGACTTACGTCCCCAGAGAAGCCAGCAGTAGTCCTTCAGGTAAAGGATCAACAGCAAAAGCTGAGGGTCTTCAGATTATGAAGTGGGGTGGAGAAAGGTAGAACAGCGGGACTCAATAGCCACTTCCAGTTCTGAGCAGGAGGGGGCGCCAGCGTATTTAGAGACTTCCTTTGTAGGAAGCCATTTATCAGTGGCTCCTTGAAAAACACTGTATCTTCTTGAATTGGACTTCATTTGTCCCGAAATTTAGAACCCAAATTGACAAGTGAATTCATGAAACTAAAAATCTTCTGTATTGTGATAGGTGAGAAGGAACCCCCCCCCCAAAAAAAATACACAAAACTCCTTATGAGGGATAGACCTTACAGGATATTATATCCAAATTCCACAAAGAACAACAACCACAAACATAGCGACAGCGACAGCAACAACAACCTCCAAAGAGTCAAAAGCCCAGATGATCTAAAAAGAAGAAAAAATTCCTCAGAAATATATTTTTAAAAATGCCCATCTTCTCTACCAGTTAGAGAAGTTTAAATCAAAAGTGCTTTGACAGCAAGAAACAACCAATAGCTGTTGGGGTGCAGTTTTTGGAAAAGGGAACCCTCCATCCCTGATACTGAATTGCAAACTGTCCTACCACCCTGTAAATCAGTGTGAAGTTTTTTCAAAGAGCTAGACAGAAGTGCTTTTCTGAGAGCCATGTATGTGTATAAGGTATGGGGAGCATCCAGTGTTTTCTTCTAGCAATGTTAACGTCTCCGTTTTCACATGTATCTCTTGACCCATTTGGAGTTAGCATTTGTGTAAGGACATAGACACGAGTACAATTTAATTCTTCTGTATGTGGATGTCCATTTCTCCAGCACCATTACACTGAAGTTGTTGTTATATTTCTCAACTATTAAATGGCTCAAGTTACTTGAAAAAAAGAAAAGAAAAACATATCTTTAAAGCACATTGAAATAATCACTTGTGTAAAGAAGAAATCTTCTTCAGTGTCCAAACCTGAAGGTTCAAATTACTGTCTTCTGTCCCCCTTGTCCACATGCGAGGCTCAGCGAGTTATCCCATCAAGTGGGACCTTTTTTTTCCAATCGTGGTTTGTAGGGAAAAGGTTTCCATAATTTAGTTAAACAAACATGGCAGGGACAAGGTTTTAAAGTGTTAGCATTCGTACTTTCATACAAATCATTGGACTTATAAAATAGGCGGCATAGAACTGGATTGCTGTGATGTAATATAATATGAAACAAACTATAACAATTTGATAAAGCCAAAGTGTAATTTTAAATACCTCAATATCATTTTTTATTATTTTTTTCAGATTACCCAACTCCTAATGTCAAAGACATTTCCTCATATGAAAGAAAGCATTCAAAAGAAATTACCCTGACTGGATTCAATTCTCCCTTCAGTGGTCAGTTAAAAACTCTCTATGAAAAAAAAATGCTTAGTGTCTCTAAAGTTATAGTAAATTATTTTATTATTTGAGATCACAACATAATCATATCATCTCAGCTTCTCTTTTCTTCCTCTAAACCCTTCCAGATGCCTCTCCTTTCTCTCTTCAAATTCACAGCTATTTTATTTATTAATTGTTGTTACATACGTCTAAGTATACATGCATATATTACTAATATAAGAACCTCAGTCGGTATACTGCTTGTATGTATATTTTTGGTATTGACCACTTGGTGTTGGATAGCCAATCAGTGTGCCCCTCCCTGAAGACACATTTCTCCAGCTCTCCACATTCCTCAGTTGCCTGTAGCTCTTCATGTAGTGTTGAAGCCTCCTAGGCTTCCACCAATCCACAGTGACACGTCCAATTCATTCCCAATCTTCTCTTCCCAGGAGAACTAATCTATGTTGTTGTGTGCATGGTAGTTACCAGCGGAATTCTTTCCTTGGTGATGCTCAAGCTAAGGTAGGTGACTGCAACTTGGAAGTGGGGAGTAGACAAAATCAGGACCTTGGAATGAAGGTTAAACACAGCTTTCTGTGGGATGAGTCCGTGGACTTTTAGTGTTCTATGTAAGGGAAAATGTCACCACAGGGGATCCGTTTTATGTTGCATTTTCAGGTATACATGGATTATGGGTTCTTTCCAATTATAATGTTTATCAATCTATTGCTTGAATTTCCCTACCACAAACTGAATTGTGCTATTTCCAGTTCACTTATTTAGAAAACTGATCAACTCACATAAGTCATGTACTGTATAATTCAATTAGATTTACCCGAACCCACATCACTGTGGCTCCTTATACATTGATAAGTTATGTTCCGGTTATAATTGATATTTATTGAATGAAATATTCAATAAGGTCTCATACCTACCCATAAAGAGAGTGCCACTGTCTGTACTCTTTGCAAATATTTTCCCTTACGTTAGCTGCGTTCCTTGCCAGAATGTGTTGATTTCTATAGTTTTAAATCTCTGGATTTTAAAATATTTTAACTTATGTAGTACTGAAAAATAGATAGCCTGCTTACTTTTAATTGAGAAAGACAACTTCATATAAAGTGTGTTCTCTTGCCCAATCATTGTTCATGTATGCATATGTGTGTTGGGTTGAATAGCATATATCTTTCTATGTGTTTCCCTTTGACAATTGACTATAAATGAAAGTTTGCTCAGTCAACTGCAAAGTACAGGTACACATATTGCTGCCCCAGAAGCAAGCTAAGAAATCTAATTACAGAACTTGACAACTAGCTGGGTATTATTTAAAAAGGACCTGACGTGATGATGTAACCAGCAGTAGCAAGGGGCCAGTAGATGGTGAATGGATGCTTTGCCTAAGGACACTCAAATTCATTTATTTTTAAGCTCGACAACAATTTAAAAAGTGTTTCTACTTCTTGGCTTCAATACTTCTAAATGGTTAACATTTTCTAAACATTGAATTTAACACCTACCAAAACCAGTACCAAAACCAACTGAATTCTCCAGGACCTCAAGCATTGTCTAAAAACATATTCTGTGGGTTTCAATGTAGTTTTTGAAGTCCAAAGAGTTAAAAATCAGTATCTCAGGAGAGAAACGCACAGTTAATTGACTGTCCTTCGTATGGCTTAGAGTATTCAGAAACACCTCTCAAGTATTCTGCTTGCTCTATTCTTTCATGACGAGCACATAGGAACACAGTTCGCTCTCCCAGGAAAACCCGTACACAGATGGCTCTTGACCTTTACGTTTTCACCACACACATCATGTGAGGTGAACATTGGCTAAATGGGCTGGAGAAGCCTCGCATACAAAGCTACACCACACACAGACAGCATGTTGGACTTCCCCATGAATTTGACATAATTTTACCTCTTTTTTTTTTCTTAAGCAAAAATACACATTTTTCACCAGAGGAAAGAGTGTTATTATTATATATAAAGTCTTGAAATTAATATCGATCAACTTATTTGTTTTCTGGTTTTTGTGGCCCTGGGGATTGAACATAAATAGACTCCTACATGTTAGTCAAAAGCTCTACTGCTGGGTCACAGACCTGGTTGTAGTGCATGTATTTAAGATAAACTATTCATACTATTAAGTAAAAATTATTTTCCACATAATTTAAAACTTATGGTGTTATGACGTGAGATCCAGAATTTTTTTTAAATGCCAAAATCGAAGGCATCATGAATAGAACAGAGAAAGACATGATCAGCAATGTATCTTCCTTTACCTAGAATTAGAGAATCCTCCTAACAGATCTCAGTCACAGATAGCCAACAGCCAGTATAACCACGTGGATGCATACCCTTAGTCAACATGAAGAGTTTCACATGCATTTTATAAAGTCATACTAAATGAAAATACTATCTTAAAATAAGTCTTTACGAAACATATAGTTGAAAACTTACTGACTTGAAAATAATTCATTAAATAAGATTATTTGGAAACCATAGTAAAATGCATGATAGTCCTTAGAAAGCCTTAGAATGTTCCACTCTGGAAACGTTATGCTCAGGACCTTCATTATCCCCGTCCCTCCACAAGGACGCCATCCCCAAGTATGAGCATGCACATTTATAAGGAGCTGACCATGACAACTTAACTTCTTCTCTTATTTTCCTATAGGATACCTAGTAAGAAAAGAGACCCCGCGCCCATTGAAATAGCTGGAGCTGTCATCATTCAGTGAGCTGCAGCTCGCTATCAACCACATGTCCGCGCGGCTAACCAATGGAAGATTACATTTCCAATAATCTGATTTAAGATGGATTTGACAATACTTAGTCATTATATATAACAATGCCTGGTACATTAACGTAGCATAAGGATCACAAATCTGTTTTTGTTTTCTAAAATTATTTGAGTAAATACTTGTAGCTGTGTCACAACTAGTTGATAATGTTTTCTTTAAAGGCAATAGGTATCATGTAAAATGTGACAGTTATGCTGGAAGACTGTCAGTGCACATAACAACTTCTATCTTATAGGACTCATCATAGTGTGCATATTTTCCTGAATAATGCTGTAGTTTCCCATTAAGTTTGGACATTTGCTATTTGCATATTCTTAATGTTCAATCATTAAACAAATTGGTAACATTGAACATATTTGGTTAGATGACTGTTTATAAAAGTAAAAACTGACATCCTATGAATTTTATAGCTTAAATAATATTGAATTTCACTTTTCATTTGGTGTGTTTTTAAGTATATAAAACAACTACATTGGTTGAGAAAAGTCAATGATTGCTCCAGTAATGATATGTTTTGTGAATTTATTTTGCTGATTAATCATCATGAAATAATAAAGACATCCTTAACTTGCTATTTTCTGTAATTTTTTTCTATACGGCTACTTTGGTTTGGTTTGTCATCAACATAATTATGTTTAGAAAATGTATTTCCCAATTAATATATCCTTTACAAATGCATACAATCATATTGGCATTAATAGTTCAGCATCTTAAGGTCGGATTGTCTATAGTCACCCAAAACATAAATATTTAACAAGCCAAGGGCACCATGCTCGTAATCAAATTGCAAGTAAAGGTCAGATCTATTCCTCTGGCTTGGTCTTATTTGTATTAATTAATAAAAGTGCCTACAGTAAGTTAAACCTGAACCCGACACTTGGTTCTATGTATTTACGGCAACTGAAAAGCAATATTTCACATTTGAAAGAAGGCAAGTAAGACTGGGTAAATCACAGATAGCTGCAAAGGACTGCACATCAGCCTGGTGGACCTATGGGAAGTTGACAGGAGCTCAGGGATTTCTGCCCTCTAGCTATTGCAATCTAGTGAAGACTTGCTAATGCCTGGAAAAATGGAAGCACCTCTCTGGAAAGGAATATTCTGAAAAGAATGTCAAGCTGCTTTTAGGGATATTTTAGTTCAGCCGAATTCCCTCAGGCTTTCCTGAGAAATTAGCACTTCGCAGCTAGAACTCAGAAAGGCCTCTTGAGAAAAAGTTTAAGACAGAAGGAGATCAAGGATGTTATGGTCACCCCAAAGCTATGGCTCATATGCGTTCTTTGTTTTGCTTTTGTAATCTGCATCCTAGTGTCACCTATATCAAAATTAATACAAATTAATAATAAGTGTAAGATATCTTCTTTTATATTTTCTAAACTAGTCACAATGATTATCCTTTCGAGCCCAAGAATAAAATCTAAAGGACGGTGTCTGCGATTCTTTTCGCACTCCTATCAGACTGGCTTGCTCTTTCAATCTCCATTGTCCTCAGAGTTTGAGGTGAGAACTTGTGGAGGTAAATATTTAATGGTTCTATGCTCCCGGCCAGTGTGCTTACATCTCTGGACCCGCTCTGGATTTATGAATGAAAGCAGCGTTATTTTTAATATGCCTTAAACTTGCTCAATGCCTGGGCCATCCCTGAACCTCCACGAAGCTAATGCACTCTCCCCTCCGATATCTTGATTTATTCTTTTCTAAAATCTATTCTTTATCTCTGTTACACCAGACCCGATAGGGGGAGTGGCCCCTGGGGCTGCTTTTCTCTGACTCTTACAGCTCTATGTGTGTATCGTCTTCCTTGTCTTCCTTCCTTCTTCCGTGGAGATTCCTTTTCCCTCCCCTGCACTTTCTCTCCCGGAATCCTCAAAGTCCTCCCTCTGTCCCTCTGCCCAGCCATTGGCCATTGACTCTTTATTGACCAGTCAAAGAACCAACTGTTGACAGGGACCCACAGTGGATGTGCAGAGTCCCATGTAAACACAAATCAAAGCTCCAACAAGAACTAGCTGAACTGAACGGTACTTGAATTTCCCAAGTTGTACCCTAAATACCTCTCTGAGGCACCAATGTCTGATTTTCCAAATTATTCCCCAAATGCTTCCCTGAGGCGTCAATGTCTGTTTATATCACACTGACTGCACCCCAAGAATAAGCAAGCAGAATGATAGTCTCCGAAATCTCCCCAGTAGATAAACCTATCAGGAAACTCACCCACTTAATCAGATGTTTAAAATACTCTATTGTGAAATGTATACACTTAATCAGATGTTTATAACACGCTCAGTTTTCTGTAACCTTCTATAAAAACTACCACACACCTCTTTAATAACAGAGGCCTGAAGTGTCAGTTAAGAGAGATTGGCAGCCTTCAATATAAACACACGACTTCATAAAATCATGGATTTTTTTTTTCTGTCTCATTCATGTAATTATGTTAGTAGTGTATGAAGTATAATATATGATTTTCTGTTGAGTGTAATGGATATCTGGTATTTTCAGTTACAGCAGAAATAACTGAGACATCATCAGATAAAATATTTTCTAAATCTTTTACATCTAACAGCAACTATAAAAACTCTCTGATGTAAAGTATCTTTTCTTAAACCTCAAGTTTGCTTTGGACTCATGCTCTCAGTGCAAATTAGGCACAGTCTTTGATTCATAAATTAATATTTTTAAATAAAATTGGCAATGTGTTGTGGATAGACATTCTTAAAAGGATTACAGTATCATTTATTTTCCATAAAATGATATTGACAGAAACTCTGTGTCTACAGGGCTGTAAGATGCAAATGGAATCAACATTAAACTATTTTAAGTTGTGGTGGTGGTACACACCCTTAATCTCGTACCCGGGAGGCGGAGGCAGGCAGATCTGTGAGTTCAAGCCTAGCCTAATCTACAGAGTGAGATCAAGGATGGCTGGGGCTACACAGAGAAATCCTGTTCCCCTAAAAATTGGAATTATGTTGAAATTTCTATGAGTTATATTCTGTAGATAACTAGTTTTTGTCAACATATTTAGTGAAGCCAATACATTTATGCATTTAGTGAATGTTCAGATACATACACTGCATTCTCCGAATCTTTTGAAACACTGTGATTGTTGTTTTTCTGCTGGAAGAGAAGAATAGGTTAAAGACAGAACAATTGCCCAGAAATATCAAATACCCTTACCAATATAACTTTGTTAATGAGGCTTCAGATAATAGTAATAATAGGTGAATTATTATTAAATAGGATTATTATTGTAGGGGGGCTGAAGAAATGGAAAAGTGGTTAATAATACTGGTAGAGGACATGGGTTTGGTTCCAAGAATAGACATGGCTATTCACAAGCATGCATAACTCTAGTTGCTAGGGGATTCAATGCCCTCTTCTGGCCTCCAAGGTTATTTGATACACATGCAGTGCACATATACACATGTATGTATACACACACTTATATTAACAAAATAATTAACTTTTAAAAGGATACATGTATGTATGTGTATATGTGTATGTATATCCTACATTAATTATATAGTTTAAGTCTAACAAATATTGTTCATTTTTATATTGATTTTATTTTCAGAGATGAGAATTGGGACCAAGCTCTTGCAAATTTTTTGTTTTTTTAATTTGTCATATTATTTTATTTTTTATTACTTTAATTTTTTACAGCCCAGTCATTAACCTCCTCCCGGTCTGCTCTCCACAATTACTCATCCCATTCTTCCTCCTCCCCCAGACCCCTGTCTCCAAGAGGATGTGCCCCCAATCTTGGCCAGGCCTCCCCACTCCCTGGGGCCTCAAATCTCTAGAATGTTGGGCTTGTCTTTTCCCACTGAAGTCAGACTAGGCAGTCCCCAGCTGTATATATGTCGGGGCCTCGGACTAGTTCTTGTAGGCTGCCCGGTTGGTGGCTCGTGTCTGAGAGATTTCAAGGGTCTGGGTTAGTTGAAATTTCTGGTTTTCCTATGGGGTCACACCCCTCCTCAGCTTCTTCCAGCCTTTCCCTAATTTAACCACAGGTGACCCTGACTTCAAACAATGGTTGGGTGTCAGTATCTGCATCTGTCTCAGTCAGCAGCTTGTTGGGCCTCTCGGAGGACAGCCATGCTAGGCTCCTGTCTGTAAGCACAGCACAGCATCAGGAATAGTGTTAGGGCTTGCAGCCTCCCCTTGAGATGGATCCTAAGTTGGGGGAGGAGGTTAATGTAAAAGAAATTAAAGTAACAGAAGATAAAATATATAACAATTAGATAAAATAATATAACAAATTAAAAAAAACAAAAAAAATATGCAAGAACTTGGGCCCTATTCTCATCTCTGAAAATCTCCTTTCCCTCAGTCTCTTCTCCATTTGTCCCTACAGTTCTTTTAGACAGGAACAATTCTGTGTCAGTGTTTTTAACTGTGGGATGGCAACCCTATTCCTCCATTTGATGCCCTGAATTTCTAGTTGAGGTGGACTCTATAAGTTTCCTCTCCTCACTGTTGGGCCTTTCATCTAATGTTACTCCCCTTGAGTTCTGAGAGTCTCTCACCTCCCAGGTCTCTGGTACTTTCTAGAGGGTAACCCCACCTCCCAACACGCTCCCCCAGAGGTTGCATATTTCCACTCATTCTGCTGGCCCTCAGGGCTTCAGTCCTGCCCCCTTACCTTATCATGTTCCCCCTTTCTCCTTCCTTTCCACTCTCTTACCTAAAAACTTACCTCCCTCTGCCTCCTATGATTGTTTTCTTCCCCTTCTCAAGTGTTGTTGAAGCATCCTCACCTGGGCCCTTCTGCTTGTTAACCTTGAGTTCTGTGGATTGTATCTTAGGTACTTTGTACTTTTTTGGCTAATATCCACTTATTCGTGAATATATACAATGCATATCCTTTTGGGTCTGAGTTACCTCGCTCAGGATGGTATTTTCTAGTTCCATCCATTTGCCTGCAAAACTCATGATGTCCTTGTTCTTAATGACTGAATAATATTCCATTGTGTCAATGAACAATATCCTATATTGTACCCTGCCCTTTTATAGGGCTAATAAAAACACTAGCGGCTAAGGAAATTAAGCAATTTCTCAAAGAGTCATGGTTTCAGATACATAGAATAACTAACTGAATAAAGGCCTGTCATATTTTATAATGTTCTATTGCCCAAGAGCCACCAATAGTTCCCCCAGCTTTAATTATGAAAGATTTGTACTTGCTAAATAAATAGGTATTTTTAAACTTCCTTTCATGAGTTTCTATCTAAATTAGTGTACTCTTTAATTATTAGTTAAGCACTTTTACCTGTAAGTAAACAGCTTGAGCAAAAAGGAATACCTATTATTTTCTCTAACAGAATCCCAAAGCAGAATGACTCTGCTCTTGATTTACTGATGTCATCAGAGACTCAGATTTTGTTCTCTGACAATATTTTGGTGGGTGGAAGAGTTTAAATTAAGTTCAATGGATTTAATTTAAACCACTGATACATTTGAATTAATGTATTGAAATCGTTCTGGTCAATCAGGATTGACCTGACATCATCTGATGACAGTAGACATAAGTCAAAGTGTGTTAGCAAGGGTGACAGGAGACAGCTGCCAGGTAGGCTGTTTCAGCTGCAGAAGTCAACATTACTATGACCTAGAAAATAGATTAAATGGCCACAGAGTACCTGGATCAGTTTGAGTTTAGTTTTCATTTGATTATTTAAAAACCAAACAACCCACACTAAGACAGGGTTTCTCGGCCTACGAAGGAGTTTAACGTCTGACAATCCAGAATTTTGTTTTCTGTTTCTCAATAAATACATTTTGCATACTAGAAAGAGAATGCTTGCATTTTATGTCAGCAAATGCAATACCACTTTTAGGGCAATATTTTCAACAAACATTGAAACCCTTCATTCACTGGAAGGAGGCAGTTCTTCTGTCAACGGTCTCGATGCAGAACACTAAGTTGTAGCGGCTCAGTGTTTCGTGGGTTTCTCTTCATCCTGGAAGCAGCATTTCACATAAACATGCTAAGAATAGAGACTTGACCTATTAGCTAGATATATTTGTCACAGGAATGCTGAAAGCTAAGGGATAAATGAATGTTTTCCAGATACCAAGAGAAAACAATATAGATTAACAAAATACGCATAGAAATGCTAAATCAATCATTTCACCTTGAACCTTTTCAAAACTCATCTTTAACTCTTTCGTTATTGGCATATTACCAAAAGTAGCCCATTTTTGCATCCCTTACTTATGGTACCCCAGAGTGATGCTATTTGGCAAAGCCATGAAAGGACTACTTGCACTCATCTGCTGGTAACTGAGTGCCTATTCATTGACCTCTCTTTTCCTTCTCTCCCCCAACTTTACCCAGCCCTGAGTAATCACAATTACACTCTTAACTTCAATTTGTCTTTCAAATTCTGCATACAAGTAACATTGTGAGGCACATGTCTGTCTGTCTCTGCTTACTACACACTTAATGATACCCAGCTCAATCAACGTGGTTGTAAACATCAAGATATCATCCTTTCGTGGGAGAGCAGTGTTCCGGTATACATAAAGTGCCACATTTTCTTTATCTGGTGATGCAAACATAAGTTACTTTCATCTCCTGGCTGATGTGAACACTGCTTCACCAAGCAGTGAAGCGTAGGGTTTTGTGTATGGTGGGCTTTTGTTTTTCTTTTTGTTTTTTGAGAAACTAATTTTACTTCCTTTGAAAAATACCCATTTGTGATAGGAGATGCCTCATGTATGTGCTCTGTTTTTAATGTTTCGAAGGACTTGTACTTGTTTTCCTTAATGGTCATAACCGACTTAACTACCACCATTTAGAACATGTTCACTTCACTTCATCCACGTCCTCGTGAATGCTTGTATTTCATCTCTTTGATAACAGCCAACTTTTGTGGGTAAGATGATGCTTCAGTACAATTTTGATTTATATTTCCCAGATGATAAAGGTAATTTTATGAACTGACTAGATATTTGTATGGCTTTTAAAAAAATAAACTTGCTAGTCAGATCCTTTGACCTTGTACTTTCTGTCATTATTTTATAATTGTGTTGTTGAGTTATATATATGAAGGCCTTGTCAAATGTTTTGTTCAAAGTCCAAAGATTGCTTCTTCAATCATTCGAATGGTTCCTTTTGAACTTTGTAACTTGATGTAGTCATATTTTCCTATTTTTGCTTTAATTTAATGCATTGAGACTTAGATAAACTCTTTTAACTATACTTAATGAAATATGGACTCTATAGGGGAATTTGCCTAAAGCATATGAGGTTATGAAATATAGTCTACAAACGTACATAGGTTGTTCTGTGGTTCTTCAGTTTCAATCCTTATACAATTACAAGGACTGATAGCTAAACATGTTCCTTCCTGATACTCTACCTCCAAAATTTATGAATTGGTTCTTCTGGAATGGGTGAGAACTTTCATTTCCAACAGATTCTAAAATATCTCAACAGTCATCCTCTAGAGGTCATTGCAAGTAGATCTCAAGTCTTTATGTTCATCTTAATGTTCTGACTTTTAGACTTTCTGATATCCTCACCCTTTCCCAGAAACTATGACAAAATAGATACATCATGGGCCAGAGTACTCTTATATGTTTGATTCCCCGGTCTTCTGCTAGCTCTCTAAGGAGAGAAGCTGCTACTTTGCACTCCTGTGGAAAAGTAAAATTGTCAGTTATTTCCTGTGCACTGAAACATTACGCAGTCCTTAGTGAAAGCCAAATTCGACTTCCTTCTTTGTTTTATCTTTCTGTCTGCTGGAGTCCCAGTCCCATGTTGATTTGACACACAAGCTGCACATGGCTTGTTGCTGAGAAACAAGAAATAAGAAAGTCATATGTTGGAAAGTTTCTGACCCTTACCTCGGTGTCATTGTTACTCCTAATTTTTTCTTTGGACCCAACCTCATGCTAGAATCAACCAGGAGTGGGGTTCTGGTGACAGAGGGCAAGGATTAGTTGTTGGGAAGTGAAAATATTAAAGTTGAACTTCATACCTATCTTTTTTTACACCTCATTGTCTCCAAGGACCAAAACACCTATTTTGTTTGTGACTTTTCTTACATGATACCTTCCACAGTTTTCATATTATAATTTTCAAATTAGAGTGGCAACTTCAAGTCTACAAAAGTTGGATCATTATTAGTACTACTTTAGAACATTTAGAAAACATTTGCTCTTTCTCAAGGCAATACCTGGCTTTTAACTCTGTTGCTTCCATATGTGCTTGAAGGCTAGCATTGGACTCAAGTTTAACGATGACTGCTTTATTCTGAGACTGAAGTCTAGCTGCCTCTCCAGGAATGAGTGCTGTTCCTTAGCTGGTCCTGAAGCTTGAGAATATAATGATTTAAGGAAACTGAAATTATACATATACAGTTTCATATATGGTTTAACATGGTCCATTCTTTTTCTCTTACATGCACACAGTGGTTCAACTAAAAAATAGCTTAAATAGAGACTACTTCAATTAAAATTAATCAAAATAAATGAGTAAATAAGAACAAGGAAAGTCAGAAGAAGTGGGAGTTGAAAGCAAGTCAGAAGAGAGAAATGATAAAAGAAATAGAATTCCAGAATCTCAGAATTGTGAGTCCTTTCCTCTCTTTCTATCTTCTGCGTCATCTCTACCACATAGAGAAGACAAGAGAATTCTTATTATCACAGACAACATAACAAAGTTGAAAAGATTATTTTGTGCCTGTGTGATTGTGATAGCCTCATTATTGTTTGCAAGTCATTTCCTTTTTTATGACAGCCACAACTAAGAGAAGACAATCCCAAGTCAAATGATTTTCCCACAGTGGATTCCACTTCTGGACCAAAATAACCAATCTATTAAATCAGAACTCGGAACCCTCTCAACGTTAAATGATTTGATGCTTTTTAATAAACACTCTGCCTATATGATGGATACTGGTTCTACTGTGCACATAAAGTTTCCTTTCTTGTTATCAAAAATCTGGCACTCCCTTGCATCAAAAATCACTTTGCACAGATTTACATTTTAATTTCCCCACATGTACATCCATGTGCATTGATTTTCTCCCTGATTTGTAATGGTGACTCTGATAATAGATGTATAAATTGTGTGGGCTGAGTTATTGTGTAGTCATAAGCAATCATAAGCTACTAATGATTTTTAATAACAACAATGTTGGAGTCCACTGCTATTGTGTTCCATCATCACGCCATGGTTTCACTCTTGGTCAGTTGAGATGACTTGCCCTTGCCTGATCAAGAAGGCTCAGGCTGATAAAATGACTGACCTCTGGAAACTAAAGCCTATGACCCTGAACATGTTTACTTTTAAACTTCCCATCTAGAAGGAACATGTGTCCTTCTATTCATGTCTCATTGCTCAGTACAATCCCTGTGTTTACTTAAATCAGTGAGGATGGGAAGTGGACTCCAGGGAAACCCCAGGGATATTGGAGGATAACATAGCAGTTTAACAAAATAGGTTACATTTATTTAAGTAATTACTCTACAAGGCATTCTTCCAATATGCATATGTTCAATATACATCAGAGTTTTGTTTGGCATGTACTAAGTTTCTCTTTTAACAGTGCGCTTAGAGCGACTAAGTCATGTTTTTAAAGTGATACAGTTGATAAGGGACAGAGCTGGGACCAAAACTAGATTTTCTGCTCAGTCCAGTCTCTGCCATTTATTGCACTGAATGTACTCCATAATCTCTCCTGGGATGGGAAAGAGACCTCACTTTTAAATAGGAGAAACTGATAAATAGACAAATGGTTCCCATTACCATGTCAAGATTAACCTTGGTTTGATGACTCTGAGTTTCTTCTAACTCTGCTTAAGAAATCAATTGCCCTTGGCCCTAAAGTTGCTTCTAATAGCAAGTAATGTCCTCTCTCTGGGAACCAATTAACTGTGTGCAGCCTGTGTAAACTTATCAGTAAGGACTTCAGAAAAATTGGAAAATATGGGACCAACTGGGATGGGTCAAAGAGTTCAGCGACTTTTGAAAAATAAAAATTATGAACACAAGGTCATTACATGTATAAAAACAGATCAAAGGAATGAGTGAGGTCAAACTTATTTGTCTTCCTGCCTTCTTTGCATTAAATCAAAAACATTCTAATCTAGCCCGTCTCTGACTCCACAGGTACTGGACAGGTAGTTTTATAATTGCTGGATCTCATTTATGCTGCATAAGACAGCACTTGCTTTCCCATTGTTATTCAATAGTATGTGTGGTTCTTTCTTTTTTAAGTTTTATTAAATTTTATTTAGAAGAGCATTTTGTCTATCATATGTATGTGTACCACATAAATGCCTTGTGTCCAAGGAAGTCAGAAGAAGGCATTGGATCTTCTAGTACTGGACTTATAGATGGTTGTGAGCCAGCATATGGATGCTTGGAATCCTCTGATTGAGCAACATCCACTCCTCACTGCTGAGCCAACTCTTCATCCCCAAGTGACGATATCTTATAGGACCACTTAGAGATGCTTATCAAACAAAGTTTGAGACATTGTCATTTAGCATTCTTGTGCGAGATGAGAGAATGGCAAAGGCCTTGCTTCACAGAGCTCAATGTTAAAAAACTATGACTTAATTATGCAGATACCTTTGCAAGTTAACATTACTCATAGAAGCATTAAAGCACTTGGACACTATATTCAATTTGACTTGTTACTTGATGAATGAATTGGACAGAAAAGCAATCTCCAAATGTAATCATTTTGGTTGGAGCATAATGATTAATCTATACTCAATATTACTAGGTAAGTTAACCTTGATAACAGCTGTTCATTCATTCTACAGTAATATAGTAGGAGTTTACAAATGTTTTTAAATCAGGTATAAAAACATACAGTTGAAGCTCCCTTTTGCATGCTTTTTTCAAATCTTCAATAAAGTACATGTAAAATTTCAAATTTTATTTAAAACATATTTACAAATGTACATAGATACAGGAAAGAGTTTTGTTGGTTAAATTTTCTTCCATCTCTTATTAGAACTAATTCTTTTAAAAATCTACCTATGAAATAAGTAAATACCATTTAACATTACCACAAAAAACTTAAAACTTTCTGGTTTTCAGAATATATAACCATGTATTAAACATATCTTTGAATGCATTAAAATATACTACATAGCCTAGCATAAAACTAACAGGCCTTCGAACAGGTGGATAACATAATTTTCTTTTTCCTAATGTGTACCAGAAACTAAATTGCATCTTGCCTTCAATTGAAACCCAACCATTCAGTTATGGTAAACTGGCTTGACAGGAAGTTTATCTTAAGACTTATGTAATCCTTGCCTCTTGTGTATCTTGATATTTGGGGAATATATTTTCTGGGGAGAACATATGGTGGAACAATCTTTCAGGTTACCTGTGCTGACCCTGAGTTTGCATCACGGGAAGAAAATATGCTTCCAATTAAAATTGTCCTGTGGGAATCCTATTCTTTATGAATTCAGGGTGAAGAATAGCTAAGGAGTCTGGTCTGTGTCTGACAGCTGGTGCAAAGCACCTCGAATCAATAAAACTCTTATTAATTCTATTCTAAGTATTTGCTATTGGTTCATATGGACACGACTCTAAGGGAAAAAAACCTGTGGATCTGGGAGTTTCTAATGCAAGCTATTGTAGGAAAGAATGTTGAGTATTTCCAATGGCCTTCACACTGATAGAAATAATGCCAACTAAATAAATAATTGCATACCATGTACATCAAAAATCATAAAGACATTTAAAGGCATAGTTCCTCTCCTTAAGTCATTTTCTAGAAAATACAACATCAGACTTTGAATTAAGGCTATGTATCCCATGGCAGAGATGACTTCCCAAATATTTGAACTCAACTTTCATATCTGATGTAGCCATCCATAATAGTACTCCCTCTTGACTAATCCTGCTGAGTTCTGAATATTTTGCAGGTAAAAGTGCTCTTAAGAAACTTTATCTAGTTTTTCTTTCTCTGCCCTAAGAATAGCATTTAAGATTTTTCTCTGGGTTTTTTTTTCTGCCACTCAGTACAAAATAACACAACACAAAATCCTGCTAATTATTCACTGTCGTTCACTAGTTTCCATTGTGGGTCTCTATACTCTATTTTTTCTGGAACATGTGGGCCAACCTCTTTGATTGTGACTGACCCTCACTAGAAAATCAACACTGAGGCCAATAATTAAGAAGGGTTGGCCATTATCTTTCTTTTACTGTAAGATTCTCACCTTAATCACTATGATTTGGATAGGGCCCCCATGTCCTCCAAGGTTCCATGTACTGAAATTCAATCCCAATTTTGGAATATTATGCTAAGAGAAAAAATAAAAATGTTATCCAACTGTGGGTTTAGAAGTGTGGCTTTTAGAAATAGGTCAGTATTAGAGAATTTCATTCAAGTATGCCCCTGGGATTGAATCTAATGTTTTGTTTTTTTTTTAAAAAAGAGATCAAGACAAAAAGAGGAAATAATCTGTATATTTGCATCCCTCCATGTTTGATGGTCAGAAGGCCATCACTAGATACAAGCACTCAACCTGAAGCTTCCAAAACTTGGCGCTAATTATATGTCTCTGTGTTGCTTCTTTCCCAGCTTGTGCTGTGGTATTGGTTGCAACAAAACCTGACTCCAGTAGAGATTAAAGCAGACAGAGTATTCACTAGCAGCTAGTCAACAGGGAGAATTAGCCACTGTCTTCTTCACATTTGGTTAGTCTCAAGAAATTGCTCTACTCATAAATGTTTATAAAATAATGGTGTGATTTCACATGGTAAAGTGAGTTCCTGGTCATCTTTTTAATTTATACCATTTTATTTTGAGAATACATGAACAATGGGGCAACTGGAAAGTTTCACTCATTGATCACATTCTAAGAGGTTTGAGGGTCTCATTGCAACTCCAGAATGTCTACCTAAAAATTCCTAACAATATAACTTAGAAGTTTCCTATTAACTTGAATTTACCTATCTGTCTGTACCATTTTCTTTCAGCCACAAATGCCTTCTGTGAACTTCCCAAAATGTATCGTTCTCCTATCTTATAGGGATACGTGTCCTCTTGACAGAACAGTCTTTGCTTCCTCCTCTACTTTTACCACTTTATTCTCCATTAAGATTTCATCAGAATCATGTCTTTAGAATGGACATAAATGGTGCCGGGTTTTGTACCGTTTACTCTGAACTCCTTCACATCACCTGATAAATCTAATTTTATTTGAGGATAATTTCTTATTGCCTGACTGTCACTTTACAGGGAATTATTAGTTATTTCACTAATTGCTCTGGCTCCAACACATGGCCCCTATTCATCACACTTGACAGAGTTGTTTTGCAATAATCCAGTTTCATCCACTTCCACACACAGATTTCTAATTTTGTTAGGAGTGACAATTTTCTCAAGACAAAACGTTTGCATCTGTAGACTAAACATTGTGATGTAATCCAGTCATGCTGTTACATTCAGGGATCCTTTGAGAGTACCAAAAGATGGATGCAGCTAGATGGTTACCGTCACCTCTGTCCGTGAGTGTGAAGGGAAACGTTAAGCTGTAGTAGTTACCCTGGGAATATGAGGAAAACATCTAATGATGAAAGCTAACTTGGTTCCAAGATGACATTACAGAATTATGTCATCACCCACCGGAGCACGAGGAAGAAGAACTGCTTTCTTATTGGATCTATCAGGGAAGAACACAACAGATAACTATTCATAACCCAAATTAGCTAGGTTGAAGCAAAAAGAATTATGTGACCCTGTGTTTCATGGTGGTGGGTAACCTCTCTGTAAGACCCTGCTAAGTATGCCTCACCAACTTCAGACCTACTTAAGTGCATGTATTTCTGTACTTGTGCAGGTTAAAGAAGGGAACCCACAACTGAGACTATGCCTCTTTCCCAGCATTAGAGTTGAATGTCAATAAGGTTAGGGACTACGACACTGTATTCTTTGTGGAAATTCTACAACTGAGGAAAATTATTCATTTGGGGGTCTATGCTCCATGAATACTTGTTAGATTAATGAATAAAGCAATGCATTCTGAAATGTCTAGTCGAGAGTTCTGATTTGTAGTTGAAGTTCTTCAGACACAGGAGGGTTGGCTTGGAGCTTAAGAGCACTTACTTCTGTTACAAAGAACCCAGACTTGGCTGGCAGTACTCATGTGGCAGTCACAGCCATCTGTAACTTCAGTTCCACAAATCTAACTCCTCTTTAAATGCAACCAGGACCCCACAAGGTGTTCACACATAGATGCATCCACCAGTTACGAACATAAACTTTTTGAAAACATTTTTCTGTTGTCCTCGGCTTATTGACTTGCATGTTAAACATACTTAACAGAATCCAAACATTAGAAGTATCTAGGATGTTAGTTAATTTTTTGCTGGGATTCACATCTTCAGAGAGATGAAATTACATGTGTAAAGAAATGAGCCGTAGCACAGGTTTTTAGAAATAAAATGGTCTTAAGCCATTGAGGATGGGGCAGGAGCCCCATACATATCTCACCATACATATCTCAATATTTACTGAGAATCTTACCAAATAAAGCTTATCATAACATTTTCAGGTAAATAAGGTGGAAATTTTAATTTATTTCTTCATTAATAAAGACTAGAGTGTAAATATTACACTAGAGAAATCTTTATAAGAATCAGTGTAAGTACATTGATATAATATGGTAGAGTCTCTTTATTTGAAATATTTAAAAAATGTTATGGACACAGTAAACAAGTGATGATGGAGGAGATTCTTACCAGCCCATATTGGCAAAGGAAATTCTCGTACTTGTTGCGTTTCATACAAGCCATGCAGAGAGCTCCAAGGTTGCACTTTCCTTGCTGTTACTCATGGGGGAGGGGTTTATAGGGATACATCTGTATTTGAGACGTCACTTCTTTTGTAAGTATTTCTTTATTCATGATCTTGTTAGTTATCTCAGTAAACTCATTGATTCACCAACATAGACTTTGGAACAACCATTGTATTAGCCTGTTGTAGTTTCCCAATCTAGAGTCTGCAGGTGTGTGTATACGTGCGTGTGTGTGTGTGTGTGTGTGTGTGTGTGTGTGTGTGTGTGTGTGTGTGTGATGTCTCTCTGTGGAAAGTCTCATAGAATAGCATACAAATTTCTAATTAAAGTCATGTAGAGCGAAGGAAAAGTAGAAGCCTTCCTGGCTAAGGAGACGACCAAATAATTACTAGTAATCCATTTGACAATTGCCATCAACGTCCACTCACTCCCTTGCTCATCTGCCAAAAAATAAGACAAATTTACCAATATTTTGACATTTCCTGGTTTTGAGGAAATACGGTTAGTTTTTGTTGTTTGTTTGTTTGGTCAACTAGATACAAACCAGGGACATCCAAAAAGAAAGGCTATTAGTTGAAAAATGCCACAATCACATTGGCCTATAATCCAAGCCTTGGATTCTCTTGAATGGTGTTTCATGTGGAAGGGCCATCCCACTGCTCCGTCCCTGGGGGTGGGGGTAGTTCTGGATTCTACAGAAAAGAAAAGTGGGCAACCGAGGAAAAGCAAGTCCATATCCAATGTTTCTCCAGGGCTTTAGCTTCTGTCTCTAGGTCCCTGCCTTAGCTTCCCCTGATAACGGAATATACTTTGCAAGCCAAATAAATTCCTCTTGGTCACCTTCATCACAGCAGGAGCACGCAAAGACAAATATTGAGGCTCGTGTTCGATGCGTGTCAAATCAACAAACGTCTTATAAAACCCCAAGGCAATTACACTTACACAAACTGGGAAAAGGTTTGCTCAGAGTGCAGAGTTCAGGAACGCAGCACTGACTGAGGATACACAACCCAAGCACAGGCACACACTTTTGTGTCTGGACATAAGCTGTCCTTTGGAGAATTTGGCAACCATTTTAAAAACAAGCCAGACTTCACATAAAACAGAATGGAAGATGGTCTTTTATGAGCAGATCACCTCCCTGCGGGTACCTCGCAGTCGAGTAAGAGGTCCTATTCCAAGACTGAGCTGTGGAAGGGACCATAAAAATGATGATACTTAATATTTATTGATCACTTACTAAGTGCCAGGCACTTTGCCAAATACACAGCATTTTTTTTTTCATAAAATCACTCCAATGGCTGTATAAAAACTGTTGTTTTGTGGGAGGTTTTTGTGTGTGCTTTACAGGTGAAGGAAGTGCGCTTTAAAGGCATTAGATGAATTTCACAAGGCTACATTGCACTGAGGAAAGACTGAGACTGAGAACCAACTGCTTGACTCCAGAGCCTAAAATCTGCTGATTCCAAAGGAGCCCCACAAGCAGCAGGGTTGTACAAAGTCCGTGGCAGCGCCTCTTTAACTGCAGTGAGATTAGGTTCCCTCTTTCTGGGGACACAATTGTTCTTCAACTCCTTCGTGGCTATTCCCATTTAACTTCCGTTTTTAGCTTTATATCTATTTTTTTAACACATCAGATACCCTGGTCCTCCAGATCTTACAGTCATTCTGATTTCTTCTGTGATGTTCCCACTCCCAGAGCCTTATGTGTTGTAGAATTATTGAATGAGGTTTGGCACCCTTGCGATCAGCTGTTCTATGCATTTTGTCCAATTGTGACTCTCTATAGCGGTCTCTGCTGCAAAGAAAAGCTTCTTTGATTAGAGATGAGAGCTCCCCTCACCAGCGGGTATAAACATAAGCATTTAGAATGCAGTTAGGAATTACGCGTGTTTAATGGCAGTAGATAGTTCTCCTGTAGGACCATACTACCAGACTACGCTCCTACTGAATATGCTTTGAGTCCAATCAGACAGCTGTTGAATACTAAAATTAAATAAGACACTTATGCATATTTATAGCCATCTTTCCGTGTTTATCATGCTATGAGTCATCCGAGCCCCAGTTCACTAGAACTATTGGTCGCTTCCCTCCCTTGGCAGCTCTCACAGCATCTTCTGTGTGTACTGTAGAAACTCGTACTCAAGGAAGAGGTTTCTAGGTCAGGTCCAACTTGAATCCCTCATGCCCTGTGTCTGAAATCCATGGTGTCTTCTGCAACAGAGAATTACCTTCAACCTCTGAAACAAAACCAAGGTCAACAGAAGCAGTCTGTATTGTATTGGAAGTCTTTTGGACTCTTCTGACCATAAGACACTGACCTGCATGCTACCGTGTGTATGTTCCACATCATCCTAATTCATCCATCACTTGAAGGACATTTGGGTGGTCTTCAGTTTCTAGTTATTGTAAATAGACTAATAATACAGTGGGGTATGAACCAGTGAAGTAAAACACTGTGTCCCTTGGGCATATCAAGAAGTGGTATACGGATCATATGGTAGATTTACTTTTAGCTTTCTGAAGTCACCATACTGATTTCCAGAGTGGCCATATCCATTTTCAATTCTACTAATAGTGACTGAAGTTCCCTTCCTCACCTCCTTGTCAATATTTTGTATCATTTGCTGTGTTATCTTAACTGTTCTAACAAGGGAAGGAAAAATATCACATTTTGTGATATTTTGATTTGCATTTTCCTAATTGCTCGAGATTACGAGCCATATTTGAGGTATTTCTTTTTTTCCCTCCATTTTTATTAAATTGGGTATTTCTTATTTACATTTCAATTGTTATTACCTTTTCCAGTTTCCAAGCAAACATCCCCCTAACCCTCCCCCTCCCCTTCTATATGGGTGTTCCCCTCCCCATCCTCCCCCCAACAATCCCGTTCTCTGAGGGTTCAGTCTTGGCAGGGCCAAGGGCTTCCCCTTCCACTGGTGCTCTTACTAAGCTATTCATTGCTACCTATGAGGTTGGAGCCCCGGGTCAGTCCAAGTATAGTCTTTGGGTAGTGGCTTAGTCCCTGGAAGCTCTGATTGGTTGGCATTGTTGTTCATATGGGGTCTCAAGCCCCTTCAAGCTCTTTCAGTCCTTTCTCTGATTCCTTCAACAGGGGTCTCCTTCTCAGTTCCCTGGTTTGCTGCTGGCATTCGCCTATGTATTTGCTGTATTCTGGCTATGTCTCTCAGGAGAGATCTATATCCGGTTCCTGTCAGCCTGCACTTCTTTGCTTCATCCTTCTTATCTAGTTTGGTGGCTGTATATGTATGGGCCACATGTAGGGCAGGCTCTGAATGGGCGTTCCTTCAGCCTCTGTTCTAAACTTTGCCTCGATATTCTTGAGGTATTTCTTAGTCATTTTTATTTCTTCCACTGAGAAATCTGTGTTCAGAACCATACACAGTCTATAATTTGGATGGATTTTTTTCTTGACACTTCTTTTGAGTTCATCATACATTCAATATTTTCATAATTCTCTGTCAAGTGCATAACTGGCAAAAATTCTTTCCCACTCTGTGGGCTTTCTCTTCACTAAGTTGATTCTTTCCTTAGCACTAAAAAATACTTCTCAGCTCTGTGAGGTCCAGCTTGTCTAATCTAAATTTCTGGGCAATTTGAGTCTTAGTCGAAGTCCTTCTTCAGGCTGATTCAGCATTTTCAGGTTTTCCATTGAGATCTTCTAATCGACCAGGACATAATGATTTTTGCAGAGACAGATATGGATCTAATGTTATCCTTCTACTTCTGAACATTCCACTTTCCCAGAACCATTTGTCGAAGATGCTGTATTTATTGTATTGTGTATATTTGGTCTCTTTGTCAATTATCTGATAAATGTCTGTGTATCCTTGTTAAGATCTTTTAATTTGTTTCATTGATTTATCTGTGCCAGTACCATACTGGTTTTCTTGCCATGGCTCTGTAAAGTATCATGAAATCTATTACATTTATTACTCCAGCTTTACTTATTTACTTACTCAATGTTGCTTTGGCTAATCCAAGAGCTATTGTGGTTCCACATGAATTGTAGGATTTTTTTGTTTGTTTGTTTGTTTCCATGAGAAATGTTTTGGGGATTTTTATCGAGAATGAATTGAGTCTATAAAGGTCTTTGGGTAGAGGTAATTTTTATATTATTTCTACCAAGCCATGATTTTGTGAGATCTTAGTGTTTTTCTGGTATCTTCTCAATCTCTTTCTTCATAGGCTTTAACTTTTAACCTGTAGAGGTTTTTTGGCCCCTTGGTTGCATTTATTCCTCGTTATTTTATTGTCTTTGAAGCTGTGGTAAATGAGAGTGTGATTACGATCTCATTTTCAGTGTGTCAGGCTGCTGACTTTTGTAAGTTGTTGCTGGTGAGTAGCCACTCTGCTGAAATTGTTGATCATTTCTAGACGTTTCCTGATGGAATTTTGCGATATCTTTCATATAATGTCATACCATCTACAAATAGGGATGGTTTGACTCTTTTTTTTTTCTTTTTTTCGGAGCTGGGGACCGAACCCAGGGCCTTGCGCTTGCTAGGCAAGCGCTCTACCACTGAGCTAAATCCCCAACCCTGGTTTGACTCTTTATTTCCTATTTTTATCCTTTTATTTTCCTTCTAATGTTTTTTTTCCTCTCTCTCCAGCTAGCATTCAAAATGAGTAGGAATAGTGCACAACCTTTTAGTGTTTCTTATTTTAATGTGGTTCCCTTAAGGTTTTGTACATACAGGAGGATGTTGGCTATGGGTTTGTCAAACAGAGTATTATCTTATTGATGCTTGGTACATCCAGTCCTACTTCCGTCTTCAGGATTTTTATTGTGAAGGCATACTGGTTTCTTTTTTTCAATGTTTTCTGTATCATCTGCTGAGATGATTATGCAAATTTGTCTTTCAGTCCATTTATTTTATTTACTACACACATTGACTTGTTATGTTGACCCATTCTCAATTTTTAAGGGTAAAGCCAACTTGATCATAATAGGTAATCTTTTTGTTTATTTCTGTATTCCATTTCTAAGTATTTTATTGAGGCCTTCAAAATATCTATGTTCATCAGGGAATTTTGCTCTTGTTGTTTCTTTACCTGGTTTTGGTAGTAAACTAATACTGGCTGCATAAAAGGAGATTGGAAGTACTCTCTTTTGCTTTAATTTTTTAGTAAATTAAGAAGTACTGTACGTGGGTTTTCTTTGAAAATATGAATACTATATTTACATAAAATTATATTCATATATTTTATATAGAAAATGTGAAAAAATAGGTTATTGCTAGAAATCCATCAAGTCTGGAGTATTTTTAGTTGGATTGCCTTTTATTACTGTTTGACTCTGCATTTGTTAGGACTGTGTTTTGTTTGTTGATCCCATTTCTGGTTTAACTTTTGGTTTAGATGAATATAGAAATTCATCCATTTCTTTACAATTTCTCCAACCAAATGGAATACAAGTTTTTAAATATTCCCTTATAATTCCATATTTCTTTGGTATCAGCTGCGATAATTTCCCTGTTAATTTCCATTTTTGTTAATTTGTATCATCTGTTTTCTTTTTACTTTTCTTTCCTTTTATTTTCTTCCTTCCTTCCTTTCTTTTCTTTCCCTTTCCTTCTTTTGCTTAACTGTACTAAGAGCATTAACTTCTCAAAGAACCAGTTCTTAGATTCATTGCTTCTTTTATTGTTTGTGTCTGGTATGATAATTTATGCTCTGATTTTTATTATTTATTGCCATCTACTGGATTTGATTTTGTTTTGCCTTCCTTTGTATTTTGATCATTTTTTGTTATTGTTGTTTATTTGTTGTTGGTTTACCTCCAGATTTTTGAGTTACATCGTTTAGCCATGTATCTGCACTCTTTTATTTTCTCATTTAGGCACAGACAGCTCAACACTCCCCTCATAAGACTGCTTTTAATGTGTCTCTGAGGTTTTGTGATATTGTGTTTTTACTTTAGTTTATTTCTACATTTAATTTCTTTCTTTAACCCATTCATTGTTCTATAAAGAGTTGTTTAATCTCTATGGGTTTGTGTATGGGTTTATGTATGTATGGTGTATGTGTATGGGTTTATTAGAAATTTATTTGCTTTCAATTTTAAGTTTCATTGCATTATGATCAGATGGGATGTATTTTATTTCCATTTTTATGAACTTCTTATAATTTTTTTATGCCGCAGTCTGAGGTATGTTTTGGAAAAGAATCTGTGGGCTGCTAGGTCGAATGTATATTAGTTGGTATTTTGTTAGAATATTCTGTAGATAACTATTAAGTTCCTTTCGTGTATGTCACTAAATTCTGATGTTTCTGTTTATTTTTGTTCAGATAACCTGACCATTGGTTAAAGTAGAGTATTAAAATCACCTACTATTGATGAATGTTATTGTGTTTTTATTTTCACTAATAAGCTTTTTAAAAATACTTGTAAAATTTATTATAAATACTGGTAAATAAAAACATCACACACTAAAGTTAACCAGATTCATAGTTTATACAACGAAATGCACATCTATATATTAGAACAGAAACCTGGAATGGTAACTCTGGAACTTCACATCAAACTTTACACTGTGTATAATGTGTTTCTGCAATTATCTACCACCAAAATCAATAATAATATTGTCTATGGCACAATTAGAGCTAGAAAAACAATTAAATCTAAGTCCCCTTCAAACCATGAGTCCATGAGCTATACTCAATCCTCTTCATCCTTCCATACAGACTTTCTTATTCTCGTTTCTTCATGTCTCAGGTGTACACTATATGTGTGTTTGTGTGTGTGTGTGTGTGTGTGTGTGTGTGTGTGTGTGTGTGTGTGTGTATGCTAGGTGCAACATATGAGAAAGAATGTGTGTGGTTTCCTTTTCTCTGCTCAGATTGTGTGATCTTGATTAATATTGATCTATCCATTTCCCTACTGTTTTTAAATTCATTTTATAAAGCTGCACGCTATATGTAAATATGCATACATATACACACATATATGTAATTATCCACTTATCTGTTGATAGACAGTAATAGGATTTTTATGCAGTCGAGTGCTAAACTACTTTATACTCTACCATATGGAATCTATTACTTTGCTTAGTCTGTGGAGGGAATAAACACCCATCCAAAGTTTGGCTCCTCTGAGCTGATTCCAAGGTCAGCCAGTTCTTCTGAGGGAAGCACCTGGAAAGTGCAGACCTTGCTGCTTATGTTTCCTGCTCCAGGTCACATCACTGCCCAGAGAAAGGAGACTTTCTACTAAAGCTGAGCATGAGCACTCCCTAGTAGATGGCGTTCCAAAGCCTGATGCTTGAAGCTTCATTCCAGACAGACTGAAACCAAATATTGGAGCTAACATACAAATATATGTGTTTTAACCTGCTCCCTCCCCATTCTCCCTAGTTAAATCTGTCATGCAGTTTGGAGTGGGACCACATAATAAATTTGTCTGTATATCAGTAACCGAGAAACTTAATTCCAAAATACACATAACTGAAAATGTTAGAGGAATGTTGAACTGATAAGGTCTGGAAGCCAAGTTATTAACCACATTGATAACAGATGTCATGAAAGCCTGCCTTTTCCTTAATAATACACATAGTAGGTGTTTGAATAAATGTTTCAGGTCAAGTTCCTTGTTAATGGAAAGAAAGATTACAGAGTTTGGTTTTAACTGGCCTGCAGAAATGAAGACATCCTAAAGAGAGACTTGTATGTCTCAATCTGACTATTAGACAGTTCCAACAATGGACCAGAAGAAACTGGAATTTTCTGAGGAAGTTTAGCCTGGAAGAAGTAAGGGGCACTGACCAGAGGAAAAACCAGTCTCTAGGAAAACAATTTTACACAGTTCTGGTACCTTCTCAGCCCACTCGGGAGGATGGGATTAAATACCTAACAATAATGGGTCAAACCACACCTTGACCAGTATCACTTAGTGCACATTTCCCTAGACTTCTGATTTAAGCCTCAGTCTCACTTCAGCATCTGAAATGTAGACTAGAAGGTCAACAGATTTCTTTGTTTCTTTTCCCAGTTTGGCTATATTGAATAAATCCTTTCTTCTGCCCTTCTTAGCAATTTCGTTGTTTTTCATTGATTTCTTGAGGATCAGTTGCTGCACTGGCTTCTCTCAGTACAGAAGTCGAACCCCAAGTTTGGTAGCATGAAGAGGAAGCTACTTAATCGCTAGGTGCGGCTCTCTCCTCACGCTCTTCAGGAGAATTTTGTGCTACCAAGCCCAGCAGTTACTTTCACTCGTTTCATGCTGAACAATTAACAATTTTAAGAACTTGGGCCACGCAGGTACTATGCAAGTGAACCATAAAAGTGCAAATGTTTCTCTTAAATTTTTTTATTTTCTCTAGCATTCCTTATATTATTTACTTTCCTGGGCTTTGTTCTATTTTCTGTGCTAGGGACAGAACCAGTGAATTCTAGGCAAGAGCTTAACCACTGAACTCCATCCCTAGATGCTGATATTTATTTATTTATCTCTCTCTCTCTCTCTCTCTCTATATATATATATATATATAATTTATGTATATGAATAAACCCTCTTCATGAACACCAGAAGAAGTCATCAGCTCCCATAACAGATGGTTGTGAGCCACCCTGCGGTTGCTGGAAACTGAACTCAGAAACTCTGGAAAAGCAGCCACTGCTCTTAACCACAGAGCCATCTCTCCAGCCCAATGCCGACATTTATTAACAACTCCTTCAGTGCACAAATATATACATTCTTGTTTCAACTATGCATCCTATATTTTAAAGACTTTAGCAAGTGTTTTCTCAAAAAGATATTCTCTAGAAATATGATCTAAAAATAATTATCTAAAATATAAATCTTAAAAAATATGTCCTTAAAAAACATTCTCAGGAAATCTAGACAGTACATCTATTTCAAAGCTAGCTTTAATGAGATGGTTGCCTTCCTTGGCTTCCTAAGTGTTTGAATTAAAGTCATTTCTTACTTTTCTTTGAGCTAAAATTTGTTAGAAAAATATAGAAGGCCTGGGTTAGGCCTTCTCTGGGACCTGCCTTCTTCCGGTAAGGGGCTGGAGAGTGCCCAATCCCAGCATAAAGAATGAGATTCAGGCAAGTTGAATACTTGAACCAAGACAACCTTGACATGAAACCATGGGTCCCCTGTCACCCACTGTATATGTGCTTAAATCTGTTTAGGGGTTTCACTCTGACTACACACGCAAGCTTAGGATTCAACAAGGCTCCATAAGCTTAGGATTCAACAAGGCTCCGTAATTTGTACCCAGATGAATGGATGACTGGCAGGTGGCATGCCCACTATGTTTATGAGCAGAAGCTTACAGACCGCAAGACTTCTCCTGCCAGCCGAGTTTAGGTGAGTCTGAATGTTTACCTTAAACTGCATTGTTGATACTGAACTCTTAATTATAAGGAACCAGTCATGCCCAGGGCAAGCATTACAAACAGAGAGGATACCAGGGTTAAAAACCCTGCTCTTCAGTAGTGTGAACCATGGCTTATACCAGAATCTCAGAAAACAAAACTACAAAATGTAGGGTGATGTCATTATGAAGGTACAAGACAGAAGGAGGCCTGTCATTGGATGAGAAGGGACAATGGGTGGGAGAAAAGTTTTAGAGAGGAGGAGGAGACTGGAGAGGGGGAGAGAGGAGAGGCAGCTAAGAGAACATGGAGGCAATGTTAAGATTCCTCTCTGCACATTTACAGGTTGTTATGAATATTTTTAAGGGATGGATGTGTATAGGTTTTGTGTATCTATATCAACTATATCTTTCTAGGCAGGCAATTATATCTTATCAATTGGATCAGAGGTTATTGTGTTGTGTGTTCTTTCATGTGGCAATCTAATTGAATTCAAGAGAGTGTGTGGTGGCTGGAGACGCTGGGTCACCAGGGAATTGGGATGTGTAGGTCTGGCATGGTGGCAACCTGCCTTGGGAACTAGATGGGTAGAGAGATTGTTGCCAGGCTCAGAGAGGAGCCACTGGCAGTGCAATATAGAATGGAGCAGAGCGGGTGAGACACTTTTCTGACTGGGATGAAGATATCTAACAAATGTCTTGGAGCACTGCGGTGCCGGACCTAGTGCGGGTTAAAAGAAATCATTTATTAAATTTTACAGCAAAGACAAAACTTTCAAAATGTCTAAAGACACAAATATCGACTGATATTGTAATGGTTAACATCATATTTTCAAGGGTGTTGTTGTTGTTGTTACATTTTGAGAAAGAAAAATCTTTCTTTACTATTTGTGAGAGTACAAACGTTTTATTTTATTTTTATTTATTCACTTCACAGCCTGCTCACCGCCCCTCCTCTTAGGAACCCCCTCCAAAAATCCTACCCCGTCCCCACCTCCCTTGTCCTCTGAGAGGATGGAGGCCCCTCTAGGCATCTTCTACCCTGCACATAAATTCTCTGTCGGGATAGGCACATCCTCTCTGAGGCTGAAAAGCTTCTGTAAGCAAAGGACGCTGTCAACAGGACAAAACAGCAGCCTAAAGATTGGGAAGGGATGTTCGCCAACCCTATATGTTTTCAGTTTTAATTATTATGCTTGAAAGATCCCCTAAGGCCCCAAACCAGTGTTTTGGATTAGCCCACCCCCTTATCTACCCCATTGATGAACTGTTGGAAGGCATGAAGTGGCTGGTTCTAAAGATCCAAAAATTACAGGATCCCATGACACAGGGCAATCACAGGATATCCAAGAGGAGTCCCAGAGAGGTTCTAGCATTGATAGAGTAGCAGAAGCCAGGGGCCTCATATGAGACCAACAAGTCATTGCAATAAATATTTGCAAACCAAGAAGTGTGGACAAACTGAGACACAGTGACACACCAACGCTTCGACGGTGAGATTTTTTTTTCTCTGTTTAGGGGTAGTTTGCAAGGGTAGAGGGCAGGTACAAGAGGAGGGGTAGACAAGTGGGATTGAGGTGCATGATGTGAAATTCACAAAGAACCAATAAAAGTTTTTCAAAAAGAAAGAATTGCTTTTTGCATCTGGAGGGCAGCCACTTCAGTTTCCAGGTTCTTGAGTCTCTTTACAATGAACAGAACAGAGACACATGGATATTACAAGGAAGGAGATAGTTTACTACAGGAGAAATATAGCAGTGGGGGTGGGGTGGGCTTGGAAACATGCCAGACTTCACTGTGTTCTGGTTCTGAAAGAACAAAAGGAAAAGGCAGGGCTACATGACCTCGTATGGGTAACTTGCATAGTTCTAACAGTGTTTCCTTTATTAAATGAAGTCCATACAAACTAAGAGCTTCTGGTCTTTCTAGCTTTGAATTTGTTGAACCAGTCCAGAGGCACAGGGTCCTACAGGCAGTAGGAAAATCGTGCCAGCTGGTGTCTGATCATGAAGAATGGTAGCCCTTCAAGGTCACTGTGTGGGGAATTCATGACACCATCAGAGCTGCATCAGGCTTAACTTGTTCTGCTGATGGTCTGCTGCAGCTATTTCAGGAAGTTCCCTTTCCAATCTCCTCCTCAACTTTGTTCCCTGTTTACATCGGATGGCTCTCAGCCATCCTGTTTGAGGGGCATGGCGAAGACATAGGGTAGGGGATGATGCCTGAGGAGGAAAGTGGAAACTGCTATAAAGTATTTCAACCCAAGGCTTCTGGTGTTTATTAGACAGGCCAAAAATCTGAAACAAGCAGAACAGGCAAGTAAGGGTCTTGTTAAATTGTGAGCTGTGACATGGTGGGTCTGCATGCCTCACAAAGAAGCTGGTACCACAGTCCTGCTGGGCCTGAATCCGTGCTAAGTACGGCAAATGGAGGCAACTGTGTGATTTAAGTCTGAAGTTAAAGACACAGGAGACGAGGAAGCCAAACAGCAGTGGAAGTGAGGAAGCCTGAGCCAGGAACAACAGGTATGGGGGTGCTATGTAATACAAACAGAAAGTTCTTAAAGCAAGTGGCGATGTGTCACCGGCTGTGCGATGAAAATGGAGTGAGAACAGATAGATGAACGTGGATTTACTTGAAATAGCTTCAGGAGACCATCAGTTGAACAAGTTAAGCCTGACGCAGCTCTGATGACGTCACGCATCCTCCACACCGTGATCTTAAAGAGTTACCATATATATCAGCTTGCCTGTCTTTGTTCAAACTGACCAACCCTAATTTAGGTCAAGAAGACCACCGCAAAGACCCAATAAACCCCAGCCCTCAAGGTCAGACCTGACTTTGGCTTCCTATGTACCTTCTGTGCTTCGCTGAGACCCATTTGTCTGTGCACTTGGGGTATCTGTGTTTCCTTGCCCCTATTAAAAGCCTTTATTCTGGCTGATTTTGTCTGCTGCTGTCTGCTGTGTTTGAGAATTTCCCTCCTGCTCCCTGGTAATATTTCCTCCCTAACTTTTAATTATTTAACTGGCAAAAATAATGAACTTGATCAAGATTATAATATGTCTATATTAAAGACTATACCATGAAAGTAAAATAAAAAAATGATTCCCCTTTCCTCCTGTCTCGGAGTTGTTAGACACAGGCTTCTTCCTTGGGATTATAAACTCACCTCTCTCCTTTCTCACTATGGCATATATTTCCATGGGAATTTCCTTACTGATTGCTCCCAGATGCTCTATTTAGTCTACCCTCCTGGTCTAGGCTGATGAAATAAACGTCTTTGGAAAGGGCTTGCAAGGATACACTGCTCAATGAAACAGGAGAGGAAGTTTGGAAGGGTGTAAGTGTATACTGTACTTTGATAATAAAAAGTCGCAGGGAAAGGCCCTGCACATACTGCGAGCTGTGTGGAACGAGCTGAGTTGCAATGAGCTTGCGTTCTTAGGACCCACTGTCTGAAGGTGAACTATCCCTTAGGGCGGGAAGGGTCCTTGTAGCATGAGTGACCCACTGAGTTAAACGCTGGTGGAAAAGCAACTTCTGAAAATGTGTCAGATAAGTGAGTTTTAAAATTTATTGTTTTGGGTTTTTGTCAGCTTGCATACGGTTTAAAATATCCTAACTGATGTGGCCCATCATAGTATAATATGTGTGTCTATAGGTATTCGTTGGCAAAAACTAGATAGTTTTGTCTTTCTCTTCTTTTTCTTTCCTCTCCCTTAGACCAGCCCCTCTCCTGCCTGTTTTCTGTGCTTCTTATGTTATTCTTCCCCATTCTCCCTCTTTAGTTTGGAGCCCACCCCATTCAAGCACAAAATCCATATCTTCTAGTCCATGAGAGCAAAAAGATAGAGGGTATTTACTGAGATCTTCCTTGTCCATTATTTTAACCTGCATCTGTTTGCTCTGACTCTCCAGTCTTTACATATTTACAACTATGATAGGAACAGCAGGTATGAATTATTTACTCAATGCTGAATCCTTTGACTCACATTGGGAAGTCCTCATTTAGAAGATATAGTATGAAAAATTATCAAACTTAAGGGCATTTCTTTGTGGAAATTAAGAGCCATCTACATACAGCTAAGAAAGTCTTTATTAAATTTTACAGTAAATAAAATGCTAAAAATGTAAAGAGAACATTGAATTTACTAGAAAATTAACAGACTAAATTGGTTTGCTCTGAGTTCATGAAGTTAAGATTTACATTTTTTTTTAAATTTCAGAATGCAAAATTATTTCTGCTTGTTGGTTCGTTGGTCTGGGAGATCAAACCCGGGTGCTTACACATCCTAGGTAGAGTGATTGACAATTTACCAAAACTCCTAACTCTATGACAGTTGGCAACACATCTCTAGAATAAAATGTACAAGTTCCAGGATGCAGAATATCCTTAAGGGCAGATGAGAAGAAAGATTATTTTCATACACATTTCATCAAACGTTGTATTTGCCTTGCCGTTCTTAAGCCTTTCTAGGTAAAATCAGGGCAAAATTTGGTATCAAAATACATATGGGTGAGTTTTTTGTCTTTGTTTTTTTCCAATGGGTCCTGCAGTGACTGCAAGGTTTCCCGGGCAGTTGAGAAAATTCTTCTTAAGAAATTAAGACAGCATAGGGAGGAGAGAGAGAGAGAGAGAGAGAGAGAGAGAGAGAGAGAGAGAGAGAGAGAGAGAGAGAAACATAAACTAGCTTGTGTCAAGTGTAAGTAGATAATATGAAGGTAGTCATGAAAGTTAGCTGATACGCGGAGGTAGGCACCATGCAACTGTACAGCACTATATCTGAGGTTTCTATTTGCTCCGTCTGTGGAAGAACTTTGAGTTTCATTTCCAAACGAAAATGCTGGTCACTGTTTTTACAAGTAGTCTGCATAAACAGATGTTTTCCCAAATATCTCAAAACTGAACACTCCACATCTCTGATAGGGAAAAATCAATTTCCTCAGAAAATGGAGGAAAAAGAACCTTTGATTTCGATGCCTGGCAGCACACAAGTCAAGAGAGGTGATCAGGGAGGGGGTACTAAGGCAGCTCCACAATCAAATGCCACTTTACTGCCTCTGTGCCATTCATGTTCCAACCTGAGCCCCCAAGCACAGTACTGCTTTCAGTGCGCTAGAGGAAAGCATGCGGTAACAGACCCTCCTGAAGAACCCATTACAAGCTGACAAGTCGGATTCTTCTATGGAAATTTAGGTTCCTTTGTCAAACTGTATGTTTCCATTCCAATTTTTCCTACCATATACCTCTAACGATATTGTACTTCTAATCAATATCCTTATTGTCTAGAATATTTTCATTTCAATATTTTTACTATTTTCTAGGATGTCTATGCTATTTTGTGTTAATGGATGATTTACCTGCACATATGCCTGTGTCCTTCCTGCCTGACTAGTCAAGAAGAGGCCAGAAGAAGCTATTAGATTCCCTGAAACTGGAGTTATAAATGCTATTGAATCATCATATGGGCGCTTGGAATCAAGTCTATGCCCTCTAGAAGGATGGCCAGTGCTCTCGACCACTGAGCCATAGCCCCAGGCCTTGATCTTTAATGTATTAATTTTCATTATCCCTTACAATGCTTTCTGGCACAAAAGATAATATTTCTGTCATTCCACTTCAAAATAAATATTCTAAAATCAAATAAAAACAAACAGATAGAGAGAATAGTAAGTCAAGGAAAACAGACTTTTCATCAGTTAAAATTATATTAAAATTCTTAAAATCACAATAGTATTTCCTTGGGCAATTCAAAAGTAACCTAAATATTATGGAAATAGACAAGAGTGTCTACATCAGCCTCCTATCATTACTGTCCCTCAGACACCAGAATAAAAATCACACCATAGAGTTTCTCCATATTTAAATAACATTGCGGACTCTTTTTTCTACAACTGATTAAATGTAAAACACAGCAAACTGAACGCATGGAACAAACATGGGAGGTACGGTGTGCTTTCAGGATGTGGCGTCTTGCCATTGACCACAGCAACTTGGAGCACAGTAAAGTCATTGAAATAGTTAACAGATGTTAGACGCACTTGAAATATAAAAGTTCTATTGCTAAAAATTATGTTGGGTCAGATGAAACTTTGGCTCTTGGTCCATAACTTAACAAACTTGGCAATTGGAGAGCAGGGATCCAGAGGAAAAACACACAACTTCAGGGCCACACACTCTGCATTGTGTCGAGGCTCATAAACCACTAACAATGTGTACCCTGCGGTAAGGTGGCTTGAGGAGGCATTAACACAGCACTTGATACTTAGAGAAATCTGAAGTCAATTTTCAGCTCTACTAAGCTAAAAAATATAATGATTTCTGTAAGAGCAAATGAGCAGGCCTTGTCCACCCCCAGAAGGACGTGCACCGGTGTTAATTCCCAGCTTGCAGTTGAGCAAATGCCTCGTCTTGCCTTCCACCGAATTCATGGTCTACCCACTGATAATCTTTCCAAAGCATATCTCCTTTCCCAGCTCTTTTTTATTTACTTCCACTTCAGAATGAGTTGGCACTGATGATGCTGTGATGAACTGGGGCTAGAATGGCTCTTCTCTTTCTCAAACCATAAACTCATTCAAGACGAGCTTTGAAGGAGGCTCGGGCAACCTTAGAGTTTGTGGTTTTATTCACTGCCTTGCAAATAAAGTCCCCAGCTTCCATCACTTTGTGGAGATCCACACCCTGCAAAAGAAAAGAAAAGACACCAGGTGGGGTGGGGATGAGAGTCAAGAAAAGAAAAAGAAAAAAAAGAAAAGGATGAAGCAAATATTTTTATTTCACTAGTAGTTGCTTAACTCTTTAAAATTAGGAAACACTGTTGTGCATTTATTTCCATGAACAATGCAGGCAGTGTTTTAGATTTCTCCACTCCATGAAAATATGATATGCAGAAGACACCTCTGAGTAATAGTACAATTTGCAAACGTATCTAATGTTTAAGAAGGATAATCGTAGAACTTGAAGAAAGAGAGAACATACAGCATGGATTGGAGACGTTTACAGTTAGAAACTGAATTGGGAAGAATGATATCTTTATTATATATAAAGAAACAAACTGGGTAAGTTTATAAGGATTCTCCGGGAAAGATGAATTGTTGTGGTTTGCCCTGGAGTTATCTGTATTTTGATGCTAATTTCATTGCCCCAAGGATGGCTGCCTAAACACATACTCAGGACTCAGGTGACTTCACCAGAACCTTCTCCCCATTGAATCTGTAAAATACAGGTGAGGCAGGTACAGGATAGAAGGAGGCCTGTCACTGGATGAGAAGGAAGGATGGGCGGGAGAGAAGTTTGAAGGAAGAGGAGGAAACTGGAACGGAGGAGGAGACTGGAACTGGAACGGAAGAGGAGAAACAAGAGGGATAGGGAGAGTAGTCAGGGTGGAGAGAAAATGGAAGCTGAGTTAAGATTCCTCTCTGCACATTTACAGGTTGTTATTAAAGTTCTTAAGGGATGGATGTGTACTGGGCTTTGTATGTTTAGCTGGACAATTAAATCTTATCAATTGGATTAAAGGTTATTGTGTGGTGTGTTCTTTTATGTACATATTTAAGTGTAAGGGAGTGTTGGGCGGCTAGTCTGGGCCGCCATGGAATTAGAATGTGTGCTTCTGGCATGATATCTAGCAGATATCTTGGGGCACTGCAGTGTAGACCTAGTGGGGATAAAAAATACCATTTTATTTTTTGTAGCTTTTCAACAACAATGAATGCCTTTTTTTTTTAACCATACACAGACTCAGAATTGTGACTCAATATGAAGTGGGGACCGGTAAGGCAGAGAACATGAACAGTATTTAGTAAACAATAGCACCTACTGTGCCTGATGGTTGTTACTGTCTGAAAGGAAGTATCTTAGCAACAGAGGCTTAGGAAAATCCATGAAGGAAAGACCATAGTTAATCTGAAGGCCAAGAAAAGGGCATGTTCCTCACCCATAGGCCTTGGAGTAATAAGAGTGTTTTGCATAGCACACTTGTGACGTGAGAGGCGCATTGTGGGAATGCCCACTATAGATTTGTCCTCACAACATCTCTCACGCCTTTACATCTTACTTCACTATGAACTGGAAGCTGTGAGGACTAGCAAGTAAAATTACTCTCTGCTAGTAAATTGCTAGTAGCTGTTTTAAATAGTTTTCAAAATCTGATTTCCTCCTAAAATGGACAAGAATAAAATTTCATAAAGCTTTTTATAACCTGTTTACCTTAATTTTTCTCTCTAGACATATTTTGGAACGTTCTTTGTTATCTTTTTAATAATGGCCAAAGAAACATTTTGTAAAACAATTCTTTTAAACATTTTTCTTTCACAATATGGGCAGGGTAGCAGCCCTCTTTTTGGTTTGAGAAATTTGGTTTTGTCATGGAACATCTGAGTCTACATTTAAATTTAAATTCTTAACCCAATGTTACCTTTTCATTATGTCTTACATTTCTGAATTAAATCCAGTAAGGGTTCGATGGAATAGTTTTGTCATTAATGTTCCTCTAAACATTGTACAAATTCCATTTCTAACAATTATGTATAGACAATATTCTAATATTATCTCAAGAAAGAATTTTGTTTTGGTCTTTTTCTATTTCATTTAATAACTGATATGACTATAGAATTATTATGTATTTAATCTTAAATCATTTATCAGATGTCTAGAAAGCAACATCATATGTTGTGAGGTTTCACACAGATTGTGATCCATTTAGCTCCATGAAGCTTACGTGTTCGTGGGCAATTACAGGCTCATGAATACAAATTTCTGAACTATACTCGTGCCTTGGAGCAAGGTATGCCCAAGTGTTTAAAAAGACCAAGGCACTCATGAGGAAAGTGTGGAGAGAATGTGCTGGGGAAGAGGCTGTGGGCCGTACAACTCAATTCATGTTTTATGTGGTAACTCTAATGAGAGGCTATGAGGAGCACTGCAGGTAACGAAAAACAATACAAAAGGCCTAAAAAGAGTTGCACAGTACATGTGGAGTTTGGGGAGGAGGAAATAAAAGCTCTCTGGTAGGCCCTGAAGTAGAGGCATGGTACGGTGGCCTTGCAGTACAGACAGCCCTGCAGTGGGGATGGACTCCAACGCGTTTAGTGTAGGAGACGATCATTCACTCGCAGAGACAGGGCCTATAAGTGCTCGAACTTGGTAACTAACTGGGCCTGGGACTCATAGTGACCACAGTGCACCACAACCTGAGAAATTCTCAGGGTGGCATTTGATTTTCTAGAATTTGGCATTGAAATCTAAAGTTACATAACATGCTGAACACTGGCTGTTAATTAAGCGTAACTCAATCATCTAAGGTTCAAGAAAGGTTCAATCTCTCTTCCTTTTAAGCCGCTGCCTTCTAAAACAATGAAAGAGCAGATAAACACTATATTCTGTTGTTTTTAGACAACAGCTGTTTAGTCTTCGATGCCAGGTAAAAGCTCAGTAAATACTTCCTAAGCATCTGATTGTTACAGACACTGAGTAGGAATGAGTTACAATTGCATCTTGGCTGCACAGGGAGACAAAAGAATAAACAGGATCATGCTCTAGGGAAATACAGAATCCATTATAAAAATACAGAATCCAAGGAAGCACCGAAATCCTTGCAGCTTTGCCTGGGGTACAGAGAGACTCTAGGTGGGACGCGGTTGGCTTTCTCTTACTGTCTAGATGAAGTGGGGCATGA
Organism: Rattus rattus; assembly: GCF_011064425.1. Taxonomy (NCBI): domain Eukaryota; kingdom Metazoa; phylum Chordata; class Mammalia; order Rodentia; family Muridae; genus Rattus; species Rattus rattus. Next base: position 70,390,733 of record NC_046161.1, on the reverse strand, counting down.
TGTAAAAGACCACTCAGAGCCACGTGAAAGCCGTGAAAAAGAAAGTGGGATTACAGAGAAGTTAGATGCCATGGGGGCGTTGGTGTAATCACAGTGAGATCTGAGAGGCAGGAGGAGAGAGAGGCCAATTTCTTTTGTAAACTAACTGATGTAAACTAACTATGGTTTGGGTATCCAACCATCTCAGAATAGTTCTCTTACCTTTCCTAGTTTAATGGAATATCCTCTGTGCTTATAGATTTTGTTACTAATCATAAAGAAAGCTCAGTGTTAGTTGCCGTCAGTACAGGCAAGACTTATATTTTCAGATACTTGGCAAAAGGTTCTTTGAGACTCCGGGTCTTACATGTTAGGTTTAATTAACCTCGCCCTTCGTTGACCATTTTCAAGGTGTCAGGAGCCCCAGGCCAACCTGACTGAGGACCATCTCGTCGTCTCTGGGGATTCACGCCATAAGCAAAACTGCAAAGTCAAAGCATTATAATCGTGAAGACACGAGCTCTTGCATAATAAATAAGCAAAACCAAAGCAGATAACATGTGAAGACATACTTCAGCGTTCACAAAGCTTTACAACATGGAATGAGAACACGATTAGCAAGGTCGCCACAGCAGTAATGATGGGCAAAGTCCCTGCAACCCTTTCATTCTGGTTTCCTCCTGGACAACATAGCCAATAGCAAATGTGTAATGAAACTTTGACTTCAGCTGTTTTTCAAGTGGGAGAACGCATTCCTGTCTGAACATGAGAAGAAAGCATGGGGTTTGAGGATACATTGTAAAGAACTTACTGTATTGAGCCCCATGCCATTAAGCATATATATCAAGTCCTCAGTGGCTACATTCCCAGAAGCACCTTTTGCATAAGGGCAGCCACCTAATCCAGATACAGCCGAGTCCACCACGTTAATTCCCATCTGAAACATAAAGCAGGACAGCTAAGGCATGTGCGCGTATGGGGTATGAATCACTCCTTTCCATTTTACCTGTTGTGAAGACACAGAAAGCAGTCTGGACATGCTATATGCTATGTGAAGTCACCTCTCACTTGTTGCTAGAATCATCCCTGGAGAACCGATTCCTTTTCTAAGTTTGTCTCTTACACCAACAAAATCTGCACTAAAAGTCTTTGCAGCTGGGCCAGTTTTACATCAAGATTTAAAAGGTATGGCTTTTGTCTGTTTATCCCCTGTAAGTGTACAGCTGGCATGCTCAGAGCTTGGAGAACAGCTAGTTCATCTCTGGTTCTACAGATTCTCTAATTTCTGCATTGACCTTTAGAGCATTCCAACACTACAGCTCAGAATCACAGTCACCGAAGACGGAGAGTTGGGTCTAAGTTTTAGACATGAGGCTTGTATCTGTAGTGGGTTTTGTGGGACCCATTTACCTGCTAATTCACCAGACTTTTGTGGGAACAATATTTGACACAAAGACTCTGGAATTAAGAGGTATTTAAGAGGCAAGGGATCCCTCACCTACAGTAGATCACATTCCCTGCTCCATGCTAACTGATATACAGCAGTTGTAACGTTTTGTGTGTTTACTCACAACTCTCACTCGTGCAAAGATGTTCCCATACCCTCCCCACTTCACAGGGAGAAACCTCAGGTTTCTTGTGTAAGTGCATGGTCTGGTGGAGAATTCTCTCTACCCAGAGAACACCCGCTCTGCCTGTATCCACAGCCTCTGGAAACTGCAAATTTGCATATACTCGGTGTGTGCGCTTGGGATGCAGAGGACAGAGAGTTTATGTGCTGATACTAGGAAAGATATACGAACCAAGACAGCAAGGAAAGTCCTGGGCCTCAGCTCTCAATAATATAAAAAGGGATTTAGGTGGGCAATTTCTCTGGACAACTAACTTGATAATAAGGGCTACAGAAATACTTAATCAATTCTTCACCCATTACACTTTCCAGCCAACCTATTTATTGGGATTTAATCCATCCTCCAAAAAAGAGACAGAAGTTTCAATAGACTTGAGTACTGAGTGCCCACTAGAATTGCTTATGGTCCCTTTAACATTCTAGGGGCAAGTCCTTCCACAAAAGTAGTTAAAGCGCTTCTCTAATGCTAAAGCTCTGAAGTGTGCCTGTGACTTTCTGAAGCTGGACCCCTTATTCACTTCCTTCCTATCCATCTTGGGCATGCACCTGTTTTAATTTTAGAGATGTACTGTATTCTGTAACGCCAAGACGCTAACCAGGTGTGAGGACCAAACACTGATACCCAGAAAGGCAGAGCGTCGTGGGAAGATTTGAGGTTGAATAGGTAAAGAGCTTGTAAGGTGTAAGGGCAGGTAAGATAAATTATTTACCATCACACAGGGTGCTGGGCAGGCAACGGCCTTCAGGTACTCAGGCGCATATGGACCACATATAGACACAGAAGCACACCAGCTTCATGGGGTTAGACACGTAAGTCTACAGACTAGACGCACAGCAGGCTCTTGTAAGTAGAGGTGAAGGTCTCTGACATGAAGATGGTATTTATAGAAAACACACACGAAGTGGCAGTCTACGGGGAATCCTATATAACGGACTCCATTGATGTAAGCCATTTTGTGCTGATTCATAGCCCTCCAGATGGTTACTGTTAGGTATCATATCCAACACCACATAGCCACACATGCTGTGTTGTCCAAACACAAGCTGGACCTTAAACCTTCTGCTCCAAACACCATGGCTCTTCCACACTTCAAGGAGAGTGGTTTTAGAAAGGAGAACTCAATAGAGGGCAAGACAACAAAAAAGCCAAAGCTTCTAGTATGGTGGGTGTAAGGCAGCATCTGACCAGCCTGTGGATGATTCACTCTCAGGGGATACTCTATGAGGCTTTCCCTAGAGAGATCTCACACACACACACACACACACTAAATATTAAATAAACGAGTAAATAAATGCATAATTTTAAAAGGTAAGATTTTAGGATCTGAAAGTCAACAAAAATTCCCATTAGTGGGAATTTAAATTGTAATTTTATGATGAACAATTATTATCAATATACAATATGCTAAAAATTACTTTTCTTAACTTTTTATCGATTCTTTGTGAATTTCACATCACGCAGCACAGTCTCAGTCATCTCCCCAATGTTCATATCCACCCTTGTAACCTTCCCCCATAACAAAATAAACAACAAACAAACAAACAAACAAAAAGAACCAAGATAGGATAAAAATGTCACAGTCGTGTGTCACAGTCGTGTGTCACAGTGTGTCTCCCAGTATAACCTTTTGTCCACACATCTTTACTTGCGAATGAATGTTCATTGCAATGAGTCATCGGTCTGTTTCGAGGCCTCTGGCTTCTGCTACACGCGCTATACTGGATCCTCGGGGGATTCTTCTAGGATAACCTGTAGTTGCCTTATGTCGTGGAGATCCTGCAGCTTTGAATCTGCAGGTCTGGCTCTTCCGTACCCTCCAGCACAGCACAGATGGGGTAGATATTGGGGAGACTCAACGCAAAGCCCTGGATCTGAGCCTGGGAGGTAGCTCAACTGACCGACCCGCCAGCTCACCAACTGCATCACCAGGGGGCGCTCCCCAGCACTGCCCTACCAGTTCGTCAATGCCACAGGCGGCAAGGGGCAGCAGCAGCCCTCCAGCTCTCATTCCCTGCGCCTGTACCTCCAGGGCCAGCTCCACTGTGCTGCCCAAGGGAGATACAAGCCTCACTCTCCTGAGCGCTGCAGCCAAGTTCTGAGTGCCTGCGCTCAGGTTCTTATGGGGCCAGAACTCCTACCTGCCACAACCAGAGAGGGGCCACCAAGAAATTCTTTATCAAGGATATCCTGTCTTGAAATATTTTACATATCATGTGTAGATAATTAGAAGATTAAAATCAAATAAATATATACATACCTCTGCGGAAATGTTATCATGTTTTGAAGAAGGAAATTTATAAAACAATTAAAATGCCATATAAATAATTTAAATTGTTTCTATAAAATTGAATGATAAATGCTATAGAAACTTAATTAGGGGAATGAAGTTGCTGTTGAAATGATGTGCACTATACAGAGTCGTGATACCACTTTCTTAATGTGGTATCATGTATGTATCTTATTGGTACATACACCAACACGTTAACAATATTGGTAAGCATGCAGAGTGTGGTTATTCGCGATTTTTATTTCCGAGTTTCATGAAAGCAGGCTGCTTTTAAGCTCTGTTTGTAGCTGCACGAGGCCCTAACCTTTGGCTCCTATTCCCTTTAACCCTCGAGTGCTGGGATTACAAGCAAGGACCACCCACCTGATTTTATCTGATGCTGGAAACTGAACTCAAAAATTCTGACATGTAAGTAGGTCACTCTAGCAATGGAATTACATTCACAGCCCGCATATAATCTCTCTCACTTTAATCCTGTTTTCTTATTCTCAGTGACTCACAGTGCTCAGTGCAGATAACAGAAAACAAAACAGTTTTGTGCGAACTGGTGAGTCAGGGTAAGATATTAATAAATACATGAGGATGATATCAAACAAAACACCTGAATTTCCACTTAACATTATTTCACACAGACTTGTATCCTAGGAGTCTAAGACTGCAAGGATGACCTACACGATGTTCTAGGAAAGGCAGACATAATCTGGGTGACTAAACTGGAGAGGGTTGCTCGCCTCTTCTCTAGTAATCAGGTTAGCTCTGGACACAGCTCCCAGGAAACTTTAAACCACAGAGTCTAAGAAAGCAATTTTAAACAGAGTCTACTCTTTGTATTACCCATGAAAAGAAATAATACATAATTGGGTCCCATGCTGGGCATACTGGCACACATCTTTAACCCTAGCACTCTGAAGGCAGAGGCAGGTGGATCTCTGTGATTTTTAGGCCAAACTGGACAATATAGCAAGTTTCGGGGTAGCAAGGTTGCATAGTGAGACTTCGTCTCAAAACTCAAGTCAAAACAAAACAAACTCCCTTAAATATTCGAGGTCACTGAGATGGCTCATCTGGTAAAGGCATTTGCCACCACTCTGATGTTGAACCCTAGTCCCACATGGTAGATGGGAAAAAAATCCAAAAATTTGTTCTCTGACCCGCACATGTGTACCACAGTAGATGAACTGCTTCCCATAAATAAACGTAATTGGGGCCGGACAAATGGCTCAGTGGCTAAATGTGCTTCTTATTCTTCAGAAGACCCAAAAGACCCATCGTGCCAAGAAACCCACATTGAGCAATTCGTTACTACCTGTAACTCCAGCTCCGGGAGATCAGGAGCTCGCTCCTGCAGCTCCTGCAGCTTCTGTAGTACATGGCATACAGACACACTCACATACACATAAATGAAAATAAAAGAAATAAAATTGGGGCGCTCAGTGGTTAAGAAGTTTACTGCCTCTTCAGAGGACCCAGATTTGGTTGCAAACACCCATGTGAGGTGGCTCACGGGTTGTAACTCCAGCTGTTGGAGTCTCAAGACACACTCTGAACTCTGTCAGCACCTGCACAGACATGGTATACAGAAACTTGCACTGGCACAATTTATGCATAAATAAATAAATAAATAAATCTATAATGAACTCAAATACCTTTAAAAACTTTTTAAGAAGAGTAACATGATTTTGGAAACTGTTTAAATGTCACTGGAAAGCTCTTAATTCTCAATTATTTGTACTATCTAAATAATTCTCAATTATATCTTCTGTCTAAATAAAAAGCTTCTCAATGGGCAGTTGTGATTTATTTTTTTTCTTTTTTTCGGAGCTGGGGAGCAGTTGTGATTTAGAGATTACAGTGTTAGGCTATGGGTGGAGGCTCCTGTCTGTAAGTTCAGCGCTCAGGAGGTAGCTGGTGAATTGTTAAGCTCAGGGCTCTCTAAACCACACAGGATGACTTATAGCAGAAAGTAAAAGAAAACATGTAATCGCAATATGTATACACATATTAAAACATTACATCATACCTCATATGTATTCATATTTGTGTAATATATATCTTGAAAACATATATGTGTGTTTAAGAATAGAAACAACAAATATTACACTCTTTTACTTCTCCAAAGTTACTGCAGGAATGTCTTGTGGTTTGTATAGCAAACGGGAGGACGAATAGAGAGCAAACCAAGAAGAAGAGCATTATTTGCTCTACTGATTATTATAAATAGAGGGGATATGTGTAGACTTTATGACTAAATTCTTATGATCATGTGTAGTTGAAAATAATGCACTTCGGGAAGATGGCCAGCATTAGGAGATTGTCTGTCTCTCATCAAACACAAAGCTTCACTTAGGACAGGTTCTTGATGGGTGGATTGTACAAGGGTGTGGTGTGTGTGTGTGTGTGTGTGTGTGTGTGTGTGTGTGTGTGTGTGTGTGTGTGGTACACATCAAACTTTTCTGATACTATAATAAAAACAAAGTACTTGTTTTTTCATCTCAGAAGCACTGTCCATCTTGAGATGAATAGCCACGTGGTGGCAGTGTAACATCAGAATCCCCCAAGTTCATGACTTGTGTTCACAAGTCACTGGGTCCCACTCAGAGTGTACAGCTAAATATGTAATACAATTCATCAAGTAAACAACTTTCTTATGTTTAAAATAAATGTAAGATTAATGAGGCTACAGAATGAACAAGGCCACAGCTAACATATTCTTGATGTGTTTGCTCACTTCTTCCTCTGACTTGAAATAGTTATTAACTAAAACCATGATTCCAGTGACTAGACAAAAACTCCCGGTGCTCATAGAACTTCAAGTAGAAACAAAATTTATTAAATCGTGTGTCCTGCGTGCTAAGAGGTAACCTATTGGAATCCAAAGAGAAGCAATTTTCCCAGGGCCCCAAATACAAATAAAGCAAAGCAAACTAAACAAAAATATTCAGCTGAAACCTTGTTATTGTCCTCCATCCACTCTTTCTCCTACTAATCAATAAACCACGTGACCTCACTGTGATTTTCACTGGCTTGAGCTCTGCAGATTGTGCAAAATTGATATTAATAGTCCTTTCTAGAAAGTTATAAACAGGACAAGATATATCATAAGTGTATTGCTTCTTTACTAGAACAGTAGGTAAATTCTTAGGCATGCTAATTTTACAAAATACCAGATGCTCAAACCATGTGGAAATACTAATTAACTATACAGATGTACTAATTAAAGAAAGGTTTGTCCATAAGTAGTGCTTAGACATAATCCCCCCAAAATATATAAGTGTGTTTACATAATGGAAGCATAGCAAACAAATTTAAAAGCTTCCTATTTTGTTTTCAGCGCATTCCATGCAGTCTAAGATTTTAGGCATTTAGGTATTGAAGTTATTAAAGTCTCAAGGCACACTTAACATTTTGGCAATGTAAATTTTTTGAAAAAAATCTATTCTTTTTGTTCTCTAAAAACTAGCATCCTTTTAAAATCTACATGTTAGATTTAAAATACTATTGCTAATATTGAAAATTATTCACTTTGGATTGAATATGTGTTCATACAGGATAAATAACAGAACTATACTCATCCGCCCAGGAGAGACGGCTTAGTGGTAAAGCTCCTCTTCAGAGTACATGCGTTTGGATCTCAGTACCCATGTTTGTTGACTCACAGCTGCCTGTAACTCCCGCCCTAGAGAATCTGATACCCTTTTCTGGCCTCAGGGGGCACAGATGCAACACACACACACACACACACACACACACACACACACACACACACACACACACTTAAAATATATTATTAAAAAAGCTATCGCCATTTTCTGGTAAGTTGGTTTTTCTTTGGGTTCACCATAGCTGGTGCTCTCTCTAGTGGATGGCTGCAGCCACCAGTGTTATTACTTCTCTTTCCTAATCCCGACATCAATGATGGATCATAGCATCCTTTTCAGTAAGCCCAGATCTCACCAAGAAATGCTGGTCAACCATGTAAATTATTAGTCCATGTGGAACTACCGTCCCCAAACAGAGAACTCCCATTTGTCATGTGTCTATATAGTAAAGATGATCTCATACCATGATAACCATAGGAGATAAACAATTGGCACCCATGAGTAATTCTCTAGGTTTTGGCCAGCCGATATACATGTCAATATGAGGGTATCAGCCATTCTATGTACACGCATGCATGTATGTATCTACATTTAGGATTGAATGTGGTCATCACTAAAGCTTTCATATGATAGACATTGGACTTCGAAATAAAATTTCTTAAACTCTTTCCTCTTGCTGTAAAATAGGTTATATCATACTTTCACTAGTCATATTAAAATATAATAGTTATATTAAAATAAAAATAAAAGCAATCAAATAAAAATATGTAACAAGGAAATTGACCATTTTGGCAAGTCTGAGAAAATATCAATGATATTAAGAAATACTTATGTTACTTTTTACAGGGATCGTACACCTCACAATGGAGAAAGCTCCAGAGCACCGTGTGAAGTGGCTGATAACACATGTCCATTTGATGGATGAGGAAACTGAGGGTCTCAGAAGGCAACCGGTATGTGCTATTCCACATGATTAGAATGAGACAAAGGAAGGGCCAGTTGTACATTGGGGCTGATAGGACCAGTTTACATTTGTCATGAACTAAGGGACAAGCTCTGCCAAACCCCTTTACACCATTCCCTCTCTGACCTGAAACATCACTCTGGGGTGCGGTGTGAGCTGAGAACAGAGCACTGACAGGTAAGAACCCTTTCCTTGGGAAACTGACTTCTTCTTAGCAATGTCATCAAGACATTCCAGGAAAAACCCGCTTGTCCCACTTCTTGTATTTCTAGGAGGACAGCCCAAGAAAATCTCAGAAAATGTTGACATAGAGTTTGCTCAAGGCCGGATAGTCTTTGTACTATTTCTTGTAAGAGTAGAAATCAGTTCTTGTTTTAAGTGCACAACAAGGAGAAAACAGTTAATTTATTAATAGAAACTAGTATGACACAATTAATACTTTCAAAGAATATTTAATGGTTTTAATTGATTTTTAAGGAAATAAAAGATAAAAGAACAAGATACTCTGGTATGTATTTGCATTTCCAGACTATAATAATAAATATATATTATAATATTAATATTATATATCACATATTATATAGTATGTATTTATATAGTCTATGTTTGTATATTAACATAATATATGATACTATATATTTTAATATTCAATAAAAATGTAATAATAACTGGTACATAATTGTGTTTTCTCTGTAATAATTACATATGACAGGTACTTAGGGCAAGTGGGCTTTGGTAGTGAATGTTTACTCTTTTTTCACAATTCCCTCTGGCAGTACAATAATGACAGAAGTACTTTGATCTAACTCAGCCTCTCACTTACAGATTCCACTCTGTAAATGATCTCTTTTAGTGTTACCTATTTTCTTTCTAACTTTGTGTATATTGAGTGTACACTCCAGCGAGCTTGATGTAGCACTTCCGACATGTACATAATGTCATGTCCAACTCCGTTTATACTCCTGTCCCTTCACTGCAGAAACATTGTCGGCTTTTCTTTTTCTTGAATGAATCTCTTCATTCTTCATCCACAATCCATGGTTTCTAGTATATTAATATAAAACTACTATACCAATGTCCAATAACGCAAGGATTGTGATATAGCCATGCTTTCAGTTAATAGATAAATATAAGGTATATATATATATATATATATATATATATATATATATGTCTGAGCCTCCACATTACCAATTCCTAAGTGATCACTAAGGTTCAGGCTTCTAATGCACACTTCAGAAGCAAGAAACAGACCTGACATAAAAAAAAATCTCATATGTCAACACCAAATGCTACTTCCTGACTTGTACATTTAAAAGTCAAAAATAGTCCGAAGTTCTAGCTTGAGGATTTATGTGCTCTGGGCCAAAAAGTCAGCATTTTCCTTTGTGAACACCAAAAAATATGCATTATTTCAAGTCCCAAAAGGAAGGTTAATGCATAAAAAAGTTTGGACACCCAATTGTCGTAGCTTTTCACCAAAACCCTGTTTCCTCTCCTTTCAGGATCCAGCTACACAACAGCACTTCGCTGTGCTTAAACATGTGAGACTGTGCACGAGCAACAGCGCACGAGCAACAGCGCACGAGCAACAGCGCACGAGCAACAGCGCACGAGCAACAGTGCACGAGCAACGGTGCACGAGCAACGGTGCATGAGTGACAGTGCACGAGCAACTCAATGTGAGCCATTTCTCAGACAAGTGTTTTCAGAAACTACGTGGCTCTTTGCTTTCAAATAATCAGATGTGGATGACATTGAGGTCTTCAGAAATGGAGAACCATGGGCGAGAAGACACCTGGGTTCCTAAACGATCTTGTGAGCACAGAAATAGACAAACAACGTCAACGTAGGTAAAGCAAAACACTGAGCCATTATCCAGCCTGATCTGCAGTGGATTCCAAGCTATCCAACTAGAACACAGTTTCTAAGTTCCTGGCTACCTCTGCCTCTGGCTCATTGCTTCTTGTGGCCTACATTCCTGGTCTCTCTTTTTTCATGGCCGCTCTTTTGTTAATTGGCTAATTCTTTTTATTATATTTTGTCTAGAATGGTAACTTAATATTTTGACTAAGTTATTTTGTGGTTGCCTCTTGCTATAATGCCCTTCTTTAATTATAGTTGCCTTCTATAACTGTGACTGTGGAAAGCCTCACGACTGGTTTGCCTTTAACTTCTTTGTGTATCCATTACCCTGCTTTTCACTTTTGCGTAGATCATCCCACGATGTTAATTCTATTTGTGTGTGTGCACACACGTGTGTGTCGTGTGTGTGTGTGTGTGTCTCCAAAAAGAAAAATGAGTGAGAAAAAGAGAATACTACAAACCAGAGTAGGAATTTTCCCCTAAACATTTATAGTACAGTGATAAATATTGCAGAAAATTAAGAAAGGTAACAGTCAGGGTACCCACTGGTTTTCTATCAGTGACAGACTCTGAAATAAATAATGTCATCGTTCTGGCTGAAGGGAGGGAGGGAGGGGAGAGAGAGAGAGAGAGAGAGAGAGAGAGAGAGAGAGAGAGAGAGAGAGAGCGCAGAAGATGGCTGGATAGGGACTGGGTACAAGGGATGGGAAGGAGATGGGTTATGGAATGGAAAAGAATATGAATATGATAAAAATTACTGTATGAAATTTTCACAGAATAAATACATTTTAAAAATAAAATAAAAGTCTGTGTGACATAGCTACTGGACAGAGAACATGTTATGCAGAATGGTGACGTCAGAGAAGTGAAGGTGGCCTCTCTGAACGGCAGGAAGGAAGATCATGGAAGGCGTTTAAGCTAGAAGCCACAGGTTATGTCCAGTTTAAAGAATGGGGCCATACATAAAAATCATAACAGAGTTCTTATGACGAGTGACCACGGAACAGGCATGAAGGTGAGCAAGCGAATTAATAGAGAAAACTATGCTTTGGGGAACAGTGGGGTAGAGAGATGAAAGTTCAGAGTATAGAGCAACGAGGCTGCTGGATCTCTTGAGAAAAATAAGTGACAAAATTTGTCAAAAATATAGCATTTGAGTTCACACTTCAATGTCCAGAAAGAATTCGATCATCTCAGTTTGGCTCTCTGTCATTAGCATCAGCCTCAGCCCTCCAGTGAAAATACTCACAGTACTCCATTAACTTTGTACAAAGCTGGGGAGTGGGGTGGGGGACAAGAGAAGTAGACAGCTATGTAACTGTGTAAGTAGCTGCTACAGGGGCAGAGACCATGGCGTGCCTTTTTAACGATCTAAAAAAATCACAGAGTTTTACCATCAGGTGATAGCCCTTCCCCCGGCAACCCCCAACCCCCACCCTGGCACCCGCCAAGTGCAACCGCTCAGTTGATTAACTGACTTAGAAGCGAGTTGAGCTGCTGCTCTGTGAGGCGGCAGGGATCACAACAGTTTCAGCTAAGGGCTGATTCAGAACAGGCCTTGTTTCTGGCCTGTTTCTGGTAAGAGGTAAATAACTTCCAATTCTGAAACAGATGCTGATGGGAGGCCCCCTAACGCTGAAGCGACGACCGATTGCCAATAAACACCGGCAAAAGACGGAGCAACAAAGACGGGAATTGATTAAAGGAGAAAAGCGCTGGAAATCCTGTGTTTTGGATAGAGGGTAAATAGTGCTACCCATATTGACAAACAAGAGCAGGCTTATGAGACTGTGCAGAGCGGCTGTCTGGAAGAAGTCAGGGCAGCAGGCAATAGATTAGCTTGAGCATCACTCTTAGACCTGCACGCTATGGCATAATACCCAGAAAGTAAGTGTAAGACTACGATATAGACAACTCCCAGGTACAAGTGTGCCTGCACATGGAACAACTGGGGTTGATCCAACGCACAATACAGCACTAAATCGCCACACATTTGAGCATGGAAAAATAAACAATTCATTTTGTTTTACACGTCCAATACCTGCTTTCCCCTCCATGGATATGAACCATATTTTTCTAAATATACATTCTCATCAGAACGGGGTTTTGGAAATTGCTCTGCAAGTGCGTGTGCGCGAGTGCGCGAGTGCGCGCGTGCGCGCGTGTGTGTGTGTGTGTGTGTGTGTGTGTGTGTGTGTGTGTGTGTGTGATGTGGACTGAAGTTGATGACTCTTCACTTGGGGCAGCCATATGTCCACCTCAGATCTGAAACAGGGCAAAAGCAAATGGTTTCGAGATCTCTCATGTAAGAACTGCAGTCAAGCACAGGCTTGTAAGCCGTGGCAAAGGCAGAGCTTCAGTCTTTAGCAAAAAGGGAAGAAAGCAGGGCGGAACCAGAAGTGAACCTTGAGTTCTTCAGTCCCTGAAGCAGCCCCACTCTTCTATTTATAAAATTGTATCTAATTAGAGCTGTACTCGCCTGCTTTCCACTGCTCAATAATCGTTCAAGGGTTGCTACAATCGGTTACCATGTTTGATAAGACATAGCACTGGGGCTCAGGATGGAGTGGGAACATAGTTTCGCAGTCTCCGCTCTCACAGGCCTCCTTCAGTAGGCTTTCAGGAGCCACCAGGAGGTCTTCTCAATGCACAGCTTCTTTTTAAAGAAGCAGGAGTGGAAAAGGTGCGGGGGTTCATTTCTGGGTCTTCAATTCTACCCCACTGATCTACCTGCCTGTCTCTGTACCAATACCATACAGTTTTTATCACTATTGCTCTGGAATACTGCTTGAGGTCAGGGATGGTGATTACCCACAGAAGTTCTTTTATTTATTGTTGAGAGAGTATTTTTTTGCTATCCTAGGATTTTTTTGTTGTTGTGGTTTTTTTTTGTTTGTTTGTTTTGTTTTGTTATTCCAAATGATTTTGAGAATTGTTCTTTCTAACTCTATGAAGAATTGAGTTGGAATTTTGATGGGGATTGCATTGAAACTGTAGATTACTTTTGGTAAAATGGCCATTTTTACTCTATTAATCCTGCCAATCCATGAGCATGGGAGATCTTTCCATCTTCTGAGATCTTCAATTTCTTTCTTCAGGGATTTGAAGTTCTTGTCATACAGATCTTTCACTCGCTTGGTTAGAGTCACACTGAGGTATTTTATATTATTTGTGACTATTGTGAAGGGTGATGTCTCCCTAATTTCTTTCTCAGCCCTTTTATCCTTCGAGTAGAGGAAGGCTACTAATTTGTTTGAGTTAATTTTATATCCAGCCACTTTGTTGAAGTTGTTTATCAGGCTTAGTAATTCTCTGGTGGAACTTTTGTGGTCACTTAAGTATATTATCATATATTATTATCTGCAAATAGTGATATTTTGACTTCCTCCCTCCTAATCTGTACCCCTTTGACCTCCTTTTGTTGTTTAATTGTTCTGGCTATAACTTTAAGTACTATACTGAATAGTTAGGGAGAGAATGGGCAGCATTGTCTTGTTCCTGATTTTAATGGGATTGCTTTGATTTTCTCTCCATTTAGTTAGACATTGGCTATTGGTTTGCTGTATATTGCTTTTATTGTATTTAGGTATGCACCTTGAATTCCTGATCTCGCCTATACTTTTAACATGAAGGGGTGTTGCATTTTATCAAAGGCTTTTTCCAGCATCTAATGAGATGATCATGTGTTTTTTTTTTCCTTTGAGTTTATTTATAAAGTGGATTACATTGATGGATTTCCATATATTGAACCATCCCTGCATTCCTGGGTTGAAACCTACATGATCATGGTGGATGGTTGTTTTGATGTGTTCTTAGATTCAGTTTGCAAGAATTTTATTGAGTATTTTTGCATCGATATTCATAAGGGAAATTGGTCTGTAGTTTTCTTTCTTTGATTTTTTTTTTTCAGTTTAAGTATCAGTGTAACTGTGGCTTCATAAAACTAATTGGGTAGTGTTCCTAACCAATTTGACAAAAGCTAAAACTATCCAGTGGAATAAAAGATAGCATTTTCAACAAAAGGTGCTGGTTCAACTGGTAGTCTGCATGTAGAAGAATGCAAATCGATCCATTCTTTTCTTCTTGTATAAAGCTCAAGTCCGAGTAGATCAAGGACTTCCACAAAAATCCAGATACACTTAATCTAATAGAAGAGAAAGTGGGGAAGAGCCTCCAACACATGGGCACAGGGGAAAATTTCCTAAACAGAACACCAATGGCTTATGCTTTAAGAGCAACAATCGACAAATACAAATTCTTAAAATTGAAAAGCTTCTGCAAAGCAAAGGACACTGTCAATAGAAAAAAAAAGCAGCCAGCAGAATAGGAAAAGATCTTTACCAACCCTACGCTCTATAGAGGGCTAATATACAAAATATACAAAGAACTCAAGAAATTAGACTCCAGAGAACCAAATAAGCCTATTAAACAGTAGAATGCAGAGTTAAATAGGAATTCTTGACCCAGGAATCTAGAATGACTGAGAAGCACTTAAAGAAATGTTCTAGATCCTTAGTCATCAGGGAAATACAAATTAAAACAACCCTGAGATTCCACCTCACACCAGTCAGAATGGCTAAGATCAAAAACTCAGGTGACAACAGATGCTGGCAAGGATGTGGAGAAAGAGGAACACTCCTCCATTGCTGGTGGGATTGCAAGCTGTTAAAACCACTTTGGAAATCAGTCTGGTGGTTTCTGAGAAAAATTCGAAATACCTGAGGACCCAGCTATACCACTCATGGGCACATACCCAAAAGATGCTCCAACCTAAAACAAGGACACGTGCTCCACTGTGTTCATAGCAGCCTTATTTATAATAGCCAGAAGCTGGAAACAACCCAGATGTCCCTCAAGAGAAGAATAGATACAGAAAATGTGGTACATTTACACAATGGAGTACAACAAAGTTATTAAAAACAATGACCTCATGAAATTCTTAGGCAAATGGATGGAACTAGAAAATATCCTGAGTGAGGGAACCCAGACACAAAAGAACACACATGGTATGCACTCACGAATAAGTGGCTATCAGCCCAAAAGCCCACAATGTCCATAATACAACCCACAGAACATATGAAGCAAAGGAAGGAAGACCAGGGTATGGATGCTTCAGTCCTCAGTGAGGGGGGAGCAGGACAACTGTGGGAGGTGGAAGGAGGGGGAACCTGGGAAGGAGAAAGGAGGTTGGGGAGAATAAAGGTGGCAAATTGGGATCTGAAGGAGATGTGAGAGGTACAGAGGGTCAGGAAATCGAACACAACTGTGTAGCAGAGAGGATTAGGAACTGGGGATAGCCACCGGAGGGTCCCAGACACCAGGGAATGTGAGGCTCTCAGGACCCAACTGGGATGACTTTAGCCAAAATGCGCAGAGAAGAGGGACAGAGAGCCTGTAAAGACCTCCAGCAGCCAGGCTCGGCCCCCGGTTGAGAAATGGGAACACCCATCTCAAAGTTTTTAACCCAGAAATGTTCTTGTCCAAAGGAAGAACAGGGACAAAAACAAAAACAAAAAAAAAAAAAAAAAGGAACAGAGACTGAAGGAAGAGCCAACCAGGGACTACCCCACCTGGGGATCCATCATGTCTGCAGACACCAAACTCAAACCCAACACGGTTGCCGTGGTCAAGAGGCGCTTGCTGACAGGAACCTAGTGCGGCGGGTCCGTAGGAGGTCAGGCCAGCAACTGACCAATACAGACATGGATGCTTGGAGTTAATCAACAGATTGAAGTCAGGGACCCTGGTGGGGGAGCTGGCAGAAGGACTGAGGAGTGGAGGGGGATTGCAACTGCATTGGAAGAACAACATAGGCTGGCCTGACCATCCAGTTCTCCCAAAGTGTAGACCACCAACCAAGGAGCGTACCTGGAGGAAGCCATGGCTCCAGATACATATGTAGCAGAGGATGGCTTTGCCTGACAGCAACAGAAGGGGAGGTCCTTGATCCTGGGGAGGCTTGATGCTCCAGTATAGGGGGGTTGCTGGAGCAGTAGGGCTAGAGATTATGGGTGGGTGGGGGAGCACTCTCATACAGGCAAAGGGAAGTGGGGAGGGTGGATGTAGGATGGGGGGCTGATGGAGGGAGAACCAGGAAGTGAGATATTATGGGATAGGGATTTGTGGAGGAGGTAATCTGGAAATGGGATATCATTTGAGATGTAAACGAATGGAATGATTAATAAAAAGTAAATAATTAAATGATAAAAATTTTAAATATCAAAACATAATCCCTAACACATGTCTAAATTAATGCTCCAAGTGAAAAGATATGTCTAAATTACACATAAGCACAATATACAGCAGAATGTGTAAGCTTATTATAAATAGGCTTTGAGAAACACTAGTAGGATGGGTTGGATAGCTTGCAGAAGAGCAGAAAGGGGCAGGGAGAATACGTCTAATAAAGAATGTGCCTTTAATTGAGCTTTGACGGGGATTTGGGAGAAGTTCAGCTAAGGAAAGGGGTATCCTACAGATTGGGAATGGACGAATTAAAGACATAGATGATGGATAGAAACTGCTTCACTAGAAAGACTTTAATTATTGCTAGAAGGTTCCACTGAGACTGAAGTCCAGTCCTCAATCATGAGGAGCCCTTCAAGTCTTTCCAAACGGTGTGAGTTTTACCCTCTAAGAAGTGAGACATTGATGGTTTACCAGTCCTTGCATCATCAATAGCATTGTTTTAGTCCAGTCTCACTAGCAAAGGAGCAACAGTGGCGGTGACTAAAGAGTGAGGCATGTGTGAGCAGAAGTAATAGTTAAACAGTGCAAAGTACTATGGGACCATTGATGGAGAGTATTTAAGGTGAAACAACCACCAAAGCCCAATTTGTTAGGAATAAAATGGAAATAAACTTGAGTTAACATAGTGTGTGAATGAATGACATTAACAAATCCCCTGTCAAGCAGGATACACTGACTGGGGTGGGGTACAGAAGCCACTCTTGTGACTGAAATATTAATTTTCAAAATAAAGACACCTCCATTGCTAAAATACGAAGAGAAAATCCAAGCCCATAGAAGGAATTACTTCCATAATGAATGAGGTCTTCGACTTTGAAAGAAGTTTCTACAAATACTGAGATCGGCTTGTTCAGTGTATTAGTTACTTCTCTAGTGCCGTGATAAACACCATGACAGACAGAGGTTTGTTTGACTGACATAATCCCGGTCACAGTCCACTGAGCATGCCAAGGCGCATACTCAAGGCAGGAACCTGAGAGAAGGGACCGAAGTACAGCCAGAGAGGAATGTATCCATTTGCTCCTCATGTCTTGCTCAGATTTATTATAGAAACCAGAATACCTGCTTAGGAGTGGCACCTCTCCCACATCAATCATCAATCAAAAAATAGCTAGAAGCAATTTGATGGAGGCATTTCCCCCCAATGGAAGTTCTTCCCAGACAGCTCTAGTTTTTTTCAAGTTGACAAAAACCAACTGACATACTCAAAAGACCTAATTTTGTAATAAACTCACAAAATTGTTCAACAAATTCAATAACATTCAAACATTAAAATATTCCACTACTAAAGTGTGGGCTAACTGTTATAGCCCTTCCTTAACATCTGAAAATACAATAGATCAATATTAAACAAAGATACCGTGGCTTCATATAAAGACTCTATGTATATAAAACTCTAGATAGCACACAACCATGATACCCAGTGATGAAGAAATAATGTTATCTGTATACAAGTAACATTACACAACTGAGCAGATTCTCCTTATGTTAGGGATGTTCATGTATATACATATATATCTGTATGTAACATTAACTAAGGAGAAAAAGGACCACGAATCTAAAGGAGAATGGGGTGACATACATAAGAAAGTTTGGAGGGAGAAAAGAGAAAAATAATATAATTATATTATAATCTCAAAAAATAAAAGGAATAATATTCATAAAGAATAAAGTTAATGAAATGATATTTTAAAATAATCCTTGCCAAAGATTCTGACTTAAGACAGCAAAATCAATGCTTTCTATCAAGGCTATGAAATACCTCTACATTTAAAAAGCTTCAAGGTAATGACTAACAATTATTCTTATAATTTATATAACTTCAGTTCTTCTAAAGAATTAAAATACAAATACTTCTTTAGTTAATAATGGAAACATAAGCAGACACACACCTCTAGATCGTTTTAAATTTTTTATTGGATAGTTTATGTATTTACATTTCAAATGTTGTCCCCTTTCCCCTGTCTCCCATGCTCTCTACCCAGTCCCCCTACTTCTATGAGGATGCTCCCACTCCCAGCCTCCCACGCACTCCCACCCCAACACCCTGGCATCCCCTACACTGGGGAAACGAGCCTTCTCGGGACCAAGGGCTTCTCCTCCTATTGATGCCAGACAATGCCATCCTCTGCTACATATGCGGCTGGAGCCATGGGTTTGTCCATGTGTACTCTTTGGTGGTTTAATCCCTGGGAGCTCTGGGGTAGGGGGTCTGGTTGGTTGATGCTGTTGTTCTTCCCATGGGGTTGTAAACCCCTTCAGCTCCCTCAGTCCTTTCTCTAGCTCCTCCATTGGGATCTCTGTGCTCAGTCCAATGGTTAGTTGCAAGCATCCTCATCTGCATGTATCAGTAGGACTTTGGCAAAGCTACTCAGGAGATCAGTATAACTTTGGCAAAGGTACTCAGGAGACATCCATATCAGGCTCCTATCAGCATGCACCTCTTGGCATCATAATAGAGACTGGGTTTGGTGGCTGCATATGGGATGGATCCCCTGGTCGGGCAGTCTCTGAATGACCTTTTCTTCAGCCCCTGCTCCACTCTTTGTCCCTATATTTTCTCCCATGAGTATTTTGTTCTCCCTTCTAAGAAGAACTGAAGCATCCACATTTTGGTCTTCCTTCTTGAGCATCATATGATCTGTGAATGGTATCTTGGGTATTCCAAGCTTTTGGGCTAATAGCCACTTATCAGTGTGTGCATACCATATGTGTTCTTTTGTGATTGGGTTATCTTACTCAGGATGATATTTTCAAATTCCATCCATTTGCCTAAGAATTTCATGTAGTCATTGTTTTTAATAGCTGAGTAGTAGTCCATTGTGTTAATGAACCACATTTTCTGTATCCATTCCTTTGTTGAAGGACGTCTGGGTTCTTTCGCACTTCTGGCTATTATAAATAAGACTGCTGTGAACATAGTGGAGCATGTGTTCTTATATATGTTGAAACATCTTTTGGGTATATGCTCAGAAGTGGTATAGCTGGGTCCTCAGGTAGTACTATGTCCAATTTTCTGAGGAACCTCCAGACTGATCTCCAGAGTGGTTAAGCCAGTTTGCAATCCCACCAACAATGGAGAAGTGTTCCTCTTTCTCCACATCCTCACCAGCATCTGCTGTCACCTGAGTTTTTTATCTTGGTCATTCTGACTGTGTGAGGTGGAATCTCAGGGTTGTTTTGATTTGCATTTCCCTGATGACTAAGGATGTTGAACATTTCTTTAGGTGCTTCTCTGCCATTCAGTATTCCTCACTTGAGAATTCTTTGTTTAGCTCTGTACTTCATTTTTAATAGGATTATTTGGTTCTCCGGAGGCTTATGCTCCAAGATTAAGAATCAACAAATGGGACCTCAGAAAATTGCAAAGTGTCTATAAGGCAAAGGATACTGTCAATAGGACAAAATGGCAACCAACACATTAGGGAAAAATTCTTTACCAATCCTACATCTTATAAAGGGCTAATGTCCAATATAAACAAAGAACTCAAGAAGTTAGGCACCTTTAGATCTTAATAGCATATAGTTACTCTTTTAATTTGCCTTATTCAGCTTGATCAATTTAACAGAAAAAAATCATTTATGTAGTATGCAAAAAATAACCCTAAACTCAAAACCACGTTGATCTCATCTGGGCTACAATACAAGATAAATATCCCAGTATTGCAGCAGAATGATGCTTTCTGTATCCGAACTCCAAAAAACCAGGCCAACTGTCCCCAAGAGTTCTTTGATACTCATTCTTTCTCTTCTCCATACTTCCAGGGACGTTTCAACCTCAGCAAGCTGCACTCCAAAAGATCTTGGGTCAGAAGGAGTCAGAATATTGTCCTCACTCAATGCTATTGGTGGTACTTCCCACAGAACTCTGATGTTGAAAATGCCTGATATTGACTCTTAACAGGCTGAGATTGACCCCAGTTCCCTTCTGGAGATTCTTGCTATTCCCCTCTTCTTGTCTGAGAGTCCCACTAATCGCACAGTAGTCCAAATGTAAAGAGCGCTGCAGGCTAGGCTGGGGAGGGCAGGAAGAATTCCTCCTTAAATCTGTACCCTTGCTATGTGGCTGGCCTCATTCTAATAGAGGCCAACACCTTTGCTGTTTCTTCATTGTTCAACATTCTGCTTTGCATTTCTCCCAGCGCTAGAACTCCTTTCATTTAGACATTCCCTCATTTCTGGCAACATTGGAAAGCTAAACATTCTTTAAAAAGAGTTCAATGATAGAAATTTTTTTTTCTAGTTAGTTCTCATCAAAGTCAGATGACAGAAATGAGTGACATTAAAGGGAAACACTCCAACGTCAAGTAAGTGAGCATTACCCTTCTACTAATGTGGACTAGATCTTAGATTTGCAGCTCACCTGCAGAGATGACATCCCTGGCTACATCCTGGATTTATGCTTTTACCTTATACTTAAAGTCATTACAGTAAATAGTTATGCTTGAAAGAAAATTTTTATGGCACATTTGTTTAAAAACTGCTAAAGAGATTATCCACTTATTTTCTGCAAGTGTATCCTGTTTTTACTAGGGTCCAATAAGATAAAATCTCATCGGTTTTTTAAGAAATCCATGAAATTTGGTAGACCAGTCCTTGGCGGAACCAGAACCTTATTTTCTCATCTCCTTTTTCCTGGCCTGTGTCTTCCTCTCTCCATCTCTCTTCTCTTCATTTGATTAATTCTTCAATGTTTCCCATACAAAAGTCACAGAGTTTTATATAACAAAAGCTCTCAACAGAAAACTCCTTAGAAGCCACTCTTCTGTAGACCCATCTTGAACCCCACATGCCAGTTACTGAAGCCAGTGTACCAATGTAGGAGGCCTGGGTATGCTGAGCCATGTCTGCCCTTTTAGCTAGGAATTATTAGAGGACTAGGGGAAGGTGGTACAATGCGCAGGCTCTCACAAAGGCACATGGTAAAAGTAGAGAGCAGAGAGGAAGAGCTTGTATCTGTAAGGGAGATACAAGTCTGAGCAATCTGAACAACACACATTATATATACACACAATATAAAGTTCAACACTAGGAATAAATTAGAGTTAATGTCTCAGGTATCTTAATAGCTCTAACTTTTAAAGATGAAAACAGTACTTAGTAATTGATAACGGAGAATATTGTTTCTGCTACTTAACAGATATTTGGCATTCCTACCACATGAACATTGGTAGCAATTATGGAACACACAATCTGTTCTCTCATATAGCTAATATCACAGTGAGGGAGAAAACACTTCCAACAGCTGTCTTAGTTAGGGTTCCTATGGCTGTCATAAGTCATCATGACCAACAGTAACTTGAGGAAGAAGTGGTTGATTTCTTACAGTTTTCACAGGTCACACTCCATCCCTGAGGGGACTCAAGGTAAGTATTAGAGGCAGAAACTGAAACAAGCCATGGAGAAATGTTGCTCACTGGCTTACATCACATGGCTTCCTCAGCCAGCTTTCTTATACAATCCAGGAGTAAGAAGTGACATTGCCTACAGTGGGCTCAGCCCCCCCACATTAAAGATTAATCAAGAAAATTCCATGCAGACCTGCCTACAGGCCAGTCTTATGGAGGCCTTTTCTCAGGTAAACATCTTCTTCTCAGATATATCTATGTTTTTGTCACATTGACACAAAAAGATGAACATAGAAAGCATCAAAATGATAAAGATGATAAAATGATACTGGAAAATATTTGACAAAGATGAGTTGCTAATAGAGAGTTTATCAAGAATAATTTTTAAGACATATCTGAGTTGAGCTCCAGATAAAACCAGAACGTAAGCTACTAATCAATATAAGTAACAGTATCACAAGTGAAATGAGCAAAGTTGGAACATGTGTCTTGAAGGAAAAAATGTTTGGCATTCTTAGAGTGTAATAAGAAAACAGCTGTACCTAGAGTCAAGGGGCAACGGGAATCGAGTACTATAAAACCAGCCCAGACACACAACAGAGCTGAATGCATGGAAAGCACTTTTTAATGAAGTTAGCATCATTCATGCATCAGTGTAGAGCCCCAGCTCTCAAGACTCTCATTGATAAGAATGAATGTGTCAGTATCCTTGTGAGTCAAGCTTCTTTCCGCATCACAAAGGAGTTTTCTCTTTGATAGGTCCCACTATTCTGAACGAGTAAGACACAGTTACCAGGGAACTTACAATAGAGTCAAAACTCAGCAGCAGACACTGACCAACGGGGTCATATTTATGCTTATTTGTCGCATACTATATACGTTAGACTTTTTATTCTTTGTAACAAATTGTGAGGCTTTTAAGAATATCGGAAATGTAAATAAGAAATACCCAATTTAATAAAGATGGAAAAAGTATCAGAAATGAATGGACTGTATTTACATGATTCCTGCCTTACTTTCTGCCCCTCTGATGTTTCCCTTCCTACCTTCCCTTCTTCATTTATGACTGTTAATATTAAGTGTACACATATAGAACTTGTGTGGATGTATAACATACTGAGTACATTTAGTGTTGTATATGCATACGTGGGTATGGATATACAGGTAATCAGGTCTGATCTTCAAGTCCTGGACCAAAGGGAAACCGTGAGGGTTCTTTTCCCTGGAAATAAACCTACCTTTTCCTCTCTTGCAGCCAATAATTGACTGTAGCTCTACATATAGTGCAGAAAATTGTGAAATTCTACCCCCTCCACTGGAAATTTTACTGGTATGGTCATTATATGAGTCTTGTTTGGTACCAGGTCATTGAGTTCTCATGGATGCAACATTCCTGTCGTTCTAGAAGATACTTTGTTGCCCCAGAAATACTGGTCCTAAGGCTTTTACAGTCTTTCCACTCCCACTTATTTATGTGACCTGAGCTTTTGCATCTACTAATTGGGGCTGGATACTAAAGTATCCATTATTCTCTGAATGTTGACTGGCTGTGGACCTGTACTATAGTCTGTCAGCTGCAAAAAGAAGCTTCTTTAATAAAGGATGAGAAACACAGTTATCCATGATATAAGGACAAATGTTGAATATGTGTGTGTGTGTGTGTGTGTGTGTGTGTGTGTGTGTGTGTGTGTGTGATATATGACAGTAATAGTTTTTTCCTGTTGTTGAGCAGGCCTTTAGTCCAATTAGTCAGCTGTTGGTGACTCTCAAGACATGAGTACCATACTATCTTGTCAGTGCTGGCCATTATTGAATTCCACGGCTTTGTAGCTAAGGACTACTTTTCTCCTGGCAGCTTGCATAACATCTTTGGATGTGAAAACTATTACTCAAGGAAGAGCTTCCAGGTTAGTACCAAGTTGACTCCTCCAAGTCCCATAAGGTAATCAGGTCTGATCTTCAAGTCCTGGTTGTTGAACAAAGGCAATGGCAGTAGCCTATATTGTTTGAGAATCTCTTGAACTTAAGCAAAACTTGAAGGGATGTTGCCTGTTTTGCCACTGGAGCTTTGTTTATAAAATCTACAGCTCTTGTGGTATTATCACTCGGTGTGGTGAAACTCCACTAAAATTATAAATATATGCGCACATATAAATAATCCATAATTTTAAACGCTCTTTATGACATTTCTCTACAGCTTTCAAACACCTTTAGCAATTTCTCTCCTTTCTCATTCTCCCTTTGTATTGCCCCTCCCCCACTTCTCTGGCTCAGCCAAAGCATCTCCCCCTTTATAGCAGCTGAATCCTATGTTCACGCTTTCTAAAACACACTCTTGCCTTCCCTCACAGTCCCTTTCTACTTTCTTGACTCACATGGTAACCTCAGGTTATAAACTCAGGTAAAGGGGTTTGGAGCTTGAATACAAGAATGGAGGTGAGCACACATGTGTTTATTTTCTGGGTCCGCATTGCCTCAATCAGTGTACCATTTTCTAGCTCTCTCCATTTACCTGAAAATTTTATATATTTTTTTTGCCACTAAATAGGATTCTATGTGAACATACATAATTGTATCTGTCTATCTCACATTTTCAATATCCGTTCAAATGAAGGACACCTGGGTCATTTACCTTTCCATGCTGCCGGGAAGAGAGTGGTAGAGAACATGGCTGATCAAGTATCTGTGATGGAATAGAACATGGAGTCTTCCGGGCATGTGCCAAGAGGTGATATAGCTGGGTCATATGGTATATGTACTTTTACCTTCTTGAGAATTCACACTGATTTTCAGAATGGTTGCAATAGTTTGTCACTCGGTCAACAGTGGATGAGGGCTCCCCTTTCCCCACATCATCACCAGCTCTGGGTGTCAGTAGCTTTTGTGATCTTAGCCATTCTGAGTGGGAACAGATGAAATCTCAGAGCAGTGTGATTGCTACACTCTTTTAGATATTTCTTATTCATTTTAATTTCTTCTTCTGAGGATCCCCAGTTCACATCTGCCACCCATTATGTAAAAACAATATTTTTGATAGTGCCGTGTTTATTTAGTTTTATTTACTCGTTTGATTTGTGACATTTGCAACTTTTCATAAAAATTGTTCTTTTCTCTTGAGGATCAATCAGTGACCCCCATTGATTTATTTTTGTTTGGTTTGGTTTTGCTGAGACAGAGTCTTTCCATGTAGCTCGGGCTGACCTCAAACTCTCCCTGCCTCTACCTCCCTAGTACTACTGTGAGGATTTCTATCTTTGTATGTGCCGCCATGCCCAGCTGATTCCCAGCTGATTTTAACTTTGTTAGGAAATAAACCTGTCAGCTCGGCTCTTCATTACATAGATCACAAAGGATTGTTTGTAAGCAAGTGAAACTTTGGTTTAAAACTTAAATCACTGTGCTTGGTTTGTTTTGCTTTATTTTGAGCAGTAATTAATTACACTGGGTGTCTGTTCCAGATTCCTTTTTATAGGAACAGCTTTGCCTTGCAAGTTACTAAATTGTCAAGGTCAGGACAGTGATCATTACCCTGACTTTATACTGTGGGGGACGGAGGCTTTTGAAAGTGGTCCTTATACAGTCATCAATAGTTTTCAGACTATAAAACCAAGTGAACTTAAGTAAACACCCAACAAAGAGAGCACACACATTTCCTTTGACAAGTATTTCCCATGGCTATTGTTCAGGAATTCTTTTACACAAAAGTCCTGTTTGGGTTCAGTATTTTGTTCCACTTTATAAATTTTGGCAGAGAAGTCGCTCTGTAAAAATCACAAAATCCCTGGGTACCAAACAATCCCAAGCAGAGGGAACAATGCTGGGAAGATGACTGTTCCAGATTTCAAGACACACTCTAGAGTCATTTTATTGGGTCGTTTTCTTGGTGCTTTGGGTTTGTTGTTTGTTTGTTTGTTTGTTTGTTTAGTTCCTTTATACTCTAGACACTAATCCTATGACAGATGCATAACAAACAAAGATTTTCTCCCACTCTGTAGACTTTCCCTTTAACCAACCAGTTGTTTCCTTTGCTGGACAGAAACTTTTTAGTTTTATGACGGTTTCACTTTTATTTGTCAATTGTTGGCCTTAATTCCCGAGTAAGTGGAGCTCTATTCAGAAAGTCTCTTTTAGAACCTATATATCCTGTAGAGTTTTAGAGTTTTGGGTTTCATACTGAGAGCTCTGATTCACTTGGAGTGAATATTTTTTGTGCATGTGCAAGGTGATAGACACAGATATGGATCTAATTCCTTTCTCCTGCATGTGCATGGCCAATTTTCCAGGCTCCACATGTTGGAGATGCTGCCTTCCCTCCACCATGTGCTCTGACACTTTATCAAAAATGAAGTGGATTTTATTGCATTGCTCCTATTTGAGTATTATATTTTGATTTGTCGAGCTATATGTATTTCTGCCTTGTCAGGACCACACTCTTGTTCCCATAAGTCGGTAACATACCTTGAAATCTGGTATGACTAGCCCTCCAGCTACGCTCTCTTGGTTCAGGTTTCTGTGTAGGATAATACTTCATATGAAATTTATAAGTATGCAGTTTAAGTTTTTTTTTCTATTTCTGTGCAAACTGTCTTGGGATTTTGGGTAGGATTGCATTGATCTGTAAATTGCTTACAGTACAACTGTCATTTTCACAATATTAATTCCACCAGTCTATGAGCATGGAAGGTATTTCTTCTTTAAGTGTCTTCCTCAATTTCTTCAAAGACTTGACATTTTCATCGTAGATGTCTTGCCCTCCTCGTTTAGGTTTATTTCTGGATGTTTCCTTTTAGGATATTGTGAATGGGAGTTTTTCCATAACCTCTTTCTCAACATATCTATCTTTAGTATACAGGAAGGCTACTGATTTCTTTGAGTTACTCTTTGGATACCATGAAACTTTGCTGAAAGTGTCAATTATTTATAGCTGTCAGGTGACACTAGTGGGCTTCTTACACATAGTGTGGTACAGCGTCCACTTCTTTCCCCTATGGGTATGCCCTTGAATTCCCTTCCGTTTCGCTCTAGGCAGGCCTTCAAGCACTGTATAGAGAAGCAGTCGGAATAGTATCCTCTCCTGTCTCCTTCCTAATTGTAAGGTATTGCTTTGTTTTTAGTCATTTAGGATGATGTTGGCTGTGGGTTTGTCAAACATCGCTTTATTTTTTGCAGTAACCTCCCTCCACTTCCTACATTCTCTAAAATGTTTATCAAGAAGATTTTTTTAATTTGTCTAAGTCTTTATCTGCCTCTGTGGAAATGGTCATAGGATTCTAATCCTCAAGCCTACTCTATGATTTATTTACCTTATCAATTATGTGTGTTCGCCCATCTCTGATTGTTGTAGATGACTTTTTATAGATTCCGTATTATGTCTGCATGTATTTTATTGAGAATTTTTGCATACTTCACATACAAAAGTGAGTGTTGCTAAACATGTTTAGATGGCAAGGATTATCTCTTTCGATTTTGTTAAATAATCATGCGAAGTATGAGCTTTCACTGTGGCAGTTTTCACATACAGCTTGCTTTTGTTGTTTCTCAACTCCCTGACCTCTAGACCCATCTCCTTTCTCCCTTACATCTTATATAATCTTGACCATAGTAGAGGTGACATATACATGTCAATTGATTAAAGTAAAGCTTTTAGGCATCTGGTAGATTATCCTCTTAATAAAATTTTTGAATAGTTAAAATGTATTTCAAGACAGGGGCATTTATTGAGATGTAGGCCCCCGTACTTCTAGAGAAAAAAATTCTTCCAAAACAAAGTTGTACATGTTTATAAGACATGGTATCTTTTAAGAACCTGCAGAAATAATTAGACATTCTTCATAGGAAAAAAAGGAGAGAGATACCTCTTAAAGTGATGTACATTGGTTTTATCCATGACAGAACACTTGTCTAATGGAGACATGTTGAATTCATTTCACTGTTACGATTATCCAAATGGCAGGAGCAATCATTACTTGTGATTTTGGTAATTCATGTATCTTAACACTCTTTGGTTTGGTGTTGTTTAAACCAGCAATTTCTCTTGTTTATTGTGATGCCAAGTTTTAATGTCAACAGTATTTCTTTATCATCATAACATTAACATGAATTAAGCATTTAGAAAATTAAGCAGTTAGAAAATTTCTATGAGACACATAAAATACACACGATAATGTCATCTCGTGAGAGGACACTACACTCTGCTTTATTGGGCTTTTCCCTGCATAGTACTACTACAGAATTTAGAAGCAAAAGGTCACGTGACTCTTAAACCCTATGTGAAAAAAAATACAACATAATTTGCAGACAAGTAGTGTACACACCCTGAAGAAGAATGACCCAGTATGTGTTCTTAGTCTTCTATACTTTTTAACAGTAAAGTTTCTTAGAGTTTTTTTTTTAATTCAAAAGAAGAAACATGTGGGATATATTTGATGTTTTTTTGAAATCTCTAATAGTAGCAAATGTACTATGCTTTAAAGTTAAAATAAATAATAAAACAAAAAAGGTAAATCACATTGCCATTGTCCAAATAAAACAACACATCGAACACCAAATACTTAAATCAACCATCAGGACTGGATGGGAATGGAGTGTCAGAGTGCTGGAGTGTGGGCATAGGGAGAGCAAGTACTATATGGGAAGGATGTTGCTAACTTTGAAATGCACTGAAACTGGTGCAATACTTGGTATATGGTCAAAATAAGATCATAGGAAGTCTGTGGAGTATCCAAGAGCAATGGCAAAAGGCTATAATTTGAGGAAGGCTATGGAATGCCACTGGCCAACAACTCAAAAAGAAGAAATCCTGGCTTCAGGATTCTTTGTTTGTTTTTGCTAATACATGGTTTCTAACTGACATATTATTCTCTATTGTAGGTAATTCTATTTAAACTATTTTATATATGTATGGATACATATATAGGAAGCTTCTACAGTAATAGGTTTCCTCGTGGCTGTTTCAAATGGCCTATAGTGTTAGTTTCTCTCCCCTCATTTCGTCCTCAACTTTGCCTTCCCATTCTCAACTCATTTAATCCCTCTTCTTCCTATTTTCTTCTACTTTTTATATCACTGTGTTCTATTTCAACTTCCTTGAAACATATGAGAATCAAGGTGGAGAGAATCCGGAAGTATATTTACCACACAATCGATCTATAACACTTTGGGACTTATACCCAAATGGCTCTGGACCTCACCACAGAGACGACATTTATTTTTCCATATTCATTACAATAACCAGGGAATAGAAACCATCTAAATTTCCATCAGCTGATGGACAGACATTGAAAATGCTGTCTATTGATACAATGATATATTCCTCAATTCTTAAGAAAAAAATGAAATTGTAAAATTCAGGGATAAATGAACGGCACTGTAGGCAATCATACAGAGAATGCTAACCCAGGAAGACAAGCATCACATGTTCTGTCATATGTGGATGTCATCTTTGAACCTCTAGACATGTGGGTTCCAAGTAGAATACCCATAGGAAACTAGTAAGGAGGAATGGGAGCGGGGAGCCTCGCACTGGTGATTTTGGAAAGGTTATATTCCGAAACTGCTTCTAAATATTTGCTTCTACACATAGAAGAGTTCTGCCCTCAGGTTTGGTCAGAGAAGTTTCTTTCTACACTGGTTGACTATGAAATCAGAAACTCATATGTGATCAAAGTGATAAGTATAAATTACCCATGAATGCTTATTCCAAAACAGGGCAGTCATAACACCTCTGAGGCTCGGGAACATCACAGAAGAGGGCATGAAAAGAATTCAAGGTTCTGAAGATTAAAAAGGAGTGTGGTGAAACACTGTCTTCTAGAAACGGCTATAGCACTCAGAAACTCACAGAATTTGTGGCTACTGTCCCAAGACCTGGCCAAGACTGGCCATGTCTCTATCATGGATAGAAGCCCTATTCCTTATGAGAAGGTATACTTTGTATATCATCACATTCCTCAAAAATGTGGCCCCTGATATTGTGCTCTTGCTTAAGTGAATAATCTTTCACCCATGCCATGCAAACAGTCCATCCACAATATGTTACAAGAAAGAAAAATTAAAGGAAGAGGGGTAACTTTTGGGAAGAAGAACAAGTTCAGTGGGACCAGAAAGAAGATGGGAAGATAATGGGACATAAATATGATCAAAGTGGTTTTTATACGTAAAAACTTATGAGAGAAAAAATATATTACTAGAATAGTAATTTTGATTTCTAACTGTGTTTTATTATTTCCTTTTCTTTTTATTATATTTTTAAACTTTCTGAAATGCTAAAACCTTACCATTGCTTATTATTTTTTGTAACTAATGACATTTCTAAACTTATTAAGCATAAGCATTCATTAACAGTTCTGAGATACACTTTATGAGCTCTAAGTAGTCCTGAATTAGTTTTAGTTCAAACAATGGTCATGAATGGGTATTAAATTTTAAATACCTCTCTTCGCTTCTTAAGAAACATTTTGTCCTATGATCTGTTTATTCTGATTATCCCATTATTAGATACCATCTTCTCTCTCATTCACTTACATGTAAATCTTATTTGCTGACATGGTGTCCATCATCAATCGATTCCATGTAACAGTTTAACATTTGTTTTCTTAAAACTAATCCATACGTTCTTTCACAAACATATGCCCGATTTGCATTCACATGTTGTATCATTTGATACAAGGTCTGTCTGGCTCCAAAGTCATGGCAGTTGCCCTCTGTTGCATGCGCCACTGACACTACCAGTGATGAAAGGAAACTATTCTATATGATATTTTTGAGACCCTGCCTCTCTGAGGTCCCACATCCTACTCGATCAATTTATAATGAATGAGGTAGATATTTGACCATGATTATGCCTCGCACATTTCATTATTTTGACTAATCTAGAACATTACAACCAGATGTGCTTGGAGGAAATTAGTTCTAGGGGGAAGCTTGACAAGTAAGACAAAAACCGTAAAATAGCCTCAGCTGAGGGGAGTGAATGAGATGGCAAGTGCCAGAGACACTGGGGCCCAGTTCTTTGAGCTGAGTTGACAATCTGCCACAATGACTTTCTTTGGTCATTTAAATTTCCATTCCCTCTGGCATGGTAGTAAAGAACTGGGTTTCTGTTGTAGCGGTTTACAACGGGATACATGTGACAACCCTTGATCACTGTCCAGTCAGGCACTCATGCTGAAGGCATGAGACTCAGCCCTGTTTCTGTCCTCTTTCTAGCTTTCATACTTAATCACTCATGAGATCTTATTACTACCACATTAAAACACGCTGTCCCCTGTGTTATTGTAATATGCTGTTGATATGCTAAAGTTTTCAATCTCATTTGTTTTGCTCTATGCTGTGTGAGTATATCTTGCATAGATGTGTTAGAAGAGGTTTTCTACAATATGAATCTAACATACAGATATCTACTTCCTCCCTAAAACCCTTTGTGGTTTTAGATACCTGAGAGATGAAGTTCAAGATCATTAACGGTTAACCCTGAAACCAGTTAGGATTTGGCACCAGAATATGAAACCTCACTGTTGATCATTGTCTCTTATTACGTACGTTTATTCTGTAACTTGCCATTGTCCTAAACTGTATGTTTCAGCAATGCAAAATTTCTTATAGATTCTCTCACAGTCCTCTTAATTTTCTTGCTTGCAATCCCTGCCTGTATGTCAATGAGTTTTTCCTTAACTTCAAGCATTTTCTTCTTTCCAAGAAGTGGTGTGACACCGAGGGATGAGCTCTCTGATAGGTTGTGCGATGCCAAACGGTCATCCCTGAGCATTTGGCCATACAAGCCTCACTAAGGTGAGTTGTACTTATGAATTTATATGCATATTACATGTAACAAGAACAAACAATATGAATCCGTGAATTTGAAGAGCAGTTGGGACAGGGGAGCAGTTAGATGAAGGAGAGGAGGGGACAAACAACATAAACACAGTTGTCATGCACTAAATTCTAAAAGAAAGCCAACCTTACCCTTTAGACTCAGTACTGATGTCTAGAGGCCAGCTGTGCACCAGACAAGACAATGGCGTTTGGAGTGGTATTGATTTCGGTTACAGAGGCAGCAACTGAGAGCTGAAGAATGGAGCCAATAGCAAGAAAGGCTAACACTCCCAGATGCTGTTCCTTTTTCAGCTTTACAGAGGACAAACAGGGAACAAGCACCTTTGATAGTTTGTCCAAAATAACACAGCGAAATGTCGATCTCAAATGCTCATACTTTAGAAGCCCTGCAGTTAGCTGTCATGTGACTTGTTGACTTTCAGAGGCTAAAACCCAGAGATAGTAACAGAAGGGGGGGGGGAATCTAGTTTGTCAGAAATAACAGATTTGCTTTGTTTTCTTAAGCTTATTTATTTATAACTGTATTTCTCTATGGATTGATTTATCTAGACATCACAAATGATTCTTGAGATTAGGTGCGGAAAGGCCCTTGAAGAGTAGGCATGTGGTGGGTAACTCTGTATGGACCTACACTCGTCAGTATCTCTTCTGTAATCCCCTTTTCCGAGCTTACATTCATGGCGGTTGTGGTTAGAATATAAAAGTTTCAACACATATATTCATTCCGAAAAGAAAGATCTAGTGGCATAAGGACTAGAAAAAGACTGAAAAGAAAAAAAGAAGCCAGGAGCAATAGGAAGCGAGGAAACTTGAAAGAAAAGTGAACCCCAAAGGAGGGAAACCTGGGTACTCACTCAGCACTAAAGGCAGGGGAAAGTGGGGTGCCCTCCTAGCCTGTTTTTTTTGTTGCTATGATAACAGTGACCAAAAACAACCTGCAGAAGAAAGGTTCTGTTTCATCTTATAACTTCCGGGTCGCACTCCATCATCACTAAGGGAAGCCGGGGAAGGTTCTCAAGGCAGGAATTGAAGCAGAGGCCATGGAGGAGGCTGCTTACTGCCCTGCTCACTTTGCTTCTTTGTGATACCCAGAGATGGCACCAACCACAGTGGTTTGAGCTCTCCCACTTCAATGATTAATCAAGAAAATGCCACTGAATACCTGCCTTCGGGCCAATTTAATGGAGGAAATATTTCAATTGAGTCTCTGTCTCCCCACATGACTTAAGTTTGTCTCTGGCTTACAAAAGCTAAGCAGCACAAACAAGGAGTTTGTACCACGATCCGTTTCATTGTGGTGCAGTTGGATGCATCTTGTAGGGACTGTAAGATACGAATAGCTTCTAGAAAGACAGCTGTCTGTTCAGAGACGGGGTGATAGATACAAGCTCTTGCAGGTTAATAGGTCCACACCCTAATATAGCTATGCACTGATCCTGAAGGTCATTTATCAGCATTATCAGATATATAACCGCTTCTGTTATTTGATTTCTTGATCATGCGAATGGGTAAACAATGAAGGAGAAAGCAGGAGGCTCTTGATCCAGCACGGAGGGCAAGCGGGGAGTGGGGGGAGGTGATTTAAGGAGACAGGGGATGAGAAGGAAGCAGTCATTTGCCACTGTTTGCTGATTTTCACTGGCCAAGTGGAACCAATGTAACAGCGAACAAATTATAAAACCCACGTGTAAACAACGAGCACAGAGGGCCGCTCGGGCCCTTTCGTCGATGCAGGTGCATATTCGTATTCTGGTACCATTGGGAAATAAAACGCTATTCTGTATTCAAATGACATTAAGTTATTTACAACTAGATCTGGAAGTTTCATATTTATCATCATGAAGTTTAAAGCCAAATGTCCCTTGTTCAGGAGCACCAAAGATTAACAGATTAGAATGTTTTCCACATGTCCATTTTTACTATCAAGAGAATTTTAAAGAAGTTTTCCAGCTTCCGCAGCTGAACCAGATGTCAGTGGATTTCCACAGAGAGATGAAATTGGCAGAGTAGCCTTCTCATAACCCCAGGGTTGTTTTATCGGGGGTCAGTTTAATGTCTAGGAGCCATTTGTTGCTGAAGGCTATAAAGTTTTGGGGTCTGATCTGCCACAATTAAAGGGAAAAAAATCTGCTGACTTGCGAAACCAGCAGTATTTCTTACAACTTTTCTCACACAGGGCTGTAATTGACGCTGATGTTGGTGTAAGAACAGTAAAAGGTCTCGTTTCCACTGCATGTTTCCAGTCTCTTGTTTCAGAAACATCAGCACAGAATATTTCATCAGCCACAGATTTTGTTGTGCAAACATGTCCAGGGGGCTCTATTTACTCGATTGGTCCCTTCACTGTGTTCTCAAATGACTGAAAGATCCAGTGGATACTGACTAAAATACATTTCAGGGTAAAAAAAATAATGTTTTATTAGATTTTAATTGATAGTTTGGTTCAGAAATCATGGCCAGAAGTCTAGATGGGGTTATAATGACATACCTTAACCTCTTCTATCAAGAACTCTTAAACTCCTGTCCCTATAATTGTGAAAACATTTTAAAATAAATGCACACTTTTAAACATAACTGTATCAAGCTACTTCTACTCCCTTTGAATAAATGAAGCATTATTAATACTTTGGATTTTCCTGCAAGCTCTGTTTGGTCATTTACCCTTCTCCTCCAGAAAATTCTAGAAATCATTTCGTGTGTTTGTATAATGTATCACAATTTGAAATATTTGAATTTTGTCTTGTTTAAACCTTTATAGATTGAAGATATCCCTTTCATGTTCCTTTCATGTTTCCCCTTCAGCTCATTTATTTCTCCTTGATCATGTTCAGTTGCTGATAATCCTGACTAAGGCATCTTCACTTCTGTTAATGTGGGACTGTCTTGTCTTCTCGCAGCTCCTTTGAACTATTTCTTTGATTCTGTCTATGTGCCCACAGTCCTAGTCCTTCTCACACTGTCTAGGTCTGCTCTGAAGGTAAACACTTTAGGAGTCATACCTAAGTCTGACTTGGTGACTTTTACATCTCCATGGTTACATTACAATATTTACGTTACTATGGCAACCGTAGAATCTGCTTTAAGAAATGACACAGATTTTATTGATTTTTGCATTGAATAATAAGGTCATCTTAGTGAAAACTGTCAATCACTAAGTCTTCCAAACAGAAATTTAATCTTACCATTTATCTAAATCTCAGTTCCCTACATACTGGCCATCTTGCTTTTCGTGGAAAATGAAAAGTTTATTGCAAGACTAATGCCACTTTTTGGAATTTTCATGATAATATAATCATAAATTCATTACTTCATCTTATAATGATATTTGCTGTTGAGAATATCCACATGTGGACCTGGAGAGATGGCTCAGTGGTTAAGAGCACTGGCTGCTCTTCCAGAGGTCCTGAGCTCAAATCCCAGCAACCACATGGTGGCTCACAGCCATCTACCATGTGATCTAATGCACTCTTCTAGCATGCGGTGTACATGCAGATAAAGCACTCACACATAAATATTTAAAACGTAGTATCCATATAATATTATGAGCTTTTATTTGCTGTGCTTGTGTACTGCAATTTTGTTATATTTTGGTTTTAGTAGTTTTCCTAAAGTCTCTTTGGAGGCTTTGAATATACAATTAGGATATCTGGAATGATAATTATTTTACTTTACCTTTTTCCTGTCTATGTCTTATACTTCTGTTCTGGTTAGAATCTCCTACATTGTTAGTAATCTCAATGATTCTTTTTTCTTTGTTTTCATTATTTTTTTCATACTCTATACGTTGAGCATATCTATCCCATCTACTCCCAGATCTCCTTCATGGCCATAGACACACACCCAATTTCATGCTCTCTCTCTCTCTCTCTCTCTCTCTCTCTCTCTCTCTCTCTCTCTTAAACACAAAACAAAAATGAAAATCATAACAAACAAAAACGTGTAAGACAAAAGCAAAACAAAACAAAAAACAGTCTCCCTCCCTCCCCCAAAAACACATGGAGTAGTTCTGCGTTGGACAGCTACTTCCGGCCATAATTGCTCTGGCTTGTGGATGATATACCCAGTGACACTCCACTGGAGAAAATTGATTTTCCTTTCTTATATCAATTGCAGATAAATTCTCGGTTAGGAGTGAAAAGAATGTAAATGATTTCCCAAGTCATTTGAGATGATCATAAATCTGTTTTCCTTTATTGTATTGATATATTATGCTGTCTGATTTCTGATTATTTCTACTGATCTATCTAAAAATATAAAATGGTTGTAAGAGTCAGAATACCAGAATGCCTTCTGAAACAATCTTTCCTAGAAATGGCTACATAAACCAGACCTGAACAATTGCAATATCAATAGACAGGCCAATGTGGAAGAACAAAAATATGGCATGGGGTCCCTATTCTAAACAAAGAAATACAGGCAAGTAAAGACTGCTGAGAGATGAAGAATTAGCTTTTCCAAGGATGAGTGCCTTAATTGACTACCCAATACAAAATGGTCAGTCCTGAAACCATATGCATACAAACAACACTTTAAATGGAATCCCCAGGTTGTATTTATATATTTATGTGTGTGTGCCTGTCCAAGAGAGGTTGAAAGGGAAAATGGAGGGGGAAATAACAGGGTGGGGGGATACGGGGAGGGAATTGCCCTCTCAGAGGTGAAGGGTCAGGGTATGGGAGAAGGAACTCTACTTGGGGGAGCATGAGGGGGACAACATTTTGGGATGTAAACAAATAAATAAACACATACATTTAAAATAAATACATGGGTAATGAACTGAAGCGTTCAATGCCTCATGACTGCATAAATATCACCTCACATTGGGGTTTCGGCAACAGTGACTGCTTCTAAAGTAACTACTTTCTTGTCAGGTCTGGTGACATGGGTCAATCAATAGAGTGGACCAGGATTTGAATTTAGATCCCTAGCACCACATAAACTCTAGGCATAGCAGTGGTGCCTCTCTGTGTGACCACAGTGCTAAAATCTAACTTAATGGCCTGCAGGCTCTGAACTATCCTGTATCAAAAATACGTGGAGAGCAAGCGAGGGAGATAAATGAGAGCGAAAGATGACTAAGAGGACTGCAGTCTTCCACCAGTGTGTGTGTGTGTGTGTGTGTGTGTGTGTGTGTGTGTGTGTGTGTGTGTGTGTGTGTGTGTGTGCGCGCGTGCACGCGCACATATACACATATACAAACATATAACACACACACAAACAGAGACATACACACATAGAGAAGACAGGCAGAGGGAGGGAAAAAGTGAGGTGGGGACAGAGGAAGGGATGGAGAGAAAGAAGATTATCTAGGAAACACCTTACATGTGGCTTATTTTTCAATGATATAAGACAAATTTCAAATCTTTAGTGGGGAAGAAATTCAGCCCAATTTCATTGACTTTTCTGATGTAGAAATCATGTTCAGCTAATTAACACTAGACCATGCTTCATTCAGACAAGCTTGCAATGGCTGAAAGGGGATTCCACATCAGACTCTTTCTGTGCTAAATGGATATGTTTACTATACTTAGGGGAAAGTGTGCCTCGGGGATATCATTCCTCACTAGTATCTTCCTACTAAATGTAGATCACATCCCTTATCAAAGAAGTTTCTTTTGTAGGAGAGTGTTACAAATACAACCACAGTACAACCCTGCACCTGAGACTCGGGGAACATTCTGGAAGAGACAGTAGAAATGTGGTAAGAACCAAAAGACCAGGAAGTCTTGTGTGAGGCTATAACAAACCTGCCTACCCAAGGCCTAAACCATTCCAACGCTGGTTGATATCCCAGTGTAGGTGGGGCCCCACCTCCAGACCAACATCGCTATTAACTGCTGAGAGTAGAAGTCACTCTACCCCAGGATGAGCTTCTGATTTGTTATCCAATATCAAGTAATTGGCCCAGAAAACACATGGAAGCCACACTGAATGGTCTCAGGCTTGCATTTTTATGTTTATTGGACTGACATCTTGGTAATAAAAATGATTTACTCTGTGGAAGGGTAAAAATCTGTGCTTTCTTGGATTAATCTAATGTTATCCTTTTGAAGTCATGCTGTCTTTTCTTACACCTCAAGCATATACTAATACTCTGTGTTCCACATTATTTTCAGGAAGTTTTCCAATATGTCTGTGTAGAAAAGAAGCAAGTGCTGGAGAATTTGCCCAGTAGTTGAGAACTTTGGCTGCTGGTTCAGGGGACCAGGATTAGATTCCCAAGACCCACATGGAAGGGCACATCTGTGTATAACTGCAGTTGCAGGGAATCAGATGACCTCTGTTGACCTCAGGGGACGCCAGTCATGCACATGGGGTACACAGATAGGCAGGCAAAACCCTCACGAATGAAAAAAAATAAAATAAGACAAAAAAGTAAATTAATTTACAGAACAGAACATCTATTCTGTGGGCTCTGACTTTCAATAGAAAAGAGTAAGTATGGGTTATGTAAACAAATGTCTCCTTCCAGAGTGCTTACTAAAGTAAAAACATATTCAAACTCATGAGCCTTATTTAGTTATCTATAGTTACAGTGAGAGAAATGAAAAGGAAACTAATATTCAAGCACACCCTTTAAACCTCTTTTTTTTTAACCTCATAAAATTAGTCTTAAAAATATTTCCCACTTCCTCAGGGAAAGGTTTTTCCCCCAAGAAATTGCTCAAGGTGAAAACATGCTTAATATAAATACGTTTAATGTTTTATTTATGGATAAGCTAAGCTGATCTTAGAATCTCTTAGCTTCATTATTTGGATAATTTTCTCATATTTTTTTCATAGGTTGACAAACCATTTTCAATCCTGATTTGAAGAGGTGAAAGTGATTAGCAATATTAGAAAATGTCCTTAGAGTACAAAGAGCAGACTTATTCAACAGCACCAGGAAAGACCAAATTCAAAGCAGAAAGTCAGTAGTCAGAGAGTTCAGTAATTGCAAGTCATACACTCTGGAGTCCCTCCCTGGAAGCAGCCAAATGTTTCCAGTTGTCTATAAATCTCTTCATCATGGAATGGACTCTACAGTACAAATTATTTGTGTCAACTGTGATGAATTATTGTATGTTGTTCACTGAACTAAAAATATTTACTGAATACCTTCTGTGACAATCTGTATCCTGATAGATACACAGAAAAGCACTATGAGGCACACTCATTTTTAAAGTATCACTTTTATTTAGGTGTGTGTGTGTGTGTGTGTGTGTGTGTGTGTGTGTGTGTGTGACATGTGAGTATAGCACACATATGTGCAGGTGCTAGTGGTTCCCAGGACCTGGAGCTACAGATGGTTGTGAGGCATCAAACAGAACCCAGGTTCCCTGTAAGAGCACCAAATGCTTATAAGCGTCAAGTTATCTCTCCAGCTACATGGCTTTCTTCAGGAATATTTTCACTTGATTATATAGATGTGAAAATCATAGTAATGTGCTTATGCAATAATCAAGATTTAACCCAGCTTATCAATTTAAGTTACATTGACTTAATTTTTAAATATGTACAAATGCAATAAGGGCCTACTAATTTGTTTCCATATTACTTTTGTATAGTTTTGTCTAGTTCTGGGTTACTATACATGATTACTCAGGAAACATGGAGATTGTAGCAGCTTGTACAATCCTGGTCCTAGGTATAATTTTGTTTTGTTTTGTTTTTACCAATTAAACAATGTGGAAACCTCACTTGGCACCATATCCTGTAATTGCAGCACTACAGAGGTGGGGGCAGGAGGATAAGGAATTCCAGATAATCTTAGAATATTTCAGAAGTTTGAGGCTAGATCCTAGTACTCAGGTGCCTGGTAGCATATTACTGGAATTCCAGCACTGGGAGAGAGGAGATGGGTAAATCCCTGGGATTCAGTGGCCAACCAGTTCCAGGGTGAGCTGCAGTTCCTTGTGAAAGATCCTGTCTCAAAAACCAAGTACCCAAAGACTACATGGACTGACCCAGGGCTCCAACTGCATATGTAGCAGAGAATAGCCTTGTTGGGGCACCAGTGGAAGGAGAAGCCCTTGGTCCTGCCAAGGTTGGACCCCCAGTGCAGGGGAATATGGGGAAAGGGTAGTAAGGGGGATGTATGGGGGAAATACCCATATGGGGGAGGAGAGAGGATGGGGGCTTATGGACAGGAAACCGGAAAGGGGAATAACATACATTTGAAATGTAAGTAAAGAAATACATCTAATAAAAAAAATTTTAAAAATAATGGGGGGATGCTGGAAAGTCAACCCGGGGCCCCATAGTCTAAATGTACTTACTGCTAAGCCTGGTCAATTATCTCTGCTCAATAAAGAAGCATCTCACTGCATTCTGAGACGACAGTGGAAAAATAAAAAACCAAGGTATAAAACAAGAACATAGGAGGTAGTTTGTTATAGCCCTGTTTAGGAGACTAATAATGCCACATGGAAATTCAATCCTCTCATACCTAATTTCTTCAAGACTTTTACTACAAATGGGGATATATTTTGTATCTTCTGAGCCATCACTGAATCTTTGGCTTAAAACCAACTTAATGGTGGTATACAATTGTTTCATTGTTATAGTGAATCAAATTTCCAAATATTTCATTGAAATTCTTTGTATCTATTTCATTAATATAAATTGTTTCTTCTTTCTGTTTGTCATTATCACTATTTTCTTTTCTTTTGGAGTTTTGAGAACTTTTTCCTGGAAAAAATTATATTGGAGTTGGTTCTCTGGAGATCTGGTAGAATTTGGCAGTGTATCTATCTGTTCCAGGAAGAGACTTGTTGCGAAGTTTTTCATTATTACTTTAGCCTCATTATTTGTTAGTGACTGTGTTTGGTCATCTGCATTCTCTGGGTTCATTTTAAGTAGGTCATGTGTGTTTAAAAATTCATCTGCATCTTTATGCTTCTCAACTTGTTGAAATAGTCCAAATTCTTCCCTAATTATCCTTTAACTTTCGAAAATCTGTATAATATCCTACTTTTTCCCTCTGATTTTATTGTTTTCTTTTGGTTAGTTAGACCTTTCATCAACTTTGTTATTTTCAAAGAGCAAACTTTGTCTTGCTTGATCTTCTGTATTATTCTTTAAGTGTGTTTATTAATGTCTGCTCTGATCATCATTAGTTCTCTACATCTATTGAATTACTGTTTGGCTAGTTTTTGTCTAATTATTCTTTTTTTAGACCAAGAGTACATCACTAGTTTGTGATTTGAGATCCTTTTGTTTAATATGCCAAACACAGAGATAAGGATTTCCGACTTATAACTGCCTTAATTGTGACCCATAGTTATTCATAACTCAACTTTTCATTTTAATTTAATGCTGAGATTTTTTAAAGTATCATTTCTCTCCTGGTTATATTACTATCCAACCAATTATCCACAAATATATTGTCCAATCTCTCTGTTTTCTTTTTGTCTATCTGTCCTTCTAATAGGATTTATTCTTACCGAGCTTTCCTGGGTGTCAACCTCTCTCTTCTCCTCTCTCTCTCTCTCTCTCTCTCTCTCTCTCTCTCTCTCTCTCTCTCTCTCTCTTTTCCTCTCCATCCCCCCTCTCTCTGTTTTCTG
The DNA here is from genome assembly GCF_011064425.1 of Rattus rattus. NCBI lineage: Eukaryota > Metazoa > Chordata > Mammalia > Rodentia > Muridae > Rattus > Rattus rattus. Next base: position 70,349,431 of record NC_046161.1, on the reverse strand, counting down.
TATTGTTGACTTATGTGTTGGTCATTAATTATTTTAGCTTTTTTTCTTTTAATAATAGAATACCTTTATTTTCTCCTCCAGCTTTTAAAGTTAATTTTCTGGGTACAGCAATGGTGACTGGAAGCCTTGCTATTCAGTAGTCTCTTTTTCCTTTGCCTGAGAGTTCCTGGTGCAGTTTGGTGCTATCTGATAGATTTCTCATGACATTACTCATGTCTCAGAGCTCTCTATACCTTTCCTTGGCTGTGCACTTAGAATTTTAACCATGAGATGGTATGGAGGAGGTTCTCCTGGTCCTTTTTCAGTTGGAGGTCCATAATTGTCCTTTACTTAAATGCCCCCCTAAGGAATTTTCCTGTTCTTTCTCGGTGACTTTCTATCTCTCTATGACGTGTAGCTGTTCTGCCACCTCCTTCCCAACTTCTGCAGCCGTTTCTCTCTTTCTCCTCCCGTAACGTGGGATCTCCTTTGGCACAGAGGAAGCTCCTCGTTCACGATCTTACGGCAGAAGTCCCCTGCATCCTCCTCTTGCTGGTAGATCTATTTTACTTAGCTGTTTTAAATGTATCAGATAAGTGAACAATGTCTAATGCATGTAATTACAAAATATATTTGCTGCCTAATGCTGTGAACTACGGTTCTATTCATAAAGAAGATCCATGCTAAATGTTCATGTGGTCGGCTAAGGCAGTAACTACAGTGACTGTCACGAGTTTGCCAACTGCAACCATTCTCAAGGAATTCTTCTGGAAATTCTGTGACTTGTCTCAATTTTGCACAATTACACCCTTTGTAACAAGTACGAAGTGAAAAACAGAAAGGCTTGGCTAGGTAGTAGTGGAAATTGTTTTAAATCCTCTTTGAAAGCCATATAAACCAATTACATTAAGAAAAACTTGTAGTTTGGTGGCATTTTAACATGGTTTAGTAAGAGTCTACATAAAACCATGAATGCTTTTGATGTAAAAATTAGGTTAATAATTTAGTCTCTCTAAAAGAGAATAATAAACATATGGAAAGCATTATAAAGAAAGGCACACTAGCTAGAGGTCTATTAAATTCAAGGGGAAGAAAGCACGTAGTATTTCTTCATGAGAAACGCTGGGCTTTCTGCTTTGTTTCCGTGCTAGCAATTAGCATGGAACTGCTATTTGCAGCATTGGGTCTAATTTGTTTTACCCTGCTTTATCCAATTATGAAGGCTCAAAACATTTTAATGGAGAAAAATGAGCAATTGTTTTATATTAAGTAGATTAACCAATTTGTTAAACTGGTGTTTTATTTGGGGATTTGGGGAATATGAAACAGGGTAAAACTCGGCTTTTGCATAAACTTGGAGACAAGTATGTAGGGCCGTGTATGTTTCTTCCATCACTAAAGTGTTGTGCACTTTATCACCTCGTTCTCTTAGTCTATTGATTTTGTGGAGGTATAAATATCCCATACTTACATCTATAATCAGAATATTTTCTCTATATTAAAAGTATCTGATAACTATGAATTATTGATGTCCACATACCCAAGTGGTCCTATGAGTTACATGTTTAAGTAATTAGAAAAACACAATAAAACTTGAAAATCCAAGAAAGGTCCCTGTACTAGCTGACTGGATGTGCTTTCCAGACTGAAGGGGACATTTCGTTTATAACTCCCATTTATTTCCTCCCACTGCAGCCAAGCTTCTGTGTATTACATGTCTCCTTGCCTTAATAGTAACTTCTAGTTTGGAACACTACAAGCTGTTTCTCCTCCCCTAAATGAAAGCAAATGATAGCCACTCTACATACACCACAAATTTTACTAGAAACCACTTCAAAGATTCCATTAAAATGCAGTACGGCCACTGCTTCCTGAAGCCAAGGTTAGCCATGATCCTAATGAAGCTGGGTTCTCTCATTTCCCCTACATTGAAACATTAAGGCTTTTCCCCAAAAAATTCTTCTTATCTAAATTTAAACCTGCTTGCTTCATTGTTGTTGCTGCCATTTCTATTAAAAGGTGGGGTTAGAAATGGTCTCTGGTAGGCTTGCCTTTATCCAGGACTATTAGAGACTAGGGCCTACATGTGTCTACAGTGACATTCCAAAGCCATACCCAGCTGTCTTCAATGGAATTAGAATTATAAAAGACTTAAAGGTAGTGTGAAATATTTACAGTTTTTAGAACGTGTCTTACCGAACTGTGCAACCCAAAGCCACACTGACACACGTGTAAGAAATAAATAGCTAAGATTTCGAAGCACAAGTGACCTTTGCCCATCTCTGCTTTTGGTCATTTTTTCAATTGTTTACTTACAGTGGGCTCTCAGTCCTCATAACATGTTTTCAAATATACAAGTTGCTGTGACACTTTTTAACCCATGTGTTTAAAATGAAACCTTAAAGCGCATAGATAATATGGAGCTGGAAGAATACCACTGCTTTCTCAGGCGACCATCTTGCCTCCCTCCTGCCTTCTTCCTGTCCGTACTTTGCATAGAGATTGTATATATGGGAAAGGATACAACAGAAAATATGATCACAGGTTCTTAGAGTTTTTATGAACTCCCAAAGGAACTGATGAAGACTATAATAATCACCTCTTCCCTGATTCTTCCCTAACACAAACACACACACACACACACACACACACACACACACACACACACAATTTGTGAAGAGTTTAGTGTAAATTTAAACTTAGCATTCCTTCAGAACAGACATTATTGGAAAGACTGACCTGCAACTATCTTAAAGTAATTCATTTGGTTCGTCTTTGAGATTCAATGGAAAGCAAACTCTTAACTCAGAGAAATGCAATGAAATATGAAAATTTTGATGTATAAAGAGACATTTTCTATTTTCCATTTATAATCAATGTCATAAAAAACAAACATGCTTATCTTCCTTGGATGGGGTAAATTCTGTTATTGTTGTTATTGTTTGTTGTGTTGTTATTGTTGCTGTTGTTGTAATTGTTATTGTTGTTTGTGATGGTTTGATATGCTTGGTTCAGGGAGTAGCACTATTGGGATATATGGCCTTGTTGGAGTAGGTGTGTCACTGAAGGCTTAAAACCTTCACCCTAGCTGCCTGGAAGTCAGTCTTCTACTAGCTGCCTTCAGATGAAGATGTAGAACTCTCAGCTCCTCCTATACCATGCCTGCCTGGATGCTTCCATGTTCCTACCTTGATGTTACTGGACTAAACCTCTGAACTTGTAAGCCAGTCCCAATTAAATGTTGTCCTTTATAAGATTTGTCTTGGTCGTGTGTGTGTTCACAGCAGTAAAACCCTAAGACAGAAGTTGGAACCAGGAATGGGGTATTTCTGTGATAGGCCTGACCATGTTTTTCTTTGGAAGACTGTGGATTTGGGAACTTTGGGTTTGGAAAGCCATGGAATACTTTAAGTGGAGCTTAATGGGCCAACATAGTAGGAATATGGAAGACAGTGAAACTAAGGGTCATTTTAACTGTGTAAGCCTGCTGGCCTAAGAGGTATCAGTGGAAAAGAACTTTAATATGTGGTCAAGAGACTGTTTTTGTGATGTTTTGGTGAAGGACGTGGCTGCTTTTTGCCAGTGTCTGAAGATGCTACCTGAGGCTAAGAAAAAGAGATGTATATTAATTGCATTGACAAAGGAAATCTCAGAAACACCCATTATAGACTGTATTCTCTAGTTAAGTCTCATGAAGAGCATTTTAAACAAGCATAGCAAACTGAGAAAGGAAAAATATAAAATATATTGTTTGAGTAATAAAAGGGCACCAGGAAGTGAAATGGAGCTGAATCCTGTGAGAGAGAAGATGAAGGAAATAGTAACTTTGGGGCAAGATTTCACCCAGATAAATTTAGATCAAGGCAGGGCAGTAAAAGCCTTTAATCCTAGGAGGCAAAGACAAACAGATCTCTGGGTTCAAGGCCAGCTTAGAACAGAGCAAGTTCTAGGTAAAGAAAAACTTAAATCCAGGTTTGGTGGCCCACAGCTTTAATCCCAGTGCTTAGGAGACAGGCATGCAGAGCTTTTGAGTTCAAAGTCGGTCTACAGAGCCAAGTTCCAGGACAGCCAAGCTTAGGCAGCGAAGAAACTGGAAAAGGGGAAGCTAGTGATCATGTAATAGAACAAGGGGGCCATGTTCCAGCTCCAGCAAGCAGCAGAACTCGCAGCTTTGGCCATGTGGCTCTGGGTTTAGAGTCCAGAATAGAAGGGACTACTGGGGCAATTGATTCTAAGAAATTAGTGGTTATTAAGAACAGACCAGCATCAGTGACAGGAAATCTTCTGGGAAGTGTTTTCTGGGAACACAAGGAAGCTACATTCCAGAAATAGCCAAGGTTGTACCTCATGCTGCAGATGTACTTGGAAATGTATAAGAGTCACGCAGGTGGTACTCATTTTAAAGGGATGAAGAGGTTATGGAGAACAGCTGAGGCTTGGCACTGTGACAAGCCATGGAAAGCAATTGGTAGAAGGGTAGCCTCAGTTGCAGTTGATGGCCCAGGAGTGAAGGGATCATGCAAAAGATTTGAGGCCTGGCACCATGAGGGGAGCCTATAAGAGGCTATTGGTGAAGCCGAGTTGCAACAGAAGACCCCAGTATATTGGAGATGCCAGTATCATGGGATGATCATCAAGAACAGCACCAGCAGTGGAGTGGATCAACCTGAGCTTAGAGTACTACAGAGGGCGGAGCTGGAGAAGTGATGCCAGCCCTTTGGAGGAGCCCAGAAGATTATGTGTGGATCCCAAACATTGAAACAAGGAGTTGTAACACTGAAGTTGCCTTGGAGATCCCAAGATTTTTGAGATGCCAGAGCCATAGAAATGATGCTAACAAGGACTTCAAACACCCCAGGAAAAGAAGTCTGTGGCAGTCAACAAAGATGAAAAAGAAGTTGGAGATCTGAAGACCACTTTGACATCAGACACGGAGATGCAGAGTTTAGAGTTAGCTCAGCTGGTTTCCTGTCTTGCTTTGTGAATTACAGTTAAGTGACTGAATAAATCTCAAAAGAGACTTTGAACTCTGGACTTTTGACATTGTTAAGACTGCTATAGACTATGGGGACTTTGGAAGTCGAACTAAATGTACTTTTGTTATGCTATAGCTAGATATGGCCCCCATAGACTAACATGTTTGAACAAGTCTATGGGAGCCATGGAGTAGAATGTAATGGCTTGTATATGCTTGGCCCAGGGAGTGGCACTACTGAGATATGTGACCTTGTTGGAATAGGTGTGTCACTGTGGGTGCAGTGGGCTTAAGACCTTCAGCCTGGAAGTCAGTCTTCTACTAGCTGCCTTCAGATGAAGATGAAGAACTCTCAGCTCCTCCTGTATCATGTCTGCCTAGACACATTCATGTTCCTGCCTAGATGATACTGGACTGAGCCTCTGAACCTGTAAGCCGGTCCCAATTAAATGTTGTCCTTTATAAGACTTGCCTTGGTCATAGTGTGTGTTCACAGCAGTAAAACTCTAAGACACTGGTGTTATATATCCTTTGATTAAGAGTCCTGGCCGCATATAGATTTTTTTTCATTTTCCCCACTTGCTTGGATCCAAAATTATATAGCGTCCCCAGTACAGGATTCCAATATTCACCTAGGTTTCAGTGCTTATCTATGAATGGGGAGGTTGCCACTCAACTGATCAAGTTTTCTAAATCTCAATTTAGTTTTCTTTCACCTCATCTTTCCAAGCTATTTACCTCAGTAACTTATTTATTTTCTTGAAACATATACATTTCCTACTGGGAACTATCACTTCTTACTCTGTAGGTTAATTTTGATAAGTACAAACTTTTATTATGACATTCTGAGAAATGCATTGTGAATAAGTTGCATCATTGTGCATCCTATAATATACTCATACAAACCCAGAGTGGATCACTCTGCATGGCCTCTTGATTCAATAAATTGATTCAAAAAGTAAAAGTTTGCACTGGTCCTCAGTGTATTTTGCAATAAGCAGCAGAAGAGAAGTAAAACAACAGTAGGGCTGCGGTTACAGCTCAGTCTTAAATAATCGAGCTAACATAGATGAGGAGGCCTGAGAGCTGATGGCCCGGAGGCCCTAAATCTGATGGTCAGCATCAAGTACATGCAAGAAAAGAAAGAAGGAAAGGAAAGGAAGAGAAGGGAAGAGAAGGGAAGGGAAAGAAGGAAGGAAGGAAGGAAGGAAGGAAGGAAGGAAGGAAGGAAGGAAAAGGAAAGAAAGAAAGAAAGAAAGAAAGAAAGAAAGAAAGAAAGAGAGAGAGAAAGAAAGAAAGAAAGAAAGGAAGAAAGAAGGAGAGGGGGAGGGAGGGAGGAAGGAAGGAAGGAAGGAAGGAAGGAAGGAAGGAAGGAAGGAAGGAAGGAAAGAAAGATAGGTGGGTAGGTGGGTGGGGTATAAAAGTGCATAAAATAAAAAAAATTGCTTACTATAGATGTCAATACTATTGTAGAAATACAATATTTATACAACTATATATACAACTCTATGCTATCACTGTACATACTGAACATGACTTTTGTGGCATATTTTGATATAATCAGTGACACATGCTTGCTAGCAGCAGCGTCATAGTACATGGCTCATGCATCACATTAGGACACCGTGATGTAGACCAGATCCCTGGAGATAGTAGTTTTTCAGCACTAATATCTTAAAAGATCACTACTCTCTGTATAATTTATTCTCTATTTAAATATTATTAAATACTTAATATAAATTTTAAAATAATAAATATTAAATAACATATGACTATAATCCCCCAGATATGCTTTTTCTTAACAACAAAAATCCACATGGATATAAAAATATTTAGTACCTGAACAAGCAATATTGATAGGCAGAGACTAAAGGTCTTTTTGTCTACATTCTGAAACTTTACACTATAAGGCTTTATCCCCAATAACTAAGCTAACGTTTATAGAACAATAAACATGGCATATAAATGAGTCACTACTCATAATTCAAAAATATAGAAATATCGAGGTAGAGGGAGAACCTTAGAAATGTGCTCAAGAATACCTAATACAAAAAGGTGAAGCCGGACACAGGACCCTGCAGCCATGCCCAGTACTCCATTGCCCTTAGAAGTAGACTTCCTAGAAAGGAAAACTTTTAAAGTTCCAATGTCCCAAACTATCATAAGATAATCTTTTTCTTCTTCAATATATAATACAAGTCAAAATAAGCTCTCCCCACTGTTTCTAAACTTTTGCCAACAACTGTACGTTTTGAAACTGTAACATTAAACTTTACAAACTGACCTTCACTCTTACCAAAAATCTGTGCTAGGATTCTTTAATTGTCAAAAGTTTAACAATTATGATATCAAATTAATTTACTTGTTATAAGATTAAGAATATTTTAAAATAAAACTATTTAAATTTACTCTTTAGATAAATACTCTTAGAATAGCATATAACAGTGATTCTTAATACTCTAACATTTTAGATAGGTTTCTTTAACATACAATGGAATCATTTGATTAAAATTAATGGGTTCTATTAAAAGTGAGGTTATGGGATCAGTGGGGAAGTGTTTGCATGTGTAAGGCCTGAGGGTCAATTCCTAAGTGTGCATGTGCACACACACACACACACACACACACACACACACACACACACACACACATACTCACACACCAAGTGAGGTTTCAAATATTAAAATAAAAAATTAATAAAATAGTCTATATTCCTACTCCATATATATTCATCATAGAGCAATCAAACTATTAAAAGATCATTTATTTCATGATTACAATAGTACATGCTACTGTTTGGTCTCTTTACTTCTCAACACATCATAATATTCAGTTCTGTTAAACTTTATAGTTGAAGTAGATAGGCATTGAAATTAGAAGGCAGAGATCTAATAGAATTGATCCTTTAAAAATAAAAGATCAACAAGGTGACCAAATCACATAAAATAGTAATGACCTCAATTTCCCTAAAACATCATCTAGCCTTTGCAAATATTTCCTGTGTGTATGCCATGTTCAATCATACTGATAGAATCTTAACATAAACTATATAACGCATATTGTTTAGACATCACATTTGCATTTGATAAATTTATCTCTCAACATGCTCGTGTCACAGAGGATACACAGCCACAGCACAGCACACTGAGACTACGAATACCTGAAGAGCCGTTAGGATGTTTGCGAGGGCTTGTCCGTACGTGTCATGGCAGTGAACAGCAAGAGCCCCCGGAGGGATCTCTTTCATGACACTTTCCAACATTGTCTTCATGCTACCTGGAGTACCAACCCCAACTGTGTCTCCCAAAGAGATCTCATAGCAGCCCATGCCGTACAATCTCTTGGAAACCTGTTGAAAGGCAAACTCCTGATAAGACAACAAAAAAAAGAAGCCACCCACCCTCTGCCTCTTAAGTAATCGCCACCTGGAGTTTAAAATTACTGTAGAAAATGTATGATCTATTTTTTTTCTTGATCCTCCTTTATGCTCGTTAAATTGTAAGCCCCGTATTAACATTTTAGATGAAATTACCGTTATTATCTTGTATGTTCAAGTTTGTTTTAGAGTCCAACCTACTTCATACATACACACCCGTCCATCATCTATTTATGTGCAAACTGTACACAGAAATGAGGTTAATATTTCTCAACTTTAACTGAACTGAAGGTCTACTTTGGAAGTAGTGTTTCTCTGGGCATTATATCACAGAGGCCAAGAGACATCACCAGTGATTTCAGCTCTGTCACTAAGTAGCTTAGCAATTGGAAGAATCACTTAACATTCTATCCTGTGAGTGAAGACATGCATGCCAGGTAAATGTCAAGTCCTCGTCATCAAGCCTAATGACCAATGTCACAATGAACAAGCGAAGTGCCCTCTTGAGAACCGCATGTTATTTCGATGGGGATTCTAGAATCAAGCAAGTATGGACTTGACTGTTAGCTCTCACCCAGACTTGATTCTGGGTTGATCATGAGCTTTTCCTATTGCTGCTTCAGTTACTAATTTGTTTAATATGGACAACAAACTGTCCTCGCCTTTTTTCTGAGTGCTTTCTAAAGCCTTGACAGTTTTCTTTCAAAACTTACAGTCGTGACAATGTTAAGCACATGCTTGGCTGCAAAAACACAATAAATAAAAGATTCTTTTCATTAACTTGTTCATTCAACTTGCACTTGTCCAGGACCACTTATTCCAGTCACTGTGTTAAGTGAGAAAGCAAATTTGACGTGGCTCTTGTAATCTTGGATACAAACGAGGACCAAATTTTGTTGGTATTGGGGAGATATACACAAATAAGTTTAAATAAGATTTGGAGAAAGAAACAAGTTCTACATTATGTATTAATGAACATTGGACACTGGCTTAGAGCCATCAAGCAGGAGGCTGTAAGTGCCTTGACATAATGTAAATTTGAAGGAGGTGAGAGAGAAGGATCTGAAACGTGTTTGAGAAAATATACATACATAAAGATTAGTGGTTTGCAAGCCACTGATGTGTAAGAGGCAGAGAGCATCTGAGAGCAAGGAAAAAGTCAAATGTACAAGAGAGGGCCACACCAAGAGAAGAATGGGGCTGGCGGGGTGGGCATAACGTGTGGAAAAGGAGGAGAGTCTGTACAAGTAATCAGAGTTTCTAACAGTCAACTCAGAAAGAAAAGAGTGAATTCACAAAATGTATTAGGCTAGCACAAAGAACTCTGAAGCAAAGTTGCTGGTTGTGAGTTTTTAATACCTCTAATTTGTCTGTGAGGCTTCAGCAGCACTCTAGTCATTATAATGTTAAAAAGGAGGAGAAAGGAGGGGGAGGAGGAGGAGGGGGAGGAGGAGGAGCAGGAGGAGGAGGAGGGAGGGAGGAGGGGAGGAGCAGCAGGAGGAGCAGGAGGAGGGGAGGAGGAGGAGGGAGAGAAGAAGGAGGAGGAGAGAGGAAGAGTAGAGGGAGCAGGAGGAGCAGGAGGAGCAGGAGGAGGAGCAGGAGGAGGAGGAGGAGGAGGAGGAGGAGAGGAGGAGGAGGGGCAGGAGGAGGGGGAGGAGGAGGAGGAGGGGGGGGAGGAGGAGGGGAGGAGGAGGGGGGGAGAAGGAGGGTGAGGAGGAGGAAAGTACAGCTCTTCCATGCTAGATCAGTGCCACAGAAGGCCAAAAGCCTGGCATGTACAAGAAACAGACACAGGTCTTGAGAGGCCCAAAGTCAAACCCTTTGGAAAGATTCATTAAAAATAAAAGAATATATAGTGGTCTATGCAGATTCGTAATAGAGCCTTGTATGTAAGTAAAGCAATATAAAACCTATAAGCTTCATCATTTCCTAGTGCATTTGCCTCTGTGAGCGAGGAGCTTTTAATATAAGATAATGAGATAGCCTTCTCTGGAAAAGTCTTCAGTGAGCTCTAGGAGTTCAAAGTGTTCAAAGGAAGAATGGTTTCAGCTGGACTGAAACTACTCTACATGACTTGGGGTTTTCTAATATCACATTTACTGACTCATGAAGATGTATAACCCTAGCAAAAGTTTACTTTAATATAATTTGTCTACAAATAAGTTTCTGAACTAATTCCCAAAGAACAGTATTTGGTATTCATTAGGATGAATTAATGGTAAAGAAAGAAGTAGAATAAGCAAATTCAATAATCCACTAAGCAGATCCTTAATGTCTATAATCTAGTGTCACAAATTTCTGTCAAAACAACTTAGCATTGTAATGAAAATCACAGATGAGCAGAAACACTAAAGCACACATACTCTGATGTTGGCACTAAAGGAGAGAGGAGAAAAGGCTGCCTACATGTGTGTGCACAACTGTCTGCACTGTGCTGGGAAGTGGGAAAGCATTCCTTTGGTTAAGGTCATGTACAAGCACCAGACGGAAGCTTTTATTCTGTGTGTCTTCATCCTAATTACAAGACTCAATTATCACCCACCTTTGTGAAAGTATAGCTGATGGGTCTATGTTAAAAGGAAATGACTAGTTAAGTAACCAAGCCTATCTCCTGTGAAAATTTCCCAGCCATGCTTCTCTTTGGTCTCTGCTATTGAAATTAAATACATAGTAAAGAAGACTTTAATTTACAAACAATACTCTTTTATCAGTAACCGTGAAGATATATATCTTACTTCTGTGACTTTCTGTGGCGTGATGCTTCCTTCATAGGGACAGCCCAGGGCGCAGGACACATACCTATATTGAAAAATATGGAGCAATAGGTTCTGTCAATCATATCCAAATTTCCATTTTAAAAATGAATAACAAAAAAAATAAACCAAGCAACATAATTTTACGTTTTTACTTTATTCTTGAACTAAACAAAAATTATTTAGGCACACTTAAAGGTAATTCAACCTTTTAACCTATCAAACAATTAAAACTTAATATTATTTGATGAGAGTAACTGAAGAATATTATATGAATAGGTCTGTACTATAGCAGTGGTTCTCAACTTGTGAGTCACAACCCCTTTGAAGGTTGAACAAACTTCTCACAAGTTTCACCAAAGACTATCCAGTATATCAAATATCTATATTACAATTCATAACAATAGCAAAATTACAGTTATGAAGGAGTAACAAAAATAATTCTGTGGTTCAGGGTCACTAAAACATGAGGAACTGTATTAAAGGGTTTCAGCATTAGGAAGGTTGAGAACCAATGTACTATAGCATCATATGAATGCTCAAAGCAGAAAACTCTAGCGAAATATACATTTTTATTTAGATAGTTATAAACTCAATGTTTAAATAATCAAGTCTTTAGAATTGTAGAGAGCTGGCATACAAAAATGAAGTTTCTCTCCACACATCTATTTGGATGCTTTTACTACAAATAAGATGGGGGGAGTATGAGATGTGGAACAGTCGGAGGGTGGACTGAGAAGGGGATAAAGTCTGGACTAAAAAAAATAAGTAAGTAAATAAATAAATAAAACTAAAACATGAGCTAGCGCTAAAAAGAAAACTTGGAGTGAAATTTCTAAAACTTTGAAATAAAAAAGGCTCACCCTCAGTAGGCTAATATACCATGCTTCTTAGATGTAACCCAATTTGGGGCTATTAATCTGAATAAAACTTACATTTGAGAAATGAAATAGATAATCTGTTTAACAAGCCTACCACACAGTTCAAAGACAAGGAAGACAAATTCAAGTCCAACGTACTGGAAACCTGCCTTGCTCTTCCAGTTCCTGTGCTTTATGTAACATTTTAGATAATTTCTTCAAATGCGACCAAGACGTATGTGAAGGAAATGGTACAGCAATGGAGAAAGTTGGAAAACAAGAACAAATTTCAATCCCCATGCCATGATTCAAGTAAGGTGCAAAAACCTGATTATATTTGTTCTAATTCCTAAACACTGAGATGTGACTTAGATACAATACCTAAGGTGACCAGTTGCATATTTCCTTTGAAATGCGCTAAATAAGGAAAATAATGCCAATAAACTACAATAATTTCAACTTGATCAAAACAAGCACCTCGTGCTTATTCAGCTTGTCACTGGGCCATGGCTGCCCTCTTGTTCCTAAAGCCTAACTCTCTGTACTTGTATTTCCACTCATCCTCATCTCTCACTAATGACCTTCCAGCATATACAACAATGGCACGAAGTTTATGGAAATAATAACCAACATCTGATTGGAGTTATAAGGCCTAGTCCATGAGATGGAACCCATACCAGACTCTGCTTGGGTCACCCAGAACCTGAGACTGGAAAACCTAGGAACCTAGAATAAAATCAAAAACTATTAAAAGAATGAAGCAATAAAAAGACTCCTAGTGACATTCTCCTGTACCCAGAGATCAGCGCCTTATTCAACCATCACCAGAGAAGCTTTCTCCTGATGCAGATGAGAACAAACACCCACAACCAGACATTTCACAGAGAGTGAGAGACTTTGGAATGCTCACTCCTAAATGGGATGTCTCTATCAAATCCCTACCCTCAGGACTCGGAGAACCTTGCAGAAGAGGATGCAAAGAAGTAAAAGCCAGAGGGGATGGAGGACACTGTAAAAACCAAGGCCCCTCTAATTCAACATGATCCATGCACATATGAACTCACAGAGACTGAGGCAACATTCACGGGGCCAGCAAAGAGCCTTTGGGTATACATTATGGCTTTCGGTTTAATGTTTTTATGAGATTCCTGAGTGTGCAAACAAGTGGGTCTCTTTGTCTATATCTGGGGGGAGGGGTGCACACATGAGTGCATACACCTTTTCATGGTTTCTTTTCCTTCTGTTTGTTTCCCATTTCAAAGTGCAAGATTCTGGTTTATCATTTTATTTTATTATTATCATCCCTCAGAAGCCTGTCTGTTTTCTAATGAGAGACAGAACATAGGCAGTGGTGAATCTGGATAAAGGGAAGATGGGGAGGCACTGGGAGGACTGGAGAAAGGGGAAACCATGATCAAGCCATATTATATGAAAATGTTTTATTTTCAATAGAAAGGGGGAAAATAAAAGTTCTAAGCAAAAATGAAAACATGGTAGCTCGTTCCTATAGTCACAGGAGGGGCACAGAGCTAGGAGGAATGCCACAGCTTGAGGTCAGCCTGGGCAACTTTGGAGAGACAGAGTTATATAGCAAGACCTTGTATCTCCAAACCAAGAGAAATCCATCAGTGTAATAGATAAAGTGACTGTCATCAAGCCTCGGCCACCTGCTTTACACTGATGTTAGGTTACGTACACTCACAGGAAGGTACAACCTCTAACACTGTACATGTGGAAAGTAGCTTAGCAGACGTCTGAGTTTTAGCTTTATGTACCATATTTTCTTGCAGCCCAAAATCTAGGCTTGTATTTAATGGTGGAAGTTAAAAACTGACTTTTATAAGCAGCTTCTGCTAATAGGAAGATAAGAACGTGTCCACAAGAGAGTTCTCCAAGGGAGACCTTCTGGTGGAAACCATTTGGTAGTCAGTTGGGAGCAGTACTGCCTGCAACTCACTGTACATTGAACAGCAGAGCTCTGAACACAGACTCACTGTCCTTCAAAATGAGGCTGCCCTCACCTTCAAGGTCAGGACCATAAGCCCTGCAGCATCTGGTCTTAGGCAGCAAGGACAGGACACACAAACTCTGCAGCATGCAGCATGATTTAAATAGATGGTTTGACTAACTCAGGTTGAAGGCCAAACATTTTGAAGAAATGTGTTGGGCTATAAATTATTCAAGTGAAAGTTAGGGGAGAAGGTTCTTCCTTTTTGGAAGTTGGGAAGTTTGCTGTTCTAAAGGCTACAAGCTCAACAGAACTGAAGAACCCATTGAAAAACAGTTGTACAGTGGAAGAATTTCTTTACAGGGAGTGTCTTTACTAGAGAAAATGATCACAATTATCTGTGATGCGGTTTATTGGGGAAACAAAGCAGACTTGGTTTACAATGATTTTGGTTGATGGATTAAAAAGGTAAATAAAGACCACACTCACTGTGGTTGGTCTCACCTCCTTCTAACTAGCTATAAATAGTAGTCACTCTGTATAAATAAATTATTACTGAAATAAAACATTATGTCCATAATTATTTTTATTTTCTACACTTAAATGAAATCTATGTTTTTATATTAACTTAATTAATAATTTGTCCAATTCTTTATTTCATTTTCATTTTTCTGGAATGTTGAGAAGAAATGCAACAAATGCTGTTCACAGATATATAATCTTGCATTTTGTAGTCTTTTAAAAATATAAAATTAACTTAGGCTTCTAGTAAAAAGAGAGAACTATAACCAAGCCTGAGGTCAGGCATGGAGGTAAAATGGCAGACAACATCATGCTGGCCATATGCAGATATTTCACGGTTCATGCTTAAGAAGTGAAGCCTCTGAAATTTTCATTTTATAATATACATTTATAAGCACACAACACAGTGTGCTATAGAAAGAGCACATGGAGTTGGGAAGAGGCATACAGAGATGAAGCGATAAGGGGACGTGGAAAGAAAACGGGTGAATGGTATGATCTAAATTCAGTGTGTGTGTGTGTGTGTGTGTGTGTGCAGTGTGATTCTCAAAGCATGAATAAAATACAAAGAAACCATAAAATAAAATCATAGTTAAATTCAATGAAAAGCTAGGGAAGAAAATAGATTCAAGAACTCAATTGAGGAACACACATGTTAAAATTTATATTTCTAGAAACAGATAGTCCTCCGAAAATTTCAGAAATAAACTTCAATTTGAAACCAAAAGAAGAAGGAGGAGGGGGGGAGGAGGGGGGAGGAGGAGGGGGGAGGAGGAGGAGGAAGAGGAGGAGGAAGAGGAAGAGGAGGAGGAGGAGGAGGAGCAGGAGGACAACACCAACAACAACAACAGGTGTTGTGTAGCCTGTATTTGTCTACATTGTAACCCTACAATAAAATATCCATGGTAATCCAGTGATATGATTTTATGGTGAGTTTCCTTAATTATCCAAGTGAAAATTACTTTCTTCTAAATCAGTGGTTCTCAACCTTCCTGATGCTGTGACCCTTTAATACAGTTCATTAGGTTGTGTTGACCCCAACCATAAAATTATTTTCACTGTTATGTTATAACTTTGCTACAGATATGAATCACACTGAAAATATCTGATATGCAGGATATCTGATATGTGGCTCCTGTAAAAAACATTGACCCCAAAAGAATCACAACCCACAGGTTGAGAACCCCTGATCTGAATATTCTTCACATTTTAAAATAGACAAAGGTGTTCATAGCCCTGCTTTTAGAGGTAAGAAAGGCAAAACTATTTTGACTTTTTAATTAGAAAGTTCATAGAACATCTCTCCTTTATATTTTGATTACATAATTTGGTCTTACGATAAGCATGCCATTATTTTATGAGGATGGATACATATTATCTTATCTTCACTCTTTTTGCAAGTTTTTGATGTGAAAAATAATCTATTAAGCACCAAAGATGATTCAATATTTTAAAAACATCTATGGTAGAAATTTGGGAAGATGAAATTCAAAAGAAAATGCATGGTATAGTATAGAACAAGTCTGGATGTTCTTTAAATGACCTAGGCTTAATTCCAATCATTCTAAGTCCTGTCCCAAATCAATCATCTTGTACATTATTATTATTTTGAAATTTGCAGTACTGGGAATCACTAAGCCAATCCTCTGTCTTGTTAATTGTTGAACCGTTCTGCCTCTATGGGCTTTGCCCACATCAACTAAGAGAATTATAAGGTACAGCCAAAGCCATTGCCAACATGAATTTTATGTTCATTGTATCTGGATACTTATATAATTATTAGAAAACAAGCAGCTGCCTTACTTCAGTAACGAGGAATTTATTGATGTTTTTCAGTATCAAGGAACAATTCCAAATCTATGCTGCAACTGCTTGCCTTGGAAACAAGCAAAAACAAATGCAGATTTTCCTCTTTCCTTTCGATTCCAACACTATAATGGCCTCCATATCTTCCTGTCTCTGCTCTCTGCTACTCTGTTTTCTAATGGCTTGCACATGGCTCTATTGCAAGAGTCCCAAGACAGTGAATTCAGAAAATGACAGTACATGATACTTCAATTCAGGCAACTATGTAAACTCCTGAAAGAAAAAAACTAAGGTTTTCTTCAATTTCTGACATTCTTTCCTCCTCTGTTTCCCTTAATGGGATCTGCTGTAATGAAAGCCAGCGGTGAAGATCCAAAGCAATGCCATTTCTTTATGGAGTGCCAAGGAGTGAGGATAAGGTTGGTATCTCAGATACACCTGCATTTACAGAAGCGGCTCCATTTTGTGAGTCTTCTGTGGCTGAGTCTTAACATCAGACTCATGTGCTAGATCCCCTAGTATCGATCAGGTTCCACATTCCACGGGCTAGAAATATGGTAATAATTATTAACGAAATATAGTTACATTAGTGATTACTATGAACAAACAGGATCCAAAAGCTATGACATTGATCATAATATTTATATGATATATATGTTAAAGAAAATCATCAAGGTGGCTTATAAGTAAACTCTAAAAACAGATACAGAACGAAATGGCGTTGGGCTTCATGAGTACCCTCGCACTGGGATGTTCATGTGTCTTGCAGAGCTGATGACTTGCTCAAACCGTCCCATGCTTTCTTCGATGGAGCAGTTAATGTTCTTCTTGCTGAAAGATTCTGAAGCAGCACCAAACACTGCTATCTCCGTGGCCCCAGCGGCAACCTGAAAGACAGTTTACAGTCCAAAGCTGACAAGTGTTAGAGTCTTGTGAATGATGGCAGAGGGTGAGAAGGCAGACGACTCAAGCGCATGCCTAGGTTCATACGTAGCCTTAAAGTTTAAAGCCAGGTTCTTCTCATTTTGCTATTCACACTGTTTTGAAACAGAGAAGTACGTCATGGTAACAAAAATCTACGAACTACAGTATTCTTAGGATTATGAGATGCGTGAAACTGTGATGACGATCCAGTTAAGTCCGTCTTCCTTTCATCGTGTTACCCTCAAAACACTTTAGTCATAATTATGGGGGGAAAATGTGTGCCCCCACTAAAACCAGCATTTTTATAGAGAACATTATTTTAAAGCCAAAATATTATTGGAAGAGAAGAAACAAACAAACAATTTCCGGTTCCCCTTTCTTCCTACAATCCAACAGAGAATGACTTCCCATTTCATCACTTAGCTTTTGCCTCCAAAACTAATCGTAGTTCCTAATTAGCTGCTGTAGCTTTGTATCCTGATTATCAAAGCCATGGCTTACGCGACTAATGTGCAAGTCCATTTGCTAGTCTTCAGCTCTAATAACCGAATCGACTCTACTAGTCCTCCTTTCCCTTTTGTTGGGTTTGTAGCACCCACAGCTTTTGTGGTAATACGTTTTGCAATTGTTACGCCCTCTAGAGTTCTCAGACGCAATTGTAAGACTTCCTGTTAATGTCTCACTCGCTGTCTGACTAGTTTTAAACGTGTTCTCCTCCCTGATTGCCTGTTAATACCCTTAAGAAGGAAAACATAATTTATCTTTCTTCCAACATTTAGAAGATACTTTTTTGTTCCTCTGTTGAAATATGATTATGAATCCTCTGAAATAAATTTTCTATTTTGTTAAATACTTAAACTTTGCCATTAATATTAGAACTTTGCCTCTTTTTTTTATTCAATCTAAAAACCCCTGCAACTATTATTGGACTTCTTTCATGAACGCAGCACAAAGAAACTTGTTTGCCATCCAGTCTCAGGCAGCCATTCAGTTAGTGAGCCATGCTTTGATCGCCAACACAGCACTCCCACCCAAGCCAACGTTTATTCTATTGTTAAACTATTGTTGGGACATATCCAAAGTATTTTCTCCAAGATGGGGACTTTCACTTCTTTGGGAAGACTTGATTGCAACAATATTATTTTATTTTATAAAGCCAGAAAATTACATCAAGTCAAATGAAAGATAAATGTCTCTAACGGCACATACACAAACAGGTAACGAATTGAATAGATACTTACAACCTCAATGCAGCATAGTACCAAATACAGAGCCTAAAATACTTACTGACATAAGGAATATATACTCTAATGCCTTTACAACAAACACATGTAAAGGTAATACAATATTTTACATTTTTACATTAAAGTAATGTGATTCTTCATGTGTGTGTGTGTGTGTGTCTGTGTGTGTGTGTATGTGTGTGTGTATAGTCATTAAAACTCTTATCTAAATCACATGAATCTCAAAACCACATAGAATCACAAGGAAGAAAAAAGGAGAGGGTAAAGAGAAAAGTCATTACAAGAAGATACAGTAGCAATGATTAGTTTCAGTCTAAGAGAAGAGTGCACAGAAACAAAAGCTGGCCCTAAAATGTTGACAAAACATTTATTTCAGGAATATTGATGATTATAACACTTATCGGTAAATATTTAAGATATACCCTGTAATAGGGGAGCACAAAATATACTTTAAAATTTCCATCCCAAATAGAGCATTACTTTTCTGTTCAATACTTAACTAGTTACACTGACAGACCTATATGAGGAGTCTGTTAGGTCCTAATGGTGCCATGGGGGATCTTGATCTCTACAAGTTCATGTTAGTTTATAAACAGAGTGATTACATATGAAGACTGGTAGATTATATAGCACAGCATTTTAACTTTTAAAGGTCTCCAAAACAATAAAGGCATTTATAGAGAAAATTCCACACTTACAGCATGCTGCAAACCCTGAAGATTAGGTACAAGGACAGGATAGCGAACTCCTGGATACTGATGAATGCCTCCCATCACTTCAGCATGGTCAGCCATCTTAAACATATAATAGTTATATGTAAGTACAGAAATGAGTGAGACGTCAAATACATGATTGGCCGTCTGTGCAAGTTAACATGACACATAAAACATATGCTGTAAATTAATGTCTGACATGAGGAGTATTCACATGTAGATAAGGAAAGGTAGTTCTTACTGTCATAAATGGATTAGAATAAGGCATGACCTTACTAATTCACAGAGAAGGATCTGACTAGGTAGGTAAGTGCAGAGAAACAGGATTCCTGCTGTGGGGAGCGGGTGTGGCGGCAGTCCCAAGATGGCTTCCGGGACTGCAGCTAAGTCTCATGACTAGCACCTGACTTCCTCACACACCTGAAACTAGCCATGTCCATTGTGAGAGCTGCACAGGCGCACCATGACGCAAGATCAGGCCATGTGATGTGGACCTATGAACTGAGATTACGCAGTCTGGACTGAGGAGGCGGAGTTGAGGGAGGATATAAGGGAGTGTGATCGGGGGCTGGGAAAGAAGAAGAAGAAAAGAAAAGAAAGATTGCTGCTTGCATGCAGAAAGAAAAGTTCCTGAATAAACTGCTTTGAGAAGAACACTGTGGTGTCGCTCCTTTCTGCGGGACAGAGACAGAGACGACATCCTGCCATTTTCTTGCAGTCATGGTAATCCAAGCATCAGGCACTCATGATAGTATGGAAAATTTGAAAGGCAAAACACAGTTGTTCTTTTTATTGTCACACAAAACTTTGTGCCTAACTGTTCAGTGCACAAAATTTTACAGTGTTTAAGAACATATAAATTGTATGACACCATTAAAATCATTTAACAAGTATCTGGTACCAATAACCAATGTCATTGGGTTAACATACATGTTCCAGTTAGTAGTGGTTGAAATGTTTTGTGTAGTACTATATGATTGCTCTCTGTTCTTACATACGAAGAACTAAATGAACAGTGCTTGGAACCAAATTAAATCACACTATCAAAGTATATTTTATGAGTCTACTAAAAATTAAATTTGGATTAAAACTGCAAATTTACAAAGTCAAAAAATAATATCTTGATACAATAATTTAATACTAAGGTCACATAGAAAAATCACATGTGTTGTCATGAGGAGTACATATTTAAAAGTGTGGGTGCTTCTGTGATAACCCTCCTTATTGTTTTCCCTGTGACCTGGGTAGCGGGCTACATGTACTGTCAGGTTTTGAAGTACACATCTGTAATGTGCATGATAGACTACCCACACTAAGAACTAAATGAAGAATATGCAACTAAACTGTATTCATACTATGGCACAAAAGTGAGTATAAAGATAGTACATAAGGAACGGAAAGGACGCCAGACCAGTGGAGAAAGCTGTATAAACAGACGCCAACCCCAGACTACTTCCTTCAAACGGCAGACAGCGGAGGAAACAAACTATTAATCCTCTGTACTCATCTTATATTTTATCATGATCACACATTGTTTTTAATTAATAAACGCATACCAATAAAAATATAAATCTTTTGTTTATGCACACACAGAAACCTCAAAGCCCACCCCTAGTGACACACTTCTTCCAACAAAGCCACACCTCCCAAACCTTTCAAATAGTACCACTCCCTAAGTGTTCAAATATATAATCCTATGGGGCCATTCTTATTCAAATACCAATATAAGGGTTCAGTGTTGTATGTAATTTTACATGCAACAGCTCAGAATGAACAGATGCTAGTATGAGAGTCCAAAAAGTTTAAGCAGAATACAGACTATTTACTAGGGGCTTGAATGTGATGCATTATAGTTTCTATAAGATCATCCATGGTGATATTTCTGATCTCTTATACTTTTCCAAGTTCTCTCCCCCATTGATGAAGATGTAGATTATATTCATTCCCTTGAAGGTGGGCATGCTGTGAATGTTCTGAACAATACTTTATAGTGGCAAGATTTTTTATGTGGCTTCTGAAACTAGGTTATAAAAAAAGAACATTTTCCCTTTAGGGAAAGACATTTTGAAGAAATCAGCCAATATGGAAGGGGAAATCCCAAATCACCTATGCAATGGCCACAAAAAGAGGCAGCCCCTCATGCAGAATATGCACAAAGATGAATAGAGGGCCTAGAGAACAACTAGGTTCACTCCTTATATCTATGAATAAAGCAGCCTACAGATGGCTCCAGCCAAAAAAGAGTTCAGTCATATGGCTGTGATCCTAGAAACTATGGAATAAAGACAACGTTCCCGTCATGCCCTGGTCAAATTCCAATCCACAGACTTACGGTAGACAACATATATTGATTTCTACCACCCACATCTCAAATAACTCATTACATAGGAATAAAAGAAGTGGGAAAATGGATATGGTCCACAGAGAGGACTTATGTGGGGTTTCAGCGAAAGAGGTCATTTGACATCATACTAAAAATGTAAGAGGAAGCGGGGACCATACTCTGTGAAATATTTTTGAATTGGGTTTATATTAGTCAAAACTCTTAATTTATCTTGAATGCAAAACATAAATACAGAGAGAGGGTATTCAAATAGAGAAAAGATTGAAATAAATTCAGAATTGCAACTGAATCCCAGGGAGGTGTGAAAGTCTTCCCATAGAGATGGGAGGCAATTCTCAGGCGCGTTAGAGAGTCCAGTGAGGCATGAATGGTCTCTGCTAGAAAGACACAACAGTTGGCCAAGAACTCACGAAGAAAAATTACTAAGACTAACATAAAAGATGTATTTTACTCAAAAACTTAATCCCTACTATTTCATAGCCTTAAAAAACACATTAATAGTAAAGATGCCTAAAAAAGACATTGTGACATATTATTAGCTATATATGTAAAATTACATATACATTTATGGTTTAATATAGTATATATAATATAGTGCAGATATTATATACACACATTAATACATATATATAATATTTAAAAACATAAGTCCATTTATACATACATGGTTTAGATAAATATTTTCCTATGGGATCTGCAAATACTCTTCCCAGGAGCCAAAAGCAAAAGCCTCAAATAAGCCATGAGAATTTCCCTTCGGAGTTTTAGGTCAAAGTTGTCCAAGAAACTCTCAAAACATCATAGGAAACTGCTGTTGCCATTGGTTGCCTCTCTGAGGTTGAAGGTAAGTCCCTATTGCTGATGACACTGAAATCTTTGGGATCACACCTGAAAGCATCCTTCCTGAAGATTAGCTTTCATGGTCCCTGAAGGTTCCTCAGAGGATTTCAAGGGAGGAAAGCAAACAATAGCTACGCAGTGCTGGTGCTTATGAGCTAAAACAACAATGAGCATGGAAGATATCCCTAGGGGTACAGTGGTGGTACCCATACTTGGGGAGTAATGAGCAGCCCTCTGACGTGACTTCCCGGCCAGCTCGACAAGGGCTAACTCATGTGTGGTATTGGAAACCAAGCCATATGTCTGGGGCTAGTGAGGCCATGGATCTTGGAGGATTACCTCCAAATACCACTTTACTCAGTCAGCGTAATTCCTAACCACATTGTAGATATGTGTCCTTATGCCCACCGATAAGAGTCCGTGTCGCCCCTTATCATAGGCATGTCCCCTTATGCCAGATAGAGACCATTACAGAAAACCACGACTCAAGTACAGAGAACAAGTGACTGTGAAGTTATAATAAACCATATACAAACCTATTTTTTAAATTGTAAACATAATTTATCTCCAAAACATTCATGTCCCTATTGTACCAGTTATCACATCTTGCCAGGCAGACTAATACTGTGGGGTGCAGGGTCCATGGTACTGGACATGTATTTTTCCCATACAGTGAGCCTCATATCCAACCAAGGAGTAATTGATAATCCCCAAAACATTCAAGTCATTATGGAAGATACCAGTGCCCTTATCTAACCAGGCAGTTCAGTATTGTAGCACACACTACCTTAGAGCTAGATTTGATTATTCTTCTCCTCCGAAAACCTCCATAGCAACTTATGGAACTAAGAAAATATAGTGACGCTAAAAAAAGTAATGTTGGGCAAAAAAGTAATTGACGTAAGTCAAATACTGAAGAAAAATGTTTATGAAGCGATCTCTGACATTCGTCTCAGTTTTAAAAGTGTTATCATACCTAATTTACAGATGCTTGTCATAGTGTTAAGGCTTACATTTCTGTAACTTAATGAGTTATGTTTTTATCATTAAAATTTAACATTCATTTCCCTACCCAAATAGACTCTTGTACCATAATTATTTTTGTGGAAGCAGGTCCTCCAGTTTCACACACTCAGGAAGGAGGCTCCTTACCAGTGGGTGTTGCTTATTCTTAGTATCTCTATAGTAGCTCCAGACATACCTACTTCCTATTTTCTCCTAACACACTAGCTTAAATTTTCCCAGGAAACAGACTTATACCTATGAACACGTAACTGTCCTTTCTCCCTACCTACTGGCGTCTTGAAACATTTGCTTTTGGTCACTATCAATCCAGAACAATATTCAAATCTTATTGAACTAAAAGTAAATAACGCTGGACTTTATTGTTCAGAGTCTCCTCTGGCCAGGCCTGCCAGTGCTATTTTCTGCATGCAGGGGTACAGTGAGAAAGACAGACAGATAAGAGAACATGCAATTTCTTCAACACCTGCCATCGATTAGTGCAGAAACATAAATGATGTGCTTTCAGATCCTATAACTCAAAACTCAATATGAGCAGTAATTCCTCTTAAAGGTAACATTTGGAAACTCGGTAATGGGGAAAAAATGAGACTCGAGCGCTTCCTGACAATCCTGGGTGAGAGGGCTGTAGGCAGCTCTGAATAGCACTGTAGCCTGGGTCCTGTAACCATGTCCCATTCATAGACGCCTAGCACAAACCTCATCTATCTTAGCCTCGGTAGCACAGAGGAAATCTTGGTCTGCTTGAAGAAGTAAGACACTCTTAATAAATCACGGCCTTACAATAATAAACACAGGAAATCTCTGGAAAATTGAACATCCTTTTTTTTTCCCTACCCAATACCCTGCTTGGCTGCCAAAGCTAAAACTGTCTGACACCATATTCACAAAACTTAAAGCCTTAAGTCCAGAAGCCTTAAAACTCATTCGGTCTGGTGTATAATTTCCTGTCCTTCTTTCTTCAACGTTACCTCTGTATGAGATGGACCGTTGTAGCACCCTCTCTCGGATGGAATGCCGGTGTCTCAAAATCTTCCACACACAACTTCCCCTACTCTGTCCTTGTGAAAACAAGAGATGCTAATCACAATTCATGATGTCTACAAATTTCATTACAAGATAAACATCACCTACAGGAATGGATTTGTTGGCTTAAAACTGTAACACTGACATCTTGGAGTGAAGAAATGAAAAGTTTGCTTTATCCAGGAACATTTCCCAGTTCACGAAGATAAACATAGCAATTACACACTAGTTATTCTTTATGAGGGTCAGTGCCTTTGTAACTACCTGCCTGCTCTTCCAATATTAAAAATATCATGTTCCAAACATCATTCTAGAAGAGTAAGGGCAAAAAGTCTCAAAGCTCCCAGTATAATTTTCCTTCTGTGCCTGTGTAATTGTGTTGTTGTCTCTCATGTATTATGCGTCTGCATATGACAATAATGCTGTCACTGCTGTAATTTCCCTTGCATGGAAGCATGAGCAATTTTTAAAATAGTGGAGCAAATTACTTTCAGTATGTTTTGTTAATGGGGTTTTGTATTCTTAATGCTTTAAAGCTACAGCCCTGTGGAGAGCTGGAGCGGAGAGTGTACGTCTGGGTTACTAGGTTAATAACTCAGGAGAAAGGGCTAGGACAAAAGCAAGGTCCCACTACCGTAGACAGCATTGCTGCTGCTTGGAAGCTTGGATATAATGAGGACATTGGAGATTTTTGTTTTAGTAAAGGAGGAAGGCAGCTTACCCAATGACAACCCACTCAGCAGATGCTAATTGTGTGGCTCTGCCAGATTGTAACTCATTTGTAGTCACCTGATTTTTTTTAAAGCTCTTCGTATGTTGCTATTAATTTTCCAAGCAACTGTATCCCACCTCCATCCACCTTAACATTATAATTACAGAGTTGTGCCTACACTGTTATGCAGCTTTGAGTCTAACAAAGAGCTCTATACAGTTTTTAATACAGAAAAAAATAAAAGCATTGAGTGGGAGAATGAATAAGTGGAAAGCTTCCAACACAGAGAGAACTGAAAACG
The DNA here is from genome assembly GCF_011064425.1 of Rattus rattus. NCBI lineage: Eukaryota > Metazoa > Chordata > Mammalia > Rodentia > Muridae > Rattus > Rattus rattus. The sequence continues at coordinate 70,324,085 of NC_046161.1, read as the reverse complement.
CTTTAGCAAATCATACCAGAAATGAGTAAAAATTAGGTCCCAGATTTTTCTACTTCTTCATCAGAAAGTACAAGTTAAACAACAGACATCATGGTATTCCCAAAGTACAGGGAGCCTGGAGAACATAGAGAAGGGGCGCGCGCGTGTGTGTGTGTGTGTGTGTGTGTGTGTGTGTGTGTGTGTGTGTGTGTGTATAGACTACTGGGCCACACCTTTCTATGTACCATAAGTAGATAAAATATAAGTTGAATCAACCTAAGATAAGTAGTATTAATGCTGGAGTATGATTAGCATCGATTTACTTCAACATATTTGTATTTCGAAGAATATTTTACTAAAACCTATAGTTTTTTTTCAATGTCAAATTTTAATTCGTCTAGGACAGTTATTAGATTAATATCATTTTCCAAAATAATCCTCTGTATTAACAATAAAAACCCTTAAATCCATAGCTCTCATGGAACACTCTGCTACTCTAAGAAATTTTCATCACAATCATCTTAATTATTATGAATCCACTATGTAAACCAGAAGCGCCCAAGCTCCTTTCAGCCAGCTGTCTTGGCCACATTTTGTGCCTCCCACAGTTTACTGAACCTGGATGGCTCCTCTGTAGACTATCGATTGGAGGCCAATCATCAAAATAGAGCAATCCAAAAGGAAAACTTTTAAAGTCAAAAATCAAATGTTTCTGAGACAAAATATAACCCTTCTTGTTTTTGTCTTTTACATAATATATACAGATCTCTAAAATGTCAACATATAAACGATAACTGGAGAAGGCCAAAGTTCAGATAACTTCAGTTGCGCAGAAGTAGGAAGGGATGTATTGAGAAGCTTAAGTGTTCCATTGTGAGGCAAGTGCTGGGAGAGTGAACCAGGAGATGAAATTACCAAGGTTCTTTAAACACGTTTGAAATTGTCAAGGAGTTTAAAAATGTTTTCAATTATATACAGAAGGGTCTTTTAATTGTTTAATTGACTAAAATGTTTTTGAAAGTTTATTTCTATTCTTCATGGCTAAACATAAAATATTGATAAAAATAACCAACTCAATAAAACTGAGTATAGGATGGGATGCAATGTTTCGGTTATAACATTTCATCCTGACTGCTTTTATACCTTTAAAGACAAAGCAAATCTAACTTATTAATGGAGAGGTAATCAATAAAATTAATTATGTTATTGAAAAGAATAGGACATAAATTTTTCAGTGGAATAAATTTTAGAGTAAATGGAAGAAGCTAAGGTAAAATGGATTATACCTTCTGGTTAAACAGTGACATCACTAGGATGCAGCCAGCTCTGCTTTTCCTTTGGCACAGTAGTGAATGTATATTTTAGACAAGAAATTACTATTAAACGCCGTGTGATATGATAAAATGTTACCAACCCTTTTCCAATTTTTATTGAAGATTAATTGTAATAAAGCTCAAGGCCAGGAAAAATAGTACCAACTATGACAACTCTAATTTTTATCCATATTTTCATATCTTTCTGAGACAAACAAGGGAGTTTTAAAGATTTGTGAATAGGTTGCAAGCAGTTGTTTGCCCTGTATGAAAGGTGAAGTTAATCAGTGGTTTCAAAACACACACACACACACACACACACACACACACACACACACACACACACACCACACACACAGGATTGCACAGCCCTTGCCACTTCTGACAGGAATATAGTAATTTACAACATCACTCTTGATAAAAATGTACTAATGCCCATTGATACAGAAATAACAGTGGTGCAAGATAGAAATGAAATTCATGCTAAATAGCCCAGTAGCTACCATAATATAATATGATCTTTTCATTCAGAAGGAAAAGGCTGCATATTTAGGAAAATTTTTAATATAATAACTTGTGAAAAACAGATTTTGTGCTACTGAAATGGCACTAAATAATTAATACTTTTCATTTTGGGGGTGCATTGTATCTAGTTGTGAAAAGAGGCTTTATCTACTCAAAAATAAGAGCTTCTGTGGTAACAGTGTGTTAAGCTGGGCCATGCTGGGTGTGCCCTGTTCTACACCGGACACTTGACAGAGATGTTGGAGTGATTCTCGAGTGAGTGATTTCCAGCCTTTGTCCTCTCCTTGCTAGCTTGGACTGTGAGTTCAGACACAGTAGGGAGGTGGTGGAGATCTGCACAATAGATGTTGTGATGAAGGCCAAGCCTACAATGTGCCCTCAACGGTTTCTCCCTAGTGTCTGCCTTAACCTAAGCAGGTCAGAATGAGCAATAGCTGGACTGTGGAGGCAGAAACTTTCCTTCTCATGTTGCGAGCAATTGAAGCAACATGCTTTCCTTCACATAGCCACCTGAGCTGTTTTCTAGGCAAAACAAATTTATGAGGGAAATGTGCTACTGTGAGGTGAGAATGAAGAGCTAGTACTTACCATGCCAGGGCTAAAGTAAGGGTTCTTTTAAATTTAGGGGTTTTAGATTGCCCACTTTGTTCCTATTGGCTGCATTTATTTTTAATTACTACTACAATAAAGCAGATACTTAAATTATTTTTAGATCGGTTTTTAAAAATCAAACTGTGACACTTGAAAAGTCATGGTCCTTTATCACAAAGCCACACTTCAAAAAAAGTGGTGTCTTTCTTCTTTGAAATTTGGTGGGCTTTATAACTTTCTAATAGGCTTGACAAATCAATGCTATATAGATTACAAGGACTGGCTATAAAAAGTGTATCACTTGTGAACCACTAAGCATCATCTTAGATATCTAAAAGAACCACACAGTAGAGGACCTCACAGACAGTTCAGAGAACGCTTAGAAGTAAGTAGTGCCCAGCCAGTCTCTACTGCCTAAACTACTTGTACCCTTGAGTTCTGCTCTAACCATCATCCACTTCATCTAACTACTAGTCCCTGATAAGTCTCTGGAGTGCCTAATTGAGTCTTAACTGAATTGTTTATGCTTCAAAGACATAAGCAAAACCAAACGTTATTTTAAGTCACTAAACTTATAGAGTATTTCTTATGCAAACAATGGAAACCTAGTTAATTCAGTCATCATGGATACGTGATAATTTACACATGTGTGAGTACATGCATGCAGAAATATTTGCACAAAAATATATGATGCAGAATACACATTCAGTGAAAGAAAACACATTCAACTTATTAAAACAATCTACAGGGTCTACAGTTTATGCATTAAATGCTAGAATGAGAGAACAAAACGCATCTATTGTTTTCATGAAGGGCTAATATTACACCTGTAATACTGGGAAGCAGGTGTTAAGTTCAGTGGAATTCACATAGCACAATTTCTCCCATTTAATTTCAAGAACCATGTAATATCATTTATATCAATTATCATTCACTCCTAACCAGAGGACAAATACTGACAACATGGATGTATTTGACATGTACAAAAAGCAATATGCTTGTGTAAATTCATAGGCAAAAAACGATATCATCATTTAGAACCCTGCTTCTAAGGAAAATATGCCATTTGATTTCTCCATATCAACCTTTTTCTAGAAAGGATGATTAATGTTTTATAGCAGGAATGCCAGTTTAGAAGAGGAAAACGATAAGACTATCTCAATACGGTTACTCTTGGTGATGTAAATGTTTGGTTCCGAAAGCTGTTTGAATTCATTAAATAGATCTATCTCGGTTACAAAAGTATGAGATGGACCTACAGGTATTGACTGTGAGGAGGACAGTGAGTCACAGGTCACAATGAGGCTTTGGCTTCCACGTCGGCATCTAGCAACCCAAGCTAAGCACATAAATGTGCAATTCATGCAATTGCCCTTGGGGAAGACTTTGGGTTAAAAGTTTCTTCCCTATAGTCTGTAACTCCATGCTTTTGGGTAACACCCGAGGTTTCTAGTTAATACCAAGGACACCTGGGTGATAAGGTAAACAGAGTAATACCAGAAAATAGAAAATATGGCCTTAGTTAATTTGTCCAGGATCCCTTTTGTGAAATGACATGGGCTATGTGAGGTAGACCATAAGCAGAGTGGACGTCCTTTCATTGGACTCATCCTGATACTTTCTGTTGCCTTGACATACAACCATGTCTCATAAGCCAGCTCTCTCTCTCTCTCTCTCTCTCTCTCTCTCTCTCTCTCTCTCTCTCTCTCTCTCTCTCTCTCTTTCTCTGTCTCCCCCTCCCTCCCTCCTTCCCTCCACAAAATTATTATCTACCTACCCTCTTACCATCTACACTCCTTATAAAGAACATAATGACTAAAGCAGACCAGATGCAAAAGATGTGGTCTTTTACATTTCATAAATGCAAACTTAAACCTGGTTTGTCAATCTAGTAAATGTACTTCCATTTCAATAAAGAACGATTTGTCCTCTGCAGTGGAATGAGCATGTGGGACAGGCTACAGGGGGCTCCTGGTTGACGTGTACCTTGACCCTACTTTTAAGTGTTAGAGTGACTTGTAAAAAGAGAATGCTACAATCTTTTATGTACATTTTTTCTACTCTTGTAAAGAAAACTCACTTCTATCCCTTTGGGAAGACTTCTTATCCATGTGTTCCAATAGGTAAAAGCTTCATCAGGGACAAATAATATGTATAACTGAGCCATTGCATTTTATATATATATATATATATATATATATATATATAATGTTACAAGCTTAATTTATTTTTATTTTCAAGCAAAATAGCATTCATTTTAATCATTTATATGAATAAAAACACAAATCAAAAGAGTAAATATCTAACACAAAGAATTTAGCTCACTTTAGAAACCATGATAGTTACAATAATTTAAATAGCTTACTATTAACAGGCACATTCCAAATGTGCAGGAAATCTGTTTTTAATGTGTTTTCTTTCTCATGCTATTGTGTGTTCCATGTAAGCGAGGGGGTACCTGGACTAATTTCAAATATTCTTATATTACATGTCACTCTAAGGAAATCTTTTTCCAGATAAGTTATAAAGAACACGTATTTCTTAATGGCAGGTATTTTATCATCTGTGATCATTTAAATTATAGGTGTAGGATCCTGTTTTATATGGCACCCTGCTACTGCGGACCTTTTCTTTAAGCTATTTGAGTTAGACAGCTCCTGCCAAACAAAACAGTGGGAGGGAAACTGTAAAAAAGCTTTAAAATGCTAAAAAAAGAAATAAGCGAAGAAACAGCAATCTAAACACTAACTGGAGGACATTCCCATGACCTGCATCTGATGCAGATCAGCTCCAGGGAAGCTCGGGGCTTACAGAAAGCAAGAGGACCTCAGACATTATCTAGGACACAGGCATTGAAGGCATTGCCTTTAGACAACACACAGGCAGTTGTCTATACCAAATAATGGAAAGCTAATCTCAGTATTTTCAAGGTATGTACTACATGATATTCTTCTAGAATGAGAATGGAAGATTTTAAAAGAGAAAGTTTTCCAATGTACATGCAATGAAATCTAAAGCAGCCATGCAAAGAAGACCAAAGAATAATTACCCGTAAGTCTGCCTTAGAAGAAACACTCCATGTGTAGTATAAGGTAAAACAAGGCTACTGTGACTTTGAAAGATGAAGTTTGTAATATTTATCTTTGTTTCAGGCACACTGCTCTTTTGTGGCTGTGTGATTTATTTAAATCTCTTTCTTCTTTAGATCCATGTAACCAGATGAAGCTTAAAATGAACCCATAGTAATAAAAGTCATGATGGAAAACATTATTGAACACTAGTCAGGAGGTAAGCCGCGTGATCATGCATGCACACACAGGGGCCATTGATGTGACTGACCCTTTGTGGCTACCCACAGCATCCTGTACTGCAGGCATGTGTGGTAGGGTTTCTAAGGTTCAGAGAGGTTAAATCACTTACTCAAAGGAACGGCACACTGTGGATAAGGGCACGATTCTAGAACCATCGGTCCTCATCACAGATGTCCTCGGGAACTATGCGAACCAATTCAGTCAACTTATTTAATATTACATAGAGTATAAAATGGGCTCATTAATTTTCAGTAGGCTAATTCCCAGATTCAACTAGGGACCACATGCAGAATAAATCCTGTCATTTTATATTCCCATCACATGTGTTTATTTAAGCTAGGCTGGGAGGCACGATCCAGTTCCTACTCATAGGGAGAGTTCCTTTCACTTTCTTTTGTCATATTTTCTTGTCATTAGCTACAAATGTGGCCTTTTAGAGATTGCTCTATTCTCATTCTCTCAGCTGTCTCTGTGAGCATCATTGGTGGGTCTGAAGGATAGTCTATAAATCAATTTTTACTATCATTTAATCATAGTAGCATGAAGTCATGGGCATCATCTTATTAGGAGAAGAATATTTTATATGCAACTTTTTAAATCACTGGGAAATTACAGAATCTTGATAATATCAAGATTTAATATCTGAAATGAAATTTTGGTTACAATTTATTATTAATTTTAGCAAGACCTATGCACTCTCCTATTGGTGTTGGCCAGGTGCTGCTATGTATTCAGATGTTAAATATTGTATCCCAAGATCTGGTTGCCCTAGGAAGAGCAAATTCTCAGGCACACCAGCTTTTGTTGTGTAAACCTTGCCAAGTTATCCCCAATTGGTTAATAAAGATACTGTATCAGTTAAAGTTTCCATTGCTATGAAAAGATACTGTAACCAAGGCAACACTTATAAACACAAACATTAATTGGGGCTGGCTTATACTTTCAAAGGGTTAGTCCATTATCATCATAGCTGGAAGAGTGGCAGCCTGAGGGTTAGTTAGTCCATTATCATCATAGCTGGAAAAGTGGCAGCCTCCAAGCAGAAAAGGTGCTGGAGAAGAAACTGAGAGTTCTTCATCTTGATTCAACAAAGCCAACCAGGAGAGACCGGCATCTTCAGGCAGCTAGGAAGAAGTGCTCGTTCCCAATGGATAGAGCCTGAGCACAGGAAGAGACTCCCAAAGCCCACTCCAACAGTGATACACTTCCTCCAACAAGGCCACATCCCATAACAGTACTACTCCCTCTAGCCAAGCATATTCAAACCACCACAGATGCCTCCAGCCTGGGCTGGGCAGAAGAGAAGTAGGTTAAGCTGTAATTCCTGACTTAGGGTATCAGGTAAAGACCATGAGGAAAGAAGAAAGGAGGAAGAAGGGAGTTGCCATGGATAGCATGGATCATAAGTGTGTGGGCAATGAGGGCTGGCATGACGAAGCAGGAACAGTGCAAACGTAGCAAATGCAAGTATGGTTGGAGATGTTGTCAGGGGAAGCAGACAAAGTAGCTTAGAGGGTTGATATCTGCCAAGCTGTGGTGCTTTGAAGTTTATTAGAAATCTGATGGTCTCTGTGTCTTTTATTTGAGAACTAAATGGTCTAAACTAGGGCAGACACCCCAATAGATATTTAAAGGTGATAGGAGACATAGCAAACCCCCAGAATCACAATAACCACTACACTCTCCTAATTATGTAACTACGCCAGTGCGTCCTATCTCTTCCCAGATCAAATGTGTAAAAGAGCACGAAATGAGCTGCAGGCAGAGCAGCTTCTTCAATTCTTCTTTAAAGATTGATTGATTGATTGATTGATTGATTGATTTAATGCATATGAATACACTGTCACTGTCTTCAGATACACCAGAAGAGGGCACTGCATCCCATTTCAGATGGTTATGAGACACCATGTGGTTGCTGGGAATTGAACTCAGGACCTCTGGAAGAGCAGTCAGTGCTCTTAACCACTGAGCCATCTCTCCAGCCCCAACTTCTTCAATTCTTAAAAATGACGAAAATTTCTTGCAGTCCCTTAAAGTCAGTGACAGCTAATGAAATATTGTTGCTTCACAAAATAATCAGGAAAACATATTTAGATCAAGTAATATGTTTTCTTGAGGAAGATATCTGCATACTTAATTATATGATAACAGATGTATGGATAAAAGGCAGGGGTGTTTACCTATTCAAGATAGTTAAAAATAATACATTGCCATTCTTTCAAGCTGACTGATTCACATACGTGCCTGCTATGGCCCAAGCACCGAGGATGATGAACCAAAGAGACATTGTCTTCATGACACTTACAGTGCAAATAGCAGATGATCAGAGAAAATAGAAATATATAAAAAGTTTAGGATTACAGGTAGCCACAGTGACTTGAAGAATAATATTATGTGATAAGAAATTAGAGTAACTTAGGAAAGAGTTTGTGATTACAAACTGCATGGTATTTTCTGTTACATAAAATGCATCCCAATTCAAAGAACTCAGATGTTTGCCACTTCACATCATACTGTTAGAACTGCAGGAAAATACCGACATTGAGAGATAACTAAGCAAATGTATGTATAAAGTGCCTTGTATGATACTACCTGTGTCTCAATGCCAGGAAAATAGGAACAGGAATCGTTTCAGGTTAGTGGGAGTTTGAGCAAAGTGAATTAATTGTATTAATGGAGCCCGAGGTGACTAGGAAAACTAGAGTCATATATACAAAGGCTTGAGTGCGGATTTTTCCAGGCTTTTTTAGTGAGGAGGGAATTTTTTGAAAGAGTTAGAATGTGTTTCTCTGAGTTGATATTCCAGGAAGCCTGTTTTAGTCACTCTAAGTAAGATATGTAAGGAAGGGGGAGCAATGCTTACATAGTCCCTGTAAGAAACTGTAATATCTCTGGATTATGGGTTGGTAATACATCTGTGGGATTGAAAAGGGAAAACAAGTATAGAATATAAAGGAGATTAACCTCTTACACATTTATATGTGTATGTGTTTGTTTTGTGTGGGGTGTGCGTGGGTGTGGGGGTGTGCATGTGCCTAGGTGTGCACGTGTGCATAGGCCTGGGTATGCTCTCACATGCAGGGCTTAATTCTCTCCTTCACTATGTGGGTTCTGGTGATTGAACTCAGGTTGTCAGGCTTGGTGCCATGTCCCCTTACCTACTAGCCATCATACCAGACATTTTATGAGCTTTCCCCCCTCGACAGACTGCATATTTAAGCCACCTCCCTATAAATGTTCTTGTATTAGAACTAAAGGTTAGAATGGTGCACTCTGATCAGTACCTACACCATCATGACAGAGCCCCAGCAATGGGCTAACGAGCTTGTAAGAGGAGACAGGAGACGGTTTTCTTCCTTACTCTTCTGTCTGTCTGTCATGTGAAGATACAGCGTAAAGACAGAGATATGAAACGAGAAGTCAAAGCTTCCAGACCACAGGTCCGTCAGCATCCTGATCTGTCTTCCAGACTCTAGAACCAGCAGATAGACCTCCAGCTTGGCCTTCCATCACTGCAGCCATAACTAACCGAGACAGGAACTGATGAGGTGTAAAAAGCGATCCCTTGGAGAATCAAGCACAGGATTCTGAGGGGAGCAGTCAAGCTCTCAGAATGAAGCGGTATGTGGTGGTAGTGAGCCTGGATTTGAATCCGATGACATTGAAGATGTCAGTGTCAAGTCCAGTTGAAGTTTATCAGAAAAATAAGCCTTTTCTTCCTTAATGGAGCAACGGCTGGTATGAGAGACATAGTGAAGGGATACAACTTGGGCAGGGAGGAGCAACAAAAGCAGAATGCCCAGGGAATCCAACTTCAGCAGAGATAAAAGCAGAAGAAAAAGAATAATTAATATGAATCAGCTGACTAAAGATAGCAGAGGATAATGTGAACATGGAGATGGGCTCGGAAGTAACCAATGAAATGAAGGACAGGGAGGAGACGCAGGGGTGAGGTGCTATGACACTGGGTTAGAGAGATGAGGCTAAACTGGTCACTAATTACTAACTAGGCCTCAAAGACTCTATACAAGTCAGGATTGATGAGTTTTATTCAATGTCTGAAACTGTGGGCAATGCTGTAATACCTTTTCATTTATAATGAGATGATAGTAAATGACTTAACCTCCTCTTTTGTGTGTCACACACATTACATGTCAGCAAATATGAAGAATTACCTCTATGTTACTCATCTGCTAATGCGAAACTCTATCACACTTGGAGATTCTCAGGTTAGTAAAAATGTCAGCCATAAATGGTGAATTCAAGGCAGGCCCCAAAGAGTTTTAACCTGTATTTGTTATTCTGGATTCTACATTTACATATTAGCATATGATTACCGGTTACTCTTTTTAAATAGCTTAAAATTACATATACATATATACATATATATAATCTCACAGTGTTCGCTAAGCTTAAACATGTTAATTATTATATAATTATAGATTTGCATACCTGTGGTACCCATCTGGAAGACACAAAGCTGGTTACTTCTATTACAGACAAGCCAGTTTGGGAAAGTTGATTGATGAATTCAATTTTTATATCTGTAGGAACTATAACCTAAAAAATCATAAAACATATATAAATGAATTGTAAAAAACTACTGAAATATAAAATATTACTTCCCAACTGAAAGCAAATACAATGAGATTTAAAATGTCAAACAGTAATTACCACAAATATTGCTTAAAATATAAAACTTATGTGCCATTAAAATGTCAAGGAATTCACTATGTAAAGGTAATATAAACCTACCTTTTCATTCTGCAATCCATCCCTAGGTCCAACTTCTACTATTTTCACATATTCAGGGAATCCAGATAACTGGGATGCTTCCTGGAATTCAAGTATGAGTACAAGAAAAAGAATATCACTCGGATTGCCACACTGTAGTGGTTTGAATGAGAACGTCTCTCGTGGGCTTGAATATTGAAACACTTGGTTCCCAGTTGCAGTGCGATTTTGGGAGTTTTGAGAGAAGCAGCCATTTTGGAAGAAGCATATTACTAAAGGCTGGGAATTCAAGGTCTCGCCTTACATTGTTCTCCTTGACTCAGGGCCTGCCCTAACTCCTGCTGCTTGCTCTTGTGCATCATAATGGACTATTTTCCATCTAAATATCTATAATATGGCTTGGTTATTGTGTCTTATTGCAGCTATGGAAGGGTATCTGATTCAGTAGTTGGTACTAGAGAGTTGGTTATTGCTATGGGTGGTGGTGGTGGTGATGGTGGTGGTGATGGTGATGGCAGTGGTGGTGGTGGTGGTAGTGGTGGTGGCGGCAGTGGCGGTGGCGGTGGCGGCAGTGGCGGTGGCGGCAGTGGCGGTGGCGGTGGCAGCAGTGGTCCGCAGCAGCGGTGGTGGTGGTGAAGGAATGTGGAAGACTTTGGGACTTAGGCCTAGAAAAGTGGTTATACGTTGAATGTAGCAATTAAATGTAGGCTTCTAGTGGGAGCCTGGAAGACAGTGTTGAGGGCAAAGCAGAATATAGAGGCCTCTTACAAGAGGTTTGAGAGGAGGCAAAGTCTTATTTTAACAGCAACTGGGCTGTAGGCCATTTGGGTGCTATTTTGGCAGAGTCTGGGTATCCTTTGCCCATGGCCTAGGAATTTAGCTGAGGCTCAATTAAAAGGCATAGGTTAACCTTTTGTCATAGGAAATTTCAAGATAGTAAGACATTGAATCCCTGCCATGACTGTTACTAATAATGTTTACGCAGATATACAATGAAGAGAGAACACACGGGGCAGAAAGAATACACCAGGAATCTTAATGTTACAGCCGAGGCATGAGAGGTTTCTGGCTCTGCACTGGCATAAAGAGAAGGGTACCTTCAGAGAAAGACTTCATGCAACTAAGCTTTCAGACGATGTAAGAATACCTGAGGCATTTTTGAAAGCAACTGAATTAGTCCTGCTGCTAACATGATTCAAGGGGATATGGTCCATCCCACGCTGGCAATCTAACATGGCAATATTGTCCATATAGTTTTGACTTTAGAGACATACAGGATTCTTCCTCTGTGAAAATCCAAAGTCATGGATTCTTCCTCTGTGGTTTCGAATAACCACTAAAGTCAGGGAGCACATGGCCAGGGAGTCCCTTTGTGAATGTCTTTAGAGAGCCATATGCTGGAAAAGCCATTGTGTGAGGCCATGGAGTTAAAGCCTGGGTTGCAGTGAAGACCCCAAAATGTTGAAGACTTACAGAGCCATGGCCTATCTACCAAAGAGGACTGCAAACAGCGAGTGCAACTATCCCAAGAGAGATGTATGCTGCAGACAGCAAAGCCAGAGGGGCAGAACCATCCCAACCCTTGACCCCAGACGTGAAGCTACAAGATTTGCTAGGTTTTGGTCTTGCATTTCCTGACTATATTCCAATTTTTCCATTCTGTATCATCAAATATTTGAACTATGTAATATGCTTTTAATTTAATGGGGGATTATACTTAAGACATTGCCTTGAGTCTCTGAAGAAACTTTGGACTAAGTGTATTTGAACCATGATATGGCCATGAACCCATGGTAGTCAGGGAGTGGAAAGTCATGGCTTAAATGAAAATGTTTCCCATTGGCTTAGGATTTGGACACTTGATCAGTTGGTGGTGCTGTTTAAGGAAGTTGGGAGGTGTAACCTTGCTGGAGGAAGGATGCCACTAAGGACGGGTTTTGTGTATTTGTGTCCAGTTGTTCTCTCCGTTTATTGCTCATAATTGAAGATGTCAGCTCTCAGCTTCCTGCTCCTGCCTCCGTTCCTGTCTTGATTGTAGGTTCCCCACCACAATGGACTCATTCTTCTCTGGAACTGTAAGCCCAATGAAACTCTTCTGTCTTTGAGTTTCCTTGACTATGGTGTTTTATCACAACAATAGAAGAGTAACAAACACAATAGCTTATTTTTATTAACTAATTACATTCTGTTAAATAAATTCTAACTCCACAAAGTTAAAATAGTAAAAAGAAAAAAATCAATAGAATATAGACCTGATATGCCATTTATACTATTTGCATCATTGAAACAATTCATTTATTGTAACTTTGTGATAAGTATTATTATTGAAATCCCAAAGGTCAATTTTCTTTTGAATAATTCAATTCCATTGTTATAGATCACTAAAAATCATTGCAAGCTATTCATGTTACAGACATTAGCATCCAAAATAAAGAACTCAAAGTAAGCCAGAATGTCTGGAGAAAATGACATTCTAAAAAACTTAAATACAAAAAGAGAAAATAAATTAGCCAATATGTGGGCAAAAGAATGTAGCACTTTTCAAAGTAAGAAGCACAGATGTTCAATAATATAAGAAAAAAAACTTGTTTGACAATCTTAACCTGAACCACAAGGAAAATTCAAATTAAAACCGTACCTCAAGTCCATTTTACCCAAGTCAGAATGCCTATCAAGAAAAAAAATAAGTTTGGGCATAGCTGTGGGAAAATAAGAAACATTTATGTACTATTTGGTGGAATTTAAGTAAATCCAGACACTATGGAAACAGTATGGTGGTTTACTAAAAGGCTAACCATATAAATACCATATGATCTGGCTAAACCACTCCTGGATACACACCCAATGAATCAGTGACAACTTACAATATAAATACCTACGTAGCCAAGAATACTGAGATAGGCACTATTTAGAACAGCCAAGTCAGAAAATCGGTCTAGGTGCCCAATGACAGATGCACGGAAACAGAAAATGTGTTCAGTGTATTTTATTCGTCCATAAAAAATATGCCATTTTTTTTTCCAAAAAAACAGACGCTAGCCAAATCAGACAGCTTTACAAAAATACCATGTTTTCTTGGTTGTGTAAATTCAGTGGGAAGGGGAGTAAGGTGATGGTATTATAAGATATGGGAGAGGAAGGTGGAGTAAGAAAGGCTAATGAAGATGAGAGAATCTGATTCAAACATATTATATACATGTATAGAAATATCATAACGAACTCATTACTTTATACAGTTAATATGTATTACTGTAAAAATGGTTTTTGTAATAACCACAGAGTTAAGCAAGAAGCCACCGCTATCCCCTAAATTTGAATGTGGATTTGGTACTTTGGCTCGTGCATAAACACCTGAGTCTATAGAGGAAAGAAAGAGTGCTATTTGCTTCTTTTCTTTCTCACACAGAAGAGCTCCCAACAAATGCTACTTACTATTACTCTCCAAACAGGACTCAAAGCTCCTAACTGCCTACACTGTCCTACTTTCCCTCCATAGCTGAGACAGCGAACTGCTCAGATTCTGGAGTCTCTGGTCCTATGGTTCTAATTCAGAGGAAGCATTAGATGTATTAATAAGATATTATGTAATTAGCAATTAATAAGTATATGAATTAATAAGTATTCTAGAAGATGTAAATATACTTATTAAAAGGTTAAATCTAAATAAGAAAAAAATAAGCTTTCTAAATTTCATATAAAGTTTAAATGAGATGTAAGCTACATATGTCAGCATCAAAACCGGCTGAATGTGAATGATTCATCATCATGTCTTCAAATAAAAATAAACTTAGACATTCAGGACCCGGGCTTCCAACTATTTGGTTTTTGTCAAATACACTCAACCAACTTATACGCTGATTCTGTCCCTGTCATGACACAAATATTCATGCGAGAGATGGCAACTTTTAAAATTATTTTGGAATTTCATATATGAGTACATTGAGATTAGATTATTCCCACCTATTCCTCTCCCATCCAAATCCTTCTACTCTACCTGCTCCGTCTGGACTTCATAACCACTTTTGATATGATTATTGTTGTTATACATACATATCTAGGAAATGTGCATACATACACATGACCTACTGAATTCGACTCCTGTGGCCCATATGTACATATGTACATATGTTGGCATGTTAACAGGTGGAGGTATCGCAGGTCTGTGCAGGTGACCATTTTGCTGCAATTTCATGTATGTAACATCCTTGCCATGTTCAGAACGCAGTATATCCTTGTAGCCTTCTACTCTTCAGCCTTTAGCAATTTTTGTGCTCCTCCTTCTTCAATGTCATCTAAATTTTAGGTGCAGGGGTTGTGCTAGAGTTGTTCCATTTGAGAGCTGGACAGCATGGTCACTTATTCTCTGCCTTTTGACCAGACATAGATCTCTGTAACAGTCTCTGCATTCTGAAAAAGACACGCATCCTTTTTCAGGAGTGAGACCTGTTGCTATGAGCTGTTGCTATGAGCATAAGAACTAAGAATGTAAGTTATAGGGACTTAGGAATGGTAGTTTCTCCTCTAGGGTCTAGGGTCTATAACCTCTTTAGCAGTGGTTCTTGGCTAAATTTACAATAGCATGAATAAGTTCCCCCCATTTGGCAAGCTTTAGATTCAATTAGATAGCTTTGGTTACCCCAAGATAACTACGGCCACTAAGCGCCATTGGAAATATCTTTCCAATGCCTATTGAAGTGTGTGCGTGTGTGTGTGTGTGTGTGTGTGTGAGAGAGAGAGAGAGAGAGAGAGAGAGAGAGAGAGAGAGAGAGAGAGAGATAGTTTAGCTATTTTATTGGGTTCTTATATCTCTACCTTCCCTTTTACCCTTAATCACCCTAATTCCTTCCAAACTCCCAACACTAGGTAGGAAAAAAAGGTTAGAGGGAAAGGGGGAGGGAGACCATTTTAGACTGCTTCCTACTGATTAGGGGCATTGGGTTCCTTGGGGCAAGTCCAATCATCATCGTCAGAATATCCAGCACTCCAGCAAACCAACAATCCAGCAGTAGCAAACACCACAGCAATAAGAACCAGTGGCGGCAGCAGCTGCTCAGGCTCTCTCAGGGCTCTCTCACTTATACCCTCCTCAGAGCCCCCGGAATTAAACTATCTGCAGCTGTCAAAGATCACGCCACTGCTAGGGGCATGAGGCAAATCATAATCACCTGCTGTGAAGCAGCCTCTCACCCCACATCTGGGATTAAAACAAAAGCATATTCACATAACATAAGGGTTTTTGAAGGAATTCTCACCATGTTTCTGCATGTGTGTTTGTTTGTGTGTGTGTGTGTGTGTGTGTGTGTGTGTGTGTGTGTGTGTGTGTGTAACAAGGAATGAAACTCACTGGCTTATTTGGCATCTAAAGTTGTGATAGGCTTGACTAACATCCTGTGCTCACTTCCTGAAAGAATCCAAATAATTGCTAATTCAATTCTAACTGACCATCTTTGACAATATCTGTGAAACTAAAATTTACTGGCAAAAGAATAACAAATCTTTTTCATTTCTGCATCTTCTTCTCCAGTTGTGAGGCATGGAATTAACTTGAGAGGGTGGGAGCTGAGAGGAGAGCCCAGGATCCTTAGCTTTGGGCTTGGTTCTGGATAACAATATTGCAATCATGCCTAATGACGGAGTGGTTATAATTCACCAAGAAGTAAGGGGTATGGCATGAGCAGATGGAGAAAGGGGAGACACTCCCTTTCTTCATTATTAACTCTTGTCGTCAAATAAGAGAAATGAGACCAGAACAAAATCAAAACCAGGCGATTGTAAATGTGATCTCATTATCATCGTTTCCACTCTGTTTTCATCATGAATTATCTTCCCGCATGCATGGACAAAGAGCACTGCTTTATTAAAGGAGGCTGTTTACCCAAAAAAGGAACACAGTGTTTTGAAGGTGAAAATTAGGTGCCGTGTACAATTGAAGAGCTGGGTATTTCCCTCTGCATCAGTGTGATTTGGTTGTCACTCTTCGCCAGTATATAAAGAAAACCAAAAACAATAACCATTTCAGTCAAGTTGGAGTGTCTTCTTATTTGATGGGCTTTTATGTCCTTCTTTAATTTAACATAACTATTTAGCCTTTTTGAGCTGACCTTAATTAAGCCTATTACAGAAGCAATCCCCTGAGGCTATCAATATAACCCCATTGTACACAGTCCTTGTGTCATAAAGTGTTACAAGATAAGCAGTTATAAATGGACAAGTCCCACAGAAGCAGTCCAAAAGAGGGTAAAACATAGCACATGATGGGTCATCTAAGGACCAGTAACCTCTTGAGGTGAGACAACAAACGATGTTAGTTTAAATCCTTGAATTCTAATGTCACATAATACACTTAGGTCAATTATTCTATGAGGTTTATCTGAATATTTATAACGTTCTCTAGAAGTTGGCCAAGAAAGGGTTTTGTATCACACATATTCAAGGAGTACATATTAAAGCTGAAAGACAAATGAGACACTGGAGAACTGCAAATGTACGCCTGAGCAGGAAGTGTGGACCAAAGGGTGCACTGTGGGACACACTGTGACACACTGTGTGGGAAAACTCTGCTAATTAAGGTGGAAGTCCGCCATGACTGGATAGCCTCTGGGCTCAGTGCAATATGGGGGACTCCCTTTTTTGGGGACAGAACTTCTTGTCCAGTGAATTTTAACTCCCCATACTCTTACTCGCCTCTACCTGAGCAAACTCACATAGCCTCAGTTAGTTTATAGGACTTGATTTCCTTTCTCCTGACAAAACCTGTTCAGTCGGCACCTGAGATTCCTGAAATGCTCCCCCATGCTAATGAGGCATTCCAGGTACGCTAAGCCCCCAGCCGATGACCTTTGTACATCCTGGATGTCCCTACTCTCAGTCTCCCAAAACTTTATAAGCCTTCAGTCAACCTAAGTTGATCTGCCTAGTGTTAAGCAGTCATGGGTGGCCATTCACCACACACATACAGGACTTCCCAGTCCTCTATTCGAAATCTCTGCTCCCAGTGCCTTCATGGACTGAATTGGCCGATGATCCACTGAGAGCAAGGAGACTCACAACACATTACGACATCCACAGTGAGGTATTTTTTTCTTTTGGGGTGGAAAGGTTGCAAGGGCAGAGGGTGTGTACTAAGAAATGGGGAGATGAGTGGGACTGGGATACATGATTCAAACTTCACAAAGAATCAATCAAAAGTTAAATAATGAAAAAAAAATTACTTTGCAGAAGTGAGCAGCATTGCCCTTAAAAGAGCCTACCATCTAAAGTTCACTTTTATTGCTTTAAAAGCCATGTTATTGAGCATTTCAAGAGATTGTCCAGGCCCACATTTGGCAGCAGAGTTTGAATGATTCACATTCATAAAGAAACGGTAGAGGAAATGGTATGTTAAATTTTCATGTTGCTTTAGTTTTCCAAGGAAACTTCCTATCCACTTTTCACTTATGAAGCTACACTATTAACTAAGCAGAATGAGAAGAGAAAAAAAAAAAAGAAAGAAAATGGGAAAATAAAGGATGACATTAGTTTAATTTGCTAATATCCCTGGCTCGTATCCTAGTTTTCTTGAAGATGTGATTAAACATATCAATTATTCAGTTTTGGTTGAAAACTAAAAGGAACCATTCTTTCACATAGAACATAAGTGATCTGATTGACTCGTATGTTAACGTACACACAAAATTAAGTGGGAGTTATATACTGGGTGGGATTTCTCTACAATCTTTAGTGTATGTGTGACTGTGTGAATAGCATATGTATTTTCTATCAGTAATAATTAGTGGCTTTAGATAGTCAATTCCCTTCATGGTAATAGATACAATTCTTTATTATCTCCCATCTAAGTCTTCATTTTTCTCTACTGAATACCACCCATTTTAGAAATTTCTAGGTGGATTTGTAGATTTCGCTCATTTCATTCCTTCTTAAAAATAATATTTCAGGGTTGGGGATTTAGCTCAGTGGTAGAGCGCTTGCCTAGCAAGTGCAAGGCCCTGGGTTCGGTCCCCAGCTCCGAAAAAAAAGAAAAAAGAAAAAAAATAATATTTCATTAATTCTTCAAGAATTTCAGACAATGTATTTGATCATATTCACACACTGCCTGGTTATTCCATACTAACTCTCACCTTTCTACATATCTTTCTTTGAATCCCACCCCCATGGACTCCAGTTTGAATAACACTTGTGTATGTAAATTCTTTACACACAGTGAAATATCCAATTTCATAACATGCATTCTTAAAGTGAAAAATGATACTAGCCAAATCAAATGCCATCACTACACAGATGGTGTGTGTGGACCTGGAAAACATAGATGTTTCTTTTGAAATTAAATTAGACTTTTAAAAGGGCATTAGAGATCAACATTCAAAGAGAAATCTCTATTTTTTTCATCTCATCTGAATTATGTGCATGGTGCATTTTATAGCAATGTTAGACACTCTAAATTCTATCTTTTTATTGTTGACTACTAATTTCTATTTTAACCCAGCAAAATCAGAAGTATTTAAAACATTATCATTGACAATACTGTAGATTTTTATAGGAACTTTCATCCTTCAGAATGAACCAAAGACCGTTCTTTTCTTGGGCTCCTCCATAGAAGGAAGGGCTGACTTTATAAAGCTGACATTGGAAAAGCCTTCATTCAGAATATCTATATACCCAGGTTAGTTTTAAGCCAATCTTTGGCAATCTAATTAATATGTATCTATAACCAAAGAAATGATATGCTTGCTGCACTTAAATGTCCATGGGCAATATTACTTGATACTTTCATTCAGAGCATTAAGAAGGGTATTCACTTATTTCTATCGATCTGTAGACAATCAGTGAAAAAATGGGTACGTTCAGTAAAGTGTTTCCCCACAGCCTTTAGCTAGAATTTAAACAGAAGCTTTAAAAGGGTCTAAAAGTGTGAACTCTTCTCTATCTGTATGGTTACAGAAAAACATAAGAGCATTAAATAATGGTCACTTCTCATACACAGCAGATTACAGACCACAGAAGGCATACGTTAAAATCATCTAAAAGTATTTACTAATTGAAAAGAGACAAAACTCAAGGGCCAGCATATGGCTCTGCAGGTAAAAGAGCTCATTGCAAAGTCTGATGAGCTGAGTTCATTTTCTGAAATCCCACATAAAGACAGAAAAAGTGCCAACTTCACAAAGTTATCCGCTGACCTCCATATGCAAGCTGTGGTATGGGTTTACACACACACACACACACACACACACACACACACACACACACACACACGAGATAATATTTTCAAATGTGACTTGAACAATAAACACATGAATTTATTTCTATTCATCATTTCATGGTTGCTTCGATACAAAAATATAAATGTACCATGGATCGCTCAAGTTATGAGAGATATATAGACACATATAAACATGTAAAACTATATGAACATTTCCAAAAAAAGGACCTTAAAAAATAACAGAAGAAACAGAAATGAATGAAATTAGATGTAAAGAAAAAACATATGAAGCTTAAAACTGTGATTTCAATGTAGCCATTTAATAAAACATCTCACAAATCATTAAAATATGTTTGAAAAATTAAAAAAGGAAGAATGTCAATGCATTTATGTCCTGAGTTTAAATATACAAAGTTCTTTTTTATTGGATAGTTTACATATTTATACTTCTTCTTTGCTTTTTATTGGATATTTTATGTATTTACATTTCAAATGTTATCCCCTTCCCCCCTCTCAAATACCCACCTCCCCCTGCTTCTATGAAGATACTCCCACTCCCACCTCAACACCCTGGCATTCTGCTTCTTTAAATGGCAATTATTATTTAGTTTCAAGGAAAATGTATTTTGTACTCAATTGAAACTTAGTAATAAATTATAAGAAACTAGACAATGTGATCTCTAGACCTTTCATCTCTATCACTGAGGTATTATGCAATAAGATAGAAATGAAATGTTAGTTAAAACCCAGAAAGAAATTTTTACTGGCAATATTTTAAAACCCAGAAAGAAAATTTTACTGGTAATATTTTAAAAATAAACCTTTTTGTTTCCTTAGTATCATTGCCAATAAAATCTTTTTGACACCACTCACTGCTACCTTGCTGATGTCACTCCCAGCTTTATTTTGGAAAGTATTAAAATTACTTTCATAATTTCAGACACACAAGTTATTGAATTATTCAATTCATAGTTTATGTTTTTATTCTTTGGACAGAAATGTTGTTCATCATCCTGCGGTTATACTGTTTTTTGTATGACAATGATCATTTGGAGAATCAAATCAAAGATATGTATCGACCTTATGTTTCATAATACTCTTTCTTAAGTATAAACTATTCAGCCACCTATAGGATCTGTTTAAACTTGTGAAAAGTGTTTCAGATGTTAATGAAACTCATCAAAGCATTTATGTGTAACATTTATTTCTGATGGCTGAGACAAGTTAAGATGGGTGTTCCTTCTCAGGACCACAGACACACATAAATTACTCAGAAAATAACAAGCAGAGAGTGGTATTTTATACTTTGTGATTCATAAGCACTTGAGAGTTTGTTACAGAGTGCTATGTGTGAGACAAAAGTGTTGACACAAATGCTACCGTTTTCCAGTGAGACCAACAAATGATAAATACTCTGGGAAAAAGATTACAGAAACAATTAATTCACAATAGCCTCAAAAAGTTACAGTGTCCGGTAATAACTTAAATCTCTGACTAGAAATACTGAGAAACATGGATAGACATCCCATGCTTAGAAACATGTAGAGTTGATATTATAAAAGTGACCATTCAATCGAAAGCCATTTAATGCTATCTCTATCAAAATCCCCGTGACATTCTTCACAGAAGTAGAGAAAGAACACCCTAAGAGTCATATGAAAGGCCCCCCATGCCTAAAATCTTGAACAATAAACCAGAGCATAAAGAATAATGCTGGAGCCATTATCACTCCCCAAATCATTTCTCTTAATACTGATTAGACTCGTAGTGAGGACAAAACCTTATGCCACAGCTTGGCCAAAGAAAACTTATTTGGATGCAGAAGAACTATGTTTTAAATGTTTAAATGTTTAAGCATTAGATATTATAGCATCAATAATACTATTGAAGAAAGCCCTAGGAGCTTCTTGAAAATGTTGTTAAAGTTGGTTACACACTATAGTCATGACGAACACCCTTACACACCATGAGATGATCTACAAATGCCAACAACAACCCATTTAATTATTATTCTCTCCTATCTTCTGCTCAAAATAGAATAATAATAATATTCAGGAGAATGAGGCAGGAATATTTCAAGTTTTGAAGCCAATTGGGCAAATTAACAGAATCCTGTTTCAAAACTAAAGAAGAAAAAAGAGGAGGAAAAGGAGGGAGGAGGAGGGGAGGAAGAGAGGGATGAGGAGGAGAGAGGGGAAAGAAGAGGGGTAGAATGAGGAGGAGGAGGAGGAGGGGAAGAAGGAGGAGAAAGAAGAAGAAGAGGGGGAGGAGGAAGAAGAGGGGGAGGAGGAAGAAGAGGGGAGGAGGAAGAAGTTGTTGTTGTTGTTGTTGTTGTTGTTGTTGTTGTTTTAGGGAATGTTAACTCAGTTTTAAAGCCCTAAGCTCACCATGAACAGGACCCTGTGTTCAATTCCTAGCCTGTACCACAGGAAAAAAATAAAATCAAAGGAATGATATTGGCAATTGGCCCAAACTTTGTGGGAAAGATTTATTGATGTTATGGTTGTGACTGATGTAGCCTGGTGCTTAGTGAAGAGTTAACACATGATGTATGTTGTCACTTGCTTTTAATAAAAATAACTTGAAGATGGGCCATTTTAAGTTTTTAATATTTTTACAGAAAAGTTAGCATAAATGGTTTTGTTGTTCGTTGGAAAACATACTCACTGGTTTAAATGTTTTTAACAAGATGAATCATTGATACTAAAGGTAGATTACCTTAAATAGAGTTCTTAACCACAGTCAAAATAAGTTATGGAAATTATTCAAGATCTTTCAGTAAATAGCTCAAAACCTTTGGAGATATTATCCCATCTGCATCTTGCCAACATTTTAATTAGCCTTCGGTGCTGACCCCATCGGCTCCACCCATCCTGTTCCACCAGGCAATGCCAACCTCAGGCTGAGCCTCTGAGCAGCAACAGAGGGGTACTCACTTCAGCAGGAGGGAAAATGAGAACTGGGGTTCAAAGCCTGGCTGAATAATGCCACTTATGAACACAGAGCCAGTTACTGACTCGCTGGAAATGGTTTATGGAAAAATGCTAATTTAAAGGGCAAATTAAACACATTAACGATTGTGACTGGCAGAACGCTCAGAGGCAAGAGTACCTCTAAGAGCTCTATAAACACGAAATAATGCCAGGGTTAGTTTCTGTTTCCCTCCACAGATCTCTCTTTCAACTTGAAAGCATAGTTTTAAGTACAGATATAAGAGGTTTGTTGTTTAGTCTTGTCAGTGTGTGTGTGTGTGTGTGTGTGTGTGTGTGTGTGTGTGTGTGTGTGTGTGTGCTTGTGCATGTGCATGTGTGCACAGAAGGCACAACATGCTGTGGAGGTCAGAAGACAACCCTGGGTGTCTGCCATCATCTCCAGCCTTCTGTGAGACAGGTTCTTTCTTCTGTTTGCTACCACGTACTCCAGGCAAGCTGGCCCAAGAGCTTCCAGGGATTCTTCTGTTTCTTGCAGAAATGCATCATCAAGTCAGTGTTTTATGTTGCTCCCACTGCTTCAAGCTCAGGTCCTCATACTCACGCAGCAAGGGCTCTGCCCACTTGTCTAGCTCTCCCATACAAGCTCTGACTTTTTAAATGCCGAGCCTCTGTGATAAGAACGATTTAGATGAACAGGTATTCAAATGACTCACAGCTTGGGCACAAGGGACTTGATCAAACCTTTATGCATGGTTGCTTACTATGTCATCGTTATGGGGAGAGACACTTATTCTAAAGTCACTGTGGGTAGTGACACAGAAAAGTTTGTCGCTCTCAAAGTCTATTGGAATCTTCAGAAATCACATCCCATACAGTTCTCATATTTTAGGAGCCATGGAATACACTGTACATTCAAACAGTGGTAGAAGGCTGGAGTGACTTTGAGAAAGTGACACCCATACACGTGGCCCTTTAAGCACAACACTCAACAGGTAGCTCCTTTGCTCAGGCCTAAGGCTTTTAGTCAGAGACTTTCCCCTAAAGTTTACCCTGTCTTAGTAAACAACTTCCTTCCTTCCTTCCTTCCTTCCTTCCTTCCTTTCTTTCTTCCTTCCTTCCTTTCTCTCTTTCTTTCTTTCTTTTTTATGGACTTGCTGTAAATTGCTTTCTTAAGTTTAGGTGTTCTCCTTGTATCCGCATCTCTTCAGAACTTTTTCATGAAGGAATGTTGGATTTTGTCAAAGGTCTTTTTGGCATCTAATGAGATGATCATGTGGGGTTTTCTTCTTTTAGTTTGTATACGTGGTAGATTGCATTTTCTTACTTTTGAATATTGAACCATTCCTTCATCCTTGGGATGAAGTGTACTTGATAGTGTTAGATGATTTTTTTATGTGTTCTTGAATTCAGTTTTTGAATATTTTATTGAGTATTTTTGCTTCTTTGTTCAGCAGGGACATAGGTTTATAATTCTTTTTTTGTCATTGTTTGAGTATCAGGGTCACTATATCCTCATAAATAAATTGGGTAACATTCCTTGCTTTTATTATGTAGAATAATTTGAGGAGTATTGGTATTAATGTTTTTTTTTTAAAGTCCGGTACACATTTATTAAGCTGTCAGGATATACATGGGGACTCCTCACTGACTCATTGTTTCTTTCACTGAAAAGCCACATATGGATTCTTTTTAAGTCACGGTTTTGTTTTCTTGGAAACAATTTCTTTTCTGTATTCTTACAAGAAAACTGTAGCAGCCTCTTCCCTTCCCTTCCATTCTTACTCTGAGGTATGGAGCCACCTTGCTAATGTTTCAAATCACATAACTGCTCTCTTCAACACCTCCTATAACTTCCCTTGGTGAGAAATCTAGTCTTTGCCATGGCTATGAATGTGTCTCATGACCTTGTGTCCTTTGAGCACCTGACATCCTCTCCCAGTTGCTCTTCACCTGACATTGACAGGTGACACTTCCGTGACACTGAGTTCTCTGCTGTTAGTGAATACTTGAACATTCGCACTTCACTGTTTCTCTGCTACATCTCTGTGGTTTACTTCCTGAATCCTAAAATCTTGTTACAAAATAATATGAAAAGGAATAACATATAACAAAGAAACCCCTTTCTACTCCCTGCCATCCTTAATCAGTGTTGTCTAACTTTCCTAAGGAAACAAACAGGTGTCTGTTTACCTTACATACAGTACCAAACTACACAAAGGAAATGGTTCAAGCAAAGATCAAATTGACGAACCACTGGGTTTATTTAGGTAATTTACAATGGAACAAAGAGTACCAGGGACACGGACTTACACCAGGCAACTTCATCACTGAAAGTCCACCCCAATGAAGGCAATGGCTTCCAAAAGCTGCATGCCTGGAGTCTTCCTGATAACTCGCAGGCATCCTGCCTGGTAGAGTCTCCTCTCCTGGACATTGTTACCATTTCTATAATTGACAGGAAGAGTCCTTGTCAATTGTGAAATTTGTAAGAGCTTCCTGTGCCTTGTAACAACAGCAACTGAAAGAACGAAGGGTCCGATTTGGCTGAACAGCCATTGTGGAAGGTCTAGGCAGCATCCACAATTGGGAAACAGAGGGATGAAACCCAGTGCTTCTCTTACCTTCTCCTTTCAATCCAGTCTGCCAGTGGATGTTCCATCCCTATTAACCTCATCTGGGAAATCCACTATAGGCATGTACAAAGGTTTCTGTCTCCAAAGCTATTCTACATCTCATCACAGTGACAGCTGATATAAAATATAAACTATCATCCTGCTTACTTCCTGTCTTAAGAGCCTCCTTCCTGCCTCCAGGAGGAAATGTCTCAACATGGAGAAAACAGCTGCCTCCAGCACTCATCCACAATGAGTGTGTTACATATGCATACCTTGTTGATTGTTCGTTTCTTTCCCTAGAATGGAGCTCATATATGATAACGCACATTTGTTTCAGTGCGTATCGACCTCTTAGAATAGAGCCTGGCATGAAGAAGATCCTCAATAAACATTACAAAATAAATGTATGTGTCCCACCCAGAATTCACAGATGTGCAACTATTTAATGCTTATATAGCATAGGATATGAGTTAGATTTTAAAATAAAACTCAATTACAAACTGGAAAAGACAACTGTTACGCATGACAGGTCCAAGAAGAGCCTTAAACAACACTTTGGATGAGAGCTATGTGTGGTATTGAAGCCTCAAAACAAGACCAGGCTGAAATGTATTTTCCAAAGGAGAGGAAGTCCTATATCTAAATGAATGTTCTTGTTTCAGGTGTGAGGGTCCTGCTAAGCAGGGTGGAGCAGACATTATAGATGGTGATGACATAACAAAATTTTTAACACTAAAGTTCTACAATCTTATCACTCTGCAGGATCACTTGAAATCAGAGAAGGTAAAGAAGAATATTCAGCCTTTGGATATTGCAATATGATGCTGTCATCTACAAATATGTTAGGCCACAGTCACAGATTCCCAGGATAGGTACTGCAGGATGGGCAGGTCTTCAGAGCTGGTTGTCGAAGACGGCAGAATTGGCTGTGGCGTCTGTGGGCATTCATAAACTGGACTCTCTCGTTTATTTCATTGGAACACCTTGGCACATAGCAAGGCTCTTTCTTTGCATAACTTCTAGATGACACTGAAATTGCAATAACTGTAATGTATGGCAATAAAGAACTCAAGCAAGTGGGGAGAAGCTGGGCGGACAGCAGCCACATTACAGTTCCCACATAAGAAGGTGGGCTTTGAGTTAGAACAAAATGAGGTAGGTGATAAGGAAGGATGCCAAGCTCCACGCTATTGGAGAACAGTCAGCGCAGTGTTTTGGAGATGACTGGGGAAATGAGCCCAGGTACTAACTGTTCCAAGAAGAGGCAGAAGGCAAGGATTAAATAGGGGAGCGGTAGAAAGGATAACTTAAAATGTCAGGACTGCAGGTTTTAAGAGGTCCCAGGAGAAAATTCTTATTCCTGGGCAAATGCAAACTGGGAGGTGGTGGAGAGGAGCAACTTTGAAGGTAGAAAGAGGTGGCCTGAGGTACTGTTGGTTGCACTATCTCTAGCTATTAAAGACGAATAGTAGGGGAGCTGGGTCGAAACAGTAAGGCTACAAATCAGGAAGTCATAGGATAACTTGGTAGCACAGATAAGAGTGCTTCAGGGGCAAGACTCAACCCTAATAATATAGGTTTTAATCCTAAAAGCAAGTCTCCGGATTCCTGGGCTCTCCCCAGCAGATGTGTGTCTTAGATACCGATTTCCTCTAGAAGTTTAACTGTGTAAAATGCATACAAAGTAAGAATATTTATGAGGGGGAAATGGTCCCAAATGTAAGGAAAAGTAAGTTGTTAAATTTATTTAAAACTTACATCTCCATTAAACTCTTTTCCTACCTTCCCCAGAACAGTACTAAATATTTTCCTACAGGAAGCTACCTCACACTTTATAAAGTTAGATTCAGTCACCCTAATGATGCCAAGATTTTGCTCTCTCCATTTTATTTACAAGGTCTGAAGACTGAAAACTCACTTACAGACACTAATTTATTCTAAACATCCTTATAAAAGTGGCCCCCAATCTACCTTTAAATTATATCACTGTTTAACCCATTTCCCACAGATGAGTATCAGAACCTAAGCTCCTTTGTCTCACCACCTCTAACATCCAAACCCTGGCCAACCCAGGAAAACAACCATGCTTCAGGTTGCCTGGCAACCTGTCTGTGTCTCCTGGCAGAACCTGTCAGCAACCCCCCTTTAATTTTCAGTGACTGCTATGCACTCTGAGTCTCACTGACTGACTCCTCACCTGGCTCGGCTTTCACCCAGCCCCCCTTCCTGGCCCTCATTCTAATTAAAATTTGTGTTGTGTACTGCTGAGGAGGCTGCTACTGGCTTTATTATACATTGCTTTCCAGGTGGCCTATTTTATTTCAGACTCGCCATATCCTGAACCCCAGAGGTGTCTCTAATGTTGGGAATGTAAACAGGCTGATGAGGGGTGGTCCAGGGGCCACTGCATTTTAAATCGCTCTTAAATCATAGCATGTGTATTTTTTTTCATTCGTCCCATGTAAATCTAAATCCGGCCCAGTGCAAATGCTCTCTCCACATACTGGGAAGTAGGGGGCTACCCGATCAGTTATGTTGACTGTGCGAGCACAGCTGGTGCCCATTGTAAAGACTGTGCCTAATTGGTTCCACAACGTTCTGTCCTAAGCAAGTTAACAAGAGGACACAGAGGCAAATGTTTTGCAGTTTGTGGTCAGTCTGAAGGATTCCCACCTCACTGAGGATTTGGGAGGAACCTAGGAAAGCCAGACATGGTACAGACTCCTTAAAGAGAACATCTGTGGGGTATGAACGATGACTAAAGCAGCGGGTTTAGGAGCGGGCAGGGCTAGCTGGAGGCGGCCAGGGTATCTAATTTTGCTCATAGAGAAATGGCAAGTGATTCTACTGCTTAGGGGTGTGTCGGGTTACCAACCAAAGTTCCCTTTTCTATCAGAATTTATTTAACATGGGCTTAAATTTAAGCTGCGGGTTGAAAGGGCAGTGTCTGAGAGAGGTTGCTGAGTATCCCGCTGTTGGAATATAACTCCCCATCCACACCTGGTTATCCAAGGCAGCTTATCCCCTTTTACCCTTAAAGTGTCTTTATTATTTTCTGACTATCAATTACATTAAATTTAATAAAGGCTAAAGAAGGCATCGTATCATAGGGCAATTCTAGCCCTCTGAAAGCACAGAGATCTCACAGAGTCACAAGGTATCTACATACAATCCATCCATGTGATGATGAGCAAGAACAGACACCTCCCAGTCCACAGTCCTTCATCCCAGCGCATGAATGCCCCAGAGACCGAGACCCTGGCAACCTCTGTGTTCCCATATGTCTAAGTTTCCAGAGGAATGTTACAGGGTAAACTGGGGGAGAACACGAAACAAGAGCCTTGTTCCCAGCTCTGCCTTCCCCCAGATTTGATCCTTTTGTCTTAAATTTTGTTTTCTTTCCATCTTCCTACAATCTACCACTATCAAAGGCATCAAAGCTGTTGCTCTTTCTAAATCCCATTAAAGCTTCTTACAATCAGAAAGAGTCATGCACGATCTTGGTTATGGAAATGATATTTACCACAGGATAGCTCAGAACAAATATGGGGACTGTAAGACGTTCTAGATGCTTTACAACCAATGTAATTAACCTTAATCACATTTTAACAGCTTAGAACTCTTGAAGTTTTGACTGTTCAGACCCATTAATGAAACAGTCATCCTGAGGCAGAGAGAACACTAAAGGTATGGGAACATGTTTAAATAGAGTTAAGTTAGATTCTTTTTAAAGCGCCAAAGTTTTGTTCTTCAAAAACTTATGCAACAAACATTCATTTACAGCCCTCTACTTAACTCTCCCAGTCACTCTGTCCCTCCCTGTGAAAAATTCCTTTTACATTTCCTTACTATCAAGAACAAAAAGCTGTGGGTCTCTGCACCCGTTCCCACTGTCCACCAGAGGAAGCTCTCTGATGATGACTGGGGTAGGCCCCAACCTTTGAGTCCAGCAGAATACCGTTAGGAATCATTTTTGGCCAGTCATGTTTGGTTCTACCCGAGGTCTCCAGGGCAGTCAGCTTCTGGTCCCTGGACCTCTAGCATGTTCTTCCTCTTGTGGAATGAGTCTTAAGTTAGACCAGTTATTGGTTGACCACCTCCACAAGCTTTGGGCCATCATTTCCACAGCCCATCTTGTAGGCAGGACAGAGTGTAGGTTGAACCCAGGAAGAGGGGGAGGAAGTATTGTAGGCACCAAAGGGGTCAAGAACACCAAGTGGTTCAACCCACAGAACCATCTAAGCAGGGCTCATAGGGACTCATGGAGACTGAAGGAGCAATCACAGAGCCTGCATGGGTCTGCAGTCGGTCCTCTGCGTATATGTTGTGGTTGTTTAGCTTAGGATTTTGTGGGACTCCTAACAGCAGGAGTTAGGGTGTCTGACTCTTTTGCCTGCTCAAGACCCTTTTCCCCCTAGCAGGTTGCCTAGTCAAGCCTTTATGTGAAGGGTTGGACCTAGTCTTGCTGCATCTTGTTATGCTGTGATGGGTTGATATCCCTGGGGAAATGGAGGAGCAGTGGATCTGGGGGAGTAGGGGATGGGGTAGGAACCAGAAAGAGTGGAGGACAGGGAAACTGCAGTCAGGATGTATTTTTTTAGAAATTAATTAATTAATTAACTAATTAACTAAAAAAGAGATGCCACCTGGATATCTTTTATAATGATCACATTACAGAAGCCTTGTGAAGCTGGCTGGCCCAGAGTCTCCCACCTTTCAAACACCGGGATCTACTAATCGAATGACAAGGAATGACGCACAATCATGTGAGTTCTTGAATGCTATGGTGGGATGCAGGTGTGTCTTTTCCATGGTCTCTTTCCCTATCACTCGGCAAATTAGGAAGGACTTAGAAACAGGGGCACAAGGAAGAGGCTGGGTCCCCCAATGACCACAACTCCCACATTTGATTTGAGCAATAAACGATCTTTGGCGACTTAGATGCAGGCTTGGTTGTCACACAAGTTCGATATTGTGGCTAATGAAATGTGAGGATCAGAAGCGCAGTGGCTAAACATTATATTTTCAAAATCCTAATGATTAAAGGACATTAGAAGTGATTGCTAGGAGCCATGCCTGCAGCGAAAGACACCAATTCTATGCTGCCAAATACCTGTTTAAAATTTCTCATTTTTCTAAGATGCTACAATGCCTGGCATCAAGGACAAAACCATATCCAAGGGCAAACTTGATTTTTCTTTTAAAGGTATATGTAACCTTTCAGGGGGAAAAATGGTTATTAACTCTTCTTGTAGTTTAAAGAGAAATGTATCCCTCTACTCAATGATTAGCTCGTTTGTCTTCTTATGAATGAGACTGGACAGGGAGGCCCGAGGGACTGCTCGCAATGGAAATGTTTGCTTGAAGTCATTCAAAGCAGCACTGCCTGCTGTATCATGAGCGAGTCAGTACCAAGCTACTGCCAAACCAAAACCGCTCACTTGATCAAAGTTTTGGGTCTCCTTTTTCAAAGCCTAAAGCTTTGTTAGGGTTTTAAAGAGGGACTGATATGATTGGAGAAGACAATGAAGCTTCACAGGATGTCGGTCCCGCCCTAAATACGGTCTCCAGCGGCCCTGAATAACTAGACACCATCGCTGCTCTTTGCTTTTCCAAAATACCGATTCCCAATGCATGGACGTGTGTTCTATGAGTCTACGTTCTGTTTCAAGTGATACCTACAAGCTGTTCTGAAAAGCATCCAACTCCCATCTTACAGACTCCACTGTGATCTACAGTTCGCTCCAAGCCTTTTCCACAACACCGCCCCCCATTCCGTATTCTATGCACACCATCAGTGCTTCCTTCCCACCCCTCACATCCTAACACCTCCATTTAATCACCTCTTAATCATTTGCCTGAAAACTGAACCCGCAGTCGCTTATTGTTTCCTTCCAGATGCTGCCGTGGAATGGCTCCCGGTAGACCTCACCTAGAATTCCAGCCGCTCTCATTTGGCTGTGCAGACTCTGATCCCAGCGCTCCGAAGCTTTTAAGCACTTTCTTTCCAAGAAACCTCAGAGCTAACACCATTATTTCCTCACAAAACATCGAACATCTGCAGACTGAAGCATCAAAACAGCAAAAAAGATTTTGCACAATTCTTCTAAGCTTGGATGAGACTTTATCGGCCATCCTACGGCTATAAATCAACCTTCTGTTCAGTTTCGAGTGAATAAACCGTAGTGGCAAATTTCAACTTCCTCTCCAAGGGATAATTAACAAACATGTACTTGCAATTACTAATTAGTTTTTATGTCTCCCAGCTAAGTGAACTATATTTTGAAAAACCAAAGTCTTACACACTATCAGTTTCCTCTAAAGTTCAAGTTTATTCTTTATATATACAGTTGATTTAATTGAAGGAGTAAACTAAAATATTCCACTGAACTGATTATTTTAAGTACATACTTTGTGAAGTTTACCAAAGTTTTTTATTCCTAGAACACATTGATAGAAATAACAAGTATAAGCAACCTATTGCAAAAATTAATTACGACTTTGGACCTATTTATCCTACAATCTCAGTAAATGAAGACACTTTTTAGGGAATAGGAAAATAAGGCTGAATCAAACGTTTACCTCTAAGTGCCCAGCTGTTTCCTGTGTAGATCATAATGGTTTTTAGTCATGGGTTTTTCAGATTGGAGTTCTTAACATTTAACATGCATCTAAATCTCCTGCAGAGTTTGTTAACCCAGCTTCCCCGGGTCAGTTCCAGAGAGGATGATTCATTAGGACAGGCTGTGTTGGTGAATTTCAATTTCTAATTAGCTCACAGAGGTGATGCCAACACTGATCAGAGTAACAAATTGAAAAACAGAATTGAAGCTCAAGCCAACTTTGTTAAAAACAATGTATGAATGTGCTTAAACAATATCCATTGCTATGAACTGAAACATCAATTAAATTGCACTGTCAATGTAATGTAGCAAAAATTAAAAATTAAGGTCCAGCATTTGCAATAATATTAGACTCTATATCATACTTTAAGTAACACTTTTCCAACTCTCCCACTATAGACTTCCATTTTGTTTTCCAGTGTGAATGAATTCTTTCTTCACTTGGAATATTCCAAATGTGTCCTCTAAGAACAACATCTTTGGCAATTTTAGAAAATTCAAGTTATTTTAACATTTTTCTACACTTCCTTCAAGTGCATAATGGCATGCTAGTGGTACTTATATTAAAATATATGTATATATTTTATTCATATATTTATATGTGCATTATATATAATCTAATAAATATATATTACAGATAACTGAAACACACACAAAGAGACGCTGTTACTAATGCTAAATACTTTGCAGTGATGGAGGGAGGCTGACTCTCCAGGAAAGTTCTCATGATTAGCCTCCACCACCACATATCCTGCCGTCTTTGGGGAGTCTTTCTCCAATTCTTTGGAAGGAAGGAATTAGGGTACCAGTACCCAACTTACAAAAGTTGGATCTAATTATAGTAAGAAAGGAACCTACTGCCTAATGTCACTTAGGAACAAATCAAGTAACTTGAAATGGTCATTTGACAATTTACAGAAATTGTGTTTTGAGGATCAGGGATACAGACTGAGTAGTTAATTACAAGGTAAATGAAACAGGAGACCCTGCAGAGAACCTATGGTAACCGGTGCCTCCAAATGCCATCGCCTGTGCACCTGCTCTTGAGCGGTCTATCTCAATTCTCATTGTATCAATCACATGCGTGGATGCTGTCAATTGTCCTAAGACCTAAACATTAGAAGGTCTAGCC
Organism: Rattus rattus; assembly: GCF_011064425.1. Classification (NCBI taxonomy): domain Eukaryota; kingdom Metazoa; phylum Chordata; class Mammalia; order Rodentia; family Muridae; genus Rattus; species Rattus rattus. Next base: position 70,291,130 of record NC_046161.1, on the reverse strand, counting down.
TCATACAAATCCACAAACATCAGTGAGTATACATCTATACACAGTATGCTAATACATATGTTCATATTTACACAAATAAATAATAAGGAATAAATGTCTAACCATGAAAAAAATTAACCAACTAAAGGATGCAGACTCTTGACCAGTAGTCAGGACGTCTTATTGATGACTAATAATTTGTAAATTAATTATCTACAATAGTTTTTATATGTGCTGTTAAGGCACAAATGCAAAATAGAAAAGATACATTTCATAGACCCAATAAGAACATCCCCAGCCACAGCTGTAAAACTACAGCACACATGTCAGACATCTCTGGTTTTCTGATGTTCAATTTCTATAACTTGAACAAGACACAGAAACTGCACATTTTATGTATGACAGATAGCATTGATCTTACACTGATGTTTAATAAAATACAATTGCTTTTAGCATGACTCGGTTTATTTTTTAAGTAACACTGAGTGTAATAACTGCTCTCAGTGCTCATAACACGTTCTCTCTAAGAGAACATGTCCGCAGCTTCATGGGGAGTTTCCAGGCAGGACAGCTAACTGCTCTGCTTTGAGCGACTGAAGATCCTGACAGAAAGCTTTAACTGTGGCTTTATGAAGACCATCAAATAGGAGCCCCCGTGAAGGAAATTATTAGGATTATGTGTTTATTCTCTATTCCCAGCAGGTCGAGGAGTTGCTGAGCTTCTGAGCTTGCTTTTAGACCCATGGGACCCCTTCAAGTGAACCTTTCACAGGGGTCATATATCCTGCATATTAGCTATTTACATTATGGCTCGAAACTGTAGCAAGTTCACAGTTATAAAGCAGCAACGAAAAACAAGGTATGATTGGGTGTCACCATAACAAGAAAGGGCTGTACTGCAGGATTCAGACAATACTGGTTTAGACAAAGAAATCCCAGTGGTACAGCTATCACAAGGTTCAGTTTGTTCAGAGCCCTGGATGAACTTCAAAGTCTCCTTTGGGGAAAGAAGGAGAGGGAGGGATCTCTGCAGCATGGGAAGTCCTGACCACCCAACACCCATCACTTCCAGCAATGTTCAGAGAACATAAACCTCATGAAAGTTCATTCTGAGATCCATTGATCCAAGGATATGTCAGGGTGCACCTGCCACAGGGTTCCTGCTTCTCCTTGGTTGCAACTGGAGACACACTGAAGCCATGACATTAGGGGCAGATTGCTGCATTTTAGCACAACTGTGCCTTACCACCTTTTCATCCCCATATACTATGTGTTATATCATCTATCATTAAATTAGTTTCACTGTGTTGCTTTTGTGTATATAATGACAAATGAATGAAAAGTAAGTATAAACTTTAAAATATCACAATAATACCTACTTCCACACCCTGCAGGTAGCAGAAATTTGTGATCTTACTCTAAACACTGTGCTTCAGGTGACCTCTTAGAACAGTGGTTCTCAACCTCCCTAATGCTGCAACCTTGTAATATAACTGTGGTGACCACCCCCACCCCACCCCTGTATAAAAGTTATTTTCTTTGCTATTTTATAACTGTAATTTTGCTACTGTTACGAATCATAACTGAAACATCTGACATACAGGATATCAGATACGCAACCACTGTGAAAGGGTCATTTGATGCCCCCAAAGGGATCACGACCAGCGGGTTGAAAAACTCTGGTAGAATGAAGACTCAATGGTTAAAGAAACCATTGATTTTTCCAATAGAACCTCTCCAGGAACTTTAAGTTCTCTATATAACAATTCTGTGCTTAGTATTAGGAATAAGTATAATAGCATCTCATATATATTCTAGCTTTATAATGACTGAGTCAACTGGATTCACCCTGAATCTTAGCTATCTACTGAAGAACTAAAGAAGGATTTATAGAATCGTCCTATAAATCTATTTGCTCTTAATGACACAGAATAAGGCATTTTGAGAATAAGAGTATTTGATTTATCCATGTCTCTTCAATCTCACATTGGAAATATTGGGTCCCAAAGGGAATTAATAATGGAAGACCAATAAAGTTGTCATCCTAACCATTTGTAGTCAGTGGAGGTTGTTTAACAAGTAACACATCTGATTGTTGTTGTTTTTTAAAGAAAACCTTCCAATGATAACTAAACACTTTTATTCCTATTCTGTAAGAGCAGAAGCCCAGAAACTTCTCAGCGGATCACTGAGAAGGCCACTGTCCTCTTAGTGCTAGTCCTGCTTGTCAATTCTCACTGCCAGGATAAGACAGAAGGAAAAGACGCTGTGCAGCTCGACATGAGGTTAAATCCAGTGCTTCCAGGTTAATGGCCTGAGAAAAGATTTATTAACTCCCAGAGATTCTATGGCTTTATCATGGAACTGAGAATAACAATATGTCTTTGTAGAAGTCATATATGCTATCTAGAAAAGTTATTGGAATTATTTCAATTATCTGATAGAACAGTTATTATTATATAATTAAAGAAACTCATGTTACTAATTTCTAATATTTAACATATCTACCATTTTATCACATACACTCTTTGATTTGTTCCAATGTAATAAATCAGCTGCAAATCCACAGCAAGCATGCTAAGATATACTACTCCCATATACAATATATTTTGATTAAGACAATTGACGTTCAATTTAATAAATTGTCACTATATCTTTCCCATTAAAAGGTCAACAGCTGTATAAATATCTCAAAGAGCAAGCAGATTGGCTCTTCACAGATGAGCATTTATGCAAACTTTATGTTCCATCTTCTTTAGCCGAAGCTTTCCTTCCATATTTGCTAGAGCATACATTCAGCAGAATTAAATTAAATATTAAAATCATGCCATAAGGGAACGAGGGCTAAGTGATAGCAGACATCGTGAGTGAAGTCCTGAAGAAGTCCATCTGTTTCTCCACAGACCTTGGAAATGCCATTTAAGCACAGCCCTAAAGCTGAGGCAAACGGAGCGCCAGATTACCTTGTACCGTAACGTCTGAGCGAGTCCACCACTTTCTGGACAATGTAAGGTTAGAGCCATTCCACATCACTTTAAAAGTCAGAGAAATCTTGGCCCCCTAAATAAAAACTCTCGAAGAGTAGAAATCGTGTCTAATGGAAATAAGATTCCTATTTTGACTCCGACGTTAACCTATGACCACCTCCCGTTTCACAGTGAAATGAATACATATTGAGTGAAGAATTTTAAAAGCGAATGCCAGACTCTGTACACCCAGTGGGTTACAGATGGAGAAACGCAGTGGCAGAGAGCCACTCTACTTCCTTTAAAGTCCAAAAAACATTTGGAAGGAAACCCCAGAAGGAAAGACGTCTGACAGACAAATTCTCTGGGGTTTCCAGCGGTCTCGTTTGCCAAGCTTCCTAGACCCCATTGCTTGTTAATAAAGTTCAACAAAGAGACTTTATGAACACTGACTTCTAAGAGTAAAGCATGCATTCAAGAACTTTATAATGCACTTGAAGTTTCCTGCCATCTGTCCTTCCCTACTTCACAAATCCAAAGAAACACGACTTAGAAAATCACAACCATGAGGTGTTCTATGCACCATCAATGGGATACGGAGCCCCAACGCTGGCTCCTGGTCGGCAGACCAGAGCTTAGCCTCAACAACAGAAAGAGGGTCAACTCTTAGGATAGCACTTCCGGTTCTTCACGCTTTCTCTTCTGGGACAAGGGAGAGGAAGGGGGAGATAAAACATTATACACAGTATCAATTAACTCAGTAAAAACACCACTATGAAGAAGGAATGAAAACGAGACCCCAATTCCTCTGATTTTTCAACAGTGGCCACAAAAGGAGAAAGGGAAACAGACTTTGGACTCCTGTTGTACTAAGACTTAAAAATAAGGAGTAGATGAAAAATAACAAGAAAACTCACAAATTCTAGCTTAAAATGTACTTAATAATATTCTATAATAATAGCAATATATTTAATAAAACTAAATATATTTCCCCAAAAGGAAAGTAAATATAAAAAGCCATTGTCATTTAAACCATAGACGTCTACTGTCCCCACCAAACACAAACTACTTGTTTCTATAAACACTTAATGAAGGCTTAAAAGTTAGGTCCACTAAATAACAGAAAGAAAAATAAGACAATGCTGAACCATTAAGTAGCTCAGACACACAAAACATATATTTAATATAGAGATATTTTTATCTATTTAACCACACATGGTAAGGATGTCTGTGTCGATGAAGAATACATGGATGGGACCAGTTAACATGTTTCCTACAAACTGGGGCTGGCAAGAAGGGAGTTAAAGTGTGTTACAGTACACATGAAGTACAGCAGTATAAATATACAAAAACCAAAAAGTGTCTAATCTCATTTCAAACTAAAATCACACAATAAAGCAAGATTTAAAATTATTGTTCTCAATTGTTTTCTTTTGGGAGTCCTAAACAGTTGTAATATCTATGACTCAGAGCAATGGCCAGCATAGAAAGATACCCTATCCCTAAGAGTACAATAATGGTACTTGAATATTGCTGGGAACAACATCTCTAAGTGGACTTGCAGCCTCCTGAACAGAAGAAAATCATGCCTGGTGCTGGAAACCTAGGCAACTAGGCAAGGCTAGTGAGGACATGGCTCTTAGAACAGAACCTACTGCTATCTATCATCCTACTAGAGCAGCATAATCCCTAACTTCATTCTAAAACATATCCTTGTACCTACACAAAGGGCAGTTCTCACCCCATCCCGACACACACACACACACAAGAAGCTTCTCCACACCAAATGGAAACCACTACAGAAAAAGCACTCTAACTCCTGCTCCTTCAGGAAATGTATCACAAGGGGGAACGGAAAGATTATGAGATCCAGAAGGCCAAGAAGTCTACTCTGTAAGGCTCTGTCTCCTAGAAGTGACTGCCGAGACTGAACATGCTAAAGAAGAAGGGAGTGGGGGAATCACACAAGGCTAGACAAATAATTATATGCAAAACAGGCAACCAATGACTGCTGAGAGGGAACTAGCCCCTCCCAAGAATGAACCCCTAATTGTTATTCAGTGCAAAGCAGTCAGACCTGAAATTGTCAATGCATAAACAATGAAGTCAACACGTTGTACTTATGTATTTTTATATCTACACACACACACACACATACACATGCACACACACATGCACACACACATACATACATACACACACATACACACACACATGTATACACACGCACAGACACACACACTCGTGACAGTATTAATAAAAATAAAGAGTTCATCATCAATTGAGAAGGAGTAATGGGGGAACATGAGAAGGGTCAGCTGGGGAAAGGGAATAGGAAAATGGAGTAATTATAGTTTAATTAAAATGTATTCTAAAAAGAAATAACTTTCCATATTTCAGTCTATTAACTCTACACATTTTACTTTGACCAGAAATGCATTCTTATCTATTCAAATTTTATTTGACCCTCAAATCTACCATTTTCATACGAACTGCTATTCTCACGTACCTAATTAAAATAAGTTTATGGATCTATGATTTTTTTTAATGTAACTGCAGGGGCTGGAGAGATGGCTCAACAATTTAAAACATTTGTTTCTCTACAAAAGATCTGAGTTTGTTTCCCAGCATCCACAAAAGGCAGCTCACAACCAGCCACTTGTAACTCCAGTTCCAGGGACTCAGAGACCCTTGCCTCTAACTCACCTGGTACCTACACTCACGTGCACCCACCACCACATAGACACATGTACAAATAATTAAAACAAAATAACTGATAAAAATCTTCAACTGCAAGGAAAATGGGAAACGATGACTTAAATAAAAAGCAGAATAGAGAACTAGATTTTAAACAAACAGAGCCATACAGAATGAAAATTTAACCTTGGGGAGCTGAAAAAAATCCACTAAGAGCCCTGGCTGCTCTTACAGAAGACCCATATTCAGTTCCCAGCATACACATGGTAGCTCACAAGAGTCTTTAGCTACCTGTACTGAAGGAATTTCACCCCTTCTTCTGGCTTCAAGGCACACCAATCATGTGCCTGATATACATACATACATACATGCATGAAGGTTGACCACGCATACACAGAAACTTAAAATAAAAATAAATCTTTAAAAATGTAGTCCTGGGACAAGACAAAAGCTCTAGATGTTTTATTTCCCATCAATCTCTGTTCCTCTTTCCCTCAGTTTTATTTCCCATCAATCTCTGTTCCTCTTTCCCTCAGTGGTCCTCACCGTGCTGTATCAGAGAGCCAGACCTCATTCTTTCTTCCTGCAATTGCTGGAGGAGGAATTTCTAGACCAGGAAAGTAAGCGGCAGTTCTTTCTATGAAAATCACGATTAGAACTCACAGCTGAGTGTTTATTGTCTCTCGGCACATCCCCTCCTTTACTTTATTCTGGTCCCCCCTTTATCTCTTTAAAACATGATATCCTATTTTCCTGTCATTGGCAGATCCCCACCTCCTGGTCTCTTGCTAGGTGCATTACCTCTGTGGGTTTTTGGACTGAAAGACACCTATGACTTGCCGTCAAGATAAATTTGTGTAACCGTGGCACAGTTGATGTGGAAGAAACCAACCGCTTTCTGCTTGGTTGTAACGCCCACTGCAAGGGATAAAACACACTCCCGAGACTGCGAGAGTGGCCAGGAACCTGAGACTAGAGATGTTAGGGGCTTAGGGGAAAACTTACTATTATTCTGCTAAAGGAATATAAAAATTAAATGGCTCCTAATGACATATTGCTATATGCATAGATCAGGGCATCGCTCAACCTTCATTAGAGAAGCTTCTTATTACAGTGGATAGAAATTAACACAGAGACCCACAACTTTACAGTGTGCAGGGAATGAGAGACTTTGGCATACTCAGTTCTAAATGGGATGTCTTCATCAAACTTGTGCCCTCAAGGCTCAGGGATCCAAGTGGAAGAGGAGGCAGAAAGCTTTGTGAGCCAGAGGTGATGGATAGCTCCAAGGAAACTGCATTTCTAGACACAGCAGGACCGAAGTATTTATGAACACATAGAGACTGGGACAGCAAACACAAGACCTGCACAGGTTCAGGCCAGACAGAGTCTGAGAACTAAGGAGGGAAATGGACATAATGTTCTACCCAAGAAGCTGCTTGAAATTGATGCCTACTGAGAACAAGAAAAATCAGTTTTCTACAAAGTGTCACTGGGTAAATCAGCACACTCCAGGGTAGGCCCCATGCCCATGAGTGGTTGACAATATAAAACAAAGTCTTTATCTGTCTTCCTGTCTTCCTTCCTTCCTTCCTTCTTTATTTGTTTCATTCTCCTCTTCCCCCTCCTCCTCCTTCTCCTCCTCCCCTTCTCCTCCTCCTCCTCCTCCTCCTCCTCCTCCTCCCCTTCTTCTTCTCCTCCTCCTTCTTCGTTGTTATTGTTTTGTTTATTTGTTGATTGGTTTGGTTTGGTTTGGTCTTCTCTCTCTCTGTATGTGGAGGGAGGAGCAGGGAGGGAGAGAAAAATATGGAATTGGATGGATTAGGGAAATGGGAAGATCTTGGAGAAGTTTGGGAAGGGGGAAGGATGTGATCAAAATATATTGCATAAAAGAGACTTGAAATTTAAAAATAAAATGTAAAAAAGAACCCACAGCTAACCTCTATGACTATGCAGAGATGACAGAACAGCCTTTAAAGTTCTTTCTTAACACGGAGCATTAAAGTCAGAGCTTCCATATACTAGACAAGGGCTCTAGCACCGAGCTACACATAAGCCTTTTAAATTTATTTCTCTATTGAGTGTGTCTAACTTCTTGACGTTAATATTAATTATGAATTTGTGAATAAATTAAAACTCAAGCCTTCATAGGTCCGGGTAATTTTTAAAGTTTTTATTTAGAATTGTTTTTAAATAGCTTCATTTTATAATAAATGTTTTGAGGACGGGATTCACTAATTAGTATTTCTGTAAGAAAACAGTGTCAAAATGGGTTATAAAAATGGTTCAATCTAACAGGAGAAATTAAAAACTCTTGAGTATTACTTTTGGGCTGAATTCTGATTATTTGGGAAAAGGAAGAGCGCTCAGATGGAAAGATGGCGTGCTTCTGATGCCTTAACGACAGTTTCTTGCCAGCTAAATGATTATGAAAAACAGAAACATGGAAAAATAGAAACATCTTGAACAAGTTCATCATGCTATTTCCACGTGACTGTCCACCAAGGATCCCCAAAACAAATCACACTGAGCGCAGGAGGCAATCTGATGCCAAGGACAGTTAGAAGACAAATGTGTATAAAGGCATTCTTTTATACTTACATGTTTAAGGTGAGAGCAATCAAATAGAATATTTCCAGGGATAACATTTTCTCAGCTAGGCAGCTGGACAGGACTATCTGCCCCTCTACACAGAAAAACAATTGCCAGGCTACTAGAAGGAAGCCAGAATCCTAAAAGCTGCTTTTGTTCTTAGGACTTTAACCAGGCTGCCCAAAAATGTTCAAATCCAAAGTCCAGTTAAAATGATCCAAATATGTGGTCTGATTTTGCCTCTCAAACACTACAGGTCACCTGCAAGTGACCCATGACGTTTCTGGGTCCGTGAAGTCTGGTCTCCTGGTTGACTAGAAAAAAAAGAAGAAGAAATAAAACTCAAAGCTAAGTGTGTAATGGGGAGAAACAGAAGGAAGGGTCAGAGAAAGTTACAGCACAGAGTGAATAACCATAAAGCCAGAAGACTTGGAGGAGCTTGAAGCTGATGAGAAAAAAAAATCACAGTGTAGGGGGAAGGAAGGATGTGAAAGCCAGCTGGAATCAGAGAGAGCAAGGAATCCAGGAGCCAACAGAAATCCAAGGACAGAAAGTATTGAAGATTGAAGGGAACAGGAAATTTATTGGAAACCCAGTTGTTTTTCCTTTTTTATCCAACGCAATTCTCTTCCAGACTGAATTCTACTCTCAACCTCAGGGAGGGCAGAAGGGAAGTCAAAATTCACAGTAGTCTCTCCCCAGCCTGCGCTCGAGTGAGCAGGAGCCAAGAGCTCAGGAAGGACACAGGAAAGGAACTGTGATAGGAGTACAGTTGGTAGCAGGGTGGCGGCAGCAGCCAGCACAGAGGTTACCAAGACGAAGGGGCGAAGGGAAAACAAAGACAGCTGGGAGCCAACCGCAAGTGCTGCTGAGTCAGAGCTTCCAGAAGGCTCGATAAACTCTTCAAGTGAATCCTCTCATAGCTATCGTGGAAACGTGCCTGCAAACTCAATGTTCTGGAAGTAGAACTTCCTGAGTTCCCAGCCTAACTCCGCTATTCTCTAGCTGCTGGCTATGAGCAACTAACGTGTTTACTCACTGTCTGCCATGCACGTGAACGCTACAAAGCCGACTACTGTGCCGATTAAACAAGCAATCAGGAAGCACCTGGAACGTACTCGGCAGCCAACAGTGGCTGCTATAAAAAGTGCTTGGGACAGGAAGCCCATGCAAAACAATATGGTTTGATTAAAGAGGATGAGGAGGACACAGAATTATTACACTTTTTTTTTTTTAATAAAACACCAAGAAGCACATTTCCTAATAGGATTGAAGCTAAAACACAGGCCAAGGTGTCTACTACTGTTTCCACACGTACGTGCTCATTCAGAAATCAGTATGACCAGATTTGACCTAAAGTTATTTGAAAAGTCACAGTGTAAGAATGGAGAACCTTCTTCCTGTGGGTTTCCGGGTAAGTATTTAGAACACATTTAGGAATTGTGCTGCTTTAGGAAAGTGGCATTAGTAGGCTCTTCTCTATGATCCGTGACTTCACTAGCAACTGGTGGGCTGGGCAGATTTATAGGAGAGATGAATCCCCTCCCCCCATTGATCAGGCTTTGAGCCCAATTAGACAGTGGTTGGCTATCCCTAAGGTGTGTCACTATTGCACTCTTGGGGATAGCTGGCTGAACTGTCATTCATTGTGGTTTGCAGGTTTCTCAACAGTTGAATAGGACTATTGATTGCTTTTCTCCCTTGGCTTCTTGCATACATAGCACCCGCAGAAACTGTGAGAGCTAACCCTCAGGGGTGAAGCTCTGAGAGCAGATCCAGCTCAGTTTCTGCAAGTTCTGTATTTAAAGTGTGCAGTGTGGTCTCTTTTTCCCATCCCCTTTTCCTATTACCTGTATTCCACTATCCTGATTCTAGATCTCATCAAAGAAGCTTCTTTTTGCCCAGGCAGAGGCAATTTCAGAAATCCACAACTGATCAAAATACAGAGAATACCGACCATGGGTGCCCAGCTTCTATCAACACAACCCTTACACCTGTGGCTCAAGGAACATCACAAGAGGGGGCAGAAGGGTTTTAAGAGCCAGAGGATCAGGATGTCTGCTACCATACAGTACCTTCTCAATATGACAGGCATTCTCTGTCCATGTTATTTCAGAAATCTAGTCCCCTAAATAAAGCCATTGCTATGGCAATACCAGTAGATGTGCCATGCCATATGGAAGAGAGATATCAAAGCCCGAAACCTAGATGGAGAGCCACAGGTAATTAATAGGAGGGGGGGGGGAGGGAGAGAGAGAGAGAGAGAGAGAGAGAGAGAGAGAGAGAGCGCGAATATGAACTTCCCCAGGAATAAGACATCTGATATGTTATATGAAAAACATTAATGTACTCAGTTGGTTTTATTTACTTATAGATAGATAGATAGATAGATAGATAGATAGATAGATAGATATGCAACAATAATTAAAGAAGAGGATGTCATAAGTTTTAGAGAAATTGAGACAGACACAGGCCTTTTCAGGAGAAGGAGGGCTAGAAACAATATAGTACTCACATATGAAATATTCAAAAATTTTTAATTAAAAACATAATAATCATTTTTCCCTGGAAGATGATAGGTCAAACTCTCATCATTAAAAAGAGAATGAAGCACCTTTTAAAGTAAGCAAATTCTTTATTTGAGATACATCTTTTTTTCCAACAATAGTATTTATTTGAATATCCCTGGAGACACATGAACATCGTTAAAGAATTTTGGAGTGGTGAAGATGATGCATATGGCTGAAAACAGTCTGAGGGTCAATTCAAACACTGTCAAAGTTAAATTTACCTTAAAGTAGTGAGTAATCAAAGTCCTGGATCTTAAAGAGATACTTAGAGCAAAATAACACAAACACAGGATACAAAAGAAGCATTTGCTAGCATATCGCATAGGTGTAAAAAGAGATATCATCGTATACATGTAGCAAAAAGAAGCAACTAGTAGTGTGATGAGAGACAGGCAGACACACATTGACAGAACTAGAATATATCAGGAGTGGAAATTTCAAAATGAAAATGTATCTTAAAGGTTGATCAATGAGTGATACATTGGCTGTATAATTTGAAATTCTGGAAAACTAGCAAAATTGGTAAACTTTAGTTGTTTAAGTAAGAGACCCTGTCTCAATGTATCAAGTAGCGAAAGACCAAGAACAACATTTGATGTTCACCTCTAGGCTCCAAACACTTGCATACACACGGACGTGGACCTGGATACACACATGGGCATACACACACTCAAATACTTTAAACACACACATTCACATCAAGTACGCACACACATATAGGCACACATAAAAACTGTGAAACCTAAAATCATAGAATTCAACAAATTCGACGGACCCAAGGGTAGACAGAGCTGAAGACGGAACCGGTACCGAGAAATGTAAGAAGGAAATGAACACGCTGAACATGGAAGGAAAGAATAAAAATACAGAAAGAAATGTGACGTTGTATTCATTTATTTAGTGTCTGTGGACTGTGCATGCGTGCGTGTGTGCATGCGTGCAGGTCAGAGGAAATCGGTTCTCTACTTATACCAGGTGGGTCCCATGACTGCACTAAGGTCACTGGGCTTGACTGCAGCTGCCTTTGCCCACTAAGCCATCCTACTAGCCTTCAGACCAGTAGATTTTTTAAAGAAGAGGAGACTGAAGTGGATAGTCTTGGTTGAAGAAACATAGTCTCTGTACAAGACTAGAAATGGATAAATCAGTGGGGGACAAGGGGAAGGGAAAATATATGCATAAATATTCATTGACAGTGAATGAATAAATATATTTTATAACTATCTCATGTGGAGAATAAATGCATACAACCACAAGTACCAAAAGACAAAAGACAGCGGTGGAATTAAGTGTTACAGCTTCAGTTTTAATAAGTTATAACACCAATCATATTTATATTTTAGCAAGTCAAGGTTAGATGTTGACATAGTTAACAAGTAGGAACATAATGCAAACACAATATAACTGACATGTTAATTCAGTGGGGAAATTAAAAATACAAACCAAAAGAATGAAGGAAGGAGTGGGAACAAGTTAACAAGGAACATACAAAATAAATATAAAGCAGTGGGGTTGTTTCGTTTTCTAAAAATTCATCTCCAGTCCCCTCGCGTTCCTTAGTAAGTGTGCTAAGGCTACCTGGTCACCAACAAAATGTATAAAGTTTAGATTACCCTTTCAGTAAATTCAAGCAGAAACATCATATGGAGAGTTTAAAATCAGAGGTAGGTTAGAACTAAACTTTACTAGTCTGATTAATTGATTTAAGAGATGACTTCTAACTCATCAGGATAGTTTCTATTTAATACACAGAACGAAATTTCACAAAGGAGGTGGGCTAGTCTATGTATAAAGTCACTTAGTAAGATGTGCAGGGTGCTGTGATATATTGGGTGTGGGGAAATGGAGAGAGACAGAACCTTGTGTTCTAGCCTTTTATTATTTAGCGTGACCTTCTCTCCCTTAAAGAAGTTTCTATGAATCCCAACTGCAACCACATCAGGTCCTAACACGTCACCTGGCCCTATATGTCATCTTATCTACCACATCCTACAACAAGTAAGTGGTAAAGTTCCGGTACAACATTCAAATTTCATTCGCCTGTTTTCTTGACCATCAAACCTGCCAGCAAGCTACGTATTAAAAAGATGATTTCCAAACAGTAACAACACCCAGTGGATGCTGGTACTAAGACAAGACTCAATGGATAGCATGTAGTCGTTCTCATTCGATTTGAACTCACTTAACAACTATGTATTACATATTATAATGTGTGTAATATAATATATATTACATTATATAATTATAATCATTGTTTTAAGACTTCCAGAAAAGCACGGAAGAGTCTGAAAGCCGTGTCCTTATTCTGCCTCAGCTATAATCTTAGAAAGTTTTCATTTTCCACGTTTCTTCCTCTTAACCGGTGAAGCAGACACCACCCTCCATCCTCCTCCTCCTCTTCATCATCCACCAAGCACACAAAACATACAAATCAGAGCACTGGGGCATACACACCACTCTACGGACCACCCAAGCAATAAAGTCATGTGAGTTCAACCCAGGGAAAGTAAATGTTAGGGATTCTTGGTCGTGTAAGACAAACTGACCACTAAAGAATGTTGACAACATTCCAGGAAGTTCAAACCGGACTACGTGGAAATCAGCCGTGGGGACATGGACGGAGATAAAGCCTTGTCACTGTTGTCACGATCAGGTTTGAGCAGGGGATCCTGGTCAATCCTTCTGTGCCTTCTTATTGGTATTACTGGTAGAAATAGCAGATTCGTTGTGGCCCTTGCACATGTGCATACTGTATACTGTGATCGTATTCGCAGCCTCATTACCCACTCATCAGCTCCTTCCCCCTCATGCTTTTCAAGTCTCCTAACCCTTCCCTTTCTACTCCCGTCATATATGTCCCGTCCTTGGGCGACAGAAAATGGGCAGTATTAGTTGATTGGGCTCTGGGTTATTTCCAGGCATCTACCTACGAATGACATGATTTTGTTCATCTCTCTGAATAATAAGCCATTGGGTAATTATGCTGTATCTTCTGTACTGGATCCATCCATCTGTTGATAGACAGTGAGCTCATCCTAGGACTCTTGCAAATAGCTCCAGTCATGCTCTAATTAATGGGGCGCAAACTATTTATAAAACCACCCACGAATGCTAAGTCCTACTTGTGGATCGAAGGCTTCAATTTCACATGTTGGAACACTGAACTGAGACCATGCCATAATATGAATAGCTACTGTTAAAATGGCTGGTGTAATACCATATAGTAAAGCTAGCCTAGCCCACTAAAATACAAAAATAACGAGAACTACACTGTTCACAAAGGGAACAGGCACCTAGAATTAAAAAGGCTAATACCTAAGGCCTCACAAAGCCCTTGACTCATAACAGTTCTCAACATTTAAGTAACAATCATTACTGTCTGTCGTTTTATGTTTGAAGTTTAACCTTTTATGCAAAAAGGAAATTTATTTACTTATGCTCACCTAGCTAGCACATCTGTTGATAGTACATGGAATCATAAATAATAAACACTGAGTTGGCTTTTCGCAGCTCTCAGGAAAATGCTGGAATAATTTTATTCGGTAATGGTTTTATTCAAGTTTGCTTAATTTTGTTAACACAAAAAACACTGTAGTCAATGCTCTAACATATCATGTGATTTTAATCGTCGTATGCCTTCCTAGTGTGCCCTAGCTTCATCCTCTTTCTACCACACAAGGTGACATGTTTGTAGTCTGTTACACATTACAAGGAAGAACATGAGAACAAAGGCACCGCCCTTCCAAGAACACAGACAAGATCACTCCTATAGGCGACCTGCAAAAGGCCTGGGGTAGGGAAACTACTAGGCCTGCAAGGATGAGCCTGCTGTTCACAGCCGAGAGGATGAAAGGCTTTTCAGCTACAGACCCACAGGGTGACAATAGAATGGGCCTCGGGCAGGACCCTGCCATACAGAGGTGACAGAGACACAGGGGGATGAGGGTGAGGTTGATGGGGGGGTGGAGGCGCCCTAGGCCGCGAGGTGGTACCTGCGCCGGGTCCAGCGCCCCTGCCACTGAGTCTCCGCTCCAGAGATGCTCGCGGAGAAGCTGCTGGTAGTTGAGGCAGTGCTTCGCAGCAGATGGTAGATTCCCCATGGCAGCAGCCTAGGTGCCGCGGGCGGTGCTGGATCCCGCGGCCCGAGCGGAGCCGGGAGCGGGGTGGAAGCCGGGAGCGCGTCCCGCGGGTGCCCGGGGTCCGAGCTGCACTGCGGCGGCGCGGTTCCTGGGCAACGCCCAAGCAGGGGTGCAGCGGGCACCTGAGTCCCGCGCCGAGACCCAGATCCCGGGTAGGAACAGTTAATTGAGGCAGGGTGGCACTTTTTCTCTTTCTCTCCATAGAACATGGAGCTCTGAGGGCTGATTGTCCGCAGGTGCTCACCCACCGACCACCTCGCCTGAGTCAGACTCCGGGGGCAGGACCCAGGCCTCAGAAAGGAAGAAGCACAGGGCTCTCTACAGACATTCTTTCCTTCCCAGCCACCAGCCTGTAGGGTTGGCACTATGAATCCGTTTGGAGTTTATGTCTCGGGGCAAAACTCTATTTAAAATTTGCTCAGGCGCTTTGCAGTATTAAAAAGCATAAACCCTAAATTGGGGGGGGGCATATGAGAGGTGAACAGCAAACCAAGTTGTCAGAAAAGCCGATGATGCGAGATAAATGTTGAAATGCTGAATTCTTTTTCTGCTGTTTTACGTTTACTGATTTTTAGTGGCTATCTCCTTCCACCACCACACGGGAGTCAGGGACAGAACTCAACTGTCTGCTTCGGCCTCACCAACAAGCCTCTTTACTTTCATATTCCCTGGGTATCAAGAACTAATTCTTAAAAAGCAATTGGGCAATAACTAAATCCCTAAAGGCTTCCCTTTCATCCAAACAAAAACAAGTCGTCAGAAATAAGAATTATTTATAAATTAAATAAATTTTAATTTATTTATAAAATATTTATAAATAATATAAACACATTTATATGCTTTATATGAAATAGTTTTAATTTATATGTAAATTTATATATTATAAATATAAACTTTTAGATTTATACGGTAGCCTTGGAACCAGACAACCCCTGCTTCATCTGCCTACTTCATAAGCACACTTAGATGGCAGACTTTTCCGTGTGGAGTCCGTAGCTTGAAGCTAATAATACACAATCATCAATAGTCTTGTGCAGGGTGACTGCACTCTCCTGGAGACCCAGGTAGGTGTCTGTGGACAGGATGCTAGCTGGCCCTACTGTTTCCACAGCTAGTAAGACTCAACAACACACAGGTGCGCACGTTTGCACAAATGATCATGTATACAACAATTAACTTCTGAGAGATAATATGGACACATTTTGAAGGGATTCATCATCCAGATTGGATAAAGAATATTTTATTAATTCTTTGAGATTTTCATCCAAGAGATTTTGAACACATTCACTCCCTGTCCCCTAAGTCATCCCAACCACCGTCTCCATCCCTTCTGTCCAAGTTTAAGATACCTTTTCACATTTTTCTTTCCCCACCAAGTCCAGTTGGTGTTGCCCAGCTGCTCTCGGGAAAGGGAGCTGCCCCGGTGTGTGCACGACTGACTCTCCCTCTGTAAGCACCTATCACATGCCAATAACTACTCGGTTCCCGGTAGGATTTCATAGCCACATGTCCCGCTCTACACCAGGGTTTGGTCTGACTGGAGTTTGTGCTGGTCTTGCGAATGCTGTTAACACTTGCTATGAGTTTGTCTTTGCAATTGCCCTGTTGAACCTGGAAAACACTATTTCCTTGATGTTATCCTCTGCCTGGGGCTCTTTTTGTCTTAATGCTCTCTCTTGCCTGAGGCCTGGGGGTCGGAGTATGATGTGTACGTCCCATGTAGGGTTGAACACTGAACGATCTTACTTTCTGTATGCAAGCCTAAAAAGATATAGTTAGCACAATAACAAAAATAAAAAATAACAAAAATAAAGGTTTTGCCCTGTTTGGATTGCTATACCTTTAGAAAACTGTAATTTGTTTCCCTCTTCTGATCAGAAATCATGTTTTAAATAGTTCCAAGCTGATGACAGAATGTTACAAAGAATACTAAGGATGGAATTTTTAAATCTAATCATATAAGTTCTATTATTTGAAATGCAACTATTTTATTTACTTTAAATTTCTAAGGAAGTAGATGAGAAAAGTAACAATGACAGTAATCTATACTTGACTCATTATCCAATGGTTTCAGTATACTACACATTAGCATAGGTTTTTTTCATGTTCTAATTCGTGTAATCTTTGTAACGGTCACCTCACATAGGCTTCTGTAATACAGCCATTTTGGATGTGGAGAATGAGAGTTACAAAAACACCAACCAAAAGTGACCAAGTGATCAACATATCTAATGACTCCACTGTCTACAGGCCTAGTCAGAACCAAAGCAACCCATCTCCCTAGTGACACAGCTGTCTACAGACTCAGTCTTGACCAATGTGATAGAGCTAGCCAATGATTCAGCCGTTATATAGATTTGCCATGATCGAAGTGACCCATCCATCCAGTGACTCAGCTGTCTATAGACCCAGTCATGACGTAAGTGATAGATCCACCCAATGATTCAATTGTCTATAGACCTAGTCATGATTTAAT
The DNA here is from genome assembly GCF_011064425.1 of Rattus rattus. Taxonomy (NCBI): domain Eukaryota; kingdom Metazoa; phylum Chordata; class Mammalia; order Rodentia; family Muridae; genus Rattus; species Rattus rattus. The sequence goes on along the minus strand of NC_046161.1, from coordinate 70,273,711 downwards.
TGATAGATCCACCCAGTGATTCAATTGTCTATAGACACAGTTATTGGCACCAAAGTGTTGTTGTTTGCAGTTTATGTAGACTGCCCTTGTAATAGAGCAGAGGGATTACTACCATCTCCCTCATCATGACTGACAGATTATTAGAACATGTCTGTCACACAAAGTAGGAAAAATGTATTTATCTATTTAAGCTATACCATCTATGAAATTCTTGGCAGCACAGGCTACAACACTTTATGAATAAATTAATGTTTAAGATAATCTCAAAGCCAATAATTCTAAACTATCATTCATATGCTTAACTTACTTGCCTCCTTCTTCTGTCATTAATTCTTCTGTCATTCTGCCCCATGCCTTTATTTTTCAAAAGGTTTATCTAAGCTGGGCAGCAATGACTCACATCTTTAATCTCAATGTTAGGGAGTCAGAGACAAGTTGGTCTCTGTGAGTTCAGGGCCACAGAGTGAGTTCCAGGAGAGCAAAGACTACACAGAGAAACCCTGTCTCAAAAAAGAAAAAACAAAGAGTGTGTGTGTGTGTGTGTGTGTGTGTGTGTGTGTGTGTGTGTGTGTGTGTGTGTGTTCATGTGTATATTCGAGTGTTTTGCTGTACGGATGTGAGTGCACTATATATGGATGTACCTAGTGCCCACAGAGCCCAGAGGAAGGAGCATAATTCCTTGGAATTGGCTATGTGAGTGCAGGAAACTGATCTCTGCTCCTCTGAGAGACAGCAAGTGTGCTTTAACCACAAAACTCTATCTCCAGACCTCTCCCCATCTCCAGGCTGTTTCATTTTGCCTTGAACCAGAATGGAAAGATGGGAAGTGATAGGGGCATGGGAAGGACGAAATCAATCCCTGACCTGGACGTCTGGATAAAGCCTCTTGCCAGCTGACAAGAATAATCATAATCCCAGCATAGTTAACATTTGAGTAAAGCCCTTCTGCTTTCTGAGCTCTGAGTCTGCAGTTTAACAAGAATCTTACTACCTGATTTACCTACCATAACTATCTGGTATGGTAAAAAGACTTATCCAGAGATCATATGACCTTGGTGGCTCTGACTTTTACCTTATCAAATTACAATCCCATCCAAGGCCCTTCCAGGGCCACACCATAATTTCATCTACCAAACAGAAAGAGAAATGGGTGGATTAAATGTTTCTTAGCAACCTTCTGAGATATCATTTGAGAGCCGCACTGCGGGCTGGAGAGATGGCTCAGTGGTTAAGAGCACTGATTGCTCTTCCAGAGGTACTGAGTTCAAATCCCAGCAACCACATGGTGGCTCACAACCATCTGTAATAGGATCTGATGCCCTCTTCTGGTGTGTCTGAAGACAGTTACAGTATACTTACATATAATAAATAAATAAATCTTTAAAAAAAAAAAAAAAGAGAGAGAGAGAGCCGCACTGCTTTGTAGGGATCACGCTAAGGCACATCAAACCTGTATTAAAAATAAGGCTGGTGAGATGGCGCTTTACGTGCAGCATTCACAGTACAAGGGTGAGAAAGAGTTCACATGCCTAAAGCTTACTTTAAAGCCAGATAGGCAAGGCAGTTGTCTATAATCCCAGCACTCGGGAGGCAGAGAAAGATCCTTAGAGCGAGCTGGCTAGCCTAGACAAAACAGGCTAGCTCCAAGAATACACTTTATGAATACCCATATCATACCTATTTTAATAATCTGTTCCTATTCTCTGAAAAGCCCATACCCGTTCTCTCTGATGTGCTTTAATTTTTTCCCTTAATACCTTTCTATTTTTAATAAACTCAAACTCCGCTTTACGATGCCTCCCCGTCACTGTCTTTCCTGCGTCTAAGTCGAAGATCCTTTTCCACTGAGTTGAGGTCCTTAAAAGATTAGGGAGCTTCCCTGGGCTTCTGAGGGTGGCAGTGTGGAACTGTGCCTCTCTGTTCCTGGCTGCTGACAACCTGTGTCATTGAGAAGATACATCCCAATTCACCTGGTCCAGTCTTAGTTGATACCATTTCCGTCCCGTTTAGAATTAGCCAAACTCGTCCATGTTAGCAAAGAGACTTATTTAATAGCTGAATAAAACAAAGAGGGTGAACGGATCCTCACACCGCGGCGCTTTCCAGCTTCTGTCCAGCCTCTTCCTGCAGTGTGTGAGGCAAGTGCTCTGAGAATGGAGTTCTCAGTTTAGCACATGATTACATCTGCAAGATGACCCTGGCGAGCTTCTTCTTTGCTTGATCTCTTCCAGATGCAGCATCTCCGCTATCTCCCGTTCAGAGTCAGCGAGCAGAATGCCAGCTGACAAAATGAAATGTGTTCTGAGACAGGCAGCGAGGGGGTCCTAACTCTCTCTGATCTTGGGTGCTGATGGTGAAGGATAAACCCAGCCCATCACGCTGACAGTCCTTTGTTCCACCAGCCAGTTTGGCTCCCGATTGTCCTGTGACTTCTCTGAAGCTGAATCAGGGAACTATTTTCAATTATGTATACATAAACAGCATGATAAAGGATGAGCGGTCCGCCACACATGGCAGGGAGAAGTCAGCACTTGGGATACTCAGTGGTTTGGGTTTTTTTGTTTTTTTTTTTCACCAGGCTATACTGCAAATATTCAGTTTATATTAACTTTGTTTTTCTCTCTGTTACTACTTTTTTATTTTGTAACAAAGTCAGAAGATACAAAGTTCTTACTGAAATATCGGCTGTCAGGATGACAAGACTGAACCCATGTAAGCACAGACCTGGAATTAACCAGAACCCATCTGCTAAGCCTGAACCAGGATTTAAAAAAAAAAATCTATTTTAAGTCAATCCTACCTAGTCACGTTCCAAGAGGCCTATTCCTGCTGCTGTCATTTGCATAGAAAAGTTCTTTAGTCTGTTCCATGAGCAAGAAGCCCTTTAGTAAGACATTTGTATTTGTTACATGGTCCTGGGTTTTCAGTAGAATCATGGTATAGCCCGTTATAATGAAAGTCGTTTTCAATGGATCAAAGGAAGTCTGTTAAGCTTCTATTGCACCAGAGGAAAAGATCTGATTTTATTTAGGGTGCTACTATTAATTTGCTCAGCACTGGAAATAAAATTATTTAATTTTTGCCGTCTTGATACAAGCAAAACGTTTCTGTCAAGCACAGACATATAAGATAAATCAAACCCTTGTTCAGAGTCGGTGAAACAACTGGACGAGAACTGGATGGATCGCACCAACAATCCAGGAATGTGAACAACTCAGAGAAATAGTCTTCTAGTTACCCCTGAAATGCTAATAAGGAATATTGAGGTATCTGAGAACGACAAAGTGTGTCTCTGTGAACTCGGGTCCTGGAAACTTGACGGCTACTGAAGCCACCTGCAACCAGTGACTTTCAGGTTCTCTTCTTCCAGAGCTGACGAATGAAACTCAAAAGACCCCGGGGAGGAGGTTTAGAGAGCAGTGTGTTATTCTAGATTTACAGACCAGAGCTGAAGAGGGGGAAGGCGAGCACTGTGTGTGTTAGACGTGGAGATGAGCCACTTATGGCTGATGAGCAGCTGGTGGCAAAGAGTGGGGGAGGTGCTTCTGGGTAAGGAAGCTCAGGAGTTCTAGAAAAAGCGTAATTAGGCTCTGGCCAGTGCTCTTAAGAAACAGAAGAAAAACAAGAAAGCTGAATGTTTCTCAGGACTCAGAAATGTAAGTAGACACCCCCCTAAAAAAACCCTCACGTTGGCTTTTAGAGACTACAGTAAAGGCAAACATTTGAGGACGGAAAGGCACACTGTCTCCTTACGGGCATAATTATTCCTCCTATCTCTTTAAACATGAGCCCTTCCTGAGAGGTAGTTCCTTGGCGATGCTGGCACAGGTGGGTTACTTCTTAATGGAGGAGACAAAGGCACCTGTGGGAGATTCCAATCATCACTGTAATAATTGGGTGGGAAACCAAACTATGCACATTAGGAAATGTATCACTTATCTACGATTGTCTTTCAATGAACTGGTGTCAAAAACCAAAAGAAGAAAACGCTTCAGCGTAAAAAGGCAGTCAGTGCTCACTCCTCACTCGTGAACTCTAACCTGATTTCAGAGACTCTGGATCAGTGTCAGCCTGGCGTGGTCCTGGATGCTCCTGCTAAGCCTTCCTCTGTGAAATGATAATGTTTTACTCCAAGAGATTTGAAAGACAAAGAAACAATTCATATTTATCTTTACTACTTTAACTAGATGAGTCTAAAGTGATGTTTAAGATTTAAATCTGAAATTATACGAGTGGGATTTGGAGTGGTTGGGATTTGGGGAAAGGTGTTTTATTAGCCATCTTTGTGGTTGTCTTATAAATGAGAATAAAATTAAATTTAATGGCAGAGCTTGTACCCTTCTGACCTTTCATTTGAAATCGGCAACAAAGTGTGTCCTGGATAGAATATAAGTGTTTGTAGACACACACACACACGCACACACACACACACACACACACACACACACACACACACACACACACACACACACACACACACACATTGAATTGTTAACAATAACTGACAGACACAGCATGTCTAATGAGTTCTGCCTGAAAATTTATTTGGAAAGTAAAACTACTGTGAAGTAAAAACACCACACCTGAAAAGTATTCATCCTGCTTTTCTCACTCTGGTGGCTGAGGTAAGAGGATCACAAGTTCAGTGCCAGCCTAGGTGGGGCTAGCTTCAGGGCAGCCTGAGACAGAGTTCTGATTTTGATGTATAGTAACAGAAAGCTACAGGTGTGGCTAAGCTCTAGGCTGGATTTGAAATGCTCCCTCCAATGAGAACCCACAATCCCTTGCTCTGTGGCACCCAAGAATCCCTTGCTCCATGCTCTACTCACAGAGAAAGAGGCCTATGGTTATTCCGTGCACAAAAATGTAAATTCTAGAATCTGGGAGTGTTGACGTAGGCTATATCAGACATTTCTCATTTTATCCAAAAGAGAAAGAAGAAAAGATAGATAGATAGATAGATAGATAGATAGATAGATAGATAGATAGATAGATAGATATAGATCTGGGGCTAAAGAGACAACCCAGTGGTTAAGAGAGTGTGCTGGTCTCAAGTAAGATCTAAATTCAGAGAGAGAGAGAGAGAGAGAGAGAGAGAGAGAGAGAGAGAGAGAGAGGGAGAGAGGGAGAGAGAGAGAGAGAAGTAAAATAAAATTTGAACAATATAGAGAAAACAGTAATGTGTTGGAAAGTAATGTGTTAGCTTTGGGGGGGATAGTTTTAAAATATTGGCACACATGTACAATTAGGGAGATAGCTCAGCTGATAAAGTGTCTACTGTACAAGCATACAGACATGAGTTCAATGCCCACCACTCATTTCAAAGCTAGGCATGGTGGCACATACTTGTCATTGCAGCCCTGAGAAGACAGAAACAAGCAGATCTCTGGTGCTTTCTGGCAAGCCAGCCTCACCTACCTGGTAAATTCCAGGCTGCTAGAGACTCTTCGAGGGGTCAACAGTACCTGGAAAAACAAAACCAATGGCCAGCCTGTCATTTTACATTCATGGTTACCTCCACACACATGTGAACTTACACATACAAACATATATATACATATAATAATAATAATAATAATAATAATAATAATAAAGTTTGATCATTTTGTGCCCCTTCCTGTGTTCCACATCTTTGACTCAGAGTTAATCTTAATGGCTTCAATTTCTACTGTACAGACGTGCTGCTGATGTGTAGTGACTTGCAAAACTACTTAGAAAGAATCACCCATTCTTTGACTCGCTTCTATTATTCTCACAGAGACCTCCCTTGTGACAAGCCCTTTGAGAATCCACTTAACATACTTGGAGGAATTCGCACCATATAAAGAAGCCACGTGTAAACACTCAAGTCAACAGCCTCAGCCCAGATGTCCAATTTCAAGTAGACTTCATCTTTCAAATAGGCGTCCCAGCCCCCACACTTTTCAAGGACATAGTCACCCTTTTAGTCCAGCAGAGGAACCAGACATTGTGGAGCAAGTAATATTTGCCCTCTTTATTTAAGCCCTTTCTTAAATATCAATCCACAAGGTCTATAAACAGAATGAACTGTTATGATGGTGGATTGGATCTGAAATGTCCCCTGAAAACACAGAATTAAAGGCTTGACCCTCACTATGGCAGTATGTGGAGGTGGGGCCTGGATCATGAGCAGTTTATCCGTGGATTAATCACTGATGAATTTATCTGAATGGGCTAATAGGAGGTAGGATCTAGTCTGAGAAAGTAGGTCATAGAGGGCCACGGGCCTTTGAAGGGCTTATTTAACCTGCCACACTGTGTTTTCTTTCTCCTTTCCTCAGCTGCTTCTCCTCTCCTCCCTTCTTCTCCTTCTCTCCCTCTCCTCCTCCACAGACACAACTGAGATGAGTAATCTTCTCTTGCTACGAAGATGGGCTGTCTACTCTTGGTTCACAACAATGGAAAAAGCCGGCCTTGGGCAGAGATCTCTAAAACTGTAAGCCAAAATAAACATTTCCTTTATGAGCTCTTGGAAATTTTTTCCCCAGTGTTTGTTACAATGACGTTGCGTATGACTGGAAGCTCAAAACCTCTTTCCTTTTGCTTTAGTTTTTATACAGCAATCATATTAAAACATGAAGACCTCAAGCTTTGGTTGAAATTGTTAAGTTTGCAAAACTCTCATATAACTCAAAGTGCTTCGGATAAATCGAGAAAAGCAGGAAAACTCTGGAAAGTTAATGATTTATCACTTTAAAATATTTTCAAGTCATGTTTTTATGCATTTTGACTAGACACACTTTAAAAAACATTTTCTTTCATGTAAGATACCAGAAGTTACTTTCAAATTAGTTCATGAAGTTTATATCCTGAAAGATTCAATTCCGTGTTAAACTGTTACTTGCCTACTTAAATATTTTATATTTAAAACATCTGTGACAATTGTATTTCCTACACAGACATCGAAAATCAATGAAGAACACTAAGTATATATATAACCTATAATTAAAACCAGTTGTTAACTTATCAACATGCACGAATTTTAAATTAAATATTACCATTTAAATGAAAAATAGATTAAAATGTCATGTTGTGCGTAAAAAAATAAATTTTTATATACAAAACTCAAAGTTTCCTGTGCTTAGCGAGCAAATGTGGACACCATTTGCTTCTCCACATTTTGTTTGGATTTCATTTCAAGGTTGAGTTGCAGTATTTAAACGTTATGAATAATGTAAAATCTTCCTTGGAACCCATGACATGGAAGTGAAAATATTGTGATTTGGGATTTCTAGTGCACATACCATGTCAACAAACTTAATAAGATATTAATAAAGAAACTAGAAAACCTTTGATACCCCACAGACATTTATAATGTACTAAAGTCATAGTATAGCAAAGTATTTAGATATGATTCACAAGTACAGTCTATCTATGAAGACATAACTTCTCCCACAACAAGACTGTTCAATGTAAAAATGAATCCCAGATTTCCAGAGATGTGATTGAAAAGAATTCAGAGGTTGACAGGAAGGAACTTAAAACTAAATGTATGAATACGTTGTAAAAGGGGAAGGTTGTGAAGGCTCAGGGCTTATGGCCCAGAAAATTATAAGTCTTGGTTCTACATGAAATGAAAAACTAAAACAAAACCCCAAATTAACCTTTTCCTTTACTGGTAAAAAGTGATAGAAAGGAAATACCAATTGAAATGGTCAAGATGAAGTCACTACTTAAAGCCTAAGGGCTTACACTATTCATCTGAAGAAGGATGCTAGTTGAAATTATAAATGGGGTAAGAACATCAAATAGAAACATTCTTCAGTGCCCAGCACAACTTCACCACACATACACACAACAACAACCATCACTGCCACCACCATCACCAATAACAACAACAACAATGTGTGCGCTTGTGTGGGCACACACACACAAATGTATCTCTCTGTACTAAACTCACTTTCTGGACTGTCTAATTAGGTAAGACAAAAGTCTCAAGAACCTTGACACACCTCCTTTAAAAGGTAAGAGTCCCAAAGCAATATCATGATTAACAGGAAATGTCTGGGGGATTTCTTACATTTCACGTGTGGAGGTACATAGATTACAGTTTGGATTCATGATTTTAAAAAAATCCCACATTTGTGGTAATAAAGAGTAGCTTTCTGCATTGAGTTCATAGTGAGCTAATTTGTACAACTAATCTTCCCAGCTCCCAGCTTCAGGGGATGGGTTTTCATCACTAAATGTGGTCAAATATCAGGACACAGCAAACACAACTCCTGCTTTGGATTCTTCTGTCAGTTATCTACAGCTGCCAAGTGTTTGCTACATTCAGACATAACCAAATCGGACGATTTTGTGCTATGTCCTGCTCTACCTCATGTCCTGACAGCATGTCCTAAATGTCTTGTATTCAGTGGATGACAAAGAAATTACAAAAATTTCAAAGAGCTATTTTTCTGTCACAATCATGGGTGCTTAAATGACTTAAGTGGCACCACCCAGTGGAAAGACATAATCCATACATTAGGAGCTGGACAGGCTCTTACAGCGTTTCCGGCTGTCCTGGCTGTCCTGGCTCAAAGACCTACCAGGGGGACTGAGATTTAAAAGGACTTGCTTTTCATAGCCAAGAAGAGAAACAAAGGAGGCTGTTTTTGGCTGGAGGCCCAAGTCATGACATGTAACTACCATTAATTGGTGAAATAAAGCCAAATCCATTCACATGCCCTGAAACTCACAAGTCAACAGGAGCCTTACTTCTTCCCTTTCCAAATGAATGACAACTTCACACTTATGACAGGAAGCCTTTGGTTCCCAGACAGACAAAAGCATACATACTGGAAGTCTTGTATTTCAAGTCACCATCGTTGATGGCATATCCCTACATTTGTTTTCCAGAGTTTGCCTTTCCTTCCACAATAGAACAAAAAACCAGCTCGGGGATGGAGAAGGCAAGGAGCACACACAAAGCCTGCCGGCCAATGCCCAGCGTCATCATTTAATAAATAAACACAGGATCAGTAGGGTCAAGTGATGTTAGGTGTCTAGGTAACACTAAATATTTGCGACCTTGGTAATCATGATTAGATGCAAACCAGTGGGTATTGTTTTGCATAAAATTTGCATGAATTAAAATTTAATAAGTACTATCAGCATTTTGGTACTTTTCAGTTTTGTGTTCTTTGAATAACGAAGCAAAAAAATATCAAAGTAATTGCACTCATCAATGTTACAAGCAAATTCTTAAATACAGATGAGGAGCTTGAGGGTGGCATCCTTGTACATGAAAGCAACTGGTGCTGACTGAGCCAGTGCCTAAGCTACACATTATTTGACATGCGGATAAAAGGTGGGAATCAGTGCAATTTTAGCGAAAGTACATGAGTCTTTTCAAAAGCAAGGGTCTTCAGTACGTCTTGGAATCACACAGGGAGCTGCTAAAATATGAGTTAATGAGCCTTAGACAAGTGCTTTGATTTAGCTGTTCTGATATAAGATCCTGGGGTGTGAATTTTTTTCACAAGTACCATATGTTTATGCTGCTGGTCAACTTTGAACACTGTTGATTTAAGGACGTTCGAAATGGTGTGAAAATGGTATCGTTTGTTATTCTAGAATCTCCTGTCTACAGCTTATTTGAGTAAATTACTCAATGTTCTATGTTGGGTAGCCATAGACCTTCATGTGGGAGAAGTCCTCTGTGTCCTGTGGTTCATCGTTGACCTTATTGTCTATTACTGCATCTACACAGCTCACTGGTCTATAAAAGCTGTTAGGCTACTGAACTTGCTAACCTTTTTTGTTTTGGTTTTTTTTTTTTTTTTTTTTCAGAGCTGGGGACCGAACCCAGGGCCTTGTGCTTCCTAGGTAAGCACTCTACCCCTGAGCTAAATCCCCAGCCCACTTCCTACCCTTTTAAAACTCAATAAAAGTCACAGACTTTTGACATCATCAGCTGTTGCTAATAAGTCAGCTAAGGTTTAAACTACATCCTTTTGGAAATTCAAAAATATAAGACATGAGATCTGACTGCGATTTTAGAGTACTATACATCTTTAAAAGTCAAATGAGAGTCATCAAGATGGTTCAGCAGGTGAAGGCGTGTGCACCCAAGCCTAAAGACCTTCCCTCAGTCCCTGGCAACCACACGGTAGAAGGAAAGAAACAATGAGTCTTACAAGTCTCTGGCCTTCACACATATATGCCTTGACACACACTGCACACTCGTGCACACACACACACACACACACACACACAACCGCACACAATAATGTAATAATTTTTAAAGTTATATAAAAATCACGTAATATTTTTCTGCAGGTTACTATTTATCCAACAAGACACATTCTTTCCCTGGAAACAGACTGACAAGTCCAAGTGTGTACCATCTCTGGGTTCTCTCCTGCACTTAATCTACATTTCTCTCCATAAAAATATTCATTAAAAAATAATGATTTTGTCCCATGGTAACACACAAATGTTCTATTGATTCAATAGCTAGGGGAATAGAGAAGTTTGGGTGGAGGGAAAGTTCATTCACTAAACTGTCTCATCCAAAATTTTCCTCCCCCCCACCTCTATTTTTTCTTTCAAAAGAAACCTTTTATAGCAAAGCTAAGCACTAGATGGGAGTTGATCCAGTCGCTGCTTCAGGCTCCAACACCAGTGAATGCTTTATCGACAGAGCTCTTGCCAAGTTTCCTACTGACAGAGAAGCCCTGAAATATGAACCTTGAAGTCAATTCATCAGAAAACAAATATTACATATAAATTAGCTGGAGGAGATGAAAACTGTACACATTCTCCAACTTCTATAATTATTTTGAAACAAAACAATTCGCTCCTACTTCTGCCAAAGTATTTGGCAAGCATACAAAAGTCGCTACAAATTAGAATAAAAAGACTTAAAACTGCATTTATCTTTCTAGATTAGTTTAAATAACTTCCCATTTCTTAAGTTTTGTAGGTTGATATTTTAGAAATGCTTTTTGAAGTACTTTTTAAAGACTGTGCATATAATTTCCAGATTCTTTAGGTGAAGACAAAAGGAAATTTTAACTGCTAATATGTTTACACTAGGTAAATTTATTAAAAATACAATGAAAAATTCAAAGGATATTGGCAGATACATATGCAGTTTTAAGAGTTTATTTTACTTTTGAAATTAATCATATATGAAATGTTTTATTGAAAACTTTCCACCTACCAGGAAATCTAAATCTATAGAAGAGATTATTGTTAAAATGGCGATAATCATAAAGATTATAGCCTTTCTGGATGCAGGAAACTATATTGATATTTTATACTCACAGTTGCCACTACATTTCAGGGAATATTCTTAATTTATTCACATAGATTAAATTCAGTAAGTTTTTATTAGTTGCTTATTTTATTTATTTACATTTCAAATGTTGTCCCCCTTTATGGTCTTCCCTCTGCAAACTCCCCATACCCCTTCCCTTTGACTCTAAGGGGTGCTTCCCCCACCCACTGACTCCTACCTCACCCCTCTAACATCCCCCTACACTGAGGCAACAAGCTTTCACAGAACCAAGGGCCTCCCCTCCCATTGATGCCAGATAAGGCCATCTGGGGCTAGAGCCATGGGTCCCTCCATGTGTACTCTTTGGTTGGTGGTTTAATCGCTGGGAGCTCTGGAGGGTCTAGTTAGATGATATTGTTGGTCTTCCTATTGTTGCAATTCCCTGAGCTCCTTTAGTCCTTCCCTTAACTCTTCATTGGGGTCCCCGAGCTCAGTCTGATGGTTGGCTGCGTCTGCACGTCTTAGTCAGATGCTGGTGGAGCCTCTCAGAGGACAGCCATACTAGGCTCCTGTCTGCAAGCACTTCTTGGCATCAACAATAATGTCAGGGTTTAGTGTCTGCTGATGGGATAGATCCCAAGGACGGGCGATCTCTAGATGGCCTTTCCTTCAGTCTCTGCCTAACAGGGATGACATTTGCCAAAATACCTACAGAAGTAGATGGAACCTGCAAAGACCACCTCCAGTAGATAGGCGTGGCCCCCAATTGAGAGATGGAGCCACCCACCCATCTCAAAAAAATTTTTTTAATTTTATTTTATTTTTTAACTTCAGTATTTCTTATTTACATTTTGAGTGTTATTCCCTTTCCCGGTTTACGGGCCAACATCCCCCTAACCCCTCCCCCTCCCCTTCTTTATGGGTGTTCCCCTCCCCATCCTCCCCCCATTTCCGCCCTCCCCCCAACAATCACGTTCAGTCTTAGCAGGACCCAGGGCTTCCCCTTCCACTGGTGCTCTTACTAGGATATTCATTGCTACCTATGAGGTCAGAGTCCAGGGTCAGTCCATGTATAGTCTTTAGGTAGTGGCTTAGTCCCTGGAAGCTCTGGTTGCTTGGCATTGTTGTACATATGGGGTCTCGAGCCCCTTCAAGCTCTTCCAGTTCTTTCTCTGATTCCTTCAACGGGGGGTCCTGTTCTCAGTTCACATCTCAAAATTTTTAACTCAGAATTATTCCTGTCTAAAGGAATCCCAGGGACAAAAACCTCAATAATTCTTAATGAGGGAAAGCTATGTTACATCATTTACTATAATGATATTTAAACCTATAATATGCTCTGTAATTTTTTAAACGGAGTTTTATTTTAAGCAGGGGAGAGCTGAAGAGATGACTGAGTGGTTAAAAGCATTGGCTGCTCCTTCAGAAGACTCAGGTTCAATCCCCAGCAACCACGGGGCAGTTTACCACTGTCTAACTCCAGTTCCAGCGGGATCCCATGCCTTCACACCAATACACACAAAATGGTTTTTAAATGGAGTTTTGACATTCCCAGTGAAGCCCCAGCTTCTAGAAGTGCTACTGGCAGGTAAGCTTCCGGTGACAGCACTGGTACTGCCATCTACTTTAGTATAAAGAACTGTTTCCTCCGCGGGAAGCACTTCATTCAATGAATAATGGGGACAAAGGTTAAACACTTTAGCTACTCCATTTAAAAATTGCCCAAATCTGACCACCCATAGTGCCAAAAGCTATACTCAGCCTTAATACCTAAATTTGACAATTCGCTCAAGTCACTCCTGTTTCCTTCTCTCTTCCACAGACTGGGATCCCAAGAACACTTCATAATACATGTCTCACCTACCAATCTCCATCTCAACATCTGCCTTAAACCTAGCCTGCAATGAATGATATGTCCACGTAGTACATAAGTGCATTTGTGTTTATTTACATCGATAAAAATTTATACTCAAATGGTTATGATGATATATTTTACTTGGTGGTTAATATTTCTTGATTTTAGGATTCTATTTTTCTGAAGATTTTCCTAACATAGTAAAATGTATATTCACAATAACACCATAATTTAAAGTCTCACTACAAACTGTAGATCGATTTCCATTTTCAACAGTGTCAATTTCTGCAGTAACAGAGAGAGTCCAATAAATGTTATCGCCATGTCAACTCTCTAACCCCAGAGAGATGTTGTTCAAATACCACTTATTTTTTCAAAACTCATATTTGTTATATAAACCCTGTGTTATTGGTTTATTATAATTCTCCTCTGACAAAATAGCAATATATTGTCCTATATTATTTTTCTTTTTGAAAGAGATGAAATAGAGCAATGTGTTCCTTTTTTATCATTTTACTATTGGGTAGGCTAGCATACTAGATAGTGTTATATCAAGTGTAACAAGCTAGAATTATGTTAGAGGAGGGAACCTCAACTGAGAGAATGTCCCCAAAACAATGTCTGCAATGCATCTTCTCCATGGCTTCTGCATAGTTCCTGTCTCTCTATCTCCACCTTATATTCCTGCTGTGACTTGCTTTCAGGGTAAAAGTGTTAGCTGAAAGAAACATTTTCCTCCCCACGTTTCATTTGGTCCTGGTGTTTAATCACAGCAATAGAATCTCTAAGACAGATACTGGCTCCAGGCCCTGGAGTATTGCTGTGACGGATCTAACTCCACTTTGGGGAGGATCATGCTTCATGGACATTCGAGTTGGAGAAAGAGTTGAGCGCTTGGAGATGAGTTGGTTATGCTATGAGGAGTTTTAAAAAAGGAAAGGTAATGGTATAACTGATGCATTTGGGTGTCAAGTTGACAAGGGGTCAGTTGTGCTGGCCAGGTTTTATGTCAATTTAACACAAACTAGAGTCATTTTGGAAGAGGGAATCTCAACTGAGAAAATGCCCCCAACAGAATGACCCGTGACCAAAGCTAAGGTATACTTTCCTGATTGATAGTTCATGTGGGAAGTATTGGCTCACTGTGGATGGTACCATCCCTGGGCTGGTGGTGTTGGATGCTGTAAGAAAGCAGGCTGAGCAAGCCATAAGGAGCAAGACAGGAGGCAGCATTTCCTCACTGCCTCTTGTGTAATGGTTTCCTCCTACAGTAAAATACTATATCCTGCAAGGAAACTCTTTAAATAAGAAGGAAACAACTCGAAATAGCAGTGAGACCCAATATGGTACCTGGAAGAAGCAGAAACAAGCCAGGATGCCTGGAAGAGTTTGTGAACTTTTGCCCATGCTGGTGTGGGCTTTGGTGATACAACTGTCTCTGAGCCATTTCTGCCCCATAAGTGACCCCTCGCCCTTATTGCTACAACTAACCCCAATAAAACCCATTGTTTTACCAAGACGTGAGTAATACCCATTCCTTGATCTGTTCTGAGTCCCCTACCTGGGGTGAGTAGACACGTGTTGTGACTCTCCAGGAAAAGTTTTGTCACACAACACTTCCTTCTCAGTTCCTGTTTATAGGTTCCTGTTTTGAAATTTTGCCCTGACAGCCTTCAGTAAAGAAGTTCCTTCAGTAATGAACTGTTTCCAAGAAGTGTAAGCTGAAGTACATCTTTTTCTCCTAGGTTTCTTTTGGTCATGGTATTTTATCACAGCAATAGAAATCCTAGTACAATTTATTTAAGATATAATTTTAATAGTTACTTAATGGCAGAAGCAAAATTTCAAGTAATGCATTTTGGTACCTGTTTTTCTATAATTCATTAACTACCTCTGGACTTCCATTCTGCAAGTGAAGACAGAATGAGTCAGAGAATAAGAAGAAACCAGAAAATTAGAACCAATTGCCAAAGTTAGTTTGAGGCCAAGCAGAGCAATTCAGTGAGAAGCTGAAAGGAACCAATTTGAATCGGTCAACTTGGAGAGGAGTTTCAGCCAGAAGAGCTGAATTGAAGCAGCCAGGCAGAGTTCAGAAAGAGCTAGAAAGTGTAAATTTATTCAGCAGTAAGCCTCTGAGACAACAATTATGTCTGGTGAATGAAAGTAACATTTACACTACTCACAGTCCTTTTAATCTGTCATACTCACAGTTAAGTAAACACTTGTAAGGACTTCTTGGCACATTTCCCTAAAAGGAGTCCTCTATGATCCAAAACTAAGTCTCGCTAAAATCAGGTTTTCTCTAGGATGTAAAGAGAATAATGTGCCAACTCTCAGAATATCCATGCACTAATCACCAAACCTTGAGAATACGTCCCCTTAACATGACAAAGATTTGCATGTGCTATTGCGAGTTTGAATGAAATGATTATCATAGATTAAGTGTTAAAGAGGGACTCAGAAGAAGCAGAAGAGTCAAAAATCAAAGGAACTATGACAATAGAGGGAGGAGGAGGAGGAGGAGGAGGTGGTGGTGGTGGGGAAGGAGAACAAGAGGGGGGGAGAGAGAGAGAGAGAGAGAGAGAGAGCGCAAAAGAGACAGAGAAAGATGAAAATATGTTACTTATTTTAACCAACTGTGACTCATTTGAGATTTTGACACACAAACTATAATATAATTTTCTAAAGCTGATAGAAATTAAGCTTCTAATATTTAGTTATAAAGCAACAAAGAATATACTTTGTGCTTGCATTTCTGCAGACTCCTTCAGGTGTAAGGGATGAAGTGAGCTAGAGTGGCTCATTTTTTCCTCATATACTTGGAGTAGAGATATGAATATTTTTATGATCCACAAAATTTAGTGCTAATATTACCTGTTAATGAGGTGGCATATGAAGTTAAACTTTGTATATATAGCAGAATACCGCCATGCAATGTTTATGGGAGAATATTGCCTACCCCTTGTACTCAAATGCATTCCCTACCGTAGCTTGGAAAATAAATCATTACCATAAAGGGAAGTGGCTCCATCATCTGAAGGTCGAAAAAGGGAGTTTGAAGAGAGGGTAGTGTGGAAGACACTGGCTTATGTTTTCAGATCATTCATCAGAAACAGATTGCTGCACTAGGCTTCAGGATGAGGACAACAGACGATTGCAGCTTATAGACCCTTTATTGTCAGCATCAGCTACAGAGAACCACCATGACTATGCCCTTTCCAGCATGGCCCATGCGGACAAAGGGCTGGTATTTTTGCCCCACTTTGGATAGTGTCCGTAGCTATTACAGTGTGGCTGTCTCTAGGACTACTTTCTCTTCCACTCACTCTTACTTCATTTTGCCTTTCTTGGGTGTTGATCTCAAATGCCTGCTTTAGTTAACATCCTGATGCCAAACTCTGCCCTAAGAGCCCGCTTGCTCCAGAATCCAATTTATAAGAGACAGGATTCATGGGAACCTACTTCCATGTTTGCTGTTGAATGTTAGTGAGCTGCAGAATGACTTTCTTTTCCTTCAGTTAATTACTCTGTAAGAGAAAAAAAGCACCACCTCCCCCCCCCCACACACACACACTACAAAGGTACATTTCTAACTTTTATTCTCCCATATGACAGATAGCATTGAAGTACCTGAATAGAAAGAGGACAGGATCTCACTAGCTTAGACTGGTCTCAGTCCTCTGAGGCACCCGACTCAGCTTTCTGTGTGCCCGTACTATAAGAATGTACAACCACCCAACCATTCTTGGTTTACTTCTAGCTCACTTCTGTTCATTTAATGCTGTTAATCCCAATCTTTTTTCTTTCCTGATACTACAAGACCATTGCTTTTCATATTAACACATTAAATTTATTTCTCATACTATTAGTAAATATTTATGATAAACAATGAGTCCCTCCTCAGTTTTCTTAAGTATTATGTAGTTTGTCCCACTAAAAACTGTTCTTCGTCAATTAGAACCGACTTTCCCTACTTAGTTTCTTCCCCTTCTTCGAGGATGTGATGAAAATGCCTTTCTTTCATAAACTTCTGTGTAACATATATAGTATGTGCATCTTTAAAGAAGTTAGCAACCTACATGAGTCTCTATCACATAAAAAGTTTATTGGATGGATAAGACACTGGCGACAGGGAGGTATGTGGATGCTTTGATTTCTCTCTTTCCCCTAATCCATATTTAGGGGAAGGCCTTGCCAAGGTTTGTGTCTTTGCTTAGGAAATCAGACATTCTTTAGATAAAAGTTTTCAGAACAAAATTTAGGAGCAGGCACTAAACTAATCAGATTCAAAGAAAGTTGATATTAGGGCAGCCAAGAAGACCAGTCATAAAATTGCAGCAAACTCTACAGAATAAGTTTGATTTACCCTGCTCTCATGACTTTTTTCTAATCTTTTACCATACACTGCATGTGCAGAAATATAGAAAAATTATTTCTTTCCATTCTTATGTAAAACAATTTCTAAAACACTGTCAAGCCTACAGAATAAATCTATTTGACTAATTATTAAAATTTTATTCTCTGTAATGTTTTTCTAATTACTGTATAGATATGTGTATGTATGCTGAAATATGTTGATGTATATGTAAATAAATTGCATTAGAAAGACTGTCATAATTAGGGTTTCTAGTGCTGTAATTGAAAGAGCGTACCCCTAAACGGGCTCCAATTGTGGGATGGGGTGCCCCCAAGAACCACGAGTAGCCATTCTTGATGTAAAAGCACGAGGTAGCTTTATTAACGAGATCCCGGGTCTTAGCGGGATCCCGGGTCGACAGGTATCTCACACAGGAGACAGAGGAATCGACCCCGAGCTTCCAAACTCGGGGGTTTATATAGGGGAGGTTAGGGGCATTCGTACGGTTATACATGATTGGTCATTTCAAATGGTGCACAGTTACTTTCGGCGCGAAATTACATCAGCAAGGAGTACGTGCTCTCTAGCAGCTCGGCAGGCAGGTAGGGTGGCTCATCTCACTCAGGGGGGTGAAGGAAGGGGAGGAGGTGGCTACAGATGGTCAATGTCCTTGGGGCTGATAGCTGGTTTGGCAAGTCCTATCTCTGGCTCTCCCTCAGGCATGTCTGGCCCTGCACATCCGGACTCTGACAATGAGTAACCTTTTTAAAACTCTAGTTCTACATAATCAAACACCAAGAACAAAAAAGCAACTTGAAAAGGAAAGAGTTTATTTCAGCTCTCAAGTCACACTCCATCACTGAGGTAAGTCAGAGAAGGACTCAGGGCAGGAACACTAAAACCAAGTACCATTCAATTCTTCCACAACTTTTCAGGTTGAGGAATATCAACAAAGGGGATATCAGATGTCCATACCAAGAGCCACTTTAAAGACCTAATTCTAGATACTTAAGTCCAAATGCAAAAAAAAAAAAAAAAAAGCTAAAAAAGAATACAATATTTCTTCCCCAGCAATTAGCAGCTACATTGTCCTATTCGGAGAGAGAAGCAACTTAATTAATATATAGGCAAGTATTTCAAAACAGCAATTATAAATATTTTCAAAAAAACTTAAAGAAGATATGAATAAGTGCTCGAATGAGAACTATGGAGAGACAAAGAGGCATAGGGAGACAGAGAGAGGAGGAGGGTGTTAATGATGCTACCCTACAATTAGAGGGGCAGAACCCTAACTAAACACTTTATGAAAGGAAATAAAGGCCTCAGCAACAAAAACAGGTGAGACAGACAGACAGACAGATTAAAAAAAAACTTTGACTAATGGGACCCCACAGACCCTTAAACATTACAAGCTATTGCCATTTCTCTTGGTTACCACCCAGAATTTGTCAATAAGACTGTATTGCTAAACATACTACATACTTGAGACTCAAAACCTGGAAACATCTGGCTGGCACTCATCTGAAAGTTTCATCCATATGGGCTCATGTTTGCTGTTGCCGGATGGTGCTATGCACACTGCTAGAAAGGAGAAGTGTTACTCAATCTCCCCCAGCCGTGAACCAACCCTGCAAACCACAACAATGACTGATCTGAGAAAATTTAACCACTGGCCCTACTGTGGCACGAACGTTATAATTAACCAATCATTCTTCGATTGTATCTAAGGCCACTCCATGAGATGGAATCCGTATCTGGAACTATTAAGGTTTCCAAGAACCTGAAGACATAGGCTTATATATAGACATAAATATGCTTTAGAGCGTTAGAGGAGAACCAAATAGTTTTCTAGTAATAGACATAGTACTAAAATAACTCTTAATAACTTATTGTCACCCATGGATCAGAGCACTCTCAACATTCTTTGCAGGAGATATCAACTAACACAGAATCCCACCTGGTCAACATGAAGAGAATTAAACCTATGGTTCTCGTCACCAAATAGGATATTCATACAATATCCATTCCCGAAAGGCTCACAGATGTCTGCAGAAGAGTGGATAGATTATAAGAAGTAGAAGAGTCAATAACACCATGTATATGTTTTCCAAACACTTCAGGGCAATTGCACAAATGAACTCATTGAGAATGCATAAGACTTGTACAAGTCCTGCGATCTCAGCATAGAGGGGTTGGCAGACATAAAACATTATCACTAGTGGAGGAGATACTGACATTTGGCAGTTGCTTGGATAGTGAGAATAAGGGTTTTGGTTTGTTCGTTTGTTTGTTAATATTTCTTTGTTTATGTGAGCACATTGCTGCTGTCTTCAGACACACCAGAAGAGGGCAGTGCCCTTAACTACTGAGCCATCTCTCCAGCCCCAGTTTTCTTTAATAAAATGACCCCTGGTAGGGTAGCCCCACATCAGCACAGACCTCCTGGCAAGCATAGCAGGACAATACAAACTGTTCTCAATGGAAAATGAAAAAAAAAATAATCTCAAAGTGGTGTGGGAAGGGATGCAAGAGTGGATACAGTGAGAAAGGCAGGAGCTACAGAGCGAGAGGAATGACTATAATCAAAATTTTGAAAAATTTTAATTTGCTATTTAAAAAAATAATGCACCCAGTTTTTTTGTTTTCACTAATTCTTGTTGCTTAAAGAAAGTTTAAAGTATTAGTTTCAAATTCTACAATTTGCCAGAACTTTAATTAAGATTATCATTATAGAATATTAATGTTTATCCTGAGAAAACTATCATTTAGCTTAACCAACAGCAACTGATAACCCTAAAAGTGGTCAACTGCTCTATTAAATGAAACATTCGATCTGTAATCTATTAAATATGTGTAAAAAAGTAATTTCAATGAGTTGAAATTTGCAGTTATAAAGCACCTGGGTCTTCTAAGTGGTTTTTACTATATCCAAAATAATTTTCTAACACCAGGAGATGTGGAAATAATTATTAAATTGTTCATAGAAATAAGATAAAATGAGAAGGATAACAGCCTACCAACCTATCTGTACCCTCTAGCTAAAATTTATTATTAAAACCCACAAAAATGAAACAGCAGAAGAGACGACTGCAGAGCAGGTTAAAAAGCAAACACATGGATGTTAACTGCATCTCAGAACCTGAGGAGAGCAACGCAGAGCTAACGTTAAGGAAGCATCAGAGAAAGTTGAAAGGTATTCGATGCACCTTTTAAAATGTATGCGGCACTGCAGTGGTGCACACCTTTAATCTCAGGAGACAGAGGCAGGCAGAACTCTGTGAGTTTTCTACCATTCTTGTCTACATAGGGAGTTCTTGACTTGCCAGAATTAAACTGAGGCCTTTTATGTTAGCCACTTTTCTATTGCAGTGATAAAACGCCACCTTTGAAGCAACTTACAGAAGGAATACTTACTTTGAGCTTGTGATTCCAGGGGGTTACGAATCTATCACCATCCCTGGGAAGAAGCCTGGTATCAGTTGGTATGGGGGCAAGAACAACTGAAAACTCACATCTTGAGCTGCAGGCAAGAATGGCAAGTGACTCCAAGTCCCCCAACAAGGTCACACCTCCTCAACCTCGTCCAGCAGAGTAACCAACTGAGTTCCAAGTGTTCGTATGCCTGCGATTGTAGAGGACATCTCATTCAAACCAACACACCTTGTCTCAAAAGGAAAAAGTGGATACAAGGAAAGTGAAAGACAGACGGGTTTGCTGGCCACCATCATGAGCGCTTCCAACTCCATTATTGGATGACTGGCGAGATGCTCGTGGATTAGCTTGAGTGTTAATTTAGTGTTTGATGCAAGAAACCCACAGCACTTGGATTTTGCACAATAATAGAAAAACATATCCCCAAATATTTCTGAATAATATCATCAGGAAAATCTTACTTCAAAGCTCATTTTTCAAAATAAAGATTCATTGTGCTTTTAATTATGTATGTGAGCTTTTGTCTGTGTGGGAGTCTGAGTATATTAGTGCAGGTGTCTATGAAGGCAAACTGGCCTAGCATTGGGGTTATAGGTGCTTGTGATCCATCTGATGTAGGCTCTCAGAACCGGTCTTGGGTCCTCTGCCAGAGCAGCACCTGCTCTTACCTGTTAGGTCAGTTTTTCAGTCTTAACACATTTCAGTATCAGCTGAAATCCAGCATCTTTTTTTAAAATTTTATTTCTTATTTTGAGGCTTTTTCTAGCCAAATCTATTCTCTACACCTCACTAGCAGAAGATCAGATACTTACTACCTGGAGACATTAAGTGAGAGGGTGTACTGCTCTAACGTCAATAGAGGAAAAAGAATATGGGGGTGCAAATAGGTGCAGGAAGTTCCCAAGAAATTCATTATTATGAGTGGTGTTGCTTTTCCAGCTCTTTCTCTCAACTGGACTTAGGTAGTCAGACTTACATCCTTTAAAGTTCACTCTTGGTAAAATGTTCCTGAAATACTTCTGGAATATGATATTTGAAAATCCTCCACGTAACAGCTGGGAGCCATTCCGCTGCAGATGATAAACATAATCACAGAGTCTGCACATGCATCTTGCTGCCTAACGTTACAGATACTCCCACTTAGAGAGGGGAGCAATTTCTCCACCCTGTGTATCTGGGCTTGGTTTGTAGTTTGCTTTGGACAAAAGAACATTTATAAGCACAATACAAAACAGATGCTTGTAAGCCACTCGCGCATTAGGACTTACTCTCCAACTGCACTTGAGATGCTAAGAATATCATATAAATAAGCCCGAGCCTGCAAGAACAGGAAAAAAGCAAAGTGTCTTGGACAACGCACTGCCAACTCCAGCCCATGAGGTCCTAGACCATCCACCTGCCAGCTGCTGATTACAGACGAATGAAGGAGACAAAATAAATCAGCTGAGTCCTTTAAGAACCAGATCCTATTTTATAAGTGGGGAATTGTGTTCAAGAATGATTCTCATCGAAATCACTGTGGTTATTACTGTAGAACAGCCACTTACTCTATCCTGTAGAGTCTGTTGTAGGGGGAATCTAATCTAAGATAGATAGCTTAAAATAACAACTGTTTGTCTCATATTTTATGGTTATTTATTTAAGCTGTTTATTTTGAATTTCTCTACATGGCCATTCTACTGTCATTTTTAATTAGAAAAATAATCACATGCACTCGACTCATATAAAGAAAAATCAAAAGAGTAAGACTAAAACGAGGTTGTTTTTATTTTAATTTAAAAGAATTAGTAGAAAACAAAGCCAATAAAATGCAAAGATTAAAATTTTTGAAGCTTCAAACGGTCAGAGTGGCATGATTTTTTTAATCTGTAACAATATAAGTTTATTAAAAAGATGTAAACAGAACAACAACCACAACAAAAAGTTCTTGGAGATTTTAAAATGCAATTGTAGAAATGGGGAAATAGAGGACACTGTCACAAGATCTGAATGCGAAGATAGATAAGGAAAACAGAGATTAAAAAACATCAGGAACCTGGAGTGGGCATGGGTCAGACGCCCTGAGGGTGTGAGCTGGCCCCAGCCCTCACCAAATCCAGCACTTTGGAGAGAGGAACCTTCCCCTAACCTAGGAAGGGAAGAGGGCTGGCCCCAAGTGATGTGAGCTTCCAGAGAGAGGTCAGGCTGACCAACTTAGTTAGTACTCAAGACCAGAGCCAAGGCTTTGAGTTTGCACACCCCAACTTCTACACATCTATGAACTGCTGAAGCCTCTGAAGGCCCTAGTCTTTGGAACCAAGGCTGCAAGCTCTTCATGGCACAGGACAACAACATGTTATCCCAGAGAAGTCCTACTGAGGATCCAATATTGATAGAGTAGCAGAAGCCAGAGGCCTTGAACTGACCAATGACTCACTGCAGGGAACATTTGCAGGAAAAGCTGTTTGGGCAAGAGGGTGTACTGTGTGACACACCACACCTTTCAAGGCAAGAATTTTGGTTTTTTGTTTTTTCTTTTGGGGAAAGGGTTGTCTGGGTGGAGGGTAAATATAAAGGGGTAAGGAGATAAGTGGAATTGTGGTGCATGATATGAAATTCACAAAGAATTAATAAAAGTTTAAAAATAATAGGAACATTTATCAGTTTGAGAATTTAAATATGAAGAGCAACATTTCAGAAAGAACAGAGAAAGAGAAGAAATTGTCAATACATAATTCTTCTTAAGAAACAGAAAACATTAATGCCTATGCTAGTTTCAAAAACCAAAACAAGATTTATGATTTTGAAGTTTCAAAAGTTGACAATCAAGAGCAAAACTGAAAAAGCTTATGAAAGGAAAAGAAAGGACAATGTTATTCAAATCACCTAAACTGAGCCATCTGTGGGACTGTGAATGGGTAAATTCTTAGCTGCCTTTTATCAAGGTTTATGGACAAATTTCACCTTACTGGTTACACAAATGTTAATAACTAAAACTAATAACTAAAGGACAGTGAAAGCTAAACACCTTTAAAAGTTCGAAGAGAAATAATTCCCAACTGGAAAATCAAGTTATCAAATATGAGAGCTACTAATGAGATTCTCAGCTGTGCAGGTTTTAAAGATTTTACTGTCCATACATCTTTTCTCAGGAAGTCACTACAGGAGATAGTTCCTCAAAAGAAAAAAATGAATCAAAAGGAAAATCAAGGCAGGAGAGATGTATTCCAGGAAAAAATGGCCCCATTACAGAATTGCGGAAACCTTCTGCAAGCCAGCAGGCCAACTGGATGGCAGAAGGAGCTCAAAGGACATAAAAAAAAAAAAACAATACCAATAGAATACCAGGATAGATCTATTTCCAATTTTCTGAGAAATCCCCAGATTGATTTCCAGAGTGGTTGTACCAATTTGCGATCTCACCAGCCATAAAGGAGTGTTACCCTTTGCCTACAACCTCATCAGTACTGTCACTTGAACTTTTGATCTTAGCCATTCTGGTTGGTGTAAGGTGGAATCTCAGGGTCATTTTGATTTGCATTTCCGTGATAGATCTACCAGAAGATCGAGCAATAACACTCTTGGGAATATACCCAAAAGATGCCCCACCATGCCACAGGCACGGGTGTTCCACTATGTTCACAGTGGCCTTATTTGTGATAGTCAGAAGCTGGAAACAACCCAGATGACCCATGACAGAAGAATGGATACAGAAAATGTGGTACATTTACACAATGGAATACTACTCAGCTATTAAGAACGAGGGCATTCTGAGATTTGCATGAAAATGGATGGAACTAGAAGATATCATCCTGAGTGAGATAGCTCAGACCTAAAAGAACATGCCCAGTATGGTCTCACTAATAAGTGGATATTATAAAAAAAAAAAAGTACATAATACCCAAGATACAGTCCACAAACTCAAAAAGGTCAACAAGAACAAGCAGGACACCTCAGACTCACTTGGGAGGGACAAGAAAGCAACCACAAGGGAGGAGAGAGAGAGACAGCGGAGGGAAAGGGGGTGGGAGTGGAGGGACAGGGGAATATTATCTAATATTGGGTGGGGGAAAAGGACTGAAGCCCTGAGAATCGTTAAAAAGAATGAAAACAGGCGACCACAGGAAGAAGGAGGTTGGGAGGACCCTCTAGAATGTACCAGAGACCTGGGAAGTGAGAAACTCTCAGGACTCAAAGGGGAGAACCCTAGATAAAATGTCCTACAGTGGGGAGAGGGAACTTATTGAACCCACCTCCAGCAGAAAGACAGGACATCAAGTGAGGGATGGGGTTGCCATCCCACAGTCAAAGCTCTGACCCACAATTGTTCCTGTCTGAGAGAAATACAGGGATGGAAATGGAGAAGAGCCTGAGGAAAAGAAGGTCCAGCGACAGGCCCAAAGTGGGATCCAGCTCAAGGGAAGCCTCAAGGCCCAACCCCATTACTGAGTCTATGGAGCGCTCACAAAAAGGGACCTATCATGACTGCCCTCGGAAAGACGAAACAAGCAGCTGAAAGAGTCAGATGCAGATATTAGCATCCAGACAATGGACAGAGGCTGCTGACCCCTGTGGTTGAACTAGGGAAAAGCTGGAAGAAGCTGAGGAGGAGGGCGACCCTGTAGGAGAACCGGCAGTCTCTATTAACCTGGGCCCGCAAGATCTCTAGGGCATCAGACCACCAACCAGGCAGCATACAGCAGCTGATATGAGGCCCCCAACACACATACAGCAGAGGACAGCCAGGTCTTGGTTCAGTCAGAGGAGATGCACCTAACCCTCAATAGACTGGAAGCCCCAGGGAGATTAGAGGTCTGGTGGGTGGGGGTTGGAGGTGAGGACATCCTCATGGAGACAAGGGTGCATGGGAGGAAGTATGAAATGTGGAACAGTCAGAGGGTGGACTGGGAGGAGAATAAAATCCGGAGGGTAAAGAAATTTTAAAAAAGAAAAAGAAAAAGAATACCAGGATAGTATAGAAGGGAAAAAAAGAATGCCCATGCTTTGTATGTGCACATATGCATGTATAAGGTTAAAGCCATGAACTTCTTGTAGTGAAAATCACTTTGGCTTAGACAATCACTCTGTAGAAAGATAAGTCAGAATATAAAGGTATTTGCAGTACAAACCCAGAGATTTAAGTTCAAATCCTGGAACCTATGTAAATATAAATGGAGGCAATTGACTCCACAGACTTGTTTCCTGACCTCACATGAATGAACATGTATGCTCATATATACATCATCATATAAGCAAACACAATAATGAATAAGATGTCTTAAAAATATGTTGTTTAACAAGAATACCCTTGGCAGGGAAGAGAGAGGCAAAGATTAAAACAGAGACTGAAGGAACACCCATTCAGAGCCTGCCCCACATGTGGCCCATACATATAGAGCCACCCAATTAGACAAGATGGATGAAGCAAAGAAGTGCAGACCGACAGGAGCCGGATGTAGATCGATCCTGAGAGACACAGCCAGAATACAGCAAATACAGAGGCGAATGCCAGCAGCAAACCACTGAACTGAGAATGGGACCCCTTGAAGGAATCAGAGAAAGAACTGAAGAGCTTGAAGGGGCTTGAGACCCTTATGTA
The DNA here is from genome assembly GCF_011064425.1 of Rattus rattus. NCBI lineage: Eukaryota > Metazoa > Chordata > Mammalia > Rodentia > Muridae > Rattus > Rattus rattus. Next base: position 70,247,259 of record NC_046161.1, on the reverse strand, counting down.
CAACAATGCCAAGCAACCAGAGCTTCCAGGGACTAAGCCACTACCTAAAGACTATACATGGACTGACCCTGGACTCTGACCTCATAGGTAGCAATGAATATCCTAGTAAGAGCACCAGTGGAAGGAGAAGCCCTGGGTCCTGCTAAGACTGAACCCCCCAGTGAACTAGACTGTCGGGGGGAGGGCGGCAATGGGGGGAGGGTTGGGAGGAACACCCATAAGGAAGGGGGAGGGAAGGGATGTTTGCCCGAAACCAGGAAAGGGAATAACACCTGAAAATGTACATAAGAAATACTCAAGTTAATAAAAAAAAAAAAAAGACACCAAGTTAAAAAAAAAATGTTGTTTATGCATTAAATGTAGATTGTCTGCACAATGGTTCTGTGAGAAAATCAACAAGAAAGACAAACCCTAAGCCAGACTAACCAGATGGCACAGAGAAAGTATACAGATTAACAAAATCAGAAATAAAAAGGGAGAGAAAACAACAGAAACTGAGGAAATTCAAAAAATTATCAGATCTTACTATAAAAGCCTATACTCAACAAAACTTGAAAATCTGCAGGAAATGGACAATTTCCTAGACAGATACCAGGTACCGAAGTTAAATCAGGAACAGATAAACCAGTTAAACAACCCCATAACTCCTAAGGAAATAGAAGCAGTCATTAAAGGTCTCCCAACCAAAAAGAGCCCAGGACCAGATGGGTTTAGTGCAGAATTCTATCAGACCTTCAAAGAAGACCGAATACCATACTCTTCAGACGATTCCACAAAATAAAAACTGATGGAGCACTACCGAATTCCTTCTATGAAGCCACAATTACACTTATACCTAAACCACACAAAGACCCAACAAAGAAAGAGAACTTCAGACCAATTTCCCTTATGAAAATCAATGCAAAATACTCAAAAAAAATTCTTGCAAACCGAATCCAAGGGCACATCTAAATGATCATTCACCATGATCAAGTAGGCTTCATAGCAGGGATGCAGGGGTGGTTCAGTATACAGAATCCATCAATGTAATCCATTATATAAACAAAATCAAGGAAAAAACCCACAGTTTCATCTCATTAGATGCTGAGAAAGCATTTGACAAAATTAAACACTCCTTTATGGTGAAAGTCTGGGAAAGATCAGGAATTCAAGGCCCATACCTGAACATAGTAAAAGCAATATACAGCAAACCAGTAGCCAACATCAAACTAAATGGAGAGAAACTTGAAGCAATCCCACTAAAATTTGAGATTAGCCAACTCTCTCACTACCTATTCAATATAGTTTTTGAAGTCCTAACCAGAGGAATTAGACAACAAAAAGAGATCAAAGAACTACAAAGTGCAAAGGAAGAAGTCAAAATATCACTATTTGCAGATGATATGATAATATACTCAAGTGACCCCAAAAATTTCAACAGAGAACTCCTAAACCTGATTAAAAAAAAACTTCAGCAAAGTGGCTGGATATAAAATTAACTCAAATAAATAGTAGCCTTCCTCTACTCAAAGGATAAACAGGCTGAGAAAGACATTAGGGAAATAACACCCTTCACAATAGTTCCAAATAATATAAAATACCTCGATGTGACTCTGACCATGCAAATGAAAGATATGTATGATAAGAACTTCAAGTCTCTGAAGAAAGAAATCAAAGAAGATCTCAGAGGATGGAAAGATCTCCCATGCTCATGGATTGGCAGGATTAATATAGTGAAAATGGCCATTTTGCTGAAAGTAATCTACAGATTCAATACAATCCCCATCAAAATTCCAAGTCAATTCTTCATAGGATTGGAAAGAGCAATTTGCAAATTCATCTGGAATAACAAAAAACCCAAGATAGTGAAAACTATCCTCAACAATAAAAGGACTTCTGGGGGAATCACTGTTCCTGAACTCAAGCAGTATTACAGAGCAATAGTGATTAAAACTGCATGGTATTGGTAGAAACAGGCAGATAAACAAGTGGAATAGATTTGAAGACCCAGAAATGAACTCACATACCTATGGTCACTTGTTTTTTGACAAAGGAACTAAAATCATCCAGTGGAAAAAAGACAGCATTTTCAACAAATGGTGCTGGTTCAACTAGAGGTCAACATGTAGAAGAATGCAGATCGACCCATTCTTATCTCCCTATTAAAACTCAAGTCCAAGTGAATCAAAGGCCTCCACATAAAACCACATACACTCAAACTAATAGAAGAGAAAGTGGGGAAGAGCCTGGAACACATGGGCACTGGAGAAAATATCCTGAATAGAACACCAATTGCTTATGATCAAGAATCGACAAATGAGACCTTATAAAATTGCAAAGCTTCTGCAAGGCAAGAACACTGTCAATAGGACAAAAGGGCAACCAACAGATTGGGGAAAGACCTTTACCAATCATACATCAAATAGAGAGCTAATATCTAAGAACTCAAGAAGTTAGACTACAGAGAATCAAATAACCCTATTAAAAAGTGGGGTACAGAGCTAAACAAAGAATTCTCAGCTGAGGAATATCCAATGGCTGATAAGCACCTAAAGAAATGTTCAACATCCTTAGTCATTAGGGAAATGCAAATCAAAGCATTCCTGAGATTCTACCTCACACCAGTGAGAATGGCTAAGATCAAAAACTCAGGTGGCAACAGATGGTGGCAAGGATGTGGAGAAAGAGGAACACTCCTCCATTGTTGGTGAGATTGCAAGCTGGTACAACCACTCTGGAAATCAGTCTGGAGGTTCCTCAGAAAACTGAACATAGTGCTACCTGAGGACCCAGCTATACCTCTCTTGGGCATATACCCAAAAGATGCTCCAACATATAACAAAGACACATGCTCCACTATGTTCATAGCAGCCTTAGTTATAATAGCCAGAAGCTGGAAAGAACCCAGATGTCCTTCAACAGACAAATGGATACAGATAATGTGGTACATTTACACAATGAAATACTACTCACCTATCAAAAACAATAACTTCATGAAATTCTTAGGCAAATTGATGGAACTAGAGAATATCATCCTGAGTGAGTTAACCCAGTCACAAAAGAATACACATGGTATGCACTCACTGATAAGTGGATATTAGCTCAAAAGCTTGGACTACCCAAGATAATATTCATAGACCGTATGAAGCTCAAGAAGGAAGACCAAAGTGTGAATGTGTCAGGGGTAACTAAATAGTCATGGAGGAAAAACAGGGACAATGAGTGGAGTAGAGACTGAAGGAAAGGCCATCCATAGACTTCCCTACCTGGGGATCCATGCCATATGCAGTGACCAAACCCAGTCACTCTTGCTGATGCCAAGAAGTGCTTGCTGACAGGAGCCTGACATGGATGTCTCCTGAGAGGCATCTTGCCAGATCCCTACTGATACAGATTAAGATGCTTCCAGCTAACCATCAGACGATGAAGGAGTTAGAGAAAGGACTGAAGGAGGTGAAAGGGGTTGCAACCCCATTGGAAGAACAACACTGTCAACCAACCAGACCCCCAGAGTTCCCAGGGACTTAAAAAAAAAAGCAGTTTGAGAAAATGCTATTATTTGTTTTCAACATATACTACTTATAAAGAGATAAGATTAAATTCTAATGATTTTATATATTTTAAACTGAATCCTAAGATAAGAATGGGAAGTTGCAATAGGCTATCTTTAAAATTCATCAATTACATCCATCCGTTTCTTCAACAAACTAAGTAAATATTTCATAATAATTACTTTACCCCATCAACCCTAGAGACAAAAATTAATCCTAGAAAATCAGTAAGGTCTGACCCAAGAACAGACTGTGACCTCCTCTGGCATTCACAAGTCCCCACAGCATGGTGCATGTCCCATGAAGTCTCCTGCTCCTAGAAGAGCATTCTGAGAAGATCAAGGGCAATCTTCTCATCCATTGCTGCAAGAATATAATAATGTATTTTGTTCTTCCGTACAACTGCCAGGTCTACGTCCTACCTCATTGTGAGACTGGTGAGTCCCAAGTAGCACACGGTACATAAAAGAACACATCTGACAACAGATAGAGGCCTTATATCCAAAATATACAAAGAACTCAAGAAGTTAGACCGCCGGCAGACAAATAACCCTATTAAAAAATGGGGTTCAGAGCTAAACAAAGAATTCACAGCTGAGGAATGTTCAACATCTTTAGTCATAAGAGAAATGCAAATCAAAACAACCCTGAGATTCCACCTCACACCAGTGAGAATGGCTAAGATCAAAAACTCAGGTGACAGCAGATGCTGGCGAGGATGTGGAGAAAGAGGAACACTCCTCCATTGTTGGTGGGATTGCAGACTGGTAAAACCATTCTGGGAGTCAGTCTGGAGGTTCCTCAGAAAATTGGACATTGAACTGCCTGAGGATCCAGCTATACCTCTCTTGGGCATATACCCAAAAGATGCCCCAACATATAAAAAAGACACATGCTCCACTATGTTCATAGCAGCCTTATTTATAATAGCCAGAAGCTGGAAAGAACCCAGATGCCCTTCAATAGAGGAATGGATACAGAAAATGTGGTACATCTACACAATGGAATATTACTCAGCTATCAAAAACAATGACTTTATGAAATTCGTAGGCAAATGGTCGGAACTGGAAAATATCATCCTGAGTGAGGTAACCCAATCACAGGAAAACACACATGGTATGCACTCATTGATAAGTGGCTATTAGCCCAAACGCTTGAATTACCCTAGATGCCTAGAACAAATGAAACTCAAGACGGATGATCAAAATGTGAATGCTTCACTCCTTCTTTAAAAGGGGAACAAGAATACCCTTGGCAGGGAAGAGAGAGGCAAAGATTAAAACAGAGACTGAAGGAACACCCATTCAGAGCCTGCCCCACATGTGGCCCATACATATAGAGCCACCCAATTAGACAAGATGGATGAAGCAAAGAAGTGCAGACCGACAGGAGCCGGATGTAGATCGCTCCTGAGAGACACAGCCAGAATACAGCAAATACAGAGGCGAATGCCAGCAGCAAACCACTGAACTGAGAATGGGACCCCCGTTGAAGGAATCAGAGAAAGGACTGGAAGAGCTTGAAGGGGCTCGAGACCCCTTATGTACAACAATGCCAAGCAACCAGAGCTTCCAGGGACTAAGCCACTACCTAAAGACTATACATGGGCTGACCCTGGACTCTGAACTCATAGGTAGCAATGAAAATCCTAGTAAGAGCACCAGTGGAAGGGGAAGCCCTGGGTCCTGCTAAGACTGAACCCCCAGTGAACCAGACTGTTGGGGGGAGGGCGGCAATGGGGGAAGGGTGGGGAGGGGAACACCCAGAAGGAAGGGGAGGGGGGAGGGGGATGTTTGCCCGGAAACCGGGAAAGGGAATAACACTCAAAATGTAAATAAGAAATACTCAAATTAATTAAAAAAAAAAAAAAAAAAAGAACACATCTGTATGGTCAAGTTTGGTTTAATAATGGTCTGATCCCGATTTTTCCATTGTCAAGCCTAATAAAATGAGGCTGGGAACCAAGCAAAAAAAAAAAAAAAAAAAAAGGAGAGAGGATAAAACAGTCTACCGTGAATTAAGGTGAATTTTTGTAATTTCTGTTTGTTTCATTTCCTTATTTTTTTTACTTCCTTTCATTCTTTTAATTTTCTTTGTTGTTATTGTTTGAGACACAGTCTTACTTATATCTTATGTATTAGAGGCCAGCCTGGAGCTTCTTGTTAATTGAGATGATTTTCAGTTGACCCTCCAACTTACATCTGCCAATTGCTGACTAATATTACAGGCCCATGCCAATATGCCTGGATTCCCTTCTAGTCTTTACATAAAAAGAATTCGAGGCAAAGCCATGACTGAAAAGCATCAGTAAGTCCTTCAGAGAGATAAAGACAAAGAACAGAAAACCCAAAGTACAACGTAGCCAACATGAGCATCATACATTGCAGTTAGAGGACCAGAACAAAACTATAATAGCTTTAATAATCCTGACTACAAATGTCTACTGTCAAATGTAAGTACTTGAATGACAGAAGAAAGTCAATCAAATATAGTTAATCATTATAAACCAAAATAATTCAGATACAGCCATGATATCCAATTGAATCAGTAGAGATTACCGTACTTATTTTTTAAAGTTCATCATCAATTAGCATTCGTTAACAAATACTTAATATGCAATTATGCATAGTCAATACTTTTCATTAATTCAAAATAGGTTAGTCTTACCAATAAAATCTCAAAATAGGAAAGGCTTATTAAATTTTATCCACACAACCGAAACAAGCCTTTAATTAGTTTTAGATTTATATAACAAAAATCTAGGTTAGGATAATAGCATACTCAAATGTATCTATGTATCTTGTCAACTCAGAAACAAGTGAACTTTGTGCTTAAGTATATCATATATCATAAGGCACAGTCATGCCCTGAAGCTGGATGAGATATTTATAGTATTAAATGCCATAGGTAGTAAGCAATGTATCCCCTTGCTTTAGTAAGGTCATAATCATATTTTTCTAGAACTTTCCAAGAATTGAGGGATAGGTCCAATGCTGGTCCACTCTCGTGATTTTTATGAACTGACCAGGGAGAAGAGATGGTGATGCATAAAGCAGTAGGAAAGCCATATAACTCCTGCATGTACACCCCTGACGTTTCTAAAGGAATCACTGAGAGTCCATTTGTAGCTCTACATAGGAAAGAACTTGTAGAAAAGTTCTTTAAACTTTAAGTAAGAAAAAAAGTTTAATACTTTACATTTGATACTGTAAATGTGAACACATTGGAGAAGTAATGTGCTAGCCCATGTACTTAACAGTAAGTTTCTAGCTGGCCTATATTCAATTCAAGTTATGTGTGATTCAAATTTATGTAGCACCCATGAACTTATATAGAAAAAAATGCGTGAAATTTTTGTGTTCTTACAAAAAAGTAAAAACCATTAATATAAGTACAAGAATATCTGTGACCTAACACAACTCACATGTCCCTTTCAGTTACAATATTTAATAAACCCACTTATTGTTTTTTATAAATCTTTTCATTCTTCATGGAAAATATGCCTTTAGTTAGCACTGTAAAAGCATGTACTAGAATAAAGAGAGGGGGAAGGGGAAAAAAAGAATAAAGAGAGACTCGCAATCATAAATGTGTGTATCACATAGTCTCAAAGATAAATTAAGAATACTCAAAAAATAGTAAAAAAAAATCAATCAAACATAACTAAAATATATCTAAAAACAAAGCCAGGAAACTATAGAGGATCTATTTTTATTAAAAAGAACCATAGCTACATCGATGGTAATTTGAGAAATTCATCCTGGAGGCAATTGGTTTTCCAGCTTGGAAATGATATAAGCATGCAGTCTTGCTCCACAAGGCAAACCCCACCTTGATGAGCTTAACGTACCAAGGAGATTAGAACGTGGCAGCAGGAACAATCATCAGGAAAATGAAATGACTAGAGCAGCAAAGAGGAAGTCAAGAGGAAGATAGAAACCTCAAAGGTACTGAAATGGTCTCATTGCTCAAAATCCCAACAGAATATGGAAACACGAATAAAGACAAGAAACATATCGCTCAACTGAATTTGCGCAGATTTCATAAACATCCTTCTGAGCCAGTTTGTAAATTTCCAACCTTTTCACTTGTGATAAAAAGTATCTAGCAAATCAATTACGGACCCATGTATCTTCACCCACATTGAGGATCTGTGCTTTTCCTGTTTGTACTCTGAACATCACTTGATTTTAGCTAAAAGAAGATGAGAATTTTTTTGAAGACAGCTCTGAGCTTCACCCACCGTAGAGAACGATGTTCACGTCCTACAGCGTGGTGCCCTTGATTCAAAGTGCAGCTAGGAGCAGAGACCACAGTCTAGCCGGAAGACAGACATTAGCAATCGATTTAGATATTTGGTGAAAAGTTGTGTGCATCGTGAAACGGATTGTTTGCTGGAACATCTGCTCAGCCACTGCATCCAACTAGAGTAAGAGGAGAAATGAACGGGAAGGAGAGACACAGAAGCAGCATAAGTTTCATTCCCAGGTTCTCCAAGTAAGCTTGGGCTACTTTAACGCTTTCTTTCAAGGTGACTGCTAGGATAAAACACCACAGCAAAAAAGTAATTTAGGGAGGAAAGGTCTGTTTGCCATACACATCCTGGACCACAGTTGAGGAAAGCCAAGGCAGGAAGTCAAGACAGGAAACTGGAAGCAGGAACTGAAGGAGAGGCTGTAGAAGAACGCTTCGCACTGGTTCTCATCCACGACCTGCTCAGCCTGCTTTCTTATACATGGCACAAGCCTGGCACCTTCCACAGTGAACTGGGTCCTTCCACATTAGTCATAAACCAAGAGAATACCCAAAGGCCAATCTTACAGTTATCTTCTCAGTTGCATTCCCTCCTCTCAGATAACTCTAGCTGTATCAAGTTTAGAGAGAGGGGTGAAAAGCACCCAAGACAGACTGCAAATGTTATGTAATAAGGAATTATAAATGGCACTTATAAAATTACTAAAAATTGCAGTGTCCTTACATATGGGTGCCCAGCATAATGAATGTGAACACTTCAAATTTCCTTCCATGTAGATCAATCAGTTGCTATCTTTCCAATTTTTAAAATTTTACTAGTTAAAATAATAAGAACCCTTGTGGCACATTGAATCCCCCGTATTGGATACTGGATTTATATCTGAGGAAGGAGGGTTCCTTAGAGGGGAATTTTAGATTATAGAATGCTCTGCTTCCTTAGCTTACCTCCTAATTGGGCCTTTTGTGAATAAAGTCAACTCAGTCTCATGCATGTGTAGATAAAGTTACATTCTGTGGAGATATTTTGAAAGTGAGGATTTCTAAGTGCTAATAATTTATTACCTGTTAAGACACACGTATCCCGAGTTAACAAAACTCCAAATAAATGGATGGTCAAACTTACTAAATTCCAGCTAATACTTTCCATGACATTCCTAGGGCCTGCAAGTAGCTTCCATAAAAAGACCGTACGTCCCTGAAAAAACAGAGAAAAATGTATAAATGTAAAATTGAAATAAATAAAATAAAAATGAAGGGTAAAGTATATTTCATACGGTTATACATTTATGTGACTGTAAAGCTGAGAGAAAGAAGTTCAAATTCATAACTTCACACAAAACATGAAGTTGTACCAAAGAACTTGCTGACCAAAGACCAAAAAAACTCTTAGCTAAGAAAAAGTCCCTTTGTCTTAGTAGAATACAGCTGCTATAACAAAAATTTCAAACATTATGAGGCTAGTCATCAGCTTGACTGAATTCTTGCTGAATGTCTGCATGTTTCTTTTTCTGCATAAGTTAGCTAAAATTGCACTATTTTGGTTCATTTCTCAGGTACTGAACGGATTTCTCTCTTTATTTAGTCACCAGGAAAATAACAGGCTGGAAATCATGCACAAAGCTTTGGGGACAGGAGCTTTTGAGAAAGCTGTGAGGACAGGAAACTAATAGGGAAATTCTTAGTGTGGGTCCTGTTTACGTGGGCCGTTTCTGAATGTAAGGAACGTTGGTGTTTAATAAAAAGTGTTATCTGAAGATGAGAGTAATATCCTGGAGAAACTATACGGCCAAAACAAACGCTCTCTGAAGTTTTGGTGGTAACACAGCTCTGCTGGTACCACCCATGATCTGACCCTGATGTTAGTATATCAGAAGTAAATGCAAGTCTAAGATACTAAAGGCCTAGAGAGAAAAAAAAGATTCTGTTTTGAAAGACAGTAACTCTCCTACTCAAGTGAACCACTGGCTGTGGGGCATTTGTTTAATTTTCACAGCATAGAGCATCACACAGAACCTACTCTTTATCCCATATTAATAAGAAGGGAGGTGCCAGGCAGTGGCGGCACTCGCCTTTAATCCCAGCACTCAGGAGGCAGGGACAGGCATAGATCTGTGAGTTCAAGGCCAGCCTGGTTTACAGAGTGAGTTTCTGGACAGCCAGGCTACACAGAGAAACCCTATCTTTAAAAAAAAGAGAAAAAGAAAAGGAAAAGAAAAAAGAAGGGAGAGGAAGGAAAAGAAAAGGAAGGGAGGAAGGAAGGAACAAAGAAAGAAAGAAAGAAAGAGAGAGAGAAAGAAAGAAATGAAGACTGTACTAGAAGAAATATAATCAAAGAATGATGAAGAGGCATTTTACAGTTGGGAAAAATCATTTGAAGGCTTCATTAAAATGCTGTTTTGTCAATAACAGTCTGTTAAGTATCATGCAGGTGTTGTGTTCCTGGGGAGACAAATAAACAACCTCACTTCTCATGTAATCTATTGAGCTAGTTTGGACAACAGACCAAAGTACGGATACCACCAAATCCAACTTAGAAAAACAATATTCTTATAGGGATATGGATGTAGTGGTTTGAATGGCATTTCCCCCAAATCTAAAGCATTTTATTACTCCATCTCCAGGTGCTGGTGGTATTTGGGTAGGTTTAGGGGGTGTGGTCCTGCTGCTGTCACTGGAGACAGGCTTTGAAGACCCTGAAGGACCAGCCTTAGACCTAATAAGTTCCAGTCTTGCTTTGGACAAGTATTTCCTTACCGACAGACAGACAGACAGACGGGCAGGGAGGGAGGAAAGAAAGGAAAGAAAGAAAAAGAAAGAAAGAAAAGAAAGAAAGAAAGAAAGAAAGGAAGGAAGGAAAAGGAAGGAAGGAAGGAAGGAAGGAAGGAAGGAAGGAAGGAAGAAAGAAAGAAAGAAAGAAAGAAAGAAAGAAAGAAAGAAAGAAAGAAAGAAAGAAAAAAAGGAAGAAAGAAAGAAATCCAACAAATCAACACCCTCATTTACATTGAAGGGAATAAGAGTGCCCTGGGTTAACAGATTTAGATTATTCCAAATTCCATGTTCCAAGGTGGAGTTGGCTTTATGAAGTTGTATAGCTTTACCAAACAAAAAAGTCATAAATCAAAGCAAGTATAAATACATTGGTGGGTACATCAAGGAAGTCGTTCCAGCAATGTGGGGGAAGCTTTTCTAGAGACCTCATGTGTTGTCTGATACACCCTTAGCTCTTCAGTTAGTGAAAGCTAGTTAACTGATAAGTCAATAGGTTTCAAAAAAGGCTTTTATCTATCAGTTGCAGGATGTTAGTTCTGACACAGGGATAGGCAAGGACGGGCTATTTATGGGGGTTAGCTGGCCCAAGATAAGGTGATTAGCCTCTGGACCTGAAACATTCCAATCTCGCCAACCACTGAAGCTCTAATCAATCAGTCTTTGCAAACACAGTTTCTTCTTGCTTCCACCCCTAATTCTGCCTTGGAAAAAGATATATATATATATATATATATATATATATATATATATATATATATATATATTGCCATTATGTGTTGGGAGCATATAATTTGCTTTTTTTTTTTTAAATTTTATGCATGCTTACAACTAAGAAATTTCCTACAGCCTTGGAAAAGACTTTGGACTTCTAAATACTGTTGAAACTGTAAAAGACTATGATAATTTTGGAGCTAGACAAAATGTACTTTGCATTATGATATGGCCACAAGCCTATGGGAGCCAAGTAGTAGAATGTGGTTTGAATGGGATATCCCCTGTAGAAGGACAAAAAGTCCACATGCTTGCAGATAAGCACTAGAAAAACTAGACCTATTTTTTTTTTATTAACTTGAGTATTTCTTATTTACATTTCAAATGTTATTCCCTTTCCCGGTTTCCGGGCAAACATCCCCCTAATCCCTCCCCCTCCCCTCCTTTATGGGTGTTCCCCTCCCCACCCTCCCCCCATTGCCGCTCTCCCCCCAACAATCACGTTCACTGGGGGTTCAGTCTTAGCAGGACCAAGGGCTTCCCCTTCCACTGGTGATCTTACTAGGATATTCATTGCTACCTATGAGGTCAGAGTCCAGGGTCAGTCCATGTATAGTCTTTAGGTAGTGGCTTAGTCCCTGGAAGTTCTGGTTGCTTGGCATTGTTGTTCATAAGGGGTCTCGAGCCCCTTCAAGCTCTTTCAGTTCTTTCTCTGATTCCTTCAACGGGGGTCCCGTTCTCAGTTCAGTGGTTTGCTGCTGGCATTCGCCTCTGTATTTGCTGTATTCTGGCTGTGTCTCTCAGGAGAGATCTACATCCAGCTCCTGTCGGCCTGCACTTCTTTGCTTCATCCATCTTGTCTAATTGGGTGGCTGTATATGTATGGGCAACATGTGGGGCAGGCTCTGAATGGGTGTTCCTTCTGTCTCTGTTTTAATCTTTGCCTCTCTATTCCCTGCCAAGGGTATTCTTGTTCCCCCTTTTAAAGAAGGAGTGAAGCATTCACATTTTGATCATCCGTCTTGAGTTTCATGTGTTCTATGCATCTAGGGTAATTCAAGCATTTGGGCTAATAGCCACTTATCAATGAGTGCATACCATGTGTATTTTTCTGTGATTGGGTTACCTCACTCAGGATGATATTTTCCAGTTCCAACCATTTGCCTATGAATTTCATAAAGGCATTGTTTTTGATAGCTGAGTAATATTCAATTGTGTAGATGTACCACATTTTCTGTATCCATTCCTCTGTTGAAGGGCATCTGGGTTCTTTCCAGCTTCTGGCTATTATAAATAAGGCTGCTATGAACATAGTGGAAAACGTGTCTTTTTTATATGTTGGGGCATCTTGTGGGTATATGCCCAAGAGAGGTATAGCTGGATCCTCAGGTAGTTCAATGTCCAATTTTCTAAGGAAACTCCAGACTGATTTCCAGAATGGTTTTACCAGTCTGCAATCCCACCAACAATGGAGGAGTGTTCCTCTTTCTCCGCATCCTCGCCAGCATTTGCTGTCACCTGAGTTTTTGATCTTAGCCATTCTCACTGGTGTGAGGTGAAATCTCAGGGTTGTTTTGATTTGCATTTCCCTTATGACTAAAGATGTTGAACATTTCTTTAGGTGTTTCTCAGCCATTCAGCATTCCTAAGCTGTGAATTCTTTGTTTAGTTCTGAACCCCATTTTTTAATAGGGTTATTTGTCTCCCTGCGGTCTAACTTCTTGAGTTCTTTGTATATTTTGGATATAAGGCCTCTATCTGTTGTACGATTGGTAAAGATCTTTTCCCAATCTGTTGGTTACCGTTTTGTCCTAACCACAGTGTCCTTTGCCCTACAGAAGTTTTGCAAAAACTAGACTTATTAAACACACAGGCTCTTTCCTTTAATGAAAAAATTGACACCTGTTCCCCTGGATGCTGTTTGATAACCTGATGATCTTTTGTTAGTCTATGGAGTCAGCCCCCACTGGAATCCCACAGAATACTGAGTGTTGTTTCTCAAGCAATAGAATCTATCTTCATGTAAAAGGTTCCATGGACTTTGAAAAGGAGTTTGTTGTTATGCTTATTACAAACACTTTCTCTCTAGGCCCAGAGTCCTGAGTACTATCTCTCAATCAACAGAACCCATCCTTAATACAAACCCTTCCTCCCTAAGACCTTATCTTGAGAACTGATTATTAGCCAATAGAACTCATTCTTATGGGAATGGTCACAGATGCTTTGCAAAACTAAAGAGATGTCCTTTGCAAGAGAGTTTCAGTGTAGCCATACCTAAAGCTTTGTTTTGATAGTTGTCACAAGGAAATTTTTTCCCAAAGCTTTGCTGTGTTTAAATACATAAAAAATAAACCTCTTGGCATCAGACTCCAGAAGTTTGCAGCAGTGCCTACTAACAGAGTCCAGCTTAACCAAGTTTCTGTCTTACCTCACCCGGATCATTTTTTTGCTAGTCATAATGCTCAGGCATTGGCATACTTGCTCTCTAATTAGTAGTAGTGTTTGGGTAAGTTTTTAAGAGGTGTGGTCCTGATGGAGAAATTATGTTACTGGAGGTGGGCTTTAAGGTTTCAAAACCCAAATGACATTCTCTCTCTCTCTCTCTCTCTCTCTCTCTCTCTCTCTCCTGCTTGTAGTTTAAGTGCTGACCTTCCCAGCTCCAGCCAGCCATCGCACCCATCTGCCACCATACTTCTCTCTCCTGATGGTAACAAAACTGTTATCCCTCTGAAACCATAAACCCAAATAAATCTTACCTTCTACACACTGCCTTGGTCATGTGGTTTTATCACATCAATTAAAAACAAACAAACAAACAAACAAACAAAAACCTGATAGAGTAGATTAGAAGGTACCTAAAGGAGCAGAATTACTCAAAGACAGCAATAGTACCAAGATCATTCCAACATTTATAACAGCTCATGGAAGAAATTTGGGGGTTATAGCACAGCTGATCCAGTTGGAGTTTTATTTCAATACAACTTGATGAGTCTGAGGCCTTTTGCTGGCAGATTGTTTGATCTCTGTTTCTTCCAGACAATTCAAGTGTTTTAAGCATGTCTCTCAGCCCATGTCTTTCACTGTTTGTGTATGCTTTAGAGGTATTGGAGAATAGTGAATCTGCTCAATTTCAGGGACTTCCTGAAAACTTATGAGTTGTCCATACAAGACAACTCAAGTGCATCTATATAGGATGAAATGTTTCACCTCAACATCATATTGTTTCACCTCATTTTAATATCCTGCATCTTAACAAGCTTCCCTCTAAGGTGGGTTCTTTTATCTTGGATGAAATTGCTAAACTGCAGTGGGATATACATAAACATTCAGAAACAGTTTTGACCAAATATCATTGAGTCTCCAAGTAAGGGTAATGAAGACACAGAAGAGCAGTTAAGAAAGCTTATTACTCTTGCAGAGGATCTGAGCTCAGTTCCTAGAATGTGTGGTGGCTCATAACCATTTGTATCTCCAGTTCTTGGAGTTCCAACATGCTTTTCTGATCCCTGGGGGCTCCTGCACACACATGCTGTACATAAATCTATTCAGCCTAATCTAATATTCATAGACATTAAAATTAAAACCAACCAAATAAGAACAAAACATGTTACAAAATATTCTCACAAAAACAAAGTGTCTAGCTTTCTCACCTATGTCATTAGTAATCATTCAAATTTATATATACCCTTATTATTAGAAATGCATGTTTCTAATGCATTTATAGGCATATTATATATAACACATATATAAATGCATGTTATAGTTGAACACAGAAACAATCTTTTAAATTTAATTGCTGATAAGTTAAATAGCTTATGGATTAGTGTAGGGGTTCCTATTTCCCAACACTAGGGAGAGTTGTTCCCCTTAGGGATGTAGTAATGTGTCACACTAACACAAGAGCATCTCTACAGTTTTAACAAAGGTGATGTCACATCCTCACTTCGGGTCTCCAAAGCAATTTTATCATTACAATTATAGGCAAAAATGTTATCACTTTTGAATCTGTACAATAATAAAGATAAAAGCTTAGAGGAGAAGGTGATAGATGTTTATCAAGTTTAGCAGAATGGGAAAAGCTCTATGATGATGAATTGTAAAATATGTTCGCTTTATCATCGTTCTAATAGGATATAACCACTTGGAGTGTAGGACCATATAAGAAGGTTCCAGTGGTGCTGAAAAACCTTTATCTAATGTTCCTCAAAGGACAGATGAGGGTAACAAAATTATTTCTCAAACAAAAGTTTATTTGAAGATTGATTTCTTAAAAAATCAACTTTTAAAAAACAAATACATTGACATATAATATATATATATATATATATATATATATATATATATATATATATAATCTCTGAATCTCTTCTTCCTCTTCGGGTCCTTGATAATCCAATGGAGCCTTTGTTTCAGTCAGATAACCTGTGAAGAGAGCTGTTAGAGGCCTTATGGGAATCATGAGGATCAGGATTACTGAAGTTGTGAAGTCAGCTCTAGTGGCGACCTGCCATAGCCTAGAATCACGCAGCGAGGACATCTTAAGGAGGAATTATGTAAGTCACTGCCCACGCTGACCCCGGGGCATGTCTGGGTTGGGAGAGTGTTTTGGTTGAGGTGTGAAGGCACCCACTGAGCATGGCACTACATGGGCTGGTCCCAGGACTGTGAATGAGGAAAGAGAGCACTAAACAGCAAGCCAGGATCCATGCTTGTACTCTCTCTCACCCCATAACTGTAAATTCCATGCTTTAACTTCCTGTCTTGACTTCCCCTAAATAATGTGTGTCGGGGAGACAGAACCTGAAGAAACCACCTCCAGGAGATAGACATGGCCCCCCAGGGGATGAATGGGGCCACCCACCCACCTCAAATTTTTTAACCCAGAATGTTTCCTGTCTAAAGAAAACATGGACAAAAAATGGAGCAGAGACTGATGGAAAGGCCATCCGGAGACTGCCCCACCTTGCATCCATCCCATTCACAGACACCAAACCCAGTCACTATTGCTGATGCCAAGAAGTGCTTACAAACAAGAACCTGGTATGGCTGTCTCCTGAGAGGTTCTGCCAGCACCTGACTAAGGCAGATGCAGATACTCACAGGCAACCACTGGACTGAGACCAGGGACCCCAATGGAAGAGTTAAGTGAAAGACTGAAGACTCAAAATGGGTCTGCAACCACATAGGAAGAACAACAATATCAACTAACCAGAACGCCCCACCCCTGAGCTCTCAGGGACTAAACCACCAACCAAAGAGTACACATGGAGGGACCCATGGCTCCAGCTGCATATGTAGCAGAGGATGGCCCTATTTGGCATCAGTGGAACAGGAGGCCCTTTGTCCTGCGGAGGCTCTATGCTCCAGCATAGGGGAATACTAGGGCAGTGAGGCGGGAGTGGGTGGGTGGGGGAGCACCTTCATAGAAGCAGGAGGGTCGGGAGATGAATTAGAGAGAATTTGAGGAGGGGAAACTGGAAGGGAGATAACACTTGAAAAGTGAAACATAAAATAACCAATAAAAGAAGAAAATAAACAAACAACAAGAGCATAGAGATAAAATGACCTCTAATGACATTCTGCTATCCTCATAGATCACCGCTGTGATTTGCTCCAGAGAAGCTTTCTGCTCTAGCAGATGGGAACGGAATACAGATAACCACAGCCAGGCATGCAGAGCGAGGGACCTTGAAACACTTAACCCTAAAGGGGACTGTTTCTCTCTAATCCCTACCCTCAGGGCTCAGGGAACTCAGTGGAAGAGGAGAAAAGGGGACTGCAAGAGCTTAAGAGCCAGGCGGGATGGAGGACACCAAGAAGGCCCCCTAGAATCTACACCAACACGATCTAAGCTCACATGAACTCACAGAGACGGCGGCAGTATGCTCAGCTCCGTGACAGGTCCTCTGCACATAGAGTATGCCTTCGAGTTTAGTGTTTTTATGGAATTCCTGAGTGTTGGAATGAGTTCATCTCTGATTTTTGTGTGTTCTCTGTGGCTTTCTTCCTTCTGTTTGCTTGCCTTGCCCGACGCCAGTGCGACCTTTTTCGTTTTATCTATTATGTTTCACTTTGTTGTTTTATTATTGCCCCTTAGAAGCCCGCTTGTTTTCTAATGAGAGACAGAAAGACAAGACAGTGCATCTGGATGGGAGCAGAGGTGGGGAGGGACTGGGAGGAGTAGAGGGAGGGAAAACTGTGATCAGGATATTTATGCAAGAAAAATCTATTTTCAATAAAAGGGGGAAAGCGATGTATAATTTAAACTTTGGCTAGAAAATGTCTAAATTTTTTTTTTAAAAAGAGTCCATGAATTTGGAAAGGAAACAGTTATGTGGGAGGGTTTGGAAGGAGAAAGGAAAAAGAGAAATGTTATATTAAATTATAATCTCAAAAAAAAAACCTTCTATAATCATGATAAAAATGGGAAACTCGTGAAAAAAATGACGATGGGGAATAAATTAAAGCCGACCTTAGCCTTCATGGTCCATGCTATATTTTGTATGTAAACTTTTAAGTAGACCATTTCACTGACCAGCAGGTAAAGGTGTTACTGTTAGTTCAGCCAAGAAAACAGCCAGCGCCTGCCTTACTTTTTAACCATTTGCTTTGATTCGCTGCTTTATTTTGAAATTATTATCTTCCCCCAAAGTCTCTTGTAGACAAAATCCCACACTCTAAAGGAAAAATAATGAAATCCAAATGCAAGTTCCCAATTCTGCTTCCTTCGTGCCCTTATTTCTTTGCCCCAATGTTGCAATAAAAACAGCCAGAAGCCAGAAAATGCTGCTCTGCCTTGGTTCACATGATAAACTGCTTCGTTTCTGTTGTAGCAAGATCAAATTTTAAGCTAATAATTTCCTCCCTCACCATGGGTATTGCATAACAATAATCTGCTCTAGAAGAATAAACGCTATCATGAGTGTAAACAATGGAATGAGTTGATATTAAGGAATAAAAATATAATTTTAAATACAACCATGAAGCACAGAGCAGAAACATTTTAAACTCTACAGAGTTTTGACTTTCGGGAGCTACATCTTAGAGAAATATTTTTATTACCATTTTTTTATCTTTATTAACTTGAGTATTTCTTATTTACATTTCGATTGTTATTCCCCTTCCCGGTTTCTGGGCCAACATCCCCCTAGCCCCTCCCCCTCCCATTCTTTATGGGTGTTCCTCTCCCCATCCTCCCCCCATTACCGCCCTCCGCCCAACAATCACGTTCACTGGGGGTTCAGTCTTGGCAGGACCCAGGGCTTCTCCTTACACTGGTGCTCTTACTAGGCTATTCATTGCTACATATGAGGTTGGAGTTCAGGGTCAGTCCATGTATAGTCTTTGGGTATATTACCATTTTAATACAGAAATCTTACTTTCAAATAATAGTGCAACCTCAAACCACCTTTATAATTTAGATCATTTAAGAAATGATTTGGAACATCTTCATGACCAGTGTAGTTGATTAAGTCAGAGAGAGTAAATGCTTGCCCATCTTGGCCACAGACAAAGCCCTTATGATAACAATAACCAAATGGAAGCCTGAGAAGGGAGGGTACAGAGGACCCTGAGTAAAATGACCTCTCCTGCCATGTATTATGAAAGGAAAAAAAAAACATTCAGGAAGAGTTGGCCTCCTGGAAGTTGAGTTTTTAGAATGGCACTCAAGTACATCCTTAGTGATGGGAAAGAGAAGACCTGTGAAATCTTCCATGTTCTCAGGAAACTTCCAGCAATACAAGGGACCAGCTGAGGATGTTTCACATCCTGACAAAGAGGAAAAGAAATCACAAAATAACAAGAAGAAGGGAGATTCCAAACGGTGAGCATGGCAAGGTTGGGTATGAGTTAACGTGCCAGGCCATAGGACCAACCTTCGTATTGTACACTTCAACAGAGCCTGCAAGAGAACATTCCGATAAACCCAAACTAATTGTGTCCTTCCTAGAGACAAAACATCCCGTCACCCAGTAGAGGGGACAGGAAGGCAAAGAACACCACTTTGAAGTTGATTCACTTATATTGAAATTTTTGTTGTATCTGCGCCAACTTAGTATTTGTCTCACAACGTTTTTAACATCATAGTGGTATATAACTTATTATTTTATTAAAGTCTCTAATCCATATTCAATGGGATTTTGGAGCTAAACTTCAAAGTTATTTCTCCATATAGGGGAAAGTAAATGTTGTTCAGCATGACATGTTGTTCATGGGCACACGTCTCCCCCAGGACCTGATTCAAGTTGCTGGAAGACTTCAGCATGGAATTCTACATCTTTCCCTCCAGTAAAGATATTCTCCCCACAAACAATCCCTAAATGGTTTAATGCCCATGAAGATGGCACATCTACTGACAGTGTTTCATAATTCCTCGAGCTTCTCTTTATCAGATTTCCTCTTTCTCAATCATACTTTACCTCAAACTAGTGTTTTGGGACACGAGATAACTCCATCTGTGCGGGGTTAAATGTAAACTTCTCATTCAGCAACAAGTCCCCATTCCTTAGCTTGCTTATTAATTATGCCCCTGACAAAGAGCTCCTAACTCCTTCCCCTCCTGTTGTTCCCATAATCTCCCCACTTTGTGATCTCAGGATGTACATAGGTATCTGGCCATCATATGGAGCATTGGTAGCTTCTCAGCGGCTTGTGTCCCTAAAGAAAACTGATGCACTCCTGTCCTAGTGGCCAGAAGGTGCCAATAGAAACTCAACTACAGTGGGACCTTGTGAGCCTCTCCTCCTCTGAGCTGGGATTCTCTCTTTTTGCAGGGATTATGTTTATACTCCAGCTGCTGTCAATTCACATGGCATATACACATACATATACCACGGTTAAGCCTGAGCAATCTAAATGTCTTATTCTCTGCACTGCGAACAATTGTGAATCTTAATTAACAGCCATTCGTGGGGGAGGGGGGAAAGAAGCTTCTCTAGCAAGGACTGAGGACTTCATTAATATATAAATATAAGGAAATAAACAGCAGCTAAACGCTGTCTTTGGTACAGTAATAGCAGTAGGTTCTCTGAAAAGCCATGTGGAAAGCTACTATTTTAGAGGTTTTCTAAGATATAATCATGTATATCCTATAAATGAAAGACAATACCTCTTTTAGAAAGACTATCAAAAAGCTCGGAATCGGGTGTGGGTACCTCTTTTTGAGTGGTTGGCCAGTGAGCTTTCACCGGGTATTACCAGCCACTGACATTGTTTTTGGAGACCCTTTGGATCTTGATTATAAGGCTCTATGTCTAATACACCACATATAAGAGTCATGGGACACAGAATTATTAAGCTGGTGCTAACATGGAAGCTTTCTCTCTCTTAGATAGCTTTTATAGTTCTGGATGGTCTTTTGTGCACTACTAGATGATAAAAATAACCCAGAGCATCACCCATTTGTGGACCCTGAGAGCTACACAAAGAATTGTCCTGACAAAATATGCCCATGGGTACAAGAGGGACACCAATGTTATGGGGGTAATTAACCAACTACTTTCTGTTTTGTATGAAGCCATCTCACAAGGTAGAACTCACTGGAACTAAAAGACAAATTACTTGTGTAAATAATAAACAGTATTAAAACATTATAAAGTAAGAGTTTATATTTTTAAATAACCAAGTATACTGCTTTAGCTGTCTACTGCTTTGAAGTAAATTCATTTATCAATGCACATAACGCATATGATTTGACTGCTTCTGCTGGTCAATAATCTGGACAGGGAATGGTTAGGCCTCCGGTGCATCATAAGATGCCGTCTATCTACTGGCCAAGCTATAGTCATCTTAAAATGACACCAGGACTAAGCATCTGCTACAAGCTCAGTCATAGAAATGTTGGCCGCCCTGAATTCTTAGCTTCTCTATATACTAAACAAACCTTCACTCCATGGCAACTGCTTCTTGTATCTCAGGAGAGAGAGGGGTACAGGGAATTCGCAAGAGACAATAACAGAAACAGAGAGAGATAAAGACAAGTTAATACAAGAACACGAACAAGACAAATGGAAATATTTAAATCTCAAAAACAATTTCCTGTTCCATATTTTTGAATATCAATATGCCAAAGATAGACCTGCACTCAATAATATGTGAAAACACTAAGTTTATTTTCGAGCAACATTTTTGCTAATCGAGGTTTTAGAGGCTGACAAATAGCTGTTTAAGAAGAACCTGAGGGATATGCTCAGCGAGCACATTAGGTAAAGTGATTTTAATGCAAAGTCCTGTAGTGAAAAACATGCAAACCGAAACACGCCCAGCTCCTTCCAAGCCCATTTCTTTCTCTTCTAAACATTAATATTTTAGTAGGATTAGAGCTTATTGGGGATTATTAGGTTTAGGGACGGCGGTTGGAGAGAGGTCTCAGAAATTAAGAGAACTGGCTGCTCTCGCAGAGAACTGAGTACAGCTCCGTGTGCTCTCATGGTGGCTCGCACCCATCTGTAACTCTAGTTCTGGGGATCTGACACCTTTTCTGCCCCTCATGGTCTCATGCACACAGGTGCATACATTCACATTATTCAGGCACACATGTGTGCACATACACAGTTAATTTTTAAATATTAAAACTAAGCATTGTAGTTTAGGCCAGCCAGCACTAATAACAAGACCCTGACTTAGAAAGAATTGGGGAGGGGAGAGGGAGAGCAAGAGACTTGGGAGGAGATTGAGAAGCTAGACCAAGTGTCTGGATAATTTCCTGCGCACACTGTCGACCATCTTCCCAATACTACCACTTTGCAACAAGTTCCGGGCTATAGCATGGATTCCCTTTCCCAAGGCCAGTCCAAATCTTTTCTTTTATTTTTCCCTGGAAATCCCATTGGGTTAGGTAATTAGAATGCAAACAATATTGTAAAGTCATTTGCCTCAAATCTCAGCACTGATGAAAAAAATACCTTCATGTTAACTGAACTAGTTTTAAGAGGAAATGTGTTTAGACCATTGTTTAAAATCTTTACTGCAACGTATCCTAAAATTTCTCAAAGCAAAAATAGGTGAGATATGTTATTAAATTGAAACGTTTGTTTTTCTGAGCTCTGTTACATTTTATTAAAAGACATAATAAATATAAAACAATGTAACATAATATATCTACTATGAAGTTGGGTAGATTGGAAAATTATTAGTCAGACTATTAACACCTACAATAAGGACCACATATTGCCTCAACAATAACCACATAAAAACCAGCTCTTTTGCCTAGAGCATACACTTCTGAGAATGAAATAACAGAAACAGGCTAAGCCAGGAATCCCTGGCTCATAACTTTTCTTCTCACAGATTTTTCCCCCCCGCAGGAATACACTTTTATAAACCATTTTGTTTTGTTTGTTTAGTTGGTTGGTTTGGTTCTGGATCAAGCGCTGATGCAAGCCCCAATTGTATGCTAAAAACCAATGGAACCAATCTAGCCCAGCCACGCCATAATCTCCCAAAGAGAACCAAAAAACATTAGCAGACCTGTGCATGCCAACAGGATCGTGTTTCAAGAATTAAACCCTGGGATAGTCAGTAATCAGTTAACCTCTGAATGGAAAACCACACGCAAAGTGTCAGAGATCAGTAACTGTTCTTCAGAAAATGCCCGGGGTTGTCAGGGTTGGTACTGTTTCTGTGCCCTTGAGCAAGAACAGTTACATCCTCTCTCCTCGCTTCTTCCCACAGGGGAACAGCACAATGTTACTTACGGCATGCTGAAACCTTATAAAAATTATAGTTTTAACTTTTTATTATGAAGGAACAAGCCATAAATTATGGTTTACAGCAGGACTCATTTGTTTTCCTTTAGTGTTGTGTAACTCACAGAGCATAAAGGCCTCACACAGATTTTTTGTTTCCCAAAGCAATATAATTCAAATCACCTTCTCAGACCTATCATCTTAAAGGTTGGGTTCTACATAAAGGAAATGAATCATTCTGCATGCGTAACAGGCACTTTAGAGAGCAGTACTAGTCAAACATTTCATAAGTCTTGAAAAACATTTTCTGGACCATGCTCTAGACACGACAGGAGACTGTCATGAATCCCTGCAAACCATTTTTTCTTTAAAGGGTTTTATGTGGAAGCCAAGAAATATTCCCTTCTCCCCTTTTCAGAATTTTTTTCAAGAGTTTAAACTTTTCTACAGCATCTCTTTAAAAAAAATAAATAAATAAAAAGAAAAAGGTCATTAAAGTCATGAGCTGAGTTCCCATTAACCTTTGCCCTAACTTCTTAACTCCAAAGAGCATTGTGCAGTGTGTTTTAAGATAAACCAAAAGGACATCTAGGAGAGATATCCCAGATACTAATCAACTGTTAAGACCACTGAAGAAGCAGAGTGAAGGAATGCCTTAAATGGAAAGCTGTTCAATTTTCTAATCATTTACCAAGACCGAGGGGATCGTTAATCACGGAAGATGTATTCATTGTAAACAGCTCCTATTTATCTCACTCAAAATCACAAACAGCTTTGAAAATTTTGGAAGATAAAGTAGATACATTTCATTAACGTGCTTTACAATATTAACAAAACTAAGTGTAACTGAAATGTACCAAATGTCTATTCCATAGCAGGCTTTGTGTTTACTCCACTGAATCCTTTCAGCAATTCCGAGGGCTTGGAGCTCCCGTCCTTATCTGCATTTCAAAGATAAGGAGAGCCCCTGTCACTAAGCTGGTAGCCAAGAGAAAGCTACTTAGTGGCTCCAAGCAAAGAAAGCATTCGTTTGCACTTCAGAGTAAGTGTTGTGGAGGACAAACTATGTGATCTGTAGAGCTTGCTTCCTTCCCTGAGGCTTGCATCTTTAATCACTACACACTAAGGCTACACACTTAACCGCTACACGCTAAGTGACCTGTGTGGAAAGAATCTAGTTTGCGTTTCCTTCGTGGGAGAAGAAAGTAAATAGGTCATTAAGAATCCAAAGTCCAAATACTGAGGACGGTATGCATGTAATGTTTTCTTCAAACGCTTCCAAGCAATGCTACACAACAGGACTTGAATGCCACATAGTCATACTAATTCTGGGTATTATTAATAAATAAAGCAAGATAGTGTAAGGTCAACAGACTTGTGTCGTGTTTTCTGGCTAGCTAACACCTTTTGAATGCCCTGTTATGCTAGAAGCATTCTCTTCATGGAGTATAATTCACGAAATGTATTTCTTCAGGCTTTATATATGATGATATGTTTCATCATATGTGATGTACTGTAAGTTCAGCAGACCTGTGTCCTGTTTCCTGGCTGACCAGAACCATTTGAATACTGTTGTCTAGAAATTTTTTTTCATGGAGTACAATGCGTAAAATATACTTCAACAGGCTTTCAACTTAGAAACAAAACACCAGATATGTGCTTGCATTGCTCAAACTACACTCATCTATGAACAACTGATTTCCAAGACAACTGCTGTAGCAAACTAGCGTTTGGAGGTAAAGTGAATACGGCTTTGAGCTCTGACTTTGGAGGGAAATCCCTGCTGACAGCGGTGGCTCCTTGGAAAGACTGGTAGATGCCAGTTCCTGTCATTGACAGCTGTCCCATGATCAAGGAGGCTCTGTGACAGGGTTAATGACATCATTCCTCATGTGGCCTCTACTCCCAGTCTTCAACACTCCCCAATTCAGCAAGTGACTCCATAACGTCTTTAAGGAGATTTGCTTCTTTATTAGGCGAAGTCAGCTTGGATTGTTTAGTTCTAAGAATTCCAAAAGAGATTCTGGTTTTGAATAAGATGGACACAAGAAAGTCTGTCCCTGTCACCAAGCATGGCCATAAACTGTGCACAGACTGAATGCACAGTGCAATAAATACTTACACAGAAAAGTACACAGCAAAAAAAGGCAGACAACAAAATAAGGCTTTTCTCCCTACTTCTACTCTGATCTCAGAGCCTTAGACAAAGCACAGTAACAGAAATGGACAGTTTCCATTCAACAAACAACAAACAAATGAGACTTCGGGAAACAGAATTCCAAGAAAATAATGGAACAGGAAGAACTCAAAAAGAGAATCTGAGAAAGTGCTTTTTAACTCCTGGAATCACTCGTATAATGCAAATTCTTTGAATCCATTACCAGGCATGGCAAAAGGAAGGAAGGAAGGAAGGAAGAAAGGAAGGAAGGAAGGAAGGAAGGAAGGAAGGAAGGAAGGAAGAAGGAAGGAAGAAGGAAGGAAGATCCATCCATTTGCCTAAGAATTTCATTCAGTCAGTGTTTTTAATAGCTGAGTAGTACTCCATTGTGTAAATGAATCACATTTTCTGTATCCATTCCTCTGTTGAAGGACATCTGGGTTCTTTCCAGCTTCTGGCTATTATCAGTAAGGCTGCTATGAACACAGTGGAGCACGTGTCTTTGTTGTATGTTGGAGTATCTTTTGGGTGTATGCCCTGGAGTGGTATAGCTGGGTCCTCAGGTAGTACTATTTCCAGTTTTCTGAGGAACCTCCAGGCTGATTTCCAGAGTGGTTGTACCAGTTTGCAATCCCACCAACAATGGAAGAATGTTCCTTTTTCTCCACATCCTCACCAGCATCTGCTGTCACCTGAGTTTTTGATCTTAGCCATTCTGACAGGCGTGAGGTGGAATCCCAGGCTTGTTTTGATTTGCATTTCCCTGATGACTAAGGATGTTGAACATTTCTTTAGATGCTTATCAGCTGTTCAGTGTTCCTCAGTTAAGAATTCTTTGTTTAGTTTTATACACTATTTTTTAATAGTATTATTACTTGATTCTCTGGAGTCTAACTTCTTGAGTTAGACTCAATATTAGATATTAGCCCTCTATCAGATGTAGGATTGGTAAAGACATTTCCCCAATTCGTTGGTTGTTGTTTTTGGTCTATTGATAGTGTCCTTTTCCTTATAGAAGCAGGGGACCTCAATGGAGGAGTTAGAGAAAAGACAGAAGGAACTGAAGGGATTTGCAACACCATAGGAAGAACAACAGTATCAAACAACCAGACCCCACCAGAGCTCCCAGGAACTAAACCACCAACCAATGAGTACACATGGAGCGACCCATGACTCCAGCCACATATGTAGCAGAGGATGGCATTGTTCAGCATCAATAGGAGAAAAAGCCCTTGGTCTTGTGAAGGTTCATTTCCCCAAGGTAGGGGAATGCCAGGGTGTTGAGGTGGGAGTGGGTGGGTGGGTGAGTGAGCAGAGGAGAGGGTATGGGAGAGTTGGGAAAGGGGATAACATTTGAAATGTAAATACATAAAATATCCAAGAAAAATAAAATTTAAAAAAAACTGAAGAGAAAGGAAGGAAGGATGGAAAGAAGGAAAGAAGGAAGGAAGGAAGGAAGGAAGGAAGGAAGGAAGGAAGGAAGGAAGGAAGGAAGGAAGGAAGGGAGGAAGGAAGGAAGGAAGAAAGGAAGGAAGGAAGGAAGGAGGAAGGAAGGAGGAAGGAAGGAAGGAAGGAAGGAGGAAAGAAGAGGAAGGAGGAAGGAAGGAAAGAGGAAGGAAAGAAGGAGAAGAGGAAGGAAGAAGGAGGAAGGAAAAAGGAAGAAGGAAGGAAAAGGGGAGGAAGGAAGAAAAAAGGGAGAAGGAAGGAGGAAAGAAGGAAGAAGGAAGGAAGGAGGAAGGAAAGGAAGGAAAAAGGAAGGAAGGAGGAAGGAAGGAAGGAAGGAAGGAAGGAAGGAAGGAGGGAAGGAGGGAGGGAGGGAGGAAGGAAGGGAGGAAGGAAGGGAGGGAGGAATGAGGGAAGGAGGGAGGGAGGGGGGGAGGAAGGAGGAAGGAGGGGGGGAAGGGAGGAGGGGAGGAGGGAAGGAAGAAGAGGGAAGGGAGGGAGGAGGAGGAGGAAGGAAGGAAGGAGGGAGAAGGGAAATTAGGAAGGAAGGAAGGAAGGGATGAAAGCAGGAAGGAAGGAAGAGAGGAAGGAGGAAGGAAGGAAGGAAGGAAGGAGGAAGGAAGGAGGAAGGAAGGAAGGAAGGAAGGAGGAAGGAAGGGAGGGGAGGAAGGAAGGAGGAGGAAGGAGGGAGGAAGGAAGGGGAGAAGGAGGAGGAAGGAGGAAGGAGGGGAGGAAGGAAGGGAGGAAGGAAGGAAGGAAGGAAGGAAGGAAGGAAGGAAGGAAGGAAGGGAAGAAGGAAGGGAGGAAGGAAGGAAGAAACAAACAAACAAAGAAAAAAGCAAAACAAGTTGATGCATGTGTCCTGGGTCAAAATTGGTCAATTGCCTGACTAGCCAAAAATATTAATTAACCTCACAAAATTTAAACAAAACAAAACCCAGAGTTTCATAACCCTCAAAATGCCTAGGAAATGATTCACAGTAAGGGTATCATGATATTCATGATAAAAGATCAACAACAAACATCACTAACGAGACAGAAAGAAATCAAGCTGGAACCGAGCGTGAAGCTACCTCCCTGGTAGCTTTCATCGTGTCTAAGGTGACATGCAGCCTGCTAGGGTAGGAAAAATCATCCTCTCTCTCTCAAGTATGAACTTTCTGTGCAGTATTACTGACTTACTGAGTAAAATGTATCCACTGGTAAATAGTGGTACTTCTGTTATGGCGATCACCAACCACTTTATGATTGGTTTTGAGGCCTGCTACAGAAGTCATATTTCTTTCTAGGGAAACTATTTCTGTTGTTTTGCTAGACGGACATGGTGTACTAGTAAGACTGCATTCCTCATAACTGTGTTTATGCCCATAGATTAGTACTTTTCTCAGCTATGGTCAGATAAACTTCCCTTTGTGGTGAGTCATATAGTTGAACCCATGTGAGTCATGGACTGACTCATAATTGTTTGAAGGACCTAAAACAAATGGCTGTTGTTTGCTCAGACCTAAATGGAGTGTTTATATTACTCCATCCAAGACTCAGGGAACATTGGAAAAGAAGATGCAGAAAGAACATAAGAGACAGAACAAGGAAGGAGTGTGGTGGGAACTATCTTCAAAGCATTGCTGTTCACTCACAGGAGCTATGACTACTATCTGAACAAGATTTGTGTAAAGCCAAGCATGTCAATATTCTGTCATAGGGAGGGAGAGTGGTGACAGTTGAGAGGTGACTTACTAGACACCATTCTGCCCTGAGATGAATAGCCAGCTAATTGTTGCTGGGGTAGAGGACATTTGTATCAGTGATACAGTCACTCATAAGTTACCCATGCTTCTGTAAATGACTCCTCCCCCTCTCCCATGCTCATTTAAAGAACCAAAACTATACTTATTCTGTCACAGAAAAGAAAAAAGACTATTACAGTAAGAAGACTAGCTTGGCAGAGGATGACCATCAAAAGTGTACATTAGACAACAGAGGGAATGAAGGGTGAATATGACCAAAAGACTTTACCTGAAATATCTCAAGTATCTGAAATGATTATATCTGAAAATGTCACATTTACCTCATTATTATTTGGATATTGAGGTCCCGCAGAGCCCCCAAAATATAGCAGACTGTTGTCAATGTCTTGTTACTCCTGCAGTATTTGAGGGTAAAACCCTATCGCTAAAGCAATGACTTACTGGACATGAAGATATCAAGCTGGCACTCACCTGGAAGCTTCACCCCTTCCAGATAGTTTTCACAGTGCTAGAATGTGCTATGCATGCTACTGGCGGAAAAAATTAATATGCAATATCATCCAACCGTTAACTTTGGAGTGACAGTGAGAATCCTGCTCACTGGTGCAATGCTACCACAAACGTCATATGTGATTGGATATGAGGCCTGTGCTGAAAGACAAAAATCCACATTTAGCAACACTTTTAGGGCCAAGAACCTGCAGCTAGATAGATCATAGACTTCAGGGGAGAACTTACTACCATTATTCAACTAAATGTCTATAGTATTAAACTGACTTCTAAAGGTTTATCATTGTATCCATAGATTAGTGCAGCTCTCAGTCTTCATCAGAGAAGCATCTTTTAGAAGTAGATGAATATTAATATACAGACCCACAACCAGGCAAAGTGCAGGGAATAAAAGACCTTAAATGGGTCATCTTTATCACATGGAGGATCCTCAGGACTTGGGTAACAACAGAGTCCAAAGTAAGTAGAGGGAAGAAATAATCAAAATCTGGGCTGAAATTAATGAAGCAGATGGAAACAATACCAAACATATCGATTAGGTAAAAAGTTGGTCCTTTGAAATATTAAAGGACTGACAAACTTTTAGGTAGACTAACCGAAAGAAAGACAGTGCAGATTTATAAAGTTAGAGGTGAAAAGGAAGCATCGCGGCACCCACTGAGGAGACTCAGAGAACCACGAGAACTTACTTGAAAAATCCATATCTCACTGAACCACATAAATCTAAAAAGAGAGAAATTAATTTCTAAATAAATGTATCCCACCAAATATAGACCATGATAAAGTAAATAATTTAAGTAGACCTGAAATACCCAGTACGAAAGAAGACATTATTAAAAATCTCCAAATTTAAAAAAGCATTAACAACAAAAAACAACAACAAAACAAGATAAAAACAAACAAACAAAAACCTGCCCGGTCCTAGATGGAGCCAGTGTAGAATTCTAC
Organism: Rattus rattus; assembly: GCF_011064425.1. Lineage (NCBI taxonomy): Eukaryota > Metazoa > Chordata > Mammalia > Rodentia > Muridae > Rattus > Rattus rattus. The sequence goes on along the minus strand of NC_046161.1, from coordinate 70,217,501 downwards.
TAGAATCCCTTCAAAAAGTTCACTTCACACTCCTCAAACAAGTCTTCTAAACCAAAAAGAAGGACAATTTCCAAATTTGCTTCATGAAGTCTGAACTATCCAGATGCCAAAACTAGACTAAGAATCAATACATTTAAGAAAAACAAATAAAAAATAAAAGAAAATTATAGGCTAATATCTATGATGACTATAGATGTAAAATTCTCAATAAAGTATGTGGGAATTGAATTTCAGAACAGATCAAAAATATTATCCATCATCATCAAGTTGGCTTCATCCCAGAGATGCAGGGATGGCTTGACTTATGTAAATTAACAAATGTAATCCACCATATAAATTCTAAACGATTTCCCAATAAATGTATAAAAAGTTCTTCAATAAAATCCAATATTTAATTTATGACAGAAGTACTAGAAAGAGTAGGGATACCAAGGACATATCTCAATATAATACAGACAATATACAGGCAGCCCAAAGCCAATATCATCCTAAATGAATCAATACAGTAAAGCTTGGCAGATCCCAAAATAAATATTCATGTTCAATGTGCAGCATGAGAGCAGACAAAGATACACAGATGAAAGGTTGTTATCTGTATAGCCCTGGTTCTAGGGAAATACAGCAGCAAACGCTTCTTCTGTCTTCTTCCTACTCCTTTATAAGACATGGCGCTGTGAAAAGCAAGGTGGCTACTCCAGTACAGACCTCCAGCTTCTCCACACTGCTGCCAGTCTATGAATGGTCAGCTCATTAAACTGTTCTGTATTCAGGAAGTGCTGATAGCCACCGTGGTATCCAAATTTCTCCTCTTTCCTCACTCCTGCTCCATGGCTAACTTCCAAGCACTCCCTTCACTTTACGTAAACTGAAAACTGTCTGTTCAAGGACAGCATAGACAGTAATGTTGACCACAATCTTTGCAGTACTTAAAATATTCGGAATTCCACAGCTGAGGAATGCCGAATGGCTGAGAAACACCTAAAGAAATGTTCAACATCTTTAGTCATCAGGGAAATGCAATCAAAACAACCTGAGATTTCACCTCACACCAGTGAGAATGGCTAAGATCAAAAACTCAGGTGACAGCAAATGCTGGCGAGGATGGAGAAAGAGGAACACTCCTCCATTGTTGGTGGGGTTGCAGACTGGTACAACCATTCTGGAAATCAGTCTGGAGGTTTCTCAGAAAATTGGACATTGAACTGCCTGAGGATCCAGCTATACCTCTCTTGGGCATATACCCAAAAGATGCCCCAACATATAAAAAGACACGTGCTCCACTATGTTCATCGCAGCCTTATTTATAATAGCCAGAAGCTGGAAAGAACCCAGATGCCCTTCAACAGAGGAATGGATACAGAAAATGTGGTACATCTACACAATGGAATATTACTCAGCTATCAAAAAACAACGATTTTATGAAATTAGTAGGCAAATGGTTGGAACTGGAAAATATCATCCTGAGGAGCTAACCCAATCACAGAAAGACATACATGGTATGCACTCACTGATAAGTGGCTATTAGCCCAAATGCTTGAATTACCCTAGTTGCCTAGAACAAATGAAACTCAAGACGGATGATCAAAATGTGAAGGCTTCACTCCTTCTTTAAAAGGGGAACAAGAATACCCTTGGCAGGGAAGAGAGAGGCAAAGATTAAAACAGAGACTGAAGGAACACCCATTCAGAGCCTGCCCCACATGTGGCCCATACATATAGAGCCACCGAATTAGACAAGATGGATGAAGCAAAGAAGTACAGACCGACAGGAGCCGGATGTAGATCGATCCTGAGAGACACAGCCAGAATACAGCAAATACAGAGGCGAATGCCAGCAGCAAACCACTGAACTGAGAACAGGACCCCCGTTGAAGGAATCAGAGAATGAACTGAAGAGCTTGAAGGGGCTTGAGACCCCATATGTACAACAATGCCAAGCAACCAGAGCTTCCAGGGACTAAGCCACTACCTAAAGACTATACATGGACTGACCCTGGACTCTGACCTCGTAGGTAGCAATGAATATCCTAGTAAGAGCACCAGTGGAAGGGGAAGCCCTGGGTCCTGCTAGACTGAACCCCCAGTGAACTAGACTGTCCGGGGAGGGCGGCAATGGGGGAGGGTGGGGAGGGAACACCCATAAGGAAGCGGGGGAGGGAAGGGGATGTTTGCCCGGAAACCGGGAAAGGGAATAACACTCGAAATGTACATAAGAAATACTCAAGTTAATAAAAAAAAAATAAAAAATAAAAAAAAAATATTCGGAATTCGCTTACACAGATTTTTTTCAAAAATTTCTGAAATAGTGTTCACTGAAAAGCCCCAGTTTTCTAAGATGTTAGGATCTGTGCGGTTTCCAAGTAAGAATCAAAATAAAAGAAAGACTTTCTTAACACAGACGATCTAGACACAATTGAAACTGCTTACGTTTGAGGAATTTAAATACAATGAGATGGTTTTTGTGTGTGGGCAAATACTCCTGCTTTCAGATTTATTGACAATAGAATATGTTTCATAAAATTAGACACAAGGGAGGTTAGCTCATGGTTATAGTGGCACAAAAAGGTGACATCATACTCAATATATGAAACTTCTGTTTCAAGGTTTTCTCAAGCCTCCAGAATATAGTTAAAGAATATAAATGTATGAATATTTCTTGTTTGATAGTCTATATATTTTGAGAAAAATTAAAGATAAATTTACTCTATTTTTGCATAATTAGTAAACTCTAATAAGATGAGGTACAAAAAGAAATTTTAACATTTTATCTGAAAGAGGTATAGTAAGAATTCACAAGCTAAAGATGTAGGTTTCCATTTTTCCCTTTTATTACACCTAGAGTCTTTTCTCATACCACATAATCCAAAGACAGTTTCTCTTCCATCTACTTCACCCAGTTATTCCCCACCATATAAAGTTGAGAATTGGCCTTCCAAGATCTGCAAAACATGTGTGGAAATTTTGATGGGGATTGCATTGAATCAACAAATTGCTTTTAGCGGGGATGGCATATTTGTCCTCCTTATAATCGTAAAAATTGATCAAATCATGAAGACTTCTGTTGTAGAAGATAGAAGAAACAAAAGGGTAGATTTTGATCAGTAACGTGCTTACTGTACAATCACAAGGACATAACTTCCATCTCCTTCAACCCATATTTAAAAAGAGAAGTAGAAACAAAGAAGGCATTCGATCACATTCCTATTATCTCAGCATTGAGAATGTGAATCTGTGAGTTCCAGGTTCAGTATAAAAGACCCTATCTAAAGATTTAGGAGGAGCAACTGAGGAATTAAACACGCATACCCAGCGACAACATCCACCCATACACACCGCCCACACCCGCCCACACCCACCCACACCACCCATATTACCCACACCCTCTTCCCCCCACAACCTACACACACACACACTGAATTCTTTATATTTCTCATCAGGGATTCCATTAAAGTAATTCTTTAATTAAAGCTGGCCTTAAATGTGTAACAAAATATTATAACTCCTGCTTTAACCCTATGGCTGTCACTAAATGATCACATAAAGAGGTACTTATCTTGACAAATGACTTTCCAATCTACTTGAAGTTCAGTTTTACAATCCACTGAGACTAATGGTTAGAGATTCCACTGGAGTAACTCTGCAATTAAAGCTGGCCGTAGGGGAATCGCAGAATATTAAAATTCCTGCCATAGACCTATGGCTGACATGAAATTATCATGTAAAGAGGTTATTTATCTTGACAAATAACTTATTCCAATCTAACTGGAGTTCAATTTTATAATCCACTGAGAATAAGTGAAATAAAAACCCAACATATAAACAGTAATATTGACATAGACACCTCTGTTCAGGGCTACCACATTCATTTAACTTTCACATTTTTCAATGAGGCCAAGATAAAGACATCCTACTTTACGTATTGTGGCTGCTTCACCATTTAGCACTAGTCTCTGCCTACGGAGGTGCTGTTAATGTGATGTAATTATAATAAAGGTGGACACGCTTGAGACTAGACTATTCCCATAGTGTGTTGCTGAAACCAGACATATCGCTGTGATGTCTAATAACTAGGCAGCTACCGTATGTGAAGAAATATTAACTCCTCCATGGTAGGCCATTAGCTCTTGGATTGCCAGAACATTAAGAAAGAAGAGCTACAGCTGAGGTAATATGAATCAGATTTTTGAAGCATCCCCTTACAGTATTCTGAGTTTCTTTAATATCCTGTGTTTAGGTCGAATGTCTCTAATGTCTGTAAGGTACATTTGATGTGTGATATCATTTATTTCAGATGTTTTCCTTGCCTTTCTTTTTGTCTGTATGATTAGTCTTTAGGAGAAAATGGGGTCCTGAATTCACCTACTGCTGAGTTGATTTTCGTCTGTGCCTTGAAATCAAGTAATAAGCGTTTGATAAGATTGGGCATGCCAGGATTTGGTGCATGAATGTTTAAGGTGGTGATGTCATCTTAGAACAGTTTTCCTTTATCAGAATGAAGCATCCTACTTTATAGCTTCAGATTAACTTATTAGGTCTATTTTATCAGCTGTTAGGATAGAGATGCCTAAGTGTCTCCTGTCCCCATCTGCTTAGAAATGCTTTTCAGCCTTTCACTCCTGTGCGGTGCATTTTTTGAAAATGAGATGCATTTTAAATTTTTTTTTAAAAAAATTTTTTAAAAAGGAAAAAAGTTGCATTTTGCTACTTCACCTGTTTAACTAACCCAAGTATTTTAATTGGTGGCTCGAGGCCATTAATATTTATAAGTGTTATTGAAAAGTGTAGGGAGCCGTATTGGACTTGGGCCTGGCCGCTTTGTGACTGTATGGCCACAGTTACTCAGCCCTAAGATGACTGCCATAAAGTCTTGAGATTGTTGGACAAAAGCCTCTCCCACGAATTTAAGGCACTAGAAGATAACAATCTCGGAATGCTTTCAGCCGGAACAAGACCCTTCTGGGTCTCTTGCAGGGTTTGACCCCTGCTGAGCCCTGCTGATGCATGTGGAAGCCTTTTGTTCCTAACAAAGGAGCAGTCTGGCCTGGTACAGGACACACCTGGGTGGTGGTCAATTCTTTCCTGCCTTTTGTCTTCTCAGTCTTTGTCTTTAAGATTTAGGCTGGTCTTCCTGGATATTTCCCTAGTTTATTCAGGTCATGTAGTCGGTCTTTTGTTAAGGAAGTCTCGAGCCAGGGTTTCCCACTGTGCTTCCCAGATATTTTCTACCTGGTGTACTTGGGGTATATATTTTGGTGAATAAAGTTACAGGAGGCCCTTCCTCTTCTGGCTTGACATGAATAACCTGTGTGTGTGTGTGTTTCTTTAATCCCGCAGGCTTTTGCCTGATTCTTGGTACTGTGTCAGTGCTGGCGCCAACAGAAAAGTATTTATAAGTGTATTGATTGCCCTTCTTGTTGTTAGTGTTCTTACTCCTCTGCATGTTTCAGGAGTTCTGGTTTCATTTCTTTCCTTTCTGTAGCTTGTTGGCTACACTTATTTCCCCTTATTGCAACAGCTAGGATCTTTGACCCAGTGTTAAGCACCATACGTGAGACGCTCATTTGTCTTTCGGGATTTGACGGTAAGTTTAGCATAAAGAGCATCCAGATGAGATTAGCAGTCACTTATTTGGAAACATCCTTTACCAATTTTAGGACGGTTCCGTCTTTTCCTACTTGAAAAATCTATCATGAGTGGTTTTTCTCAACTACATGGCATTTTGGAAATTTGGAGTCGAAGTTTGGTTCTGTCACGTGCTTTTGATAAGTTTGCTAAGATGATCATATTAGTGGGTTTTTTTTTACCATGGTTAATGACACTAATTTTTTCATGTTAAATAAACTTTTCATTCTTTGGATAAAATATGATTGGTTATAATATGTTAATACATAAAGACATATATACATACAGATGTGGCTATTTAATATATATTTGATTGATTAAATTTTGTTAAAATTAAAATTTGGTTTGTAATTTATGATTTTAGTGTTCATTAAACAGTGGCCTATGATGTTTTTTCTTCAGTTATTTTTAGTTTTGCTCATTCTATACTAAAACTAGAGTTATTGGAGCTATTATAGAGCTGAAAGAATGTGTAGAATTAATAATAATTCAATGTTGTAAGTTTGTAGAACATCTCTAAAGCTATAATGGCCTGGATTTTCATCGTAAAAGATACTATTACTTGAATTCCATCTCACTGGTGGGCATAGTATCGAAGTGAGACATTTTTCTTGGATTAACGTTGATTGCTAATATCATTAAAATCTTGACTATTTGATCTAATTTGACAAATCTGTTGATATGCAGTAGTTCATAACCTTCTCTTAGTGACTATCAATAATTTTAGATTTTCTAATGGTGTTGGTTTCCTATCTAGATGCACCTTGTCTCACTTTTTAAAAATTTTTCTCAATTAATTTGTTAAGAAATATGTATCAAATTTGTAATTGCAGTCAGCTGGTGCTAAGTCCTGATGGTCTACGTAGACTTCACTTTCTATTTTATGGATGTTGGTTGCACTCTTTCTTATTTTTCCTCACACTTTGCTTTTATGATGCTTTTTGTCTTTTATTTTTCCAATGTTGAAAATCCAAAATAGTTTTCCTTTTTTTAAAATAGTTTTTCTTTCCAGTGTCTCCCAACAGTCACATGGCGTGTTTTTAACACATGATATATTTACATGTGTGTGTCGATGTGTGACTGTGTGTGTCTGTGTCCGTGTGTGTGTGTGTGTGTGTGTGTGTGTATCTCTTTATATATGTCTCTTTTGTCTCTGTGTGTTTGTATATTTGTCTGTGTGTCTGTGTGTGTATCTGTGTTTGTAACTATCTGTGTCTCTCTTTTTCTCTGTCTCTGTCTTTCTTCCTCTCTTTGAGAGGTGTGTGTGTGTGTGTGTGTGTGTGTGTGTGTGTGTGTGTGTGTGTATGTGTGTGTGTACAACCTAAGATGTCAGTCCTCACCTTCTACCTTATATAAAGTTGGATTCCTTGTTCACCACTGAGTACCTTTCTAGTTGTCCCTTGAGCTTCCAGGGATTTTCTTGTCTCCACCTCCTACCTCACTGTAAAACTGAATTACAGACACATGCCACTGTGTCGAGACTTATGTGGGTTCTGGAAATCCAAACTCTTATGCTTGTGCACAGCAAGTACTTGACTCACTGAGAAGTTTCCTCAGCCTGTATTTTTACTTTAATTCTTTTGTTAAAAATAGTGTCAGCTTCTCCTTCTTTAAAAGGGGAACAAGAATACCCTCGGCAGGGAAGAGAGAGGCAAAGATTAAAACAGAGACTGAAGGGACACCCATTCAGAGCCTGCCCCACATGTGGCCCATACATATACAGCCACCCAATTAGACAAGATGGATGAAGCAAAGAAGTACAGACCGACAGGAGCCGGATGTAGCTCGCTCCTGAGAGACACAGCCAGAATACAGCAAATACAGAGGCGAATGCCAGCAGCAAACCACTGAACTGAGAACGGGACCCCCGTTGAAGGAATCAGAGAACGAACTGGAAGAGCTTGAAGGGGCTTGAGACCCCATATGTGCAACAATGCCAAGCAACCAGAGCTTCCAGGGACTAAGCCACTACCTAAAGACTATACATGGACTGACCCTGGACTCTGACCTCATAGGTAGCAATGAATATCCTAGTAAGAGCACCAGTGGAAGGGTAAACCCTGGGTCCTGCTAAGACTGAACCCCCAGTGAACTAGACTGTTGGGGGGAGGGCGGCAATGGGGGGAGGGTTGGGAGGGGAACACCCATAAGGAAGGGGAGGGGGGAGGGGGATGTTTGCCCAGAAACCGGGAAAGGGAATAATACTCGAAATGTATATAAGAAATAAAGTTAATTTAAAAAAAAAAAAAAAAATAGTGTCAGCTTAATTTAAAATAAACCGTTCATTAAATTCTTCCCAATGTGTCTTTCTTTTCCACTTATAGTACTATATTCTCAACTGAAAGAGCTGTAATTCACTCCCCTAACTTCTCTTATACCACTATCCACCCTCTCTGGGACAGGAAATGTCAAGTTTATGTACTAATTTGGTTCTGGTCCATGAAGTTTAATCTTAACGCATGTGGACAGTATAGTCTAAATCGACAAAGGAAGATGCTGTGCATAACAGTGTCAAGATGCATAGTCCCATACATCATTTTTCATTTAAAATACAGGACACTGACTCTCTGAAAGAATAACGTGTTAATAATTTAGGGAAAGAATAAATTTATTTTATCTTAATTTGGCACATCGAAAATATTTAATTTTATTTTATGTTGGCTAAATCGAGCAAAAAAGTTAACTTACTTTTTGAGAACTTCATACATGAGTGCACTGTATCTGTACCCCTCCTCCATCTGTATCACCCCGCATCCCAACTCCTCCTCCACATCTATATCACCCCGATCCCAACTCCCTCTTACATCTATGACCTCCCTAATTATTGTATGTCTGCAATGGTCTCTGCAGGCTACAAAACGAAGCTTCTTTAATGAGAGGTGAGTGCTACACACACACACACACACACACACACACACACACACACACACACACACATGCACGCGCACATATCCTGCTGAGTCGATTAACCCATCAGAAGGCTCATTTCTGGAAAAAAAAATGATTCTCCCTGTCTCAGAGGCCATTCTAAGAACACACCCTTCTGTGGTTTTCCTATCCACACTGCCAGGTAAACTGGTATTGTCATTATGCCTGTCTTGTTCAGAGGACCATACAGCTGAGATTTCATGGGTGTGGTTTTCATGTTATAGAGAGAACATATTATCTCACAGCAGATATCCTGGTCCTCTGATTGCTAAAATCTCCCTTGTCCTTTGGCTGCTCTCTGAACCTTAGGTCTAGGGGTTGTATTATCTATGCATGGATTGGAGATGGGTACCCAACAGTTGGATGGCCCCTGCAATTTGACTAGTTCTGAGTTTTGTAATGGTCTCTGTCATCTACAAAATGAAGCTTCTTTGATGAGAGGTGAGCGCTACACTTCTCTGTAGATGTCGAGATAAGTGTTTAGAATGCAGTTAGGAATTATACTTGTTTAGGAAAGTGGCAGAAGTAGGATTTTCTCTAGGGTCCATTGCCTTACCAGCATGGGTAGTTGGCTAGACTTAGAACCAGATATACACTTTGCCTATTAATTTCCTCTTAATTGCAATTAGACACCCCTCAAAGTGCCACTATGTTACTCTTAGGAGTATCTTCCCAAGCTGGTCGTCACTTTAGTTTGTACACTTCATACGTGGGTAAGATGGCTTTTCTCACTCAGCTGTTTGTCTTTCACTTTTAGAAATGATAAGAACTAATCCTCAGAGAGGAGGCTTCCAGGTCAGTTCTAGCTCAATTCCACATCCTGTGTCTGAAGTGAGTGATGTTTTCAACAGTAGAGTCTTATCTTCAAGTTCTGAGAGTCAACTAAGGGCCACAGTAACAGCCTATATTACTTTGTGAATCTCTTAGACTCTTCTGGCATATTCAAAGAGGATTTCCCCTTAACAGATACTGTGGTTTTTGGTTGTTTTTTTTTTTTTTGGTTTGTTTTTGTTTGGTTTTTGGTTTTTGTTGTTGTTGTTTTTGCTTTTAGATAGTCTCTGACTCATGTGGGGAACGTTATCACACCAACCAGTATTACTTTGTGCAAACTATTTCTATATAAACACAAATACAACAATACATCACTAGTATATTTTAAATAAACATAAAATAATATGTTGTGTTTTTCAAATTAATAATACTCAGGATGTTTGAAAAACACAATACTTTTATTGAAATTAGATTTTAATACAATGTATTCTGATTATAGTTTTCTCTACCCCAATTCTTCCCAAATCCTTTCTACTTCCCCACCCACCAAATCCATGCCATTTCTTTTTCTCTCATTAGGATACAAACAAATATATATATATATATATATATATATATATATATATATATATATATGTGTGTGTGTGTGTGTGTGTGTGTGTGTGTGTGTGTGTCTGTGTGTCTGTGTGCTGAAGACCTGTAAGAGAAAAAAGAAAATGAAGAAGAGGAGGGAGGAGAAAGAGGAGGATAAGAAGAAGAAAATAAAGATAGAAGAGAAGGGGAGGGAGGGAGGAGGGAAAAAAAAGAAAGAAAGAAAAGCCCTGACGAAGCATGATGAGACCAAGAACCTTCAAAAATGCCATAGAGTTTGTTTTGTTTGGGCTTCCATTGATGAGCACGGGAATGGTTTGTATGATCAGTGAGACTCACTGAAGAGAAAATTATTTTCCATTCGTGAATGATTATCTCACAAATTGGATATAGCTTGTGGGTGAGGGATGATGACTTGTGTCCATTTAGCCTCTCAGCACTGGAACCCCATCAGGCCCAGACTTGTGCGGGCCCTGTGCATGCTGCCACCGCCTCTATGAGATCATATGAAAGCACAATATTTTTAAGGAGAGAAATTAAGGAGTAGATCCTTGCTGTTATATGCTCATATTAACATAGAAGAGAGCTCTCATAACTGGAAGGCACTGGTGATATTAAACAGACCTTAGGGCTATGAAGTGTTGAGAGTGTTCATGTGGAGTACTAGGCCACAGGAATGCAAATCATCTACGAAGCCAAGAGCGGAGCTAGCAGGTGGCTTCATCCATTCAGCTGATGTCAAAACACTTAGGCTCCTGCTCCTAACATCTGGAAAGACCCATTAATGTTTTAATTAAGTAGAAGACAGATCACAGAGCGTTCCTTAATATAAGAAAACCACAGTAACAAAAGAAAGAGCACTGCCTATATTCTAAAAGTCACTTTCATTTTACATAAATAAATGCAGTCACTTTAGTTATATTGTACAGGGGTTTTACTCTCAGATTTTCCATACATCATTTCAATATTTTATGGAAAATATTTCCTTGACTTTTTGATGATTGACCAGATTTTCATAAAGAGAAAAATGTTTTTTAACTTTCATATGATTAACATTTGATACTTTTAAAATATTTCTATTACGAGGAGTTTGTAAAAAAAAATCATTATATATTATCTCAGAATAACTTTTGAGAGATTAACATATAACAATAGAACATCTCAATGTAGAAAGGCCCTTTTCTATATCTGAAACCTAAAAGAAAACCATTTATATGTGAAATATATGTAAGTCATTCACACAAATATTGAAATTTTCAAGTTATACCAAACAAGTCACCTACTAGAAACAATTTTGACTACAACTCTTTCAAAACATTCTAAATGTGAAATTATAAAACCCATAATACACAGTGATTCTTTGCATTATTAGGGCCAGCTTAAGTGAGAAACATTAAATAGTTCATTTAGAATTACCTTGTACTGTACTAGATTTGCACACTACATCTCAAATGCCCCCCAGTTCCAGTTGTCTCTCCTTGTACTCTCTCCCTCCACCCTTTTTCCCCACTTGTCCCCCCACACCCATCTCCACCTGATCACCCCATAGTCATCTCCACCTGATCCCCTCACACCCATTCCCACCTGATCCCCTCACACCTATCCCCACCTGCCCCAGTCCACCTTCTATTTTACTTTCCTCTCCCAGGGAGAGCCATGCATTGGTTATCATTTACTTAACAGACAATATTCACTTATGTGTAAATGCATCTTGGTTACCTCTCAGGATGATTTTTTTCTAGTTTCATCCATTTGCCTGTAAATTTCATGATGTCATTCTTCTAACACCTGAGTAATACTTCATCATGTACATGTACCACATTTTCTTTATCCATTCTTCTGTTGAGGGACATCTAGGTTGTATCCAGTTTCTGGCTATTGTGATTAGAGCTGAAAGGAACATGGTTGATTAAGTATCTTTGTGGTAGAATGGGTGTATACCCAAGAGTGGTATAGCTGGATCTTGAAGTAGATGGATTCCCAGCTTTCTGAGGAACTGCATATTGATTTCAAAAGTGTTTGTACAAATTTTCACTCCCACCAGCAATGGATGGAGGAGTGTTCCCTGTTACACATCCTCACCTGAGTTGTCACTTGTATTATTGATCTTATCCATTCAGACAGGTGCAGGACAGGATCTCAAAGTCCTTTCGATTTGCATTTCCCTGATGGCTAAGGATGTTGAACATTTATTTGTTTTTCAGTCATTTGAGATTCCTCTATTGAGAATTCTCTGTTTAGGTATTTTCCCCATTTTTTAAATTGGATTTTTTAAATGTCTAGTTTCTTGCATTCTTTATGGATATTCTATTTTGGATATTAGTCCTCTACTGGATGTGTAGTTTGTAAAAATCTTTACCCATTCTGTAGGATGCTGCTTTGTCCGAATGACAGTGCTATTTGCTATCCAAGAGAGTTTTTCAGCTTCATGAGATCCTATTTATGGTGATCTTAGCACTTGTGCTATCAGTGTTCTGTTCAGAAAGTCATCTCCTGCACCAAATGCACTCAAGAGTGTTCCCATTTTCTCTTCAGAAAGTTTAGTATATCCGATTCTATGTTGATGTCTTCGAGCCACTTGGACTTGAGTTTTTGGTGAGGAGAGAAGTATGGATCAAACTGCATTCTTCTACAGGTAGACATCTAGCTCGATCAGGACCATTTGTTGAAGATTATGCCTTGTTTGTTTTTTAGTGTGTATTTCTGGCTTCTTTATCAAAAATCAGGTGACCATATGTGTGTGGATTTCTGTCTGGGTCTTCAATTCCATTGATCAATATGTCTGTTTTTATGCCAATAACATATGGTTTTCATTACTATACCTTTGCGGTGCAATTGGAAATTGGAAATAGTGAGATCTCCAGAAACAGTGCAGTGGGAAACTACCCATAATGTATGAAAGTCATCCTAAGGAGGACTCCTAGTAGTAGGGGTACAGAGAGTCTCAGCTGACCATCTCACGTTACCAGGTGAGGCTTTGAATGGCAGGACTTGGTTGCATGCATTTCAGTTGCTGACCAGAAGAATTCCATGAAATTCTCCAAGTAAATCAGGCTATTACTAAGACAAAGGGTTGCTCTCCTCAAATTGTCAGTAGTGCCCCATTGCCAAAGATAATATAAGTCACCGAACATGGAGAAGTTGAGCTGGTGCCTACATCGAACCATCACCCCTTTGTTCTTCTAGTCTCTTTGGCAAACGAAGGTAGTCTTTAAACTATGAAAAAAGAAACATGGATACCAGCTCAGCCACAAAACCTTTGACCAAAAATCTGTCCTGTGGGAAAATATGCTAGAGCAATGGTGGCAAAGAACTTGTGGAAATGGCCAACCAATGTCTGATTTGACTCAAGACCCATCCCTTGAGAATGAACCCATACCCAACCAAGAACCAGAAACTAGCTAGCCCAGAGACCTAGAATAAAATCAAATGCTACAGTTCTTTAAAAAATATATCAATTAAATGATGCCTATTTGTAGTCTGACAAACTCATAGATCACTGCCTTATACAGTGATCATCAGTGAGGCTTTCTCTGGCAACAGATGAGAACATATCATTGGGGGGGGGAGAGAGTTTAAATGGGAGGTCTCCATCAAATCCCTCAGAGCACAGGAAGCCTGTGGAAATTGTAAGAACCAGAGAGCACAGAAGACACCAGAAGAACAAGGCCCTCTGACTAAGTTGAGAAAGGATCGTATGAACTCACAGAGACTGAAGCAGCAAGCACAGGTCTTCCATGGAACTGCACCAAGTGTTCTGAATAAATATTATAGCTATTAGCTTAGTATTTTTATGGGACCCCTGACTATGAGATCAAGGGAGTCACTGACTCATGCCTGCTCTTTGGACTCTTCTCTTCCTGTTGCCTTCCTGAGTTACCACGTCCAACTTCAATATGATAGTTTTGCTTCATCTCAGTATATTTTAGTTTGTCAAGTTTAAATGTCATTTTTTAGAAGCTTGTCCTTTTCTAATCAGGGAGAGAAGAGGAGTGGACCTAGAAATGGGTGAGGAAGAGCAGAGCAAGGAGAAACTAAAATCAGGATTTATTGTATAAGAAAAGAATCTATTTTTAATAAAAGGAAAAAATGAAACGAATTACATTATACATTTTGTGAATTAATTTTATTTGTATTCTTTCTTGTCCTAGAACTGTGAAAGTTTATATTTTGTGGTTAAGATAGTTCATGTCTTTATAGGAAAGTATTTTTCTTAACTGATTGCTATAAATTCCAAATTTGTTCCTCCACCATACAATGTGAAGTTCTGAGTTGTGGTATCTCTATCAATACTTTGGTTTTCCAACTGTGTTTTTTGTGTTTCTCTGAGACTATTCATAAATGTTCTTTTCCTCTTTAGTTCCTCCAGGAGTTCATTGTTGGTGCTATTTGTGTGTGTGTGACTTTTGTATACCATAAGTCTTAAATAACAGTCAATGTTTCTAAGGTGACAAGCAATGCAGTCATCTCAGAGCAATCTGTAGGTTTTCCTTTGAAAAGTTTCAAAATATGCGAACAGGCTTTTAATCGTGAATTTCATATTCAGTCTTTTATTCTAGGACACAATCTAAAATGTATTTCTGGCTGCTTTTACTCATCATTTATTTCACATTGCTTTACAAAAAGACAAACAAAACAAAAACAAAAAAAAGAAATCCAGAAAACTAGAAAGTTAGAAATACATTTCAGGAAATGGTCGCAGAAGACAAATATCTAGAATAGAATAGAACACACTGCATATTTTTATAATTCTATTTATGTGTTTTTCAGGGTACTTGTGGTATAGATACACATGCACGTGCAGATGTGTGCACCATTCAAACCTGTGGAGGCCAGAGGATAACATGGATTACCTTTTTCTACCACTCTTTCACTCTTCCTTTCCACTGAAAACTAGACTGATGGCCTTCAACCCTCCTACTTTCCCTTCTGCTCCCAGGACTGTGGTTATACATGCATTCATAACACAGACTTTAGGGATTTTAACCCAGGCCCTTACACTGATACAAAAGCAAAAGCTCCCACCCATTGCTCCATCTCCCCAAGCCCTGTACATTCTTTTTAAAATCTTTGTAATGAAACAATAAGTACACACTTGCCTTTCAAAGGATAATGCAAGCTCATGCCTATTTGTGCTAATGTGTGGGGTGGCTGTACACAGTAACAAGCAAAGCCTAGAAGGGACCATGTTGGTTGTGCAAAGCTCTAGATGTTTGGGTAGCCCAATGCTATTTAGCAAGAGTATTCATGCTCCCCAACAAAGAATGGAATGTGTGGTTAGTATTAGAAAGAAGTTGGCATAGAAGAAACACTAATGAAATGAAAACTAGAAAAGGGAATTTTCCCACCACGTGGGATCCAAGTAGCATAAATACAGCTTCCCATTGTCTTTTCAACAGTTTTGTTGAATACATAAAAACTATTCTCACATTGGTATCTGTTTGTCTTGTTCTCCTTTCTTTTTCCTTCTATAGTTAAGGTAGGTTTCCCTCACTTTAGCCAAAGAGGAGCATAAACAGATTTAAATAACTCTATTCTGAATTATATTGTCCTTAACACACAGTTTGTCTCAATTTTGTCTCCTCTCCTTGTAGATTTATGAAAGGGACTGAAATGTGTAGAAGTCCCACTGGCTGCTATTGGAGTTGAAGCCATTATAATATCAAATGTCATCTATACAGTGCAGCAGGTCAGTTAGCGGAAGTTCAAGGTGTGACAGTCTGTGGGTGTTCCACTGTTTCTGAATTCTAGTCCTGAGTTTTCAAAGCTGAGTTGCTGGATCTTGAAAAGTAAATATAACATTCAGAAACAATGGAATCAATATTCAAGAAGATGTCTATTTTTAGAGTCAGTATTATTTCCTTCTCTCAAATAAACTACCAATGTGTTTGATTGCTATATAAGTTTCTTCTCAATACCCTTGGGAGGGAATAGGGAGGCAAAGTTTAGAACAGAAGCTGAAGGAACACCCATTCAGAGGCTGCCCCACATGTGGCCCATACATATACAGCCACCAAACTAGATAAGATGGATGAAGCAAAGAAGTAGATCTCTCCTGAGAGACACAGCCAGAATACTGCAAATACATAGGCAAATGTCAGCAGCAAACCACCGAACTGAGAACAGGACCCCCGTTGAAGGAATCAGAGAAAAGGACTGAAAAGGGCTTGAAGGGCTTGAGACCCCATATGAACAACAATGCCAACCAACCAGAGCTTCCAGGGACTAAGCCACTGCAAAGACTATACATGGACTGACCCTGGACTCTGACCTCATAGGTAGCAATGAATATCCTAGTAAGAGCACCAGTGGAAGGGGAAGCCCTGGGTCCTGCTAAGACTGAACCCCCAGTGAATGTGATTGTTGGGGGGAGGGCGGTAATGGGGGGAGGATGGGGAGGGGAACACCGATAGAGAAGGGGAGGGGGAGGGGTTAGGGGGATGTTGGCCCAGAAACCGGGAAAGGGAATAACAATCGAAATGTAAATAAGAGATACCCAAGTTAATAAAGATGAGGAAAAAAAAATAAGTTTCTTCTCAACAATACAAAGTCCTCTCTACGGCTGCCATCCAGCTATGTCTGAAGACACTTTTCATTATTACAATGAAGAGATACTGTGGAGATAGTAGAAATCAGAGATTCTGCTCAACATCATATAAAATGCAATTCTCACATGCCTTCCTCCTTGCAAAGAATGACAAAATTATCTAGCCCCAAATATTCGTAGAGCAAGATGGAGAAACCTGCAAATGACACATAAATTTGCCCAGTGACACATTGATTCCCGCTGCTCATTCTTTGCAATGGGATAGAGTACAGACATTAATACTGGGTTTGGGTCCTTATGTTTCTTCTGTATATGCTCTGTTTATGATGTCTTAAAACACAGGCTTCACAATTGGCCTACAATATAACTAAATAGATTGCAGCTTTCCCAATTCAAAATGCATCTCCCTATTACCTCCACAAAATTATAACCATGTAAACTTTACTGTTCTGTTTCATTCATAGAAAAGATAGATCATAAGATATGCATATTTTAAAGTTTTAATAAATTATCACATTGACTATGTGCACTTGAATATAATTATATCCTGTATCAATATCAATATCAATATCAAAATTATCAATAGTGCACTATCATTCTTGATTCTTCTTCTACAGCTTGCCTTTGCAACTCTTTCTCCATTTTTCTACTAATTCTTTACTAACTTAGAGAAATCTTTATAATTTTCTAGAACTTAGTGTTTCTTTACCTTTATTTATTTACTTTTATGTATTGAGTACTCTGTGGCTATAGTATAGCTCTTCAGACCCACCAGAAGAGGGCATGGGATCCCATTACAGATGGCTGTGAGCCACCATGTGATTGCTGGGAATTGAACTTAGGACCTCTGGAAAAGAAGTCAGTGCTCTTGTCCACTGAGCCATCTCTCCAGCCCCTAGGGCTTCAATTTTTACTCATGTATTACAGTCTATAATAGCATTTCATCATAAATAAGATTATATTAATTAAAAACTCTATTCCTTATTGATTCCTTAAAAGTTTATTAATTTTGTGGAATTATAATAATCATTGTACTTGATCATCTTTTTCTCTTTAGTAATTATTTTAATTATAATGGCTAACTTAAACAAAATATTTTAAGGAAATGATTGATTATTTATTTTGCCCTTAACTTGGTCTGTGATAAGTTGTATCAGTTATCACTTATTTTTATGCCATTTAATGTGACATAAATTGATTCAATTTGCTGATGTTTGCTAGAACTGTATTGTGTATTCTGTGGCAATGATCATTTATGAATCATTTAATGATTATTTATTGATTCAGTAAATTTGTTTGCCATTTTATTGACAATTAATGCTTTAAGTACAGAGAATACACTATCAAACAAAATAAATATGTTCTGATGTGTGGAGCTAAGTGTGCAGAAGGAGGCAAACAATAAATAGGATAAATATATAAAATACACGAGGAGCTACAAGACCCTATAAAAACTCACATGATAATAGTACTTCCTGTTGGCAGATGCTCACTGGACAAGACTAAACTATCTAATAGTGCTTAAAAGTCTGGGACTTTTCATCAACCCAAACTTTGGCAAGTGAAGAAAGCCCGAAACCTGAATCCAATTTTGTGGTCAATACTTTGATCAACATCAGTCTCTTGACTTGAGCTATAGTGGAGCTTCTAGATTGGACACATTGATAGCCTTAAAAGAGAAATGATTTCACAGAGAGGACATGATGACTGTTGTGCCTTCTCTTGACCCCACATGCGCACAAGCCCCAGTCTGCCCTATATGTCTGTCCCTTATTGGCTCTTCCTAATCTGTATCCTCTATTAAAAAAAAAAAAAACTGATGGCAGATATGAATTCTGTGAGCAAATTATCAATCCTGAGAAAAGAGTGAGAGGAACCTCTGACTTTAAAACTCATCAGATATATTCAACATCTGAAGTGGGGTCAAATCATCCTCAGAGATGGTTACCCTTAATACACAGGTCTCTGTTATCTCAGAGTCATTATGTTTGAGTGAGACGCATAAGAGGCTATCGACTTTATTATCCGAGTCCTTCAATGTGATATTCACGTATCACCTCAAGTCAATCTTAAATTAAAAAAAAAGAAAGAAAAAGAAAAAGAAAAAAAAATCACCCTATCTGTGAATATTGAGGACTAGTTGTACTGAAACTGTAGTAACTTTTACTGAAGTAACTTTCCTAAAGACCTTTTCTGTAAATGTTTAAAGAGGAAACTCATGGGCAAGTTCTTCCTATAACTAAGTAGAAAAGTGGCAAGTGTCCAGGGGCCGTGAATAGTGTAAGTGGTTAATGTGAATGTTTGAGAACAAAACCCACCTTTTAAGTCATCATATTTCCTTGCTTATATGTCCACTGGCATTCATGCATCCTGACCTCAAAGTTTTTTCAGACATCTCCAAAATGAAACTGTAGACGTTTAGAAAGAAATATTGGAAAAATAAATTCATATGTAAGCAATATGTCCACAGGACTGTTACACAGCTCGAATTAAAATATAAACAATGTTATTAGCTATTCTTGTAGTCAGAAGCTAATGCTTCTAGATTTCAGAAGCTAGGGGTTTGTTTAATAAGAATCATGGCTTCCCTAGGCCCAAACCTTAGCATATGAACTAAAGGGTTTTTTTGTTTGTTTGTTTGTTTGTTTTTGGTTTTTGTTTTTTTAAAAAGCAAGGTTTAAATTATCATTCAGGTTCCTAGTACAAATTTCTCTTTCATTCCCCCAAAGTATAATGATAATACAAATGTGTAAAAGCCAACAAAAACAAATAAAAGTAGAAAGCACCAAGACCAGCAAAACATTCTTATAAAATTCAAGCCTATGATTGTATCCTTCGAGCCCTTAAGTCACACCTCCATAAAACAACACTGAATGGCTTGAAGTTGATTTGATGGCAAAGGGGGGATTAAAGGAAATTAAGTCACTTTGACCCCTTTCTCTACATTCTTATAAGACACGATAGGGAAAACGTTTTGTATTTAAAAGGAAAAAACAAGAGCTATCATTATGCTTAAAGTTCTAGGTATAAAACTGCCAGAAAAAGGGGCAGAATTACACCTGTTGTCTGTAAATCTCATAAGATGGAAATAAAAGATTGAATGGTTGATAATTTCAGGGAATTCCAATCTTGTTATTCCATAAACTTCATTCACAGTAAGAGTCTTTATTCCTGTTTAATGAGTGTGTTGGTTTCATACCCAAATGATGTTAGACTATTTTAACAGCGCAAACACCCGAACTTTGGAATCTTAGTAATCTTTTCCCTCTGTTTTTGTTTTCAACTACTGCGTTAGTACCAAGCCATCGTAACTTCCTGTTTATTATTACCTAGGTTAAAAGCTATGAAGCTCTGGACATCTTCATTATGAAAACATATTACTTCATAGTTGTACTAAAAGTTTCCTCAGCCTAGATATTTCCAAATTCCCTTCTCATCCAAAACTGAATTCTGGACTGCCTAACTCACTCATACGCACTTCTTGTTTGTTCCCTCACCATTACACTCTTTCCAGAAGCAGATGTCTTTCTACAAGCTGTCTCTAACCAGAAATTCATGAGTAACCAGCCATTGATTATGCTGCAGTTCGGAATTTTTCTTAATTAAAAATTGTGCATAATCTTCAAACTCCATGATATTTATTTAAAGATGTACAATCCCCAGATATATATGTGAGTATTGATCCAGGAGAAAGTTTGAAATTAGTTTCACAGTGTAAATTTTATATATAATAATAGCCTACATGTTTAAAAAATATTTAACAAAAGTTTACCTGAAAATGCCAGTCTTGGCTAGTTGTGTCATTTAAATATAGAGCCCATGGTATAGAGATTTTGTACTTCATCTACCATTAGAGTAAATGTGAATTTAAAAATCAGATGATCAAAAAGCTATATCAATTAATTGTTTTATCATCTAGCTATCTGTTTGACATTTTTAAAAGTTAAACATAATAATATCTTTTCCCTTTTTCTTTCCACCATGCTCATGTTCCTACCTCACTCCTTAAATTATTTTTTGATATATGTGTATGTGTGTGTGTATTATATTTGTAAAACTATATATACCACCTGATGAGTCTTCATGTTATTTATATGTGCATAATTTCAGGGCTGGCCACTTGGTATTGGACAACAAGTTGAGAAGTTTATCCCAGGAGAAGATTAATTCCTCAGTAGCCTGTAGATCTTTGTGTGAAATGTTGCTTCCACTATGTTTAGTTTGTCTGCCTGATATAAACTCTTTTATAGTCTCTTTGAATCATGAAAAATGCTCTCTCTCTCTCTCTCTCTCTCTCTCTCTCTCTCTCTCTCCCTCCCTCCCTCCCCCCCAAACTACGGCTGATAATTTTGATGAATACTGTAGTCTAGGTTAGTGGTTATGGCCTTTTAGAATATGAGCACGTTGCTCTGGGCATATGGACTTCCTTCTTTGATTGCGCATGCGATGTGAGATTCTAAACTACAGGAGCTTCTTGGCCACACCAGACCAGGTAGAGCTGATATGTGAACTATTGATTTGATCTGGGCCCAAGGGGGTTGGGGGAGGTGCTCTTTAGTCAAATCTGGCTCAGGAGCAAAAGGCTGGAGTTAGGCCAGGCAAACTATTTGACTTTTTAAGAAACACAACATAACCAATTTTAATTTTCTTTTCTTATTTTATTTGTTTGGAGTGTTGAACATATGAGATTTCAATATCTGTAGTACTTTTAGAAGGAAAAATTAGATAATGGCGACAAGTGATAATGTAATAGATGCTAGATCTAAAAGAGCCTACTATGAAATTTTAAATGCATGACAGAAGTTTATAATATTCTATGCTGGTAAAACAGGCAGCCATTGTCGTCTGTTTTCTTGTATAATCTTCATACTTTAAGAAACATGTTGCTCTCATTGCCTCTGTCTCACACACAAGAAACGGAAACGGCATCAGACATGTTGCCTTTGACAAGCAGAATTTGAACAGCAGCAATACCTTGGCACCCAGGATATATGCGATTTCCTTATTTGCGCTTTACAAAATTATTTCCTTTACCGTTTATTTGACATTAGAATATTATTACATCATTTTTCTTTTCCCTTTCCATCCCCCCAAACCCTCCCATATACCTCTCCTTGCTGTCTTTTAAAGTCATGGCCTCTTTTTTTATTAATTGTTTACACACACACACATGTAGGTGCAAGAATATTCCTAAATGCATAAATATTACCTGTTCAGTCAGTATAATGTAACTTGTATGAACACTTCCTGGGTTTACCATTTGGTATTGGATAAGCAGACAGTTGATGTGCTCTTCCCTGTAGAACACTGTTTCTCCTATCCTCAGTATCCCTTAGCTGCCTACAATTCTTTATGTAGAGTTAAGAGTTCCCGGGCTATCTTGTCATGTCTGTGGTTGTCCTTGTTCAGCTCATGTATAGGCTGTCATGTTGGTGAGACTTTGAACTTTTAAAGTTACATCTTATAAGATCTTGGGTGTTTGATGGTTGACTTATTAGTTTGAACCATGTCCCTCCTACTTTACTACCTAAATTATTGCATCAACCTGAGATTTAATTTCCAATAAATAAAATGACTGACTTGTCAAGCTTATTGTGAATATTAGCTAATTCATGACCTATGTCTGCAAGGGAACCATGGCCAATATGGTTGTAGTGTGGCAGTGATAGAAGTTGTCATATTCTTTCCACTTATTCTTTATTCTTTGCCCCTAATTCAAAAGAAGATGACCAATTCAAAAGAAGATGACCAAACAGTGCTTGAAATGGTCCTGTGACCTAGAAAATGAAAAGACAAGAAAAAAGGAGGATATATGTAAAGTCTCTCTGGCCAAGAGAACAATTAATACAATTTCTTATGAAGGTATATAATCTCAATGGTGGGATGTGAAGGACCATGGTGCCACTTAAGACTCGACAGGTAGAGAGAGACCAGATTAGAATGACCTGTCTGCCATCTGAAGGAATTCTGTCCTCATCTTAAGGACAATAGACATTATTGAATGAGTTTAAGCAAATGGGTAAATGTCTGTACACTTCATACATTTACTTGACTGCAATGAAAATGAATATAAGGCTATATTTGTTATTGACTACTGATTTCATAGGTTCTGTAGTCTCTAAACAATTTTTGTCTCAGTAGAAGATGGTTCTGTGGAGGACAAAGAGAGGCTTTGGTGTACCTCCTCACTGCACTTCCAGGAAATATGCCTTGCAAGCACTTTTGACTCTTATGCAGCCTCATATATGCCTAAGTCAGTTGTGTCTAGTTGCCATCAACCATGAGTCCTGTCCTCATGAAAGACATTTGTAAACTTTTACAAGGTACCATATTTCATTGGACTTAAGTCGAGAAAATCTTTATGAAGGGATCTTTGAAAAAGAGATTAAAACTAAATTATAGAATGAACAAAGAAGAGAGTCTCATGTCCAAATGTGCTTACTACCATGTAAACAATTAGGAGCATTAAAAATATATACTAAAGTGGCCTTTAAATACTTGGTATATTTAAAAATTCTTCTAGAAATTTTATTCATTGTATAAATATTTACTGAAATTGTTCAATGCCTGCTCTGTGCGGAGTTCTAAGACCGACTCTGGAAAGGCTAACTCACATTTTCTAACATAATGTAGGGTATACATAGAACGAAAATCATCATTTTGGCTGAGCTCCATTTTCTGCTCCATAACTCTGCCTACTTTTCTGGAGGCCTGCTTGCATCAGAGACACCAGCTGCAAACTCTGCCCCAAGCCCTTTCTCACTAACTCCATGAAAGCACACGAAAGACTAGTAAACTGCCCCCATACCCTGCACTCCATTTCCTGCCACACAACCCTGTCTTCTTTCTGGAGGTCACACAGGCCCCAGGGATCAGAGATCATGCTGGTAATAGGGACCTCAGAGCAACTTTAGGACACAAAACCCCAGAGCCCAAACAGGCCACCAACCCCCCAGTGGAGACACCCTACTGTTCTTATGATTCTCTGGTCAGTAGAACTCCAGGCTATCCAGATCAGAGGACTGAGAGGAAACAGAAACCAAGGGAAGAAAACATTCAAAGACTGCCTATCCAACAAAGATAAACTCAGAAATCAGCACAGAACCTAAAATAACCACAAACCCCACGTGGCCAGAGGCCAAGTTAACAATACAATCAGCAACAACCAGGGTAACATGGCATAACTGGATTCAGCTATCCTACTACAGCAAGTGTTACGCATCCTAGCATGGCTGAAGCACGAAAAAAAAGAACCATAAATCCAATCTTATGGAGACGTTAGAGACCTTTAAAGAGGAAATAATCCCTTTTAATAAATCTCTTAAGGAAATACAGGAAAATACAATCAAATAGGTGAAGGAAATGAGTACAACTGTTCAAGAACGAAAAATGGAAATAGAAGCAATAAGGAAAGCACAAACTAAGGGAATCCTAGAGATGGAAAACTTAGGAAGAGAACAGGAACCATAGATTCAAGCATCGCCAACAGAATACAAGAGATAGAAGAAAGAATCTCAGATGTAGAAGATATGCTAGAAATACATCAGTCAAAGAAAATGTCAGAACTAAAAAGCTCCTGACACAGAATATCCAGAAAATTATGAAAGGACCGAATCTAAGAATAACAGGAAGAAGATTCCCAGGTCAAAGAACCAGAAAATATTTTCAACAAAATCATAGAAGAAAATGTCTGCAACCTAATGAAAGAGATGCCTATAAACATACAAGAAACTTACAGAACAACAAATAGATTAGCTCTTCCTGCCACATAATAATTAAAATACTAAATGTACTGAACAAAAAAACTTAAAAAAGAATATTAACTGCAAAGGAAAAGGCCAAGTAGCCTATAAAAGCAGACCTATTAGAATTACATCCAACTTCTCAACAGAGAATTGAAAAACCAGAAAGGCCAGGGCAGATGTCCCCCATTCTCTAAGAGACCAGAGATGCCAGCCCAAACTACTGTACTGAGCAAAACTTCCTGTCACTGTAGATGGGGAAAACAAGATATTTCATGAAAACACCAAATGAAACAGCATCTGTCCACAAATCCAGCCCAAGAGAAGATACTAGAAGGAAAACTCCAACCGAAGTAGGTTAACTACACCCACAAAAACACAGGAGATAAGTAATTCCACACCAACAAAACTAAGAGAAACATGCACACACACACACACACACACACACACACACACACACACACACACTATCACTACCAACCTCGAGATAACAGGAATTAGCAATTGTTGGTCATTAATATTTCTCAATATCAATGGACTCACTTCCCCAATAAAAAGACACGAGCTAAAAGAATGGATGAGAAAACAGGATCCATCATTCTGGTGCATACAAGAAACACACCTCAGCATCAAAGACAAACATTATCTCAGGGTAAAGGGCTGGAAAAGACTTTCCAAGCAAACAGATCCAAAAAGCAAACTGAAGAAGCTATTCTAATATCTAAGAAAATAGACTTTCAACCAAAATTAATCAAAAGAGATGGGGAAAGATATTTCATACCCACCAAAGGAAAAATCCATCAAAATGATATTTCAATTCTCAGTATCTATGCCCTAAATGCAAGGGGACCCACATTTGTTTAAAAAAATTACTAAAGCTTATATCACACATCAAAACCCACACATTAATAGTGTGAGACTTCAACACCCCACTCTCATCAATGGACAAGTTATCAAGACAGAAATTAAACAGAGAAATTATATAAACTAACAGGCATTATGAATCAAATGGACCTAGTAGACATCTACAAAACATTTTACCCAAACACAAAAGAATATACCTTCTTCTCACTACTTCATGCAACCTTCTTCAAAATTGACCATATAATCGGTCACAAAGCAAGTCTCAACAGATACAAAGAAATTGAAATGATTCCCTGTATTTTATCTCACCATTATGGATTAAAGCTGGACTTCAATAACAGCAGAAACAACAGAAAGCCTAAAAGTAATGGAAACTGAACAACTCTTTACTCAACGACCACTGGTTCGAGAAATAAAGAAATCAGAGAATTCAAGGAAAATGAATATATGACATACCCAAACTCCCGAGACACAGAAAAACAGTGCAAAGAGGAAAGTCCATAGTACTAAGGGACTTCATAAAGAAATCGGAGAGATCTTATACTATCGACTTAACAGCACACCTAAAAGCTCTAGAACAAAAAGAATCACGCACACCCAAGAAGAGTAGATGGCAGGAAGTAGTCAAACACATGGCTAAAACCAATAAATTAGAAACAAAGATAATACAAAGAATCAATGCAACCAAGAGCTGGTTCTTTAAGAAAATCAACAAGATAGACAAACCCTTAGCCAAAATAACTAAAAGGCAGAGAAAGAAAATATACAAATTATGAAAATCAGAAATGAAAAGGGGGACATAACAACAGACACAGAGGAAATCCAAACATCATTAGGTCTTACTTCAAAAACCTCTATTCCACAAAATTGGAAAATCTAAATGAAATGGACAATTTTCTTGGTAGATAACATTAACCAAAGTTAAATCAAGATTAGGTAAGCAATTTAAATAGACCTATATAATACATAAGGAAATGTAAGCAGTCATTAAAAGTCTCTCAACCAAAAAAGAAAAAAGAAAAAGCACAGGGCCAACTGGTTTTAGAGCAGAATTTTACCAGACTTGCAAAGAAGAGCTAATACTAATATTCCTTAAGTTAATCCACAAAATGTAAACTGAAGGAACATTTTGAGATTTGATTTATAAGGCCAAAGTCAACCTGATATCTAAGCCACGCAAAGACTCAACAAAGGATTTCATACCAGTTTCCCTAATGAAATCTTATGTAAAAATCGTCAATAAAATACTCAAAAACAAAATTCAATGACACATAAAAAAAATCCACCATAATCAAGTAGGCTTCATCCCAGGGATGCAGAGATGGTTCAACATATGAAACTCCATAAATGAAATCCACCACAAAAAATTGCATATCATTTCATTAGATGCTGAAATAGCCATTGACTGGATTCAATACCCCGTCATGATAAAAGTGTTGGAAATATCAGGGATACAAAGCATATACATAAATGCAATAAATACAACAATAGCCAACATCAAATTAAATGGAGAGAAACTTAAAGCAATTCCACTAATGTGAGGGACAAGATAAGAGTGTCTACTCTCTCAGCATCTTTCAGTATAGCATTTGAAGTTTTAGTTAGAGCAATAAGACAATAATAGAGATCAAGGGGATACAAATTGGAAATGAAGAACTCAAAGTATTGCTATTCACAGATGACATTGTCACTATACAATAATTCTTCCTAGGAAGTCCTACAGCTATTAAACACCTTCAGCAAAGTGGCTGGATTGCAAAATTAACTTAAAAAAATCATTACCCCTCCTTTATACAAATGATATGAGAGCTGAGAAAGAAATTAGGGGAAAAAACATCCTTCATAATAGCACAAATAATATAAAATATCTTGGTGTAACTAAGCAAGTAAAAGTCTTGTATGATAAGAACTTGAAATCTTTGAAAAAGGAAATTGAAAAAGACCTCAGAAGATGGAAAGATCTTCCGTTTCGGGCAAATGGATAAAACTAGAAAAGAATTGAAGTAATCCAGGCCCCCAAAATACAAACATGATATGTAATCACTTATAAGTGGATATTAGCTATAAAGTACAGGATAGCCATGCTATAATCCAGACCCCAAAAAGCTAAGTAAGAAGGAGAATCCGAAAGGAGATGCTTGAATCTCACTAAGAAGAAATACAATAGACATCAGGAGCAGATGTAGGGAGGGGAGGAGGAGGGGACCAGGAAGGATCAACTGTGAAGAGAATGGAGGGTGAGAGAACTGGGAAAGAAAACTAACCAGGAGATAACATCTTTGGGACAAACTATAAGCCTAGGACAATAGAAAGTCCTAGGAATCTATGAGGTGACCCTAGTGAAGACTCCTAGTAATGGAGTATGGAACCTTAAACAGACATCTCCTGTAACCGGACAAGACTTCCAACGGAGAGATGGGGACACCAATCCATCCACAAACATCGACTCACAATCAGTCCTGCCTTCAACAGAGGCAGGGATAAAGATGGAGCAGAGACTGAAGGATTGGCCAACCAATGACTGCCCAGCTTGAGACCCATGACATGAGAGAGAGCCCACCCCTGACGCTATTATTAATATCCTGTTACAGTTACAGACGGGAGCCTAGCATAACTGCCATCTGAGAGGCTTAATCCAGAGACTGATGCAGCCAAACATTAGGGGGACCTGTGGGAACCCTGCAGAACAAGGGAAGGAGGAATTGAAGGAGCCAAAGAGATTAAGGAGACTACAAGAACACTTAAAAGAATCAACTAACCTGAGCACATAAGGACTCACAGAGGCTGAACCACCAACCAGAGAGAATGCATGAGACGAACCTACACCTCTCT
Organism: Rattus rattus; assembly: GCF_011064425.1. Classification (NCBI taxonomy): domain Eukaryota; kingdom Metazoa; phylum Chordata; class Mammalia; order Rodentia; family Muridae; genus Rattus; species Rattus rattus. The sequence continues at coordinate 70,189,604 of NC_046161.1, read as the reverse complement.
ACATATGTAACACATGTGCAGTTTGGTTATCATGTGGGATCCCTAACAACCAGAGCAGGGGCTGTGTCCGATTCTATTGACTGCACTTGGATCAGTTTCTCCTAACTGCTCTACCTGGTATAGCCTCAATAGGAGAAGGCATGCCTAATCCAACTGCGACTTTATACACCGAGGCAGGTTGATATCCATGGGAGACCTCCTCTTTTCTGAAGAGAAAGAGGGGGGAAATAGGAGTAGAGTAGGGGAGAGAGAGAGACTCGGGGGAGAGGATGGAAGGGAAGATTGGGATGTAAAGTAAACAAATAAATCAATAAAAAAAAAAGCAAAAAAAACCAACCTTCTGTTTACCAAGGACAAACAGCATTACAAAAACAGAGACCCATAAAAATACAGGGAGTGGATGGTTGTTGGTGCCCAGCTCTGGCTGATCCACTTACAACATAAGTTCTGCACCAAAGTCTCAGGGATCATCATACAAGCAGGAGAAGGAGAAATGTAAGAACCAGAGGATCCGGAAGTGTGCTGTGAGATCGCATCACCTACATATGTGGTCAGCACTAAAACTATGTACATAAAATAATATTGTACAAGCTAGTCAGGTTGTATTTATATATTGAGGAATATATGTAGATCATAAATGTAATTAAAAATGAAGAACTTGAGAGAGAACAAAAGCATATATGGCAGAGATTAAGAGAAGGGAAGCTGAAATGGAGTAATTATGATTTATTTGAAAAATATTTTAATGTAAATTCTTAGTTTAAAAATGTAGGGTAATATACATAATACAAAGTCTAAAATTACAATAATAAATAAAAGATAATAAATGTTACATATGCATACTTTACTCAGAGTGTTTGTGTAGCCAAAAGTCAGTCATGTTTCAAATGTTCCCATTTCTTTGCAGTGTCTTGCAGCTTCTTGGTCACTGACAGATCCTTGTAGAAATATATCTTAATAATATCGATGTTTCTTGTCTAGGTTCATTGCCATGTATTTAATATATCCTAACAGGATAAAGAACAAGTACTATAGGGTCAGGAACCAGACTTGTAAAATAAAAATGTCTGAAAAATGCAAAAACAACTTGTCAAAATCGCTCAGAAATACCAATGTCAGCTATTCAACAACAAACTGAACACACACACACACACACACACACACACACACACACACACACACACATCATCATCATCATCATCATCATCATCATCATCATCATCATATCGGCTTGCTAAGGACCATCCCGTGTATTCTTTTGAAAGACTCGTTTTGAGTTACAGCAGGTATCTATTGTAAGGCAGCCTTTACATGTCATTTAGCTAGCTGCAGTTCGCCTACCTAGAAATGAAGATGATAAAGCTCGCTTTGAATAGCAGACACTGAGTAGACAATGTATGGTACATGTCCAAGGTGGAGTCTAGGATTTAGAAACCAAATTCTTATTCGGAAGCAACACTTTCTCTGTCTTCACTCTTGATCCTCTAGGCTCAACCTGACACTCCGTTGGAGACAGGACCTGCAGACGTATTAGAAGTGGAGAGAAGCGTGGAGGGAGGGAGCAGTGCGTTTTAGGACTGTGTCCCAGTTAAGAGTTCATCCGTGTCTGGGGGGAAATGTATACATAAATGAATATCATTGAACACTTACACATTTAAGATTTCTAGTGAATTTTCAATTGTTATAATCCCTTCGAGCATTAGTCTACTCTCACCCGAGGCAGCTCTTAAAGAAATTTTTGGTGAAAAACGAATTAATGGTAAAAGGGCCTAATTTTTCAGTAGTGATAATGTTAAACAATGACACACTGTTAAAAGTATGACCCCGCTTCCCTGACATTTAGAGTCGGGACATGATGCTTGCAAAAAGGACAGAGATGACCCCAATGCAGTAGATTCGTTTACTTTTAGCCAATTACAGTGGCTAGCACAGGAAGGATGTTTACATCGTTCCATGACCCACAGGCATCGGCACCAAGATAATGTGCAAACCATGACCCAAATGATAGCGTTGATAAATCCCGGTGTTGTCAGATAGCAAAGTACACTGTCCCAGCCTTACTTCCTGGAATAACCTTTGATCTTCACATCAACAGTAAAAATAATTACTGACTTCGGCCAAGTCAGGATTAGTCATTTCTTATGAGTAGCTGCACAGCTGGGGCCAAACATGCAGATCTCCCTGCCCAGAACCTCACTGACCGTCCTCCTGCCTGTATATCAGCTTGTCATTCGTTTATCAGGGCCAAACATTTTTCTTTGTAAATGTGTGTAAAACAGTCTCAGAATTTCAAACAATAACAAAGCAGGGCCGAGCACACCGAGGTGCAGAGAAAGGAAATATCCCATCTGCGGACACCGAACAGAAAAGCTAAGAGCTGCGCGTGCGCATACGTATTAGTATACTTTTTCAATAATTCGTCCACGAAAAGAATAATAATATTCAAGGAACACGCCCAATGTTTCAGCCAGAAGAAAAGGGTGACCACTGTTACACAGGAAAATTGGAAGTACTTTGAAAAATGTTTTAGTTCACGTTTTTTGCTATTTTTCATTTTCCTGTTGTAGTATTATTGTTATTTTAGGAAAATAATGCACACCACAATATTACATATGAAATTTCATACCCTTAGTTGGCATTTTAAATGCTTTTATCTAACGAGGAACTTTGGCCTGTTCAATCAATATTATTTAAGATCGGACTCTCCGCGCAGGCCTGGTATTGACACACTGGCATGGAGAGAACGAGAGAATCCATGATTCTACCAGCTCAGGTGAAGACTACTGGATGCTCCTGAGAAATGACAAAGTTCATTTGGGGTTTGCTACTAAACAGACAAGGAACAAAGCAATATGACTATTGAGGGTGACCGGCGTGAGCAGACTGTTAACATTTGGACAAGGAAAAAGTCACGAGTGTCGGTACTGCCAGACCCAGCACTTCATGATGAGAGTTAATCCATCACCAAGAAGCTTTGAGCTAAAGCTGTCCCCACAGACAAAGCAGCAAGGACAAGGGTCCTGGATGACAATGAGCTGCTTCCTACCCCCACAGAAGACGGGAAAACAGGGGTAACAGGAGAACGGAACCCAGTCTAAAACGGAAACTGGTCTAGAATCTGTTTTTCCTAGGCCTTGAAAGCTATAGCAGCAGGTACATGTTCCCGGTTATACAAAGTTTAACCTTTTATAACTGTTAAGTTAAATGACTTTGTGTATTTAAAAGAATATATCACAAAGACAAAAACATTTTCATCAACTACCCCAAATGCCATATTTTTGCTTACCTCTGAGGTTTACACTATGACATTATAATACATAAATATATCAAGGTTGACTATGATGGGGAATGTCACTGAAAGGAGGTTAGATATGTGTCTAATGCATTTTATTTTTCAGTTTGATAGTGTGTATATACTCATTTTCATTAAACTTACTTTAAAATTAGCTGTGCATTTTATTCACTTTGAATAGCTATTCCATAATTACAAAAAGTGATATTCTTCCAAACAAGGAGTGGGAGGGGATGGGGGCTTATGTAGAGGAAACCAGGAAAGAGAATAACATTTGAAATATAAGTAAAGAATTACATCTAATAAAAAATAAAAATAAATAAATAAATTCACAACTTTTGCTATAACCAGTAAATGTGTGTGTGTTACAAAAGACATCTGAGCATAGACACTGGAAACACAGTTGCATCATGTATTAGGGTTACCGAAAGGAATGACAGAAATGTGTGTGTGTGTGTGTGTGTGTGTGTGTGTGTGTGTGTGTGTGTGTGTGTGTGTGTACATAGTATATCTAACCATTGTCTCACATTGCAGAGGTAGAGAATCCAGTATTTTCTCAGTCCACAGGACTGAATGTCCCAGCAGTCCCAATCTGGCACTGGAGACCTGGAGGACTCCTGGGGAGCTGCTGGTCCTTGGTCTATGATAGAATCCTGAAGATGTTGTTTCTAATACTGGGGAAGAAAAATGCGGCAACCAGCAGGTAGGAGAACTTGCCCATGAGAGTGAGGTTAGCCACTAAAATCAAAGATCTTTCTTCTCTGTCCGTTCATTTGGGCTGCTCACAGGAGATGCCACCCTCACATCCAGGTCATGTCTTCCTGCTTCAGATAATCTGATTAAGAAAATCCCTCACAGAGGTGCTCAGCAGCTACATGTTTCAGTTGATTCCAGGAGCAGTCAAGTGGACAGCCAAGACAGAACCATCAAAAATGGCTTTCAAGCCGAGGGAGGCGTTTATAAAGGAACATTGACAATTCGTTATAGGCTAAACATGTTCATTCCCTATTTGATGCATAGCTGGCAACATTTTTCTCCCTTTCTGTGTTGTGTCTTTACTCTGGCTTTTGTTTCCATTGCTGTACAGAAGCTTTAAAACCTCATGCAAGCCTATTTCTCAATAATATTATATGAAGAAAACAAACAAATCAAGAACAAACGCCAAATCATCTAAGCAATAAATAAAAATAAATAAATTCACTCTCTAAAGAAGAGGTATTAATGGCCAATCAATATAAAAAGAGAGGTTCGAAATCCTTAGATATGTGCCAATTCAAGTTGAACTGCGATGTGAGTCTAGGTCATTCAGTTAAATCAGATACCATCAAGAAATAAACCTCGACAAAAGCTACTGAGGCTGTGTGGGGAAAGAAAATGTGTGCACTGTGGCTCGAAGTTTCGATTAGTGCAGCTGCTAAGGGAATCAGTAAAAAGGTTTCCCAAGAAACCAACAACAGGAATACTGTATGATCCAGCTGTTCGACTCCTGGGTCAGCACACCAGACACCCCGACAAGTTCTTATTTATTGTGACACTCTCCACAGCAGCCCAAATTTGACCTAGTCCGTATGCCCACTGATACATAATGAAGGAAGTCTTTCTCAATGGGTAAAAGCATTGCTGTGCAGGCCTGATGACCTGCGTTTGATCCCTGTAACCTGAGAAGGAGGGAGAGAGCTGACTCCTGAGACTTGTCCTCTGACCTGCAGATGTGTGCCTTACACACATGTTACACTCATACATATACGCACACACTGTACACACACTGATAATAGATAAAAAGAGAAGCAAGGAAAGGAGATGTACATGCCGGCAGTGAAGTTTACACAGCCGTAAAGAACAAAATTTCAGCACTTTCAAGAAAGTAGAAAACCGGAAATTGTCATTTTATGCAAAATAACCCAGATATTCTTTCCTACGTGTGGAACAAGATTGTATAAAAATGGTGTGAAAGCTTCTGAGTTTTGCTATATAAAACATCCACAATTATCTGAAAAAGTTAAAGTTCTCCATTTTCTAAGTGCATAATTGTGTAAAGCTAGGTTTTTTTAATTTATTTCAATCTGAATAATAATATATCCTAGCACGTGCATGAAGGTGCAGACATGAGAGCCCAGATTCTACTGAGACAGACACTAAGGAGACTTGAATTGTACAGCATATCAATCTGCTAATTTTTAAAATAGAACATAATTACTCATAAAGATTATAGATTTTATATGTAATTCTTTTGTTTATCAATGAATTAATAGCTTACTATTTTAATCTTTAACATGTTCTATGGTAATAGGAACATATTACAAAGCTACCTGAGAACCCTGTTAATATTTAGAACTCTTAATTGTCTCGAGATCAGTTTGAAAAGCATCGTTCTAAATATTATAATGTATACCCTTAGCTTTCTATAGTCTCCTATCATTCATTGTTGGTATAGATAACATATAGAGAACATGACCTATTACATGCGCATATTTAAACCTCACATTCTATATTTTTAAAACTGAAGGAGTTCTGTTTATCTGCATATTAACCATGGCGTTCTTCATTTCTAAAGATCTGAATTCAAGTCGCTTCGTTTTTCTAGAGTATAGAATGTTCTTAGCATTTCATGTGATCCAGGTATGCCCATTGGTTTCCCTTCACCTGAATAAATTTACTCCTTTGCTGTAAAAAAAAAAAATGGTGTGAAAGGAGGATGATCATTTGCAAAGAGAGCTGCAGGGGCAGGGGAGGGTCAAGAGGGTGTTGAGCACGACCACATCACTTGATGCATAAGTTTGAAAACACCCCAATGAAGCCTGCGACCTGTAATCTGCTACTAATAAGAAAGAATGATAAAAGTGAATTTGTAAACCTCATTCTAGAAAATGTTTCATTTGTAAAAAAAAAATGTTGTGGCCAATGATAAGGTACTTTAAACCTTTTCCAGAAAAACATAGTAAAGTGTGTTTTTAATGCAAAACTTAGTAAAGTAGTCCAACATCAACAGCATAATAAACTGTTGGTATTTAGGGAGATGGAACTTAATGACCAAATTTCAACAAAACTTTAGAACTCATTAAAGTTTGTTTCAAGTATACTAGTTCTTTTCATTAAAATTCTTACCAGTTTGCAAGTGTTTCAAGTTATGTCACCCATCTAAACATATTAACATATTTTACATATGTAATTATACACACACATATATATGTATGTATATATATATTCATTGCACAATCTTATGGCCTGCTACTTATTTGTATGTCATATATATATACATATATAATTTACACATACATAAAAGTGCATATATTTTGTAATCATGCTATAAAATCAAAGAGCATAATTTTTTAAACATTGAAATATCAGTGGTCTAGAATGTATTTCTATCGTCACATGAAATATTAACTTTTCATTCCTGACTTTTAATGATACCTGTGACAAGAGGACCATCATAGTCATCAGGTTTATATACAAGGATTAACGATTCACAGCAATCGTTACAGAAATTTATATCTGATGTACTTAGAGCTGAGCTATTTAGTTGGTTGTTTGGTTGTTTCATTGTTTGGTTGGTTGGTTTGATTAGTTGTTGGTTGGGTGGTATGGTTGGTTGGCTAGTTGGTTGGATTTCTTATTAATTATTAATTTTATTCTTAATTATACATTAATTATATACTTAATGGACTTCTATCTACGTTTCCCACCTACGTATGCAATATCCTCTCCTTATTTCCTGCCACCTTTTCAACATAATAGTCCAACGATCAGGCTGAGATTTGACGGGACATACCCTTCCCAGGGAGCTCTTGGCTGCTGATGTATATGTAGGGGAAGCAGAGTCGTTTCTTCAGTAGTAATAGACACTAATGAGCCCACCAGCCTCCACTGGAGAATCCCATGCCTGTGGTCAACTGACAGCCCTGGTTAAACTTGGTAGGGCATAAGACAAAGCTAAAAGACATGATTGTGGGAAAGAGACTTCTGAAGGAAGGTGCTTGACACGGGGAGAAGAGAGATGTAAGAAGGTGGGTGGTGAAGATAAACAGAAGGCATTGAATACAGGTTTACAAATGGTAACGAATCAATTGTACTAACAATAAATTTTATGATTCAGCATTTCGTACACACACTTATACACATATTAACAGCTTATTGAAATAATTTCAATTTATGTAGTAATAATCTAGAAATTCTTTACTTCAATTAACTTGCTAGAGAATTTCTATAATACAAAAATAAAATATTTGCTTTAAATGAAGTCAACAGAACTTATGAATCTAAGACAACATAATGTATTGTGTCTGGTTGCTATCATAATTCCCACATTTGAACCTACGTACGGAAAGAACCACCAGTTCCGAAGAGATTCACTCACAATTCTTCACTTTTGGCCTCTAATCTGAGCTCAAAATTTATTTTCCAAATTTCAATTTCAATTCTCACACTCTTTTTTCCTGAAGAAAAATATACTCATAACAGTAATATTCTTTCACTGTTAAAGTACCTCAGAATCCTTCCATAGAATATAATTTTCAGTTGGTAATATCAATACCAAACACAATTCACACTCAGATTAGTTTGATTCTTCACATGGCAGCATTTCTTTTGACAGTTTCCCCTGCCCGGCAAACGAATGCCAGCTTCCTTCTCTAGCTATCCCCACGTCCCTAGTATAGAGGCCTGCAGACAGCTAGAGCTCTGTGAACAGTTCTGATAAATATCTATAATTGTTAAACGTTTGACTTGTCACATTCTTTCCAGCTTTCTTTTTAACTATGTTAGTAAAAAGTCATTTATTTTTACACTTAATCTTACATTAAAATACAAATTAATATAGCATCCTTAAAGAATACTGTTTAAAACACAAACCTTATTGTCATTCATTTCATTATCCCCAGATGCCCACATCGAACTGCTATATCCTGATTTTTTTCATCCTTACTTAAATAGTACATTTTCATGCCGTTGTTCTGATGTAGAATGTATCCATTGCTTAACTACCTAAGAAGAAAAGAATTTACCCAAGCCACACTTCATCACCCTCTCCACTTCCTTACCCCCCAGAACATTGGTGACCTTGTCAGATTGTATTTTTTTCAGGATAGCTGCATTAAGCTATCCCATCCCTCATCAGACACAGCAAAACTTTCTTTCTAGTTGAGACATGGAATATTTGTTCCTCCCCTGATTCTCACATGCATTTGGAAACAGCAGAATCGACGCTACTTGACTTCTAAGGGTCGGCAATAAAAGACAAAACAGCTTTCTCATGATTCTCTGGGGATGTTCTTTCCTGGAATGTATCCATCGTGCTCTGAGGAAACCCAGAGCACAAGGAGAGGTCATGTGTCGATGTTCCAGCCAACAGATCCAGCTGAGGTCCTAGCTGACAGCCAGGATCAACCGCCAGACATCTGAGGAAGTCTCCGTGATGACTCCAGTGCCAGCCATTGTCTGCCTATAACCACAGGAGAGACCCAGAGTGAAGAACTGGCTGAGCCCAGCCATTTCTCAGAAGCAGGAGACAGAACAATGTTGTTGCTTAAGATTGCTAGGTTTAGGGCCAGCAATATGAAACTGTTATAGCTGCATTTTGTCCACATTGTTATATTTTATTATTTCAGCATTCTGTCTACATTTATTTATGCTTATAAAAAATCTTAAACGGTTTATCTTGAATCTTTTTCATCTTTTCCCATCTTTGAGTTTCTAAATAAAGTATATTTTGTAAAAAATATTTTTCAAAACTCCCAAAAGGAGCATCAGAATTCTGCCTCCCTGTTTGATTGACGTCACGACCAAGTAATGTGAGTTTTATATATTTGTCGGCTTGGCAAAATTCTATATTGCATTGATGTTAGTCATATTAAGTCAGCTTTGCCCAAGTTTGATAGCTGGATGAATTCAGTGCCCCAAACAAACAGAAGAAGCAAAGCTGTTAGAAAATACTTACATCTTTTCTGCTATTATTTTTTTCAATAAGGTATATAGCCAATACCTTGCGGATAATACTGGGTGTGCTTAAAACAAGCAAAAGTAACGAGAATGCCCTGTCCTGTTACTTTGTATCTTTTCATATTGAATATTTTAAACATAAGCAGGATTTAGTGAATTGTGAGTGCATAAATAAAATTCCGTGACAAATTAAGAGACATTATTAAAACCCCAGTGTCTGTCATGAAATCTTGCAAAGCAATAATGTTACACACTGAGGTCCTCACAAATGTTAGCTACTATTATTCTGACATTTGAGATTTACTCATTTATCTGTGTCTGTGTGTGTGTGTGTGTGTGTGTGTGTGTGTGTGTGCGCGCGCGCGTGCGCGCGCATGCACTTATATCTGTATGCACAGCACACTGTGGAGATCAAAGGACACCTTGCATGAGTTGGTTTTCTCCCACTTGACAGTTACCAGCAACTGAGCTCAGGTTATCTGCCTTGGTGTAAGCATCCAACACCCTGAGCCATCTTGCTGGCCTCTCTGTACAGTGCCTTTTCTTTTCACTATTCTTAAATTAACATTTTAAGGATGCTGAAGGGGGAAATATTCTAAATTATGAAATTTTAAGGTCTTTATCTTATGTTCACTTTCTTGATGGTAGATCAGTATAGAGTTATAAATTTCAAATATTTTAAAAAGAAACAGTAATAATTTTAAATTCTCCTACTATCCGCTTTCGCTGTTGTTGTCAATATCTTTATTTTGACATTTCTTTTTCTTCTTTTATTGGATATTTTTGTTATTTACATTTCAAATGTTATCCCTTTTCCTGGTTTCCCCTCCAGAAACTCCCCATCCTATCCCCCCAACCCCTGCCTCCATAAGGATGTTCCCCCATCCACTCACCTGCTCCCTCCTGCCTCCCTGCCCTAGCATTCCCCTACACTGGGGCATCGAGCCTTCACAGGACCATGGCCCTCTCCTCTCATTGATGCCTGACAAGGCCCATCCTTTGCTACAAATGTGGCTGAAGTCATGGGTCATTCCAAGTATACTCTCTGGTTGGTGGTTTAGTCCCTGGGAGCTCTGATTGGTTGATATTGTTGTTTTTCCTATGGGGTTGCAAACACCCTCAGTTACCTCGGTCCTTTTTCTAACTCTTCCATTGGAAACATTGTTCTCAGTCCAATGATTGCCTGCAAGCATCTGCCTCTGTATTTGTCAGGCTCCTGTCAGCATGCACTTCTCAGCATCCCCAATAGATACTGGGTTTGGTGACTGCATGTGGAATGGATCCTCATGTGTGGCAGTCTCTGGATGGCCTTTCCTTCAGTCTCTGCTCTACTCTTTGTCCCTGTATTTCCTCCTGTATCCTGTTCCTCATTCTAAGAAGGACTGTAGCATCCACTCTTTTGTCTTTCTTCTTCTTGAGCTTCATGTGGTCTGTAAATTGTATCTTGGATATTCCAAGCTTTTGGGCTAACATCCACTTATCAGTGAGTACATATCATATGTGTTCTTTTGTGATTGAGTTACCTCACTCAGAATGATATTTTCTAGTCCCCTCCATTTGCCTAAGAATTTCATGAAGTCATTGTTTTTAATAGCTGAGTAGTACTCCATTGTGTAGATGTACCATATTTTCTGTATCCAGTCCTCTGTTGAAGGACATCTGGGTTCTTTCCAGCTTCTGGCTACTATAAATAAGGCTGCTACGAACATAGTGGAGCATGGGTCCTTGTTACATGTTGAAGCATCTTTTGGGTATATGCCCAGGAGTGGTATAGCTAGGTCCTCAGCTATGTCCAATTTCCTGAAGAACTGCTGGACTGATTTCCAGAGTGGTTGTACCAGCTTGCAATCCCACCAACAATGGAGGAGTGTTCTTCTTTCTCCACATCCTTGCCATCATCTGCTGTCACCTGAGTTTTTGATCTTAGCCATTCTGACTGGTGTGAGGTGGAATCTCAGGGTTGTTTTGATTTCCATTTCCCTGATGACTAAGGATGTTGAACATTTCTTTACGTGCTTCTCAGCCATTGGATATTCCTCAGCTGAGAATCCTTTGTTTAGCTCCATACCCCACTTTTAATAGGGTTATTTGATTCTCTGAAGTCTAACTTCTTGAGTTCTTTGTATATGTTAGATATTAGCCCTCTATTGGATGGAGGATTGATAAAGATCTTTTCCCAATCTGTTGTTTGCCGTTTTGCCCTATTGACAATGTCCTTTGCCTTAAAGAACCTTTGCAATTTCATGAGGTCCCACTTGTTGATTCTTGATATTAGAGCATAAGCCATTTGTGTTCTGTTCAGGAAATTATCCCCTGTGCCCATGTGTTTGAAGCTCTTACCCACTTTCTTTTCTATTAGTTTCAGTGTATCTTGATCCACTTGGACTTGAGCTTTGTACAAGATGATAAGAATGGATCAATTTGCATTCTTCTACATGCTGACCTCCAGTTGAACCAGCACCATTTGTTGAAAATGCTATCTTTCTTCCACTGGATGGTTTCAGCTCCTTTGTCAAAGATCAAGTGAGCATAGGTGTGTGGGTTCATTTCTGTGTCTTCAATTCTATCCCATTGATCTACCTGCCTGTCTCTGTACCAATACCATGCAGTTTTTATCACTATTGCTCTGTAATACAGCTATAGGTCAGGGGTCTTTTTATTAGTACATAATAATTGAAATCAGCAGTGGGTTTCATTGAGGTATTTTATGTATACACATTAGGTACCTGAACATAGCACACTCTCCCCAACTCCTTCCTATTCTCTGACCCTCCCTTCCTGTGTCCACATTTGTGTACGTGTGATGTTTACTCTGGCTGTACCTGTTTATGGGTTTTTTTTTAGATATTGGTTTTGTTTTGTCTTTGCTTTGCTTTGTTTTCTATTCTACATGCAGGAGGATATACTTGATAGTTGTTTTCCTGACGCTGGCTAATTTTGCTTAGCCTTGGTGATCTATGGTTCCATTCATGATCCTGCAAACGGTGTGCTTTTGTTCTCCTAATGGTTGACTGATAATCCCTTGCCTCGTTTTCTTTATCCTTCCATTTCTTGAGCTACAAGGCTAGTTGTGTAACAGCAGCTGTGGACAATGCCACTAAACCTGTGTGCTGCCTTCAACCCCTTCAGATGATGCTGTGCCGAGGTCATGTGACAATTGTGCTCTGAGATTATGGAATGGCTGTAGTGGTTTACGTTGACACTAGCAGTACCTAAAAATTGCTCCCAAATATTTGCTGTTTTTTTTATTTCCTTGGTAACATTGTTCTGACTGGATGACATTGGATGTCAGCATAGCTGTGGTTCCTGGTCCCCTGATGGCTTAAGCATGTTCCTTTATGAACGATTTCATCGTGGCTAAAGGACTTTGGAATTCTACTTTTTTTACTAAAAAACCATTAGGGTTCACATGACTCGACAAAAGTAGGCATTTTACACCATTGTCTTAGCAAATAAAAGCAGCAACAAGAAGCCTGGTCTGTCATCTGAAGGCCACTGGAAGCTGGGTACACAAGAGCTACTCCCGAGGTGGTGCACTTGCTTCCCTACCTGTGTGTGAAAGGCAATGTTTCTGATCCCGCGTGCAGAGCCCATGAAGCACAATGCAAGCTAAGGATACCAGGGCTGATGCCACTTAGCATAAAATCCCTTGCTTGGTAGTGACTTGCTATGGATTGTTATGAGCTGGTAAGTACGACTTAATCCAGCCAGCTACCACACGTTCCCTGCGGCCTTGAAAACCCCCTCTGAGTATCTCCTACTCTCTGCAGCCGCCTCCACTGCCCTGCTTCAGCTGCGCTACAGACAGACATCCTGTCGTCCACCTGTTTGGCAGCTCGCGGTATCTTACTGTAGTTTAGGGACATTTCCTTTTATTGCTTATTTGGTTTCCATAACCTCTTCCCTCTTCTCTGCTGTCCGATGTCTTAGGTCGCCATGGAGATCTGCAGACTTTTCCCTAAGTCTATCTTGAGTTCTGCACTAGGTGGAAGGTCTTTATTTCTTCATCGTGTATCATTAGCTACCATTTCCACCCGGATCCATGTATTCCATTTGCAAGATTTGCCTCAACTTTTGGAGATAATATTTATTTCTTACTATTTGTGTACTCATAGATAATTGGGGGAGGAGTTATTTATGATCTGCTGTTAACTTCTTGATGTAAAATTCCCATCTATTTCATTGAACAAAGCCAGCATTTCTGACAATAATCTTCCCATGGGAAGTAGTACATGGGAGGATCTGGAGAGATTTTAACTTGTCAGGGCTGTGAGAAATGTTGTAGGATCTCATGGGTAAAAGTGGTGAATGTTAACCAATATCTCATCCTTCAGAGAACAGACACCCACAAAAAAAAAAAAAAAAAAAAAAAAAGTCAGTTGGGCCAAGGTTTGAGAAGTCCCAGAATAAACCTATTAGAAATATGGAGAGGTCTGTTAATTCCTTGTTTCACACTTAAGTTAGTGGATATATTTTCCTCTATATCTTTTACATTGTTTCTCCCCTCCTCTGAGGGCATATTTAAACAACGTATGCATGATTGAGTCATAAATATTTTCCAGTGTTGTGAAATAGTGTAAGTAGTATAAGGAAATAAAAATTGAGAGGTTGATCGTGAATTAAAAATTTGAAAATTTAAAGAAAAGAAATCCCCACAAATGTAAATACTAAATATTGAACTCACATGGTTAGGTACAAGGGCATATAACACAAAATATAAGGATCTTTCCTTATTTAATAAAGGAAACAAATTAAACAACTAGGTATAAACAATAGGGCAAGGGACACTGTCAATATAATAAAACAGCACCCTACAGATTGGTAAAAGATCTTTACCAACCTGACATCTGATAGAGGGCTAATATCCAAAATATGCAAAGGCTCCAGAAAATCAAATAGCCCAACTAAAAATGGAGGACAGAGCTAAACAAAGAATTCTCAACAGAGGAATCTCCAAAGGCCAAGAAGCACCTAAACAAATGTTCAACCACCTTAGTCAACAGGGAAATGCAAATAAAAAAAATGACCCCGAGATTCCACCTCACACCAATCATAATGGCTAAGATCAAAAACTCAGGTGACAGCACATGCTGGCAAAGAATGTACAGAAAAGAAGAACACTCCTCCTTTGCTGGTACAACCACTCTGGAAACCAATCTAGTGGTTCCTCAGAAAATTGGAAATAGTTCTACCTGAGGACCCAGCTATACCACTCCTGGGCATAGACCCAAAAGATGCTCCAACATATAACAAGGACGTGTGCTCCACTATGTTCACAGCAGCCTTATTTGTAATAGCCAGAAGCTGGAAACAACCCAGTTCTTCCCTCAATGGAAGAATGGATACAGAAAAAATGGTATGTTTACACAATAGAATACTATGCAGCTATTAAAAATGACGGCTTTATGAATTTTGTAGGCAAATGGATGAAACTAGAAAATATCATCCTAAGTGAGGAAACCCAGACCCAAAAGGACATACATGGTATGTACTCACTGTTAAGTGGATATTAGCCCAAAAACTCAGAATACCTATGCTACAACTCACAGGCCAAAGTGTGGATGCTTCAATCCCACTTAGAATGGGGAAAAAATAATCATGAGAGGTAGAGGGAGGAAGGGACCAGGTTTGGATAAGGGAGAAGGAGAAATGGGGTCAGGGCCAGGTATGTGAAGAGACAGAGGAGAAGTCCAGAGGGCCAGGAGGAGGAATAGAAGTGTGTTCCAGTGGAGGGCGGGGAACTTGGGGAACTACTAGAAAGTCCCAGATGCTAGGGGAGGAAGAGGCTCCAGGACCCAGTGAGGATGACAGTAGCAGAAATACCCAACAGTGGGGAGATAGAACCTGAAGAGACCACCTCCAGCAGATAGATATCCCCGCCCCCAGTAGAGGGATGGGGCCACCCACCCATCTCAAAATTTTTAGCCCAGAATTGTTCCTGTCTAAAGGAAACACAGGGGCAAAAAATGGAGCAGAGACTGGAAGAAAGGCCATCCAGAGACCGTCCCACCTAGGGATCCACCCCATCTGCAGACACCAAACCCTGACACTATTGCTGAAGCATTTGGTGACAGGAGCCTGGTATGGCTGTTCCCTGAGAGGTTCTGCCAGCACCTGACTAAGACAGATGCAGATACTCACAGTCAGCCATTGGACTGAGCTCGGGGACCCCAACAGAAGAGCTAGGGGAAGGACTGAAGGAGCTGAAGGTGATGTCAACTCTATTGGAAGAACAACATCAACTAACCGGACTCCACAGAGTTCCCAGGGATTAAACCACCAACCAAAGAGTATATATGGGCCAGGCCATGGCTCCCATTACATAAGTAGCAGAGGATTGACTTATCTGACATCAGTGGGGGGAGGTGCTTGGTCCTGTGGAGGCTTGCTGCCCCAGGGAAGGGGGATAGTGGACAGTGGACGGGTGAGCCAGGGGTAGGGCAGGGAGACACTGTCTTAAAGGCAAAGAGGAGGGGGATGAGGAGGGGGGTTTAATGAGGGGAAACTGGGAAGGAGGACATTTAGGATGTAAACAAACTAATTAATCATTTTAAAAAAGTGTTACTAGTCCAAGAAAACATTGTAAAAAAGAAACTCTTAAATTGAAAGTTACTATTGACCTTTCTCAGTAAACAGTAAAAACCTGAATCAAAAAACACCTCAGTAGAAGGAAACCTGCCCAGATTGTGAACTGCCCTTTGGGGCCCTAGATTTTAAAATAAGAGTGTAGCCCCCTGGCTGTTTCCAGTCTGACAGCTTTCCTTTCAAGTGTAACATTTTTTCTATAAAAATTACAAGTAAATCTACACTGTATCCATTTGCAAATTATCTAATTTGCCTCAACTCTGAGGGCGACAATTGTGATGACTTTTTGAAGGAATTAGTGAATTATTTAACAGCAGAATTTCTTTCCCTAGCCATGGAGGAATTAGTGAATTATTTAACAGCAGAAGTTCTTTCCCGTCAATCTCAGCACTAACTCTATGAGCAGCAGGGCCTTATCTGGAAGCTCAGGCATGTCCCTTTGATGACTCTTATTTACTCTCTCTGGAGGTAGTGGGAAATGAGAAGGATCCCTAGGAACTAATTAAAAAGACAAGCAGACCTTAGGAAAGCATTTGCAGTAAATAAATAGTATTCTCAAGGCCCACAAGCTGTTTCCATGTATTAAGATTGGTGAATACAAACTAGTTAAAAAAGGCCATATATATATATGGAGAGAGAGAGAGAGAGAGAGAGAGAGAGAGAGAGAGAGAGAGAGAGAGAGAGAGAGAGAGAGAGAAATGGATCCTGAAGGGGCCACTTCCTGTAGCCAGGCAGGACTCTCAATGCAGGGATAAGGACAGCAACCCATCACAAAACTTTCAACCGGAAGTGTGTCCTGCCTACAAGAGGTGCAGAGACAAAGACAGAGCAGAGACTGAGGAAATGGCCAACTGATGACTGCCCCAAATTGAGACCCACCCCACAGGAAAGAACCAACCCCTGACACTATCACCGATACTCCGTTATGCTGGACATATACCTCATATGGTTACGCTATGACTGGAGCCTAGCGTAAGTGTCCTCTGAGAGGCTCCGCCCAGCAGCCAATGGCTTACATTGACTTTAAAACAAGATGCTGTAGTTAGCATAATGCCAGCACGTGAGCCGGAAGTCCAATGAGAGAGAGAGGACAGCCTTGACTACATCCGTGGGTTCTTGAAACATAAATAATAAATAGAGTGCAAGTAACCTTAAAAATTAGATGATATATCCTGAGATGATGCTAGCATTAACATTTATTTTTTTGGAACTTGCCGTGAAAGTCAATTGACCCTGAACTTGTAGTTCTCCTGCCTCTGACCTGCTGGGCAATAAGTATATGACCCCACCCAGCTTATTGTTATTGGATAGTAATGTCAATATAGGCGATGCCTTATGATCTTATATAACCAAAACCCATATACCTCACATTTAAGAGGAAACACACTACCTACAGTTATAGTTTTTTCTACAGGACAAACTTTGTTCAGATTTTATTTATACATTTCAGGGACAAAAGAAAAGATAAATTGCTTCAGTATACTCATATATTCTTGCCAAAAGTGTTCTTTAAGTTACTGAATTTATGTTTTGAAGTTGGGTAAAACATTTAGTTGAAGGCACTATATATCATGATTGTTCTATGCTTGACTACTAAATCATATTTGCTAACCAGGTACATTTGCTCTCTTCCAAGTGATCCCATTTTTTTTCCTTACTAGTCTATAAATTCTTATAAGAAATTTGCTAAAAGTTTTACAGTGAAAGGTTACATTCTGTCTTTATTAATCTAATAACGTTCTTATTTATTTAAAGTTTTTACTATTAACTATGTATGCATAGTTTGGGCACAGATTTGCGCACGTGAGTGCAGTGCCCAAAGAGACCAGAAGAGGGAGTCAGATCCTCCTACGGCTAACCAAACAGAGATGCTGGACTTGGGATCTTTTGAAAGAGCAACAAGTGCTCTTAACCACGGAGCCCTCTCTCCAGCCCCCAATTTTATAGTATTAGGCACATTAAAATTTTAAGAGGAGATGATGTTGAAAACCATGATGTGATATCCTTGCCTCTAATAAGGATTTTTAAAATTGTAGTGTAATATATTTTATTACTATAATTACCTGGTTTCCTTTAGTGGATACTGTTCTAGTATTTGTGTGTCCCTTTGTGTTATCCTCGTCTTTTCTGTAGTTTTAAATTTTAGGCACATGTCTTTTTAATAGCACGTCATAAACAACCAGGGCAGCAATGGTCGCTTTAGTCTGGTTGCATTCAACGTTATATGATTATCTGGACCCCTTTCTGCTCTGCTTCTGTATGTACTGTTTTACCCTTTGCACACATTTCTTTCCTCTCCTTTCCTATTATATTTGTGTGAGCTGATTGCATTGTATGACACTGTGACTACCTCCCATGCTGATATAAAATGGCTATTAGAATAATTTGCTCGAGACCAACATCATCCATACCTTGTTTCTGCTATGACACAGCTATCTTCCTTCCTTGAAGTAATTTCCTTAACTACTTTGAAAATAGAGAAGCAAGTTTGAGTTGTTACGTCAGAAACACGAAAGCCTAAAAAGTCATTAGCTTTGTTTTCTGTTTTTTAAGATTTATTTATTTTATGTATATGAGTACCCTGTTGCTCTCTTCAGACACACCAGAAGAGGGCATCGGATCTCACTACAGATGGTTGTGAGCCACCATGTGGGTGCTGGGAATGGAACTCAGGACCTCTGGAAAAGCAGTCAGTGCTCTTAACCTCTGAGCCCTCTCTGCAGCCCCAGCACACTTTGTATAGAAACGTCTGACTCTGGTCTAGATGGTACATTTTGGTTTTCAGGTCTGATTTGATCTGGAAACTTCACTGTGAATTGTGAGCAGAAAACTGAAGATGTTTGCTTAGCCATCATTAATTAGATAAAACTCAAAACTATATAATCTACCATCTCAGGATAGTCATTGTAGCAAGCAAACGACAAAAATCCTCTTCAGTCACCGACATCACAGCATGTGTCTTTTATGACGATAGTGCCATTCATTCTATCTCAACTCTATTTCAAACAATACAATTGTTCCTTCTTTTTAAGGTACATCTTTTAGCAACAGCTTTGCTTTTAATACTAACTTTTCTTTTAGCATCCTGCTTGATTTGCCTTGCAATGTTTTTATATTGCCCAAGGTTTTGGAAGATAATTTTGGCTAAATTCATAACTCTAAATGACTATTTTTTCTTCGCAAAATTTCAAAGACAGGAAGTATATGTTGACCGATTTCCAATTTGAGTATCAAGCTTTGATTGATGGGCCAATTATTAGCCCAGAATGTACCTTCAGTTCTCTGAAATAAGCACATGGCAGGGTATCCTTGGATACATAAGCACTCTCAGTTCCCTGGTGAACTGCCCTCTCTTCATCTATCTCGCTGTTGTCTTAGGGAAGATGTCTGCAGATCTAACTTCTAGTTCATCTAACTCACTAGATCAGCACATCTGATAAAGTTTCATTTTTTTCCTTCTTGGATCTATCAGTCCATTTAAAATGTTTCATACGTAAGATTTTGGTCTCCTCAAAAAGCACATAACAGCTAACATATTATCAAGTATATACTCAACAGCTCGATAACTCTCAGGTTTGTGCTACCTTTGTTCTTTCGTTTAACCCTCAGAGTACTTCCTGCAGGCCTTTCTGGCTATGAGCCTCACCTGTTTCTGGTGGGTGGTCCTCAAGGACCTGGGATGGCACTGCCGTCTCCAGACTGGATCCTCCTGTTCTTTCTCCAGTGCATTTTTTGATTCACCAGAGGATCGTGCAAATTCACAAGCAGGCCACAGTGGACTCTCCACTCACTGAATTGTATCAGCCTGTTACATCTGGCCTCCATGGATTTATTCCTTGCTTTTAACAATGCCTTTCCTTTGTTTACAACCTTGCAATGCGTTTAAGAGTGTGTTTTATAGATTAGTACCTTACTCGACCATTATCAGAGGTGCTTCGTCCTGCAGCAGAAAGAGGAATACAGAGACCAGACACTGTGCAGAGAGTTGAAAACCTTGGAACACTCTGCCCTAAAGGGGATGTCGCTCTCAAATCTCTCCCCTAAGAGCTCAGGGAATCATGAGGAAAAGGATGTAGAAAGAGCATAAAAGCCAAAAGAGACGGAGGACACCAAGAAAACAAGGCCCTCTAAATCAACATGAGCAATGCTCACAGGAACTCAGCCTGTGCAGGACCTGCGCAGTCTGCATCAGGTCCTCTGCTTAGATGTTATGACTTCCAATTCAGCATTTGTTATGGTATTCCCTAGCATACTAATAAAATCTCTGATTCTTGTGTCTTCTCTTGGGTTCTTTTTCCTTCTCTTGGTTTGTCCTGTCCAACCTCAGTGTGATGGTTTTCGTTTTATCTCATTATATTTTCAATGAATGAATGATTAGAGAAATAACTGCCTAGCCACTAGGGGAAATGTTAACAACTGAAATGTCATTTATACCGACTGGGAGAAAAAAAGTAGGTTTTCTCCAATAAAGTGGCACTCGGTATTTCTACCACTCCAGGGCACTCCTGCTTAGCAGGAATTGGCCAGCATACAATGGACTCCACAGTTTTGTGAATGTGTGCTTTTATTTGATTACAGTTCGCTGGTTTTTTGTTTTTTGTTTTGGAGAGGTGGTCTTATTTTGTTTTCTTGGTTTGGGGGTTTTGTTGTTTTATTGGGTTTATGTGTGTTTTTTGAGAAAGAACTTCAAGTTGGGGTGAGGGAGGATCTGGAAGGACTTGGAATATTATCAAAATATATTTAAATTTAAAATTATTTTAAACAAAATACATATGTTTAAAAAGAGTAATACACACACACACACACACACACACACACACACACACACACATACACGTCTGGAAGTAGGTATATCTTATTGCAGACAGAATAATGATTACTCTGTAACTTAAGCTACCTTACTGATCATGCAGCTCAAGTTTTAAAAATTGCTCTTTCTGGGATATTTTTCAGGAAAACAAATATAATCTACAATTTAAATTCTCTTTTACTGTATTTCACTATTCGTTAGTAGCCATGCATGCTGAAAGGACAAACTATTACTCACAATCCCCTAAGTCAGGTCAGCTTCTATTTCAGCACTGGCAATGTCAATGTCGTGAAGCACCTAATGCAGTATCCTTCTGTGTGTGTGTGTGTGTGTGTGTGTGTGTGTGTGTGTGTGTGTGTGTGTGTGTGTGTGTGTGTGAGTGTGTGAATGTGTGTGTGTGTGAGTGTGTGTGTGTGGTGGGTGGGAGGGTGTGTGTGTGAGTGTGTGTGTGTGGTGTGTGTGTGTGTGAGTGTGTGTGTGTGTGTGTGTGTGTGTGTGTGTGTGTGTGTAGTCTTTCTGTCTCTGTCTCTGTCTGTTTGTCTCTCTGTCTCTCTGTCTCTGTCTGTCTATCTGTCTCTCTGTCTGTCTGTCTCTCTCTCTCTCTCTCTCACACACACACACACACACTCACACTCTTTCTAGAACTGAAGGTATAGTTCAGTTGTGTATAAACATTGACTTTTTGTTAAAATTGAAAGTCAAGGGGCAAAATTTAATTTGGGGTTTTACTTTTCTGGAATTTTGTGATTTGTAAGGGCTGTGGGTTCTCTTAATTTCCCTCTCTGAGAGCACTGTCGTTCAGATGCCATCAACGGGTATCACAGTGGAGCTGATCTTCTGAGCGCCCTGGTCCCTTCTGCAGTGGCCACCTTTATCCCTAAGGCAAGGGTAGCCTTGCTTTATACCTAAATAAGAGGAAACACTGGCCATGCTCACAATTCTTCATGCTTTCTCCTCTTTTCATCTTCTCCAACTTGATATAACACAGATGTGGGCTCAGTGATGCGCCTGCGTTATCAGCCTCTGTATCTTCACTCCTCATTTCAGAATTTCCAGCTTGCCTCCCCTCAAACAGGGTGAGTGGGAAAGCACAGGAGAACATGTAACTCAAGACGGAATCTGAAAGATAGATGGAGCACTAGACTGGACAGCCAAGCGGTGGCTGCCTGTGTTTGAGAAGGAGGATTTCTGCTGCCCTGAGCAGCACTACAGCATAAGCGAATTATTCATTGTAAATGTCTTGAGAGATCACAGTTGCCAGACTGGTGAGTCGCCAGCGGGCTCTGGCTCAGATTGGATGACGATGACACAGGGAATATGAAGTGATGGCTCTTCAGTTGAAAAATAATTTTGATTTTTTTCAGTCTGTTTTCTTTAGCTCGATGCAGAAATTTTTTAGCCTTGGTTTCTCTTTAAAAAAAAAACTTGAATATTTATGATTTATGTCCTCTTCTTTCCAAATTGGATAAAGCACTTTCACGAAGCAGAACACGTGTAAAGTAGAAACATTTCCAACCACAGAAACGCCAGCACCCTAGCTACTTATAAAGACTTAAACCCAAAAAAACTAATTTTTTTTTTTGTTTCTGGTAATAGCTAGAATATTACTAAAATAGCATTAAGAACTTGAGACAACTATTTGAGACCATCGTGAATGCACACACACGTAAGTTTTGGAAGATGCAGAGTCGGTGTCAATTAGAGTGTTTCTATGCATGTGTGCGTGTGTGTGCCCCCTGTGTTTTCAGATACGCATGAGCGCACATACATGTGGAAGCCAGAGGTCAACTCGGGCATCCTTGCTGAGGAGATGCCAATGCTGGTTTTTGAGACAGGATCTTTCGCTGGGACCTGAGTCTCACCAACTGGGTGGGTTGGGAACTCTCAGTGATTCTCCATTTTCCCAGCACTGAGAATGTACGTGCACACCACAGCACCCAGCTGGTTCCGGGGACTGAACTCAGCGCCTCACACATCCACAAAGCAGCCCACTGGGTCATCTCCACGGTCCCTATTATCCCCTCCTAATTTCTTGTTCTATATGAACAAGGAAAAAATAAGATGTTTTCCCATTCTTAATTATTCTTGCTATTTTAAATGTCTTTAAAGTTTAGACAATTTTTTTAAAAAGCTATAAATCAGAGATTGTTTTGTGCACTCAGTGAGTTAATTATGAGAAGTACAAAAGAGCATCATCAACTGAAAGCATTTAATGACCTATGTAATTAAAAATATTTTGCATCTGATAAATATTTTAGTCTAGGATGCATTTACATTTTTAGTAAAGAACTATGCCACACACATACACACACACAAACCGCAACAGAGGTTGGCATCATGAGTTTAATATATTTTAAATGTAAACATATATTCAAGTAGTACATTTAAAGAATAATATAATAGAATTCTATTTCTTAATCTCTAGTCTTATCCTCATTGGTACACTATTAACTTATTAACTAAAAATATATTACTTAACACATCCCCCAATATCATTAATACCATAGTTTCTATACTGTAAACTGTTTTAAAACAACATTGTAAAATATCTGAATTACAAACAAGCCACAATGTTTGGAGATTATTAACAATGGGTCCTCCCTTGAAAGCTATAAACGGTATATTAGAAATGGTGCTTCGTGGTGGACATTTTCAGTCGACTACTACAAGCCTTACCATGGAGCTTACAACAGTAGTAAATGATCAACTAGACCCACTCCTCAGAAAGTGTGTGTGTGTGTGTGTGTGTGTGTGTGTGTGTGTGTGTGTGTGTGTCTGTGTGTGTGTGTGTGTGTGAATATGTGTGTCTCAGTGTGGGCTGGAGAAAGACCTTAGTCACCAGTCACCATTCCAACAGAGATAAAATAAATAAACATCAGAGAGAAAAGCATGGGCATGTGCACACACACACACACACACACACACACACACACACACACACACACACATGCACATACATACACACATACACACATACACACACACATTCACACATAAACACACATTCACATACACACATATGCATACATGCACAGACATACATATTCACACACACACATTCACACATACACACACATACACACATACACACAAATGCACACATACACACACACACCACACACACATGCACACATGCACACATGCACAGACACACATATTCACACACAGACACACACACACACACAGACACACACACACACACACACACACACACACACACACTCTTTCACACCACCCCAGAACTGTCCCTATCGTACTTATTC
The DNA here is from genome assembly GCF_011064425.1 of Rattus rattus. NCBI lineage: Eukaryota > Metazoa > Chordata > Mammalia > Rodentia > Muridae > Rattus > Rattus rattus. Next base: position 70,165,717 of record NC_046161.1, on the reverse strand, counting down.
ATGCTAGGAGGAAGGTTTCCAAAATCCCTTTGTAAAATTGGGTTTTTCACTGAGCTTCTTCTCAAAAAACATGGAGAAACGGCATTTAGCTTTTTTAAAATGATGGTTCTGTCAAAGCCATTTGGTGACTTTTTTCTTTCAGCTTAATGTCAACGCTCTCACCCAGAATACAGTCCCTTATAGCACATCAGCTGGTAACGTCCATTATAAAGGACAGCAAGAGACTGTGTTGGCGTGACGAGTCCCAGCACATTTTTTGCATGATGTGACTCTTGTCTGTAGGGAGTGAAGTGGAGCACATGCGATTATCTCTTTAACTTTGGCTTACGTTTGAAACAAGAAAGAAACCCACTGTTGCGGTAGTGTTGTAGACAATGGTCGGGCCGGTTCATTGAGGTAAGGTTGTATTGTACTTTGGAGTGTCAGTTTGGAACCAGGTGGACCTAGACCCAAGCCTGAAGCTCCCGCCTTCTTGCAAAAACAGAACAAAATCTGCCGGTCAGAAGCAAGGAGCAGCACGCTGCGAGAGTCCCACCAACGCCATCAAAGGGAACACTTAAAAGAATTACGCAGTCTTCCAACCTCTGTGCCCAGCCTACCGTTCACTAATTCAAATCCAGTTCAACCTTTACCTTTGCCAAAGAAGCACAAATGGTAAACAATGTGGTTTTTATAATTTTGGCTGTTAGCAACTTTCTTTCTAGTTTGAGTTAGTGCAACATGTCAAATGCATTCATTTCCCTTCAACATTAAACTCTCAGAGGAGTTCTACTTAATATCAGAAAATCATTTATATTAGCATTGAGAAAAATGTTGGCATAGAATTAAACTGGACTCATCACACCCCAACGAAAGCTAGAATAGGAATCTATTATATAATATGGGGATCTTTAACAGATTTTACTGGTAAGGCATCCAAAAGAGAATATATCATTTTAAATAAATAAGAAGTGTATATACATGATTATCATACATAGAGATGAAATGACCCAGATCGATTTTAGGAAATTCCCCATTTCCCTGCTTTTTATTGTGGTCATAAACATAACACAGATCTGTTTCGTTGTTGTCACAAGAATGTCCAGCTAGTGGCAGCCACATGAACGGACTACCATATTTCTGTACTTTTTCAAAATTACATTGGAGCTGTCATCAAAGTACAGGACCGAGATGGCATTTAGTTTGGTTGGAGCACAACAGGGCTTGGGAACATGGTCAGGAAACATCAGGTGTACCTGGCAAAAAGAGAAGGAAAGAAAAAAGAAAGAAAATGTGTCTTTTAGAGAAATGGGGTAAGCATTTTATTTACATCTTTAAGAATATGATGTTGATATCACAACTCTTTGACGAGGGAATCATTGCCTGCCTCCTTTACACCCACTAGATGACTGGGCTGGGAGCTGCTAGACAGGACCTATCCTCAATCACCAGTCAATAAGAATCAAACCAACAGCTCTAAGTAAGCTGCGGGGCGGGGGATCTTGAAATATAGTTCATCAAATAATGCAATCTCTGTAAGTAATATTCAGCAGAATTTTTCTGAGGGAAAAGCTTAGAATTTTGTATTGTCCTGCCTGAAATTGACCCAGTGTCTTCTACATGCACTACCAGAGTAACAGAAGCTATAGGCTCAAGCCGGTGAAGACACACGTGGCTTACAGAAAGTTCTAAGTCTGCAAAATATTGTAACAGGATAGTTAAACGATACATCGTAAACGTTGTGCCAACTTTTACTCTTCCATGGGAAAGATAAGCTAAAAACCACAATGAAATAAAATCTATATTTGTTTTGCCTGAACTTGGGACCCTTTTCCTCCTACTGGATTGTTATAGCCAACCATGATGTGAGGGTTCATGCCCAGTCTTGTTAGGTCAGGTTCAATGAATATCCCTGGGAGAGATCTCTCTCTCTCTCTCTCTCTCTCTCTCTCTCTCTCTCTCTCTCTCTCTCTCTCTCTCTCTCTGAGAAACAGAAGGAGTGGATCTGTGGGAGAGAGGAGGTGGGGGAAGGGAAGAGGTGAGGGAGGGGCTGTGAGGAAGGGGAACTATGGTGTTGATGTTATATATGAGAGGAAAAGAATTAAAAAAAAAAATCTAGTACTTGTCTTAGAGCCATGATTTCAAGACTGATGGGAGTTTAACATTGTTTTCCTTTCCCTGTACACTCCGCAGAAAACTGCCAAAAAGCAAGCTGAAACTGAAGCAAGGGGTCCAGATAGTTCACAAATTGAATATCCATTCTCCTTGAGAGATTGAAAACGTAGCCGCGTGGAAAAGTGCAATGCTTAAATAAAAACTTGGGGCTCATTTCAATCACGCTGGGAGTTTGCCTTAAGTTATACTAGTTGAGCTAGAAGTCAGAATATGGCTCCCACCTACTCCGGCCCTTTCCCCAAAGGAGTTTATGGGAAGTCCCCATGAGGAGCCTTAAGGGATCTACAAAAGAGCAAACACAGCCTCTTAAAATTTTGGCTTCACAGTGTTCTGGCTGAAATAGTCTAAGAGGCCTACGTGTGAGCAGAAACCCAGGACAAATGAATGATCCCACATGACCTTGAAATTTCCTAAGACCTCACAAAACTAAAAGTTGGAGAGCTTTTCCGGATTTCAGATGCGGGTCATATTCCTCATCAGCCTTATCGCCCATAACCCTCACAGGCATGACGGATAAGCCCCAGGTTTCGGTGGCCTTGGCAGCCTTAATAAGCAGCGACTCCAAACAAAATGGATTGTTCTCGAATGATTCTCCGAATGTATTAGCCGCTAGCATGGTCTTTAACAAAGAGCATGCCTGTCTTGTTCCATATCTTTCACAGAACAAATGTAGAAACATTCCCAATACCAGAAACACTAAAGTCAAGCTTGTCCATGGAACTCGAGTTTTATAATGATGTGTCTAATATAGCAGGGCAATAATCGAGACAGAGAACAGTCTTCAAACTCCATGTCAAGATTTCTTTTGCTTTTCCTTTAATACTTCTAGACTATAGCCATAAAAACAAAAAGACTTATTTATATATTTACAAGAAAAAACATCAAGTAAATCAGGAAAGAGGACGATTTGACTTTATTAGTAGTCATGCTTAGCCTGAGAGAACTTTGATACACTGAATATATGTCTAAAGAAGCAGAGTTCAGTCTTCTTACTCAGGCATACAAATGAAAACAAAAATGGATCAAGACCTTTTTGAGAAATCGAGCAGCATTGTTTTATAAACTGTCTTATTAGAGATTCTATTGCTGCACCAGTGCAATGTGAACCCAAGGCAACTTGGAGAGAAAAGTGATTATTGCATTTTACAGCCTGTAGTCCACCACCCAAGGAAGTCAGGGCAGGAGTCTGGAGGCCAGAGCTGAGGCAGAGGCCACAGAGAGATGCTGCCTTCTGGCTTGCCCGTCATGCTTGCTCAGCCTGCTCTCTCTTAGCACCCCATCCCATCAACCCAGAGGTGGCCCACCCACACTGAGCTGAACCCTGCCATGTCAATCATCCATCAAGACAATGCACCCCTGGCTTTGACACAAGGCAATCCGACACAATTCTAGCTGTGTCGAGGTGACATAAAACCATTCAGCACATAAACTAAAAGCAGCTGTTCCTCTATGTCACTTCCTACATAGTGGCCATACTGTCCCTTCAAAAGCTGGATCGGTAGCATGTCTCACAGTCGGCCAATAGAAGTCTGGGTACAGCTTCTTCGCAGAGCCTGCCTGCTCCCATTGCTCAAGGATACTAACCCATAATGAATGTCTTTATGAGAAAGCACATCTGACTTTCAATCTCCCCAGGGACTTACTTTATGCCTCACATGCTATCATTAAAGTAGCCTATCCCATGATAAGAACATTTTATATGCGGCTATCGAAATAATTGGCTTTCTTTTCCTCTCCCCAATTTTGTTTCTAAAGTTTTTAATCAAATCCATGCTTACCCACCGTAGACAAGCACTCCAGGACAGGCTAGTCTACAGTATCTTTAAGTAAAGGGTGATCCCAGGAAGTGAAAAGGATTTCCCAGGAAATACACCATTGGCTCCCCCGAGCTCAGCTAACATGTACTGTGGGCCACCTGTGTAACGCTTGTGAGTGTACAGAGAGAGGGGTAAAGGTGACAAACCCAAGCGGTAAAGGCACACCGGGAGGGCCAGACCCGTCAGCCGCAGGATGAGAGTGCTGTGATGAGCTTGCAGAATGGCGAACGCTGAGTTCATGAGAAAGCAGAGTACGAGGCGCAGTCCAATGTAAGGATCAAGCAAAGGAGGATTAAGTCTAAAAGAGAGAACTGACCTAGCAGACGAGTGTGAGGGGGGCAGGAAAATGGCTCAGTTGGTAAAACGCTTGCTCTGAAAGCATGGAGTCCTGAGTTTGATTCCCCAGCGCTCAAAACAAGCACGAAAGTGAAAAACTGGGCATGGGACCGGACAGGAGGCTCAGTGGGTAAGAGAGCATATTCTTTTTGCAGGGGTTCAGATCCCAGAACCCAGGATGGGAGGCCCCCAACCATTTGTAAGCCCAGCTCCAGGGGTACTGCAGAACATCTTCCCTGAGTAAAAATGAATCTTCAAAAGGAGAGTAATCCCAGGTAAGCATCAATGTATTTAGTACTTGATATGCCTGTTTATACATTATATTTTGTATTATATCTATACGAATCCTTACTTAGAAACTAGCTACTCTGTCCATCAGCTTTTGAGCTTAAAAGGATGAAGGGGAAAGGTGAAATCTCAAGGTCAATTGCAAATTCTAAGAGTTTGGAGCAACTTCCTAAATAAGCCCCTCTCAAGCGATAGCATCATTCTGCCCTCAGCAAAACAACCATACTTCTATCACAGCTTCATGATTCTAAAGTCGCGTTCTCTTCTTTTTCTCCAAGATACATAATCATGGTTCTCATATTGACCCAGACACTAAATAGCAATCCTATAACATCATCTAGTGCACCTCCTAAGAGATGCTGATTTCCAGAGACCATCCCAATGACACATCAGGATGCTTGGAAAGGTAGGATATGTCACCAAGTCAACGTGTTCCTATCTTATTCACAAGTATATGTGGAGGATACTAGAAATTCAATCATTTCTAAATATCTGGAAGTGTGGAAGAAGAAAACAGGAAGGTAATTTTCCTTTGAAAAATAACAGAAGAGGAAGTGAGGGTAAGAAAAAAGCAATAGGAATTATTCTATTGTTCATACAGTATTTTCAGTGACTATAGTCCAAAAGTATATCAAGAACTTGCCTAAAATAATTATATCAAGATCTCTCAGATGAAGTTCACAGAGCTGTTATTCAATGTTTCGGTAAAGAGTACTAGTGAATTTCTAGTTTAAAAACTCATCTGGCTAATCACCGTGTAGTAATAAAATCTATGCAGGGCAGCAACACTATTTAATTACTTCAGTTTTTCCAGCTGAATTTGTACCAATTCCGAGACCAGGATTATTGATTTAAGTCAATCTTAATTTCTTACTCTACCCACAATTGTTACCCCAGCTACAAGTTACAAAGGAATTTAAGAACTTGAGGTTGATAATTAGATTTTCTCTAAAGCAACTCTATACTTTGTTTGCATTATAAGCCATTTTTTGTCCCACAAGCATAGAACATACCAGAGTCTGGACTATGGCATGGTTAGTGGCATTCATGTGGGCGTTAAGTGGAAAAGAACATTCTCCATCGCAATAAAATGCTGCATATCCTTCTGGTGCTATGATCCAGTCCTGAAATGTACAAAAGCAAGAAAAAATCATATCAATCAGATGACGTAAAGACAGATCATTCTTAAATAGCACTCAAAGATACTCAACCTGAATATGTTTCCTTTCTTAGTCCAACAATTACTCTAAAAGTTCTGCTTCTCCTACATCTTTTATTTTTTAGTTGAAATTTTCAACTGAAGTATAAATGTTTTCACAAAAAATGTCCTTTCTAATCTCCCAAGAGCTTACTATATAAAACTTAATATGCATTAATCATTCTGCATTTGAGAATAAAACTAATCACAAAATAGCATTCTGAATATTGCTTAAACTGGGAATGATCAACTCTGGGGCATTCAATTGAACCAGAAAATGTGGGGAGTGGAAGAAGTCTTGAGGGAACCTGTGTTACTGACATGAGCACAGCCATGTCAAGGACCCCAGTGATTCATGGAAATGGCACGAACTTCCCTGGGATAGGCTAGAGGAGTGGCAAGATGTCCCTTGCGTCAAGCTTAGAGGAATGGTAAAGCCTCCCCATGTTGAAGTATGAATGTTGGCAACATGTGCAGAAAGTATCAGCCACAGCTTCCTCCTCCAGGATGAATACAGGCTGAGACTGCACCCCTCCAGAGACTCCCTGTCAGGATTAGTTAGCACACCTCCATCTTGTTCACCTGGATCTAACAAGTTCTGAGTTGGATGGCTGTTGCTGGTACATCTCCATCAAAGCACACGACCCACCCGATCCCAGCTTTTCTGTTTATACACCTGTCACTTCATTCCAAAGCCCTGCAGGCTGAGGCAAGTGATATCCAGTGTGGGTCCTCAACTGCAGGGAACACACATTGGTCAGGCCAGGGGAAACTGCAGAGGCCAGTGCAAGTGCATAAAGAAAAACATCTCTGTAAGTCAGGATGGGGAGAACCTGGAGATAAGACAGTTTATGCTTTAAGGTGGATTTTGAGGAACTGTGGGAAAAGGTAAAAACATTATGACTGCATCCATGTTTAGACTATGTTGAGAAGACATGCCCAGACACTCCTACTGAGGAAAGGGACAATGACAATTCATTCTTCAGACCCAAGGCAGAATTGAAGGATGTGGGTCGCAGCAAGGGTTAAGGAGAGTAAACTTACTCCTTGACAGCAAGATCTTTAGGGCAAGAGATCCAGATGGAGATGCTAATGGTTTTAACTGCTCTCCTGTTTGGGGGCAACCTGATCCACAGAATCAAAACCAAATGTCAATGTCAGAGGAAGGAGCATGAGGTCTGGGGTTGGGAAATATCCCAGGGGTTTTATTTCTGATATGTCTGGTGATTGTGACCATGCACATAACTCTAGTTCCAAGAGGATCCATCTGGATCTATGTATTCACCCAGTGGCTTGGTCACCTGTTTGTATTGATGACTCTGTACATTTGTTGGGGACACTCCTCTAACAACAAGAAGTCCCAATGGGCTCCATTTAACTATTTGGAGTGGACTATAACTTTGCCCAAATGTTTTTCCTTGGAGCATTCCTTTAAAAGAGACCTGGAGAGCCACCCTGCTATGGAATGGTAGCCATGTTAAATATGAAAAAAAAACAGAAACCCTAGAACTTGAGACCTCCACAGTATATAATGGCTCTCATCACACACCCTCACTGAAAAACCCTAGAAAGCTTAGTTTTTAACAGGCACCGGGCTATGCTCCCTGAAGACATTGCTTATTGACACCACTCACACACACAAATATTAGTGACAATAATGTCATTCAATAGTCCACCATTCAATAGTTCAGAGAAGTAATGGTACATTATGATGACTTTCACCCAATCTCATCTAGACAAAGGATCTGTACGAAACAATGGAAATTGGTAGCTGTCACCAACCTTTTTAATATTACCAGTCAATTGCTGATCTCAGTGCACTCAGTGTGGATAAAGGAGGGTTGCAGCCCTGAGACCAGACAAGATTTGATATGTTACACAGATTATCAACACATATGTGTGACAGCAGCTCTTATACTGAAAGCAAATATAATTGGTAATCAATTGAAATCCACTGCCAGGGTGTTTGAAAGGCAATACTTCAGATTACATTGCCAACTACATTGGCACACCCTTAGAAATCCAAAAGTCTTAGGGGCAAATCAACCCCACTGCTAATATTACGAGAACTATCCTTGATGGTGAGCTGTTATTGGGCAAAGTGGCTGTTGGTTCTTCCTTTCTGTCATCCTTACAGTCTGGTATTGAACATTCAACAGAACACCTTGGTATTAAAAGTAAAGACACCCTGAACATCTAAGTAATAAGAAATGAGGAGACATGAGAGACGAATGAAGTCTGGAGTGAATGTTTATTACTAACATGCACATGGCCTTCTGTTGGTGTAAGTACAGATGTTGACAGTTTATGCAGAAGGCATCGGGTGCAGCTTTCTCCTCAAAGATAACTGCAGCCTGAGTCAGCTACACACACACGCACACGCACACGCACACACACGCACGCACGCACACACACACGCACATACACACACACGCACGCACACACGCACACACACGCACACACGCACACACGCACACACGCACACACGCACACACACGCACACACGCACACACACACGCACGGATTAGCCACCCCCCCTCTTCATTCATGCTTCCTAAGTGTGCTGAGTTTCTGGACCGCCGCTGGTGTCTCCATCAGAGCACACAGTTCACACGTTGATCCTGACTTTTCAATGAGCACATCTGTCGTTTCTTCATTGCCCTGTCGTCCTGATTGGGTCAACTCCAAAAGTCATGCAGGCTTGAGTGGGAAAAGACATGGAGAATAGAACTGAGCTCATTCTCAGCCCTGCTTCACAACTCGTTCCTACCGCGAAGGGTCCTGCAAGCTGATGAAGCTTTACCACCTGTTTTATCTCCTGATTTTCTTTTCATCCTTATATTAATCTACAATCTTTTTAGACAAAATTAATTAGAGCAAGTTCCTGAGTAGTATACATGAAAAGTGTTAGGAAGTTAAAAAGTGTCCCATGGGGCTGGAGAGAGGGCTCAGGGGTTAAGAACACTGACTGCTCCTCCAAAGGTCCTGAGTTCAAATCCCAGCAACCACATGGTGGCTCACAACCATCTGTGATGGGATTTGATGCCCTCTTCTGGTGTGTGTGAAGAGAGTGAGAGTGTACTCACATACATTAAATAAATAAATAAATAAATAAATAAATAAATAAATAAATAAATCTTTTTCAACAGGTGTCTTATGATTTCTCCATTCCCAGAGGAGGGGAAATGAAATTTTAATCATAAACATTGACTTTTTATGTAGCAGAGGACATCATCACTCCATTAAAGGAGCAACCTACAGAATGGGGAAAAGTCTTTATCAGCTATGTATCTAACAAAGGATTAATATCTAAACTGTATAAAGAATCAAAGCAATTAAACACTAAGAACATAAAAATCTCAAATTAAAAACTGGGAAAAAAACTTTGGCTCTCAAAACACAAATACTTAAACTATTTTTAATAGTCAACATTCTTAGCCACCAGAAAAGTGAAAATGAAATTTTTTTGAAATTTCACCTTATAGTAGTTATAGTTCCTAAAGTAAAAAGCAAACATAAACGACAAATGCTGACATAGATAGGGAGAAAGAGGGACATTTATTCACTGCTGGTGAGAAAGACACTGATACAATCACTGTGACTATCACCACTGAGATTCCTCACAGAACTTAAAGCATATCTACCACATAACTCAGCATAGCACTCTTGGGCATAAAACCAAAGAACTCTATATCCGACTATAGAGATGTCTACTCATCAATATTCACTATTTATAATAGCTATAAAATCAAAACAGCCTAGATGCCCACCAACTGACAAATGGAAAATAAAATTGTAGTATATTTACATTATTGAATATCATTCTGCTTTTAAGACAAATGAAATTAACAGGTAAATGGATGAGTCTGGAAGCAATCGCTATGAATGAAGTAATTCAGGCCAGAAAGACAAGTAAAGACAAGTATCACATGTTTTCTCTTATTTATGAATGCTACCTTTGAATCTTCAGATGTGTGTGTTTTATTTGAAATATCCACAGAAGTCAGGAAATTACTAGGAGACATGGGGAGGAGCTTTTAAGAAAAATTAGATGCAGTGCATCGGTATAAAGTGCTAAGTGGGATTAATGGAACAGAAAATGTTAAATTTGAGCGGAAGTGGGGATTATAGGGTAGCAGATGGTATATATAATATTAAAGACCTTTTCTTAAATGCCATATAGAAATATATCACTGTAGAATCTCCCAATGTATATGTATATATATTTATACATACAGAAGGTTTTAAAATGGAGTTACCTTAAACAATGTCCCTACTAGACAAGGCAAGCTAACAAATAAATAAGCCCAGGGCCAGGGATGGGCAGCTTCTTTAAGAGCTGTCATCAGTGAGATCCTAAGGAGCTCTGAACATTACAAGATATTCTCTATCAGTACTCTTGGTTACCTTTCAGAACTTGACAATATGACTCTGTTGCTGAAAATACCACACACGTAAGTCATAAAACACTGAGACACCTAGTAGGATTGACCTAAATGCTTCATTTTTACTGGCTAGCTTAGTGCTAGAAGGTTCTATCCATATTACTGAAGGATAAAAGAAATCATTCATCTTACTCAACTGTGACCTGTATCAGATACGATGATGACTGCCAAGACATGCCCCCTGGTGCAATAGTGGTACTAACGCTAGAGGAATAACCAACCACTTTCCAGCTGCCACATTCTGCAAGATGAAATTTACCTGTCTCTAGGGGAGGATCTACTGATAACGTGTTGCTAAGTGGACACAATGCTAACCAACTCCTACTGACTCGCTATGCCCACTGGCTACTGTACCTCTCATTCCTCGTTACAAAAGTTTGTATCACAGTAGATAGTGATTAACACAGACGTCCATACTAGGCACGAGACTGTGGAATGGCCAGCCCTAAACGGAACATATGTACTGTGCCCACCTCCTTCCAAAGCTCACGCTGTGGAAGTAAGAGTAGAAAGATACTAAAAGGCAGAGGCTGTGGATGACTACAAGGAAACTAATTGTAGGGTAAAGACACAATTTGTAGTAGTTGTGACAGCATGAACAAGACCCAAAGCAAGAGGAACTCTCATCATGGAGAAGGGATAATCCCACCCTGAAACAAGCTGCTATTAAAATATTTGAGCAGCATAAATTGATCTTAGTTTCTTTTTTTTAAGAAACCGAAAGTTGGAAGAGTAAGGAAGTGGGCTGAACCTGGGAAAAGTTGAGGAAGGAGAGTGAATATGATCAAAATATGCTAATGAAAATTTCAAGGAACTAATAAAATATTTAAAAACAAAAACACAATAAAAACAAATAGTTTCATCTCATTATTATTTTGTGTCATTATTTTAATTCTGTGAATATGATCCTACGAAGGTGACTCATCTACTGAGAATTTGTTGTGACAGACAATAGACCAAAAGACATCTGAAAACTTCATTTTTTTTTCAAAGCCAGTAAAAAACTTTTTTTCTAAATTTCCTCTTTACCTCATTTGCGAAGCATATTAAAAAAATAAGAGTTTCAAGTGAAGGAAAAGCATTCTTGCAAACCTGGCTTATGATTTAAACTTTATAGTTGGAATTTCCTAAACAGAATTGTGATGGTATTGGAGCTAATGTAGATATTTATAATAATCCAAACGCATTTTATCTTCATAAAATTGAAAGCTCTAGAGATGCTTTGAGGAACGCTCAGTGTGCAGGCGTGCGTGCTGACTGGGAACGCACAGGGGCCTGAGTTTGGACACCCAACACCCAGGTGACAATCTGGGAGACCAGGAGGGCGGGGACAAGTCTGCCATGTGTTGGGGGTTTGATTTGTGCTTACATGGAAGTTCACACGTCTGCTGCAGGTCCCTGCCAACAGTTGTTTTTTTTTTTTTAACAGGTCAATAAAGAGCCAGCAGCTATGGGCAGAGGGACTGAAGTGGGACCTTTGGGATTCCTGGGAAAGAGATGTAGAGGAAGAAGGAGCAGGATCGCCATGAAAGGGAAGCAGAGATCGGAGCCCTTGGAGAAGTAAGAATCCAGGAAAGTGGCCCCAGGGATCACTCCCCTGACTGGATCTGGGGTAGCAGAGATGAAATATAGATTTGGCAAGTATCAACTCAGGAATATCGGAGGGGAGTGTGACAGCCACATGGAGGTTCAGCAGTGGCCCAGTCATGGAGCCAGTAAGGCATATTAAAAATAACACTGCGCATGTGTGTCTTTTCATTAGCAAATCCAGAGAACTCCAGCGGTGGCAAGAAGCGTGACCGTCCACCAGGAGCTCAGAGCGGTTTAACAATTTACTGCTATAGTCATGCTTGCTTGTAATCCCGGCGTTTTCTACATTGAAGTAGGAGAGCCATGACAATCACTGGCCTTTCTTGGCAAACATCATAGCCCCAAAGCCAACGAGCTCCAGACTCGGTTGAAAGATTAACTATTTCAAAGAGTAAGGTGGAAATCGATGGGGCCGGACACACGACGGTCTCTTCTAGTCTATACACATGCTCACAGACAAGCACGCTCAAGGATACAAAAATAAACACGTTAGTAAATGTTTGTTACATATGCAGAGCATGGTGGCGCATGCCTAGAGTCCTAGTCCATGGGACACGGAAACAGAAGAAGGAATCGAAGACATCTTGAGCTGCACAGTGAGATTCTGACTCGTGCAAAACAAAAGACCTGGGATATTTAAAGGACAGTGTTGGTTTTATCCGTTCTTAAATGTTACGTTTAAGAATTGATATTTCCCTAGATGGTTGTTAAGCCAACTCATTATGTTCCAATAAGGGGAAAATAATAAGGAAATGAAAATGATGTGTGTGAACCACATGCTGAATGGTCTTCAAGACAGTTATTATACTGGACTTACCACGGATTTAAGATAAAACAGGAGAGAAGTGCCCGAGTAGAGCGATCTTACCTGCCATCCCAGATCACGGAAACTCACATAGAGCTCGTGCTTCTTGCAAGCTTGTTTCTGTTCACTGGTATTATAATCTGCAGATCAAAGAAAAGCAAACACCCAGGTTTTAAACAAACGACTGCCCATTAGGTAGGGAGGAATACAATTTCTGTTATGAGATGATACATAGATAAAGTTTCCGGAGGAGATTGTATCTGAAGGTGTAAAACATGAATTGGACACTTGACTGAGGATTTTGGCTGTCGATCAATTTTCATATGTAGCACGTAGATAATGTCATTGGCTTTGTAAAGTTCCGAAAAGATTTCTATTGCCACCTGTGTGTCAGGCGTAGGCTGGTGCTCCATTCACCGAGTCCTAGTAGCTGTGTGATCATCCGTTAATTCAGTCCTACTATGGTGGCACTTTCTATAACTATGTCAGGCATATTTACACAATATCTTCTGCATGATACTTTTGGAGCAGATGCCAAATGTCTTTGGAGATTTTACTTAAATAAGTGACATCATTATAAGCGACTCCATTTTGAGTTTCTGATCATCACTCAAATGCATATTCACTTTAGGCATCTTTTTTCATGGCTAATGGATGTACCCAGCCCCCCCCCAAAATTAATCAGATGAATAGCTCAGGCAACCCACTCCATTTTCTATTCAACTTCACCTCCAATCTGTCAGGAAATCTCCCATGCAATTTTCACATAGATTTCAAACCCACTTTCTCACAGTCTCCTACATTGCTCCTGGACCAAGTCACCGTCACTGGCCAGGATTACTTCCATATCGTGAGTGGTAGTCTTTGTCCCCTTGTACTCCACAAAAAAGTGGTAAGTGGGCTTTTATCAAATTAGCCATGCATTTGTCTGAAAGAAGCCCTGCTATGGTTCTAGCGTCACCAGACATGAGACATCGGCAGAATGGCTATAGCCTTGCTGTGAGCTGGTCCCATTGCCTTGCTCGGTCATTTCCGGTAATTCTTCTCCCCCTGTACCTTGCCCTGCTTATAACACCTCCTCCTGTTGTACACACAGTTGAATTTGGACCTCTTTCAGGGTCCTGACGCTGCTCTGCTCTTTTCCTGGCATTTTTCTTTGCACAGACATCAACACCGCTAAGTGCTGTATTGTCCCGTAATTTTCACGCACCATCTCTCTAAATGGGTTGTTCACTAACTAGCACTTTTAGTATTGTAACTCTGATTCCAATAGTCCCCATTACTCTGATCACATAAACAAGCGATTTAAGTTTCACTTACACTCTGTGACTTCCTCTGTCATGGGTTATTCATAACATGTATTACTTCTTATCTCTGTTCTCCCCCTAGCATAAATCTTCACCAAGTCAGAAAGCCTGTTAAATCTGGTTCATTGATGTATACCAAGTACTAGAAATAGCAATCGATAAATAATATACACTTCATAAATATTTGGAGAATCAATGTACTTATTCCCTACAGTTTTCCGTGAGTAATTTAAGCTATACATTATTTATATTACATAATTTGCAATGTACTTTAAAAACATTAAAATTTGTATAATTGCTTTAACAAATTAAATATAAACATAAAATTCTATTTTGCATCTGAAATGAAGTAAAACGCATTTATAATGCAAAACTTTACAGAACATTTTTCATGTTGTCTCTGAAATTCTCTCCCACTTTTTACAAATCACATTCTAAAAGATTTGTATTATTCCCAATGTGAAGGAGGGAAACGAAAGAGAAATATATACACCTTCCTTCAAAGGAATTTTGTGTCGCTATTTCACCTTCTAACTTAATGACTGAGTTGCTGATGAAATAGTCTCAAACCAGAAAACAAAGGGTGACTCTATTATCTATGTTCTTTCCAATGACTATTTGTTTGATATCTGATTAGAAAATGAGGTAGTAGAATTGCCCCCTATGTCATAATTGAAGAAATATATGTTGATAGTCAGAAATAAAGAAAATTTTGTTTCCGTTTCTGTCCTCTCATTTTCAGGGAAACTTCTACCTTAATCTGAATAATATCCAAACAATTTTATTTAGGCAGTGAATGAGTATGTTTTTAACCATAAATATAAAATGAATACATTACATACACACATTTATAAATTAGATAGATAGATAGATAGATAGATAGATAGATAGATAGATAGATGATACAAACAAACAGAAAGAATACAGATAGATAATAAATATAAACTACATGTATGGTTATTAGAATTCCATGTTTATAAAAAAGAAACTGAATAAAATTTTAAAGAGCAAATATCTTGTTTCATTAATATAGTTTCATAAAGACGAAGTGATGTGTGTGTGTGTGTGTGTATAAAATATTACATAAAGGTAATGCGCAATTAAATTTATAATGGATTCTTGTTCCGAGAGTCTGATGTCATAGAGTTATACCTGTATGCTTATTCTGTCAGAAATAAAAATTAATGAGCACTGAGTGAAGTAAATATTTTACCCAAATCAGCAAAATCTACAGCTAGGTTCCCTCTCAATAGTTGGCAAAGTAAGCCTCAGGAAGAAGGTCTAGGAAATGATCTTCATAGCTTTAAAAATAGCAACTGGCAGTCCTTAGGAGATTAAATAAAATGGACATAATCCTGCTGTTGATGTACAGATGAAGTCATATGCCCAACTCCAGCATGGCCACAGATTGCCAGGAATCTTGACATTCTCCTGAGACCCCTTACCCCACATTATAAATCACCAGACCCAGACCCTCCTGGTCACATTGCATGAAGGTCTGTGCAACGCATCTGTGCTCCCCTTCACAACCTCTCCTACTTCCGATCACCATGAGCTATCTGTGCCGGATTCCTCTTCAGGCTCAGCCAGGCCCACACATCCTGTGCACAGGGCAAGCCTGGTGAGTCTGCCTGACCCTATCCTGCCTGTACATTACTCAATTCCAAGACCTACACCTGAACTCACAGCCTGATATCTCTCCAAAGCTCCAGGTACAGATCAGGTGGCACATCCTAAGCCCCAGCTCAACCTGCTGTGTCCACATCAGATATATAACCAGCAAAGGATCACATGACCAGATCTGATGTTAAAAATAATATGAGGGGTAAAGACACCACCACCCCACCCAATATTCACCAAGCCTATACAAATATTCTCCAGTGAGAGTTACATAGTTGAGCTCCACGGTACAGAATTTTAAAGAAAAGTCATAAACTTTATCAAAAAAGAAAAAAAAAACGAGGAATTTAAGGAAGACGCAAACAGCTCAGTAAAATTATAAAGAATAAACTCAGAGTGAGAAAGCACCTGAAAAATATGCAAGAAAGCACAAACATCAGTCTGAATGAAATGACTGGATTCAATGAAGAGAGAGAAACCATTGGCGAGAACGCGAGCTGAAATGTAAGTTGAGAAACTAAGTCACTCACTAGAAAAGTCAGGGGATTCCATCAGTAGAGTGGAGCAGGTAGGAGATAGAATGTTAGGACTGGAAGACGGGTAGAGGAGCTAGAAAAAAACTAGAAGAGAATGAAAATTTTTTAACCACAGAAAAGGAACGTGCTGGAAATATAAGATGCCAACGAAAGGCAAAATCTTCCAATTATAGATGAGGGAGAATAATCACAGGTCAATGGCAAAAACCAGATCTTCAATAAAATCATAGAAGACTTCCATAAATTAAGGGAAATCATATTCATAGAGATGAAAAAAGCACACGAAACCCCAACAGACACGCCAGAGAGGACCCTGTGGTAAATCATAGTTATGTCACTAAATACACAGGAAAAGATTCTTGAAAGGTGCAAAAAGAAAGAACACAAATCGCATAGAGAGGGAAATCCCACTAGAAAAAAATACAGCAAACTCCTCAGTGGAAACTTTGAAGCCCAGAAGAACCTGAAGTAATGAATTCCAAGATCTAAATAGCACAACTGTCAGTCAAGATTACTGCACCCAAAAAAAAAAAAAAAAAAAAAAAAAATCATGTGCCAGAGCTGAAGGAAAAAGAAAAGTTTTCCATGACCCAAATAGGCTAAGATATTCATAACCATCAGAAAACTCTAAGTAAAATATGGAAAAAAGTACTTTGGATGGAAGAAAGGAGTAAGCAAAACCAAGAGACTTAAGAAACTCCTATAATGGCTCGAGACCCCATATGAACAACAATGCCAACCAACCAGAGCTTCCAGGGACTAAGCCACTACCTAAAGACTATACTGACCCTGGGCTCCAACTGCATAGTTAGCAATGAATAGCCTAGTAGGGGCACCAGTGGAAGGGGAAGCCCTTGGTCCTGCCAAGACTGAACCCCCAGTGAACGTGATTGTTGGGGGGAGGGCAGTAATGGGGGGAGGATGGGGAGGGGAATACCCATAGAGAAGCTCGGGAGGGGGAGGGGTTAGGGGGATGTTGGCCCAGAAACCGGGAAGGGGAATAACAATCGAAATGTAAATAAGAAATACTCAAGTTAATAAAGATAAAAACAAAACAAAAACAAAAAAAGAAACTCCCATAATTACTCAGACACAAAGTGTGACTAAAACCAGCAAAAAACAAACAAGATGACTACAAGCAACACATATCTTTCAATAATAACTTTAAGTATTAGTGGCCTCAACTCTCTAGTCAAAAGATAATGGCTATTTGAATAGATTTTTAAAACTTTACCTTTCTGTTGTTCCCAGGAAACTCAGGTTTAAAGATAGATATGCCCCGAAAACGAAAGGATAGAAAGAAGAATCCCAGTACCAAGGGAGCAGGAATCAAACGAGCATTGCTCTCCCAATGCCTGACGAACTAGACTACAAACGAAGACGTGTCAGAGTAGATAGACAAGGACTCTTCATTGCAATCCCAAATACATGTGCACCAAGCTCTGGTGAAAACAACTTCATTTACAGAGTTTACTACTGGAATTAAAGAAACAGATTAGCATCAAACTATTAATAGTATGTGACTTTAATATCCCACTTTTTCCAATAGATAGATCATCTGGATGAAAAATAACAGAAACATCATAACTAAATGACATGCATCGGATGGAGCTAACAGGTATCTACAGGATATTCCACCCTAAACCCAGTGGAAGGTTCTGTAGTAAAAAGTACATGCTGAGACAGAAAACTGTTCAAAAATTCAGAAACTGTGAAATAACCCTCTGTATCCTATCTGACCATAATGTAATAAAACTTGAAGTGGACAAGTCTCTAGTTAGTGCACAAACCCATGGAAATTAAACTCATTTTTTGAATAATGAATGGGTCAAAATAGGAGTCAAACATAAAAGCAATCAAATAAATAAAGCAACTTGAGGTTTTATATCATCCCAGTCAGAATAAGGCAATGAATAGAACTAGAAAATAATCTCTACTGAATGAGATAAGCCAGACTCAGAAAGACAAATGCTACATGTCCCTCCTGAGGTTCCTGGCTCCACATCTGTTTGATAACCTGGAAAAACCATAGAAGCTCGGAGATCAAAAAGGTACACAGAGGAAGGAAGGAAGGACCACTAGAGACTAGAGTAGCAGGACACGTAAGATGCAAAGGACCCGAGGAAGGACTTATTTGGGGGGTGGTAAGTTGGTCAATACAGAAGGAGTGGGAAGAAGGAGGTAAAAGAAAAAAACCACCCACTAAAGATGTTTGGTAGAGCCACAGGGAAACATGCTATTTTTTATTTTTCCTAAATTGCATACACTTGTATATTTACACATAGATGTGCATTTTAAATGAATTTAAGCATCTTGGGCCAACAATGCTCCTGAATAGCACTAGTCTGTCTAATAAAAACCCCAATGCCACTCATGAGAAACCCTCTTTTGAGTTGTTGGTCAATCCAATTATACCCTGGGTTGCCTCCAAGAGGTTGAAGGTAGGTTCTTGACACTGATAACACTACACATGCAGGACACAGGACTTGGAAGACGCAAGCTGGATCTGACCAGAGAGCCACCTCTCTGAAGACTAACTTCCACAGTCTAGTAAACTGCCAAGGGAGGAAGCGCTAATAGTCACACCTAGCTGTCAAGCCTATAACATCACAACAAACCTCAAGGCAAGTTAGTCCCCAAAGTGTGATAGTGGCACTGATATACAGCACTGATGTCCGTGGTCCAGGCTGCCTCCGAGGGCCTTGCCTAGGTCCCTGGTCCTATCGCATCTGGGAGCTATATATGTCACCGTGCTGAAGAGTCACAGTCTAAACAGGCACCCGTCTTAGAGAACCCTTAGGAAGTAGGATAGGGATGCTGAGGTCAGCTCCCCACAGTTGGTAGCTTCTGGTGGGGGTGTAGGAGGAAAAGGACTGTTTTACTTAAGGGAGGCCACTAAGAGTTTGACCATGCTCCAGTGAGTTTATAGATAACACATATTGGATTTGTTTTGTTGTTGTTTTGTTTGTTTTGTATTATTATTATTGTTTTTAATTTTTAATTTTTTGGGGGGAGGTCACAAGGGAGGAGGACAAACATGGAAAAACTGGGAAATGAGAGTGATCGGGGTGCATGATGTGATATTCCCAAATTATTTATATATATGTATATATATAATTGTATATGAATATATATAATTGTAAATGAAGATAGACTGGCCTGAGTATACAAATTAAATGGTAATTGACTAAATTAAGTTTAAAAATTCTATATATGAATCAACAATGTTTCATTTAACTCTTATCAAAGATAACTCTTCTAAATGATATATAGCAGGTAGATGCTACAAATAGTTAATAGTAGACAGAAGGTATCAACATGTAGACATATTTTATATAGAGAGAGATTCAAAACAGAAGAATATTTAAGCTTGAAAACAGGTTAAATGAGCGAAGATGTTAAAATTTTTCTTTCAAAGCAAAAGATAATTTTCTAACTTTCTTTTTTTTAGTTTTCAAAGGGAGGAAGTAAGCAAATAGAGAATTAGGACAAAAATTAATTTATTCACAGAGAATGATGGATGCAGCCTAATGAAGCTCAAAATAGACTGTTCAGTAAAGTGAATCTTATATATACTTCAGGTTACTTTTCGATAAACCTGAAAAGAGAGACAGGCTACACCATGTGAACTACCAAGTTGAATATGTACAACCCGACCCAGAGGGATTGCTGCCATTGGTTTATACAGGGATATATGAGCTTTGGGGACGTAATAAATTTGTGACACAGAACAGTAACCAATAAATTAACAGCTACCTGAAATGTTTCCTTAATTCTGTTTAGCCAAGCATTGCAGTAACCATACAAATGGCACCTTCACCTTTGCATAGCTATATTCAACTTGTGGTTCACAACCCCTTTAGGAGTTCAATGACCCTTTCACAACTGCTTATCAGATATACTGCATATAAGATATTTAAATTATGATTCCAGGCTATGACAAAATTAGCTATGAAGTAGCAATGAAATAACATTGTGGTTGAGAGTCATCATAATATAAGGAACTGATTTGAAGGCTGAAGCACTGGAAAGGTTGAGAACCACGTCCTTAGAGACATAAATGTTATCTACAACCTTTAGATCCCGACTATCTGCTAAACTCTAGACGAAAACTTCCCAAATGTCTCCCACTCACTATTCGTACATCTGGTCTCAGCTTTGATTTCATGCAAACCCTGAGTAAATAGGATCAACACATGCCTAGTGGCCATATCCAAAACTACACAACTAATAAGTGATGTAGTCACTAATAATGGATAAACGATAGAAAACAAAAATGTGCCAATAAAAAAAAAAAGAGCTAGCACAGAGATTAGAATGGATCAATTTGCATTCTTCTACATGCTGACATCCAGCTGAACCAGCACCATTTGTTGAAAATTCTGTCTTTTTTCCACTGGATGTTTTTCTCTCCTTTGTCAAAGATTAAGTGACCATAGGTGTGTGAGTTCATTTCTGGATCTTCAATTCTACTCCATTGATCTACCTGCCTGCCTCTGTACCAATACCATGTGGTTTTTATCAAGATTGCTCTGTAATACACCTTGAGGTCAGGGGTGGTGATTTCCTCAGAAGTTCATTTATTGAGAATAGTTTGTGCTATCCTGGGTTTTTTTGTTATTCCAAATGAATTTTCAAATTGTTCTTTCTAACTCTATGAAAAATTGAATTGGAATTTTGATGGGGATTGCATTGAATCTGTAGATTGCTTTTGGTAAAATGGCCACTTTTACTATATTAATCTTGCTAATCCATGAGCATGGGAGATCTTTCCATCTGCTGAGATCTTCAATTTCTTTCTTCAGAGACTTAAAGTTCTAATATTACAGATCTTTCACTTGCTTGGTTAGAATTACACCAAGTTATTTTATTTGTGGCTATTGTGAAGGGTGTCATTTCCCTCATTTCTTTCTCAGCCTGTTTATCCTTTGAGTAGAGGAAGGATACTGATTTGTTTGAGTTAACTTTATATCCAGCCACTTTGCTGAAGTTGTTTATCAGGTTTAGGAATTCTCTGATGCAATTTTTGGGGTCACTTAAGTATAGTATCGTATCATCTGAAAATTGTGATATTTTGACTTCTTCCTTCCAATTTGTATCCCTTTGACCTCTTTTTGTTGTCTGACTGATATGGCTAGGACTTTGAGTACTGTATTGAATAGATAGGGAGAGAGTGGGCAGCCTTGCCTGGTCCCTGATTTTAGTGGGATTGCTTCAAGTTTCTCTCCATTTAGTTTGTTGCTGGCTACTGATTTGTTGTATATGCTTTTACTGTGTTTAGATATGGGCCTTGAACTCCTGATCTTTCCAAGACTTTTATCATGAAGGGGTTAGATAAACTGAAGCTAATAGAAGAGAAAGTGGGGAAGAACACATAGGCACAGGGGAAATTTTCCTGAACAGAACACCAATGGCTTATGCTCTAAGATCAACAATTGACAAATGGGACCTCATAAAATTGCAAAGCTTCTGTAAGGAAAAGGACACTGTTAATCGTACAGAAGGGCAACCAACAGATTGGGAAAAGTCTTTACCAAACCAACATCTGGTAGAGAGCTAATATCTAAAATATATAAAGAACTCAAGAAGGTAGACTTCAGAGAACCAAATAACCCTATGAAAAAATAGGGTACAGAGCTAAACAAAACATTCTCAGCTGAGGATTATCAAATGGCCAAAAAGCACCTAAAGAAATGTCCAACATCTATAGTCATCAGGGAAATGCAAATCAAAACAACCCTGAGATTCTACCTCACACCAGTCAGAGGGGCTAAGATCAAAATCTCAGATTATAGCAGATACTGGTGAGGATGTAGAGAAATAGGAACACTCCTCCATTATTGGTGGGATTGCAAGATGGTACAACTACTCTGGAAATAAGTCTGGCAGTTCCTCAGAAAATTGGACATAGTACTACCTCAGGACCCAGCTATACCACTCTTGGGCATACACCCAAAAGATACTCCAACATACAACAAAGACACATGCTCCACTATGTTCATAGCAGCCTTATTTATAATAGCCAGAAGCTGGAAAGAACCCAGATGTCTTCTGACAGAGGAATGGATACAGAAAATGTGGTACATCTACACAATGGAATACTACTCACTTATTAAAAACAATGACTACATGAAATTCTTAGGTAAATGGATGGAACTTGAAAATATCATCCTGAGTATGATAACCCAACCACAAAAGAACACACATGGTATGCACTCACTGTTAAGTGGATATTAATCCAAAAGCTTGGAATACACAAGATACCATTCACAGACCACATGAAGCTCAAGAAGAAGGAAAAGCAAAGTGTGGATGTTTCAGTCCTTCTTAGAAGGGAGAACAAAATATTCTCGGGAGGAAATACAGGGACAAAGAGTGGAGCAGGGACTGAAGAAAAGGTCATCCAGATACTATTCTACCTGCGGATTCATCCCATATGCTGCCACCAAACCCAGTCACTATTGTTGATGCCAAGAAGTGCATGCTGTCAGGAGCCTGATATGGATGTCTCCTGAGAGACTCTACCAGAGCCTGACTGATACAGATGAGGATACTTGCAGCTAAGCATTGGACTGAGCACAGAGACCCCAATGGAGGAGCTAGGGAAAGGACTGAAGGAGCTGAAGGGATTTGAAACCCCATAGGAAGAACAACAATACCAACCAACCAACCCTCCCATAGTTCCCAGGTACTAAACCACCAACCAAAGAGTACACATGGAGAGACCCATGGCTCCAGCCGCATGTGTAGCAGAGGATGGCATTGTCTGGCATCAACAGGAGGAGAATCCCTTGGCTCTGTGAAGGCTCAATGCCCTACTGTAGGGGAATGCCAGGGCGGGGAGGTGGCAGTGGGTGGGAGTGGGAGCATCTTCATAGAAGCAGGTGGAGGGGGATGGGAGAGGGGGAAAGGGAATAACATTTGAAATGTAAATACACAAAATATCCAATAGAAGTGTTCCGAAAAAATAAAGAGAGGAAGAAAAAGAAATAGGGCTAGCTAATGACGTACTGGATGTGACAGAGTAATTGCCTGGGAAAAGGTTTCTAAAACCTTTCACAATTCACAGAATAATCAATTTTGAATGTTAATATCTCTACAGCTCATGTCAATTAGAAACATTTTTATGTATGTAGCCTTGTGGGATTTTCCTTGTTTTAACTTCTCATTGGTTCTTTTCACATCATGCATCTCAATTGCAAACTCATCTCCTCCCTGCCCTCTACCCACTCTCAACCCTAGCAACCTCCCCTTCTATAGACAAAAAAAAACTCATTGTGGAAACTGCAGTGTGTCACAGTGTGTCCCACAGTATACCCTTTTTTCCACACTTCTTTGCTTGCAATATTCATTGACTCGTTGGTCTGGTACAAGGCCTCTGACTTCTGCTACTCTATCATCATTACTGTAACCTCACTGGGACTCCTCACAGATATCCTGTTGCTGCCCTATGGCATAGGATATCCTGTAGTTTGATTCTGTAAGATCCAGTAATTCATCAATGGAGGAGACCGATCCAAAGACCCGGATCTGTGCTTGACAGTTATCTGAGCTGGTCAGCCTGCTGGTTCTCCCCATCTCATACCCTAGGAGCTTGCTCAATGACATCCAGCGCCAGCAATACTGTGCTGCTTAGGTGAGGTGCAGTCCTGTTCTCCCAAGTGCTGAGGCAGGTGAGGGGTACAGCCAGTCCTGCTCTGATATCTTTGGAGTCAGCGCTCCTCCCTGCCATTGGTAGCAACGGGTGGGGCGGGGGGCATCTATCCTTCGCCCAAGTCATCATCTGACAGACAAGTGGTTCACTCACACCCTCAGGGCTGGCTCACCCACACTGTGAGATTTTTCAGTACAGTATTTACTTTAGAGACTCCATTCAGAAACAAGCAAAATGTTCACTTAAAATTATACGATTAACTATACTAATTCTAGCTTTATTAAAAACGCTGTGACATTTTAAAGGAATCAGGTCATTTTGCTAGGAATATGACTAAATTACATCTAAAACACATATAATGTATCATTTGTGATGTTTTACTGCTATATATTATAAAGCATCCTAGATAATTTAATCAATTCTAGCCTCTTGTTTGGATTGATGTTTCAAAAGGTATGCTTCCACTGTATACATTAGACAAGAGGTAATGTTTATTTGATTTGAGAATACATGCAGAAGGTTTGAGTTAGGATTAACTGTGTGAGAGAATGACCCCGAGACACCATCAAAGCTTTAGGCAGGACCACCACACGACCAGATCCGCTTTCAAGGACGCTTAGTACTAAGCATGTGGTAAAATGTTTTCCAGAGTTCTGGCATGAGCTGCGACTTGGCATATTTCCTGTTAGCTTTCACAGTCTCCTAATAGTCTGCTGTTTGGAGCACTTTATGTAACTCTTGAAACAACATCATGGTCCCCGGGTTCCTTGAAAACCTTATCAACCTAAAGTCTTTGTATCCTCAAGATTGGCTGACTTAAAACATAGCTAATGTCTTTTCTTCTTTCCTCTGCCATCCAAATTTCAAAGAGAGAAATTCGTTGTGTATGGTCAATGTGACATCATCCCTATCTTCCTTGTTCAACCTTCTGGCCAAAGGACCTGAGACTGGCAATCTCTGAAAACTCTGAAAGCAATAATTCTACAAATATTCATTTGAATTAGGAAGTTGGTTTTGCAGACACATTCAACATGTTCATTTGTCTAGTAAGTATCTGATGGGCACATATTTGTTTTAGATTCTCTTCTAGGCTCTCCTGTAGGGTTATGTACAGGACAGAGAACGTTAAGAAGTCCTAAGGAAGGAATCTTAATTTTTTTCCTTTGCCCTCCACTTTTCTCCCTCCCTCACTCCCTCCTTTCATACCTTCTTTTTTTTTTTTTTTTTTTTTTTTTTTTTTTTTTGTTCTTTTTTTTTTTTCCGGAGCTGGGGACCGAACCCAGGGCCTTGCGCTTCCTAGGTAAGCGCTCTACCGCTGAGCTAAATCCCCAGCCCCTCATACCTTCTTTTTATCATCCCTCTTTGCTTCTCTACTCCCTTTCTCCCTCGACTTTGTGTTCTTTTTTTTTTTTTACGCAATCCCTAGGGAACTCAGGTTGGCTTGGAATTCTGGATTTCTAGCCCCAGCCTCCTAAGTAAAGGGATTACACAACTTCCCCATGAGGTCCAGCATATGACTCTGAAACAGAACAAAGGTGAACTAAAATAGTCAAAATGGCCTGTCCTGGATTTTAATTCTCCTATGCCTAGTGCTTTTGCAGACTTCCAGCATTTTATGAGATACATTTAAAACTGCAATTTGACAAACTCCTATCATTACTTTCTTTAACCTGCCTCTAGCGTGTATTAGCCAGGGAGCCTTCGTTCCATCGTTTATCATAAAAGCCTGGTACTATTATGACATCCATTATTTATATTTGGATAATTTTACATTTTCCCTGGTATTTCGAGCCTCCCAAGTATCAAGTGTTCTGTTTATATTACCATTCCCTCCCTTTCAGCCCCACCTTTTAGCCCAAATCCTAAGAGGCTTTTCCAGTCAGCTTGATTATTACCTATTGAAAGGTTAAGCCTCCCAGAAAACCAGCTACTTTCTTATTATCAAAATAGGAATGGGCTTCAAACCCATCTACCACATATTTTACAGAGATGCTTGCCAAGGACAAACCTTGCAAAGCAGAAACACTGGTCTATACTATAATAAGCACACACACTAAACGTGTTGGGAAACTGGTGAAAAGGCTCCCGACCTGCGCCATATGTTTTATTCATCGATGGTGATAGAAGGATATTTGTTACTTTGTGGTCAAGAGGAGAAGAGGAGAGTTGGCCTGCAGGGAAAAGGACTTTGATGATTCTGGTTGCTGGAACCTTCTGCCAGAGTAATTAGAAGCTTGAATAACAAGAGCGTGGCTGTCCTTTGTGCTTTCCAGATTCCTCAGAAATTATTGACTATTTATTCAGTTTTAGAAAACTCCTTTCTTGATGTACAATGCTGCATTAAGCTAAAAGCATTTCAGTCAAATTCAGAAACTTTCTATCTGACTTTATATATATATATATATATAAAACTTTGACAAGGTAGTATTTGCAAGGAAAGGGGGCTTAGATTATTTTTCTCCATTTTCATATTTAGAGACTATAGTTTTTTGCCAAGCTAAATATTTTGTGAGGGTCTTTAACAAAGTAGTATAAAACTACCATTATTCTTCAATAGAACTCTCTTTGAAAGATTCTTTTTATATATGTAGCATTTAATCCAGCAAAATATAGTACCATATATAACTCTCTCCTATTGCTTCTGTTTCTAGACATACCAAACAAATTTCTGCGTAGCATGATTAATCTGGCAACCACACTTTAGGAGGGCAAATAAATTTCATCTTTTGAGACTCTCAGGTTCTGGGAGATTTGTTACATTGAAGTAAACCTCACAAATTTAAGATTTTAAAAATGTTAGTAAAGGCCATTTGAAATTAGAGTTCTAATTTGCTGAAATGCTGTTAGTGAGACTCGCGGCTATCCTGCGCATCTGCCTATCCGTTGTGCCTTGCCAAGTACTGTACATATATGGTGGCTGTAGACGTAGACCCATATACATCAGTAAACATGTGCTAGGCTTAGTCAAGCTCCAAATCTATTTTTCATAGATGGAAATAGATTCTTTTAATAATATAGATATCAATTTCACCTCATATGAAACATGCTTGTAGCCTAGACTAACCAAGGTCCTTCTTGACATAAAGTAAGTCACGGGCAGTTGCCTACTTTCTAATTAGTGATCAAAAGGCTAATCTCCTCTTCCAATCAAAAGGAGATTAAATTAAAACCAAAGTAGATTGCTATCAGCTGCACATCTGCAATGTTTTGCTGAAAAGTTTTATGTATGCTTGAGATTGGATAGTCCACATATCAGCCCGCCCGATAATTATGGGAAAAACAAATACATTCTGACTGCGTGACAGTCTGCCCTGTTCCTGCTTCTAGAAAGAGCTACATGATTCACACCTAAACACCAAAGAGCGAGCTGTATGCTGTGTTCACCTGGTTGACCATTCCTTGAGGAAGTCAGCCTGCAAACTGTGTCATTTTATTTTGGCTAGACTTTGTTGACTTAGCCATTTCATAACTTTATTACTGCCAGCTTGATTTTAATTTGAATGGAATCTTTCAACACATGAAGGCACATCATAGTTATTTTTAAATGAATTACTGAGTGATTCACTGGTGAAACATTCTGGGGATGCTAGAAACATCACTTAGATGATTTAATAGACCAAACGAAGGTATATGCAGCTGGCAAATTTATTGTGGCAACTTGACTTGCAACATATGACCCAATAATTCTCGGACCACAACTGTCACTCTCATTCTATCTTACCTCCAGCACTGGGAATCCTGGAGGGGTCCTGATGAGAGCTGGATTTATTGCGGTTTTGGTTTTTCCGTTTGCTGGCTGCTCTCACAGATCGAAGAAGAACCTCACTTGCCTTGAAGAAGGCCACCATGAACGGCTGCTTTGACTGAGGCCCGTGTCTTCCCACGAGACCGGCAGATTTTACATTGATGCTGCGTCCTAGGACATAATACATAAACATTTGGTTTATGAGAAAGAGAGTGCAGTGGCATGAATGAGCTCTGTAGTATTTCAAAAAGGAGAAAACAGTTTAAGCATTATCAGAATGTTTTCTTTACAGACTTTATAAACTCAGGGTTAGATTCTCATGAACGTTAATATTTATGATTGAATAAATACTTAGGTATATTTGTCTGTCCTCTTCCTCCACCAAAGCATAGAACACACAGAGGAGAGGCACACCAGGTGACATCCCACGACTGCTCTTGTTCACTGACACCCTTTCAGAGTACAAGGAAAGTGATAGACTTGCTTATCCATCAGCCTAGAAATTCCCACATCATATACAGCTTCCAAAGTCAACTCTGGGCTTTTCTGTATTAAAGGCCCTATAATTTTTTTTCTCTAAGTGATAAAGATTGAATGCCTGAAAGGGATTCCTATTTTTTCCAGCCAGTTTCAGCCTTTTTCAAGTAAATCAATAACCACTAGCCTTTCCTGCCTCACTTCTAGCCAATGTCAGGAAACTTCCCAAAGCTGCTTCCTGTACCATTAGCATTATTCCCGTCATTATGGGAGACTTGTGGAAATACAGGCCTCTTGTGAACTCCGTTCTTATTGTAAAATATTTTTGAACAAACGTGGAATTTTTTTTAACTTTTTACTGATTCTTCACATCATGCACCCGAATTTCACTTATCTCCCCATTGCTTCAAACCCACCCTCCACCTTTACAACCTCCCCACCAAAAGAAAACAAAATTGTCAAACAGACAGATAGACAGACAGATAGATAAACATCCTGCTGTGGATGCTGTCGTGTGTCTCTGTGTCACACAGTATAGCCTTTGTCCATACATCTTGCAAATGTTCATGGCAATGAGTCATTGGTTTGGTTTGAGACCTCTGACTTCTGCTGTACCATCAATACAGGATCCTCACTGAGACTCCTCGTGGATATCCTGTTGTTGATCTGTGTCATGGAGATCCTGCAGCTTTGGATCTGCAGGAGAGGCCCCTTCACATGCTTCAGCAGTTCGTAGATGGGGTAGACGTTGGAGTGGGCCAACAAAGCCTTGGATCTAGGCCAAGGCAGTAGCTGAGTTTGGTCAGCCTACCAGCTCTCCCACACCCACAGCACCAGGGTGTGTTCCCCGACTTTGCCCAGGTGAGGAGCTGGATGGGCACTCAGGAGAGCAGCCCTGCATCTCGCCTGGTCAGGGCCGGAAAGCTGGCCTCGGGAATGTGGAAATTTCTAAATTCCCCTTCCAGCGAGCTTCCATAAACTGAAAGTTGCCTGAGATTTCAGAAGACTCAAATGAAGTCTGGTGACTCTTCAATACAGAGAAGGAAGTTCTCCATGAGCTTATTAATGTTTGCTTGATTTGTACTTAGTTTACATCTAAGGATCCTCGTTAGTCTGTACATGTGACTGCACACCAAAGAAAGAGGGAGAAACCGATGTCCTAGTCTCTAGAAACTGAGGTGACTTAAACTGCCTTCCCTTGGAGTAGCAATAATATTTATATTTGTACTACAATATTTGGAGTGCTTCCTCTGAGTGTACTATATAATTTGCTGGGTGCTTCCTATGCATTATTTAGATATGGTTTCACAAACACTATAGGAGTTAGTTATTACTAAGCTCCCCATTTAAAGTAATTGTCACTTTAAATTATATGTTTATATATTATGTAACTAGATGATGTATATAATATATGTAGTTAATATATATTCTATACCTATATACACAAAGAAAACCATTGATTAGTTTCTAGTTCCATGGAAATCACCCCCAAAAAAGGTGAACTATTTAGTTTTCTGCTGTAACTTTACATGGAAATTACTCAGACTTATTGCAGTTACTAGTCTAGATATGAAGTTACTAATCCTGTAAGGGTAATATATAACATGACTTGAAATATGTGCACAATTGACTCCGGCTTGCCCCTTGAGAAATGCGCATGTTTTCTTAAAATATTTATTCAGCCAAGACTATGAAGCAACCTCCACTACGAGGTCCACTTCAAGACCAAACTAACCATAGAATAAAGAAAAGGGAAGCAAATCCCTGAGATGGCATCCGTGGCATTCGACCAAAATAAGACCTTGTTTTTAACAGAGTGTACTTTGGCAGCATAAACAGTTTTTCTGCGCACGTGAATTGTACAGAGAGACTTTCTACCATCAGAAAATAAGTGTGTGTTGCAAGAGTTCGTGCAGCTGTCGCGAGGGACACAGAGGTCCTTCACGTGCTGCGATGCTAGTTCTTAAAAGAAAGTTTGCACAATCCAAGCAACAGGGGTACTGTCAGTAATTGTCCTACAGCAGAGAAAAGTCGTCTACGAGAACAAAAATGGGCATCCGCCTCCCAAGCCCCTCTGCAGTCAGTCCTACCAGGGAGAGGGCCCACAAATAACCCAAGCGGTAAACCTTAAACAAATAAGCATACGAGTTTTCCTTTCAAATGCAAACTTATGGTGGCTGTGTGCCAGAGTGTATATACTTCTTAGAAAAACTTGATCATTGGCATAAATGAAAGAGGCAGTTTGATTTGTGGTTAGAGCAGTTTCCATTTTACTTCCACTGTAACAAATGTATTAATTCAGCTCAGACTTCCTCCTTCTGGCAGTCCTTGTGCTGTAAAAAGAGAAATTAGAAGTTCCAGCCAAATACCATACCTTGAACTGACCCACTTCAATACATAAACACTTTTACAATGTGTTTATTCAGGTGTAGCCCTTGAAATCGGTTTAAGAGTTTCCAGCAACAGAGAGCTCGGCAAAAGAAAAGAAAATGCAAACCGAGAAACTTGACTGCTGTGGAATAGAACTGGCAATCTGTTCTTCATTTTTTTTTTTGTCCTGTTTTGAAATATAACATAAAAAAGTATTTGTTGAAACTTTTACTTTGATATTTTAACGAAGTGTTAATTTAACAGTAGCTTAGACTTTACTTGTATATGTTGATGACTGCGGGGACCATTTTTAATATATGATCTTTCTGATTCTGAAACAGATTGCTGCAAGGATTTCACAGTCGAAAAAATTGGTTTTCTGGTCATTATAATAGGCATTGACTTTTATAATTAAAAAAGCACTTAACTCCACATTCCAAGCTTCCTTCAGTTTGCAAAGTTTCTTGAGATTCTCAGTATTTTTGGATTTAGCTATAGAGAAATCATACTACTGTAAAGATTTATGTTTGAAAATTGTAAAGTGTGTTACAAATAACAGTTTTCTTGGGATTTGCTGTAGAAGATACTGTATGTGGAGCAAAATATTCCTTCAAATCAATGTGAATTCCTTCTTAAATAACTTTGATATTACTAAATTTCTTCTCAATATCCTATTTACTTAAGCAATGAAGTAACAATTAAGATTTTAAATAAATTCATGCTTGCCCAGTTACTCTTGGTCTTGAACTGCATTATAAAAGCACTGTCCATTTGATCTACTCCTCCAGTTAAAATGTACCTCCATTGATTACGTCGGTTAAACCTTTTGAGTCATTTATTAGCCATTTTCATTAAAAGGATCACAGAATATATTACATGTAACAAAGATAGTGAAAATTTTAAAATATATTTCATCATGTTTCATTTCATGATTAAATGTGTAGTATCTGTTAGGTATTAGAAATGTGGAATAGATGAAGCCTAGACCATTTTCAATTAGGAAAACTGTGTTTTTTATGTCACCAAGGCTCTTCGAAGCTGTCCTTGCTTGTAGTTGTTTCCAAGTTAGAAAAGATAGACACAATGACTGGAAACCAGATTGAATGTGTAATGGAAATTAAATTGGGACGTGAAATTGAATGACCATTAATATAGGCAAGGTAAAGATATCAGCCCGAATCCACAGTTAGGCACATTAGGCCTCACACATGCATCACGCAATAGCAAGAGCTTAACAGGTTCAATCAAACAGGGATCCATTTGGACAAAGCAACAGCCTACAGAAGAGGGAAAAAATTTACCAACTACGTATATGGTCGTGGGATAATATCCAAATTATATAAATAACTCACCAAATTATATAGCAAGAAAACAAATGAAACCGTTTAAAAATGGGATAGAGATCTAAACAGAATTCTAAATGAGGATATTCAAATGGCTGAGAAACGTTTTTAAAATGTTCGATGTCCTTAGCCCCAGGATAATAGAAATCAAACCACTTACGATTCCATCCTTACTCCTAAAATAGTGGCTAAGATCAACAACACAAAAGAAAGCTCATGCGGGCGAGGATGTGGAGAAAGGGGGACATCCACCCATTGCTGATAGGGGTGCAAACTTGTACAGTCAGTTATCAATGGTCCCCCAGGAAGACAGGAACTGCTCTACCCCAAGATCCTGCTACTCCACTATTGAGAGTATACTCAGAGTTCCCTTCATCCTACCACAGACACTTGCTCAACTGTATTCACTGCTGCTCTATTTATATTAGGCAGCCATGGGAAACAAGCTACATGTCCCTCAACAAACGAATGTGTAAGGAAAATGTGGTCCATTTACACAATGGAGTAATACTCAGTCCTTAAAAATATGAAATCGTGAAAGTTACCGGACAGTGGATGGAACTAGAAAATATCATCCTGAGTGAGGTAACCCAGAACCAGGGCAATTGCTGTATGTATCTGCTTATATACGAATATTAGTTGTCAAATCAATGATAATCAAGCTAGAATCCATAGGGCCATCGATGTTAAGTATAGGGTAAGAGACTAGGAAAGACAGATAAATCTCCCTAGGAAAAGAAAATAGAATACATAGTTAAGGAATGATTGGGACAGGCTGTAATGGGATGATCTAGTAGAGAAGTAAGGAGCAGATAAGGGATGGAATATGAGGAGGAACAGCTAAAAATTAGTCATTTGAGGGGTAGTATGGAAACCTACTACCATAGAAGTTTCCTAAAATATACACATATATGAAAGCAATCTAAATAAATGACCAAGTAACAGGAGACAGAACCCCAGCTGAACCTCTTTTGTCACCAAATGAAGCTTCCAGTACCAAGATTGGGTTGTATCAAATTTGGTTATTGGCCAAAGGGACCCCATGGGAATCCCCCAAACAACCTAGGATGTTGCCAACATGGAGAAGGTGACCTGGTGCCTATACAGAGCGTTCTCCCCAGTGTTCTAGCTTCTGAGGACAGGAAGGTACTCTGCACACTTCCAACAGACAGAACGTAAACACCACGCCGGCTACAAACCCTTTGATCTACAATGGTCTCCTGCATGCAAGATATGTTAGTGAAATGACAGCACAAAACCGAAAATAACCAGCCAATATCTGACGTAAGGCCCTGCTCAAACCCATACTCCATACTGCTTGGGTGACCAAGAACCTGAGACTAGAGAGCGCAGGGACCTGGATTAAAACCAAATGCCACTGTTTAAAAAGTAGCTGGGGAGGACTCGTAATGACATCCTGTTCTACTCATAAATCAGTGTCTTGTTCAGTCCTCATCAAAGAAGCTTCCTCCTGCACAGATGGGAACAAACACAAAGACCAACAGCCACACAGCAGAGAAAGAGACCTTGGAACTCTCAGTCCTAAACAGGATGTCTCCATCAAACCCTTCCCTTGGAGCTCAGGGAGCCCTGTAGAAGAAGAAACAAAAGGAGTGTAAGAGGCAGGGGGATGGAGACCACCAAGGAAACAAGGCTCTCTAATCAACGTGATCGAATTACAGATGAATTCAGAGACTGAAGCAGCAGTGTGCACAGGGCCTGCAGGCGTCTGCAGGGGTCTGCACCAGATGGGGTTCTAGAGCTGAAAGGAGAAGACACAGGCCCCCATCCTTAACCCAGAAGAAATGTCCAATTGACAACCACTTGCAAATAAAGTTTTCTTTTTCCTCCAAGGGAGACTCATTAGGGAAAACAAACTATATTTAAATGCAAGGTGCATGCCCAGCTATAGATGGATAACAAACTCAGGGGCATCTTCGGAGGCTCCTGTCCCCAAATGTCATAGTGTCTCTTAGTGTCATGTCAGGGCTTTTCCTCTTGAAAGAATGTGACTTTACTTTTTATATATTTTATATATTTTCTCTTTATACACTGCAGCATATATTTGCGTTTACATTATGGCTTCCAGTTTTTATGGGATTCCTGAGTGTGCAAATGACTGTGTCTCTGTTTTTCGTGCCTTCTCTTGGGCTTTCTTACTTCTGTTTGTTGGTTTTGTCCCATTCCAATGCGTTAGTTTTTGTTTTATCTTATTTTAATGTATTTTATTAGTATCCCTTAGAAGCCCATTTGTTTTCTAATGAGAGACAGAGAGGGGATGGATCTGGATAGGAGGGGAAACAGGAAAGAATTGGGAGTGGAGGAAGGGGAAACCACAATCAGGATATATTATGTGATGAAAAGACATTTACTTTCAATAGAGGATGGGGGAGGCAGGAGCGATTTAGAGAAAGGCACTGAAGACTGAAAGAAGAAGTGGCTTTTGAGTCTGTAAGTCAGAGTTGTTTCTAGCTCTACTACAGTCAATTCATCTCTAATCCTAGAAACGAAGAGAAAAATGCAGCAAGCCTTTCAGACACAAGTTTCTGTAAAACACGAGGAGCTAGTCCTACTTTGGGACCTGGTTAGCGGAGTGACACAGTAGAGAAAACATATTCGTGTCAGAGGGATGGCAGCAACAACAGAATGAGGTCTAAAATAGTCTTCTGCATCAGAATCCGAGTCAACAGAGACCTCAAAGAATCAGAGGTGCTCTCTAGGTTAACAGAGCAACCATCAGAGGACATGAGTAGCTTCCGTACTAATGCAAGAGATAGTGCTGAGTGAGAAAATAGCTCCCTTGTGAATCACCGTGTAGCAAAGCTATGTGCTGGGAAGGGGCAGAGGTGCAATGAGAGGGTAGCGGGAGGGAAAGAACTGAGTTGCAAGGAGTTGTCCAAGTTTAGATGCGCGTGTGCTCTCCCACATGTGAGAAAAAGGGGAGAGCGGTTAAGAGGGTTGAAGGCTCACAGAGGAATGTGGCAGCCTTCCAGTGCTCTCACCAAAGCCTTCCAGAAACAAAGGGATGCCACTTGTGAAGAAGAAACTCAACTGATGTTTAATAAAATACTTGGGTTATGAAGCACAGTAATTAATTTTTTTAAAGTATAGGAGCCTAGAATTTTATGATGGCACTGGTATTATCTATTTGACTGTAGAATAAAGAGTGCCCAATGTCTGTATGCAAAAAGTCATCCTTTTTTCACCTTAAAATTGTTATGTAGGTCTCAGGTGAGGAAAAAAAGAAAGGAGAAATTTTTAACAAATACATGGACCTTTTTCATTGCTTTATTAATTACAGGGTGGGCAAAGAAACCAGAATGAAGGTGTCTACTAAAGGACGCATTCTTGCCCTCAACTAGAAATCATTAGAAAAATAATGAGACTGAAATCCACTCTACTAAATTTTGTTTTATAATTGAGAATGGAAATTTAAGATCTCAGCTTGGACCACTCGCACCTTACTGGTTTGAGTAAGTTCTGAGAACAGAGGATTAAGGCGAATTCACCAAGAACCCAGCTGAGGCGATTTCAGACTTAGAGTGGCAGAGAAGTTAGACCACTGTACTTTACCAAAGAGCCATCCTAAACTTCCTGCCTTGTATTTCTGGATGAATCCTTCTGGAAAAAAAATATATATAAAGTCAAACATCTTTAATTCTTTCAAAACAGGGTTATTAAAGATATTCTGACGGAAAGCAGAGTCAAGCCAGTCCACAGCTAAGTGCTCCTCAATCAGTGCACTCCGTTCCCCTGGAGGATACACAGTCTGAAAAGCATTCATTTAGGAACTTATCAGAGTGTAAGTGTTGATATCACTATGAGACATTGGGATGAATTCTTTAAGTCTTCCTATAAACATATTTGCCGGTGACCGACTAACCCAGAACACCTGTGATGCAATATGAACCAATTAACTTCCCTTTCTTTGGGGCAAGACATACAGCACCCATTACTGCTGACTCAGTAAATCTAAAATATACTCGAATTTTGCCATTTTTGGAAACAAGTTATTTTAAATAAAGAGTTATTTTTATTCAATTATTATTTAATTTTTTAATAAAGAGTTTTCTGCCTACCATATACACTAAATTATGCTTACATTGCATCCTAAGCACTATAGTCAAGATATAATTTTATACTACTGGTTCAGCTATCTCTGGCTTCTTTTCTATATTAATAAAGAAGAGTAAAAAGTGAAAAAAGATATAATTTTATCTATTTGAATTCCATACATATGTAAAGTCAGTGTGGCCTTAAATTATGATTCATATAATCTAGCTACAGGCTTCAGCTTTGATGAAAATATGCATAGCTTGAGTTGTATGACAGAAATGCAGACCTTGTTCCAGATATAAACATACAAACATGACTTAATATGGCTTCTCGTTTTCACATGATTCACACTCATAAATTCAAACACAAACAAAAAAAAAGCATAGTTTTTAAACTATTTCGATGTTACTGGAACCTGGAAGGTAAGTGGTATTTCAAATTTTCTTTTAACTTTAGATCACAAGATAAGATAATCTCTTTTAACAGTTCTTCGTATTACTTCGCAACTTTAGTTAATATGTAAAGTTAAAGAATAATTTCTTTCCCGAAACTTTGGGCTATCATCTTTAGAGCGACATTTAAAGGAGCAATTTTAAACTAGTCATTCTCCTTTACGTGTTACACATTTACAATTATGTGACATTTTCAACTACGTCAAAAGCAAAAGATGGGATGAATGGACTAATCTGCCAAACAGGTGCAGGACTCTGTGAGGTAAAACGACCTCCCGAGGGGCTGGAGAAGTAACTTAGTGGTTCAGATTTCTTTCTGTGTTACCATAAGGACCAGAGTTAGGAACCTCACAGTACTTATTTAACATGTAGGATAGCTGACAAATGTCTGTAATTCCATCCTGAGGGATCTGATTACCTGTTTGTCATCTTTACATGTATCTGAACAGGCAACAGACACACATGCACATGCACATGCACACATACACACACACATGTAAACATAGTCACAGAAGCACACACACATTTTCAAATATTCATAATACGGAAGTCTCAAAAATATTGACAAGCATGTCCTGACACCCTGAAATGTCCTAAGAGGTGGAAATCGTCTGTGATTAATAAATATGGCATCTGGATGTTCAGTGTGGTGGTGCATGACTCATTCAAGCACTCTGGAGAGATAAAGGCAGACAGACTTCTGTAAGTCCAAGGCTAGCCTGTTTTACATAGTGAGTTCCAGGACAGCCATCGCTATATAGTGAAACTTTATGTCAAAAAGGAAAGGAAGGAAGGAAGGAAGGAAGGAAGGAAGGAAGGAAGGATAAAAGAAAAAAAAGAAAGTTGGCAAGGTAGAAGACCAAGTACAGAGATGAATAATTAATGCTGAGGAACTTTGAAAAAGCTGTATGGAAACTTATTACTATAGCCAGGCCCTAAAAATATGCACACATATACACATATGCACACACACATATACACAAACACACACACATACACATGTGCACATGCATCACGTGTCTATGGAGTGTAAATGGAGTCATCCTATAACAGGGAACAATGCCTCCTCCAGACAAGCAAGACAGGGAACGAAATAAAAATCCTTATGCCAAGTATATGTTACTTCTTTTTAGTTGTTAGTGAAGTCCCATAGACCACTTCTCCCAAAACTTATAAGCTATTGCTATTTCTCTTGGTTAACTTCCAGAACTTGATGGCAAGACCCCATTATGAAGAAACCAAATCTTTGAGTCATGGGACATGAAGAAATCAAGCTGGTACTGACCTGGAAGCTCCATCCGTTCCTACTGGCTAAGTTTTGATGAGCTAAAAAATACTGTGTGCTACTAGCAGGGTCAGGTTATCAACAATCTAACCAGCTTCTAACCCTGAAAACTACAAGCACAACTAACCTGGTAAAATATGCTTTCTGGTGTAATCATGGCATAAGACCTGCACAACATCAAACCAGCCAAACTCCCAGCACGGAGAGGGGAGGGCTCAGAAAGGTCCACATGTAGCTGAGGATCTTTTGGCAACTGGTGTCTGATGGGGTTAGGGGAAGTCAGTTTTCTTCAAGAACACAGGCCCTAATAGGCCATCCAGGCTTCACTGGATGGTCCTATACCCAAACAGGCAGCACAAAGTAGGCTAAGTAGGTTTATAAAAAATATAGTGTATGAAGTTGAGAGGAAAAGTACTGGGGATGAAAGAGTGGCAACTTGAGAGGGGTGAAAGGGCTATGGGTCAAAAGGGATTGTACACAATGATTTGAAAACAATAAAAGAAAAAACAAAAATGCACCTCCTATACATAAGATCTCATATAATAGCTACAGAATAGATAGAAAGGAAAGAAAGAAAAAGAAGGAAGGAAAGAAGAGGAAGGAAGGGAGGGAGGAAGGAAAGAAGGAAGGAAGATTAGACCAAGAGGAAGGACTCTCTTAACAGGCCTGAACCTGACAGGCTGAGTCCTTTACTCTTCTCCAGTTAGCTGAACTCATAGACGGCATTCCTAAAGTTAGTCCCCGAAGTCCATTCCCTTATTTGGCCATTACTCATTCCTGAGACAAAATATCATGCTCCAACAATCAAAATTCATGATTTGGTTAACATGTCCAACCAGAATTTACCAGTTCACCCTAGCACAGACTCCACCTATTCTCCTAACCTTGGTGCCATGGGGAAGAGGGATGCTGGTAGGGGTGAGATGAGGGTGGGTGAGAGAGCACCCTCTCAGAGGTGGGGAATGGGGTGAAGAACTCGGGAGACAGGGAAGGGGGACAACCTTTGGAATGTAAATAAATAAAATGATTTAATGGAAAAAAAACCCACTCCTGAAGGAAAAAAAACAAACCACCTGCTGCCTGCCTTTGCTCAATCCAGAGGCCTCGCCACGACTTGTCCCTCTAGGGTAATAAATCTGCCCTGTGCTGAGAATTCGGTGTCTGAGTATGTCTTGTACTGACTTTGAGGGGCCAAACCAACCCCCTCCTCACATGTGCTATGAGTTGAGGTCAACCGTATAGTCTATATCACGTCAGCAAGTGCTGCATAGCAAGCCCCTACCTCACACAACAACAAAAGTAGTTATAAAGTAAAGAAAAGGGACTCTTAAAGAAGAGGGTGGCTGGTTGCTGCCGCCTCGGAGAGCCCGTGGGCAGCACCCCGCGAGCGAACTTGAGCCTCGGGTCCACAGGTAAGACCAACTTTTCTGCTGCAAGTGACCTGCCTGGTGAACTCAAGACACAGGTCCACAGGAACAGCTGAAGACCTGTAGAGAGGAAAAACTACACGCCCGAAAGCAGAACACTCTGTCCCCATAACTGGCAGAAAGAAAACAGGAAAACAGGTCTACAGCACTCCTGACACACAGGCTTATAGGACAGTTTAGCCACTGTCAGAAATAGCAGAACAAAGTAACACTAGAGATAATCTGATGGCGAGAGGCAAGCGCAGGAACCCAAGCAACAGAAACCAAGACTACATGGCACCATCGGAGCCCAATTCTCCCATCAAAACAAACATGGAATATCCAAACACACCAGAAAAGCAAGATCTAGATTCAAAATCATATTTGACCATGATGCTGGAGGACTTCAAGAAAGACGTGAAGAACTCCCTTAGAGAACAAGTAGAAGCCTACAGGAATCGTAAAAAATGCCTGAAAGAATTCAGGAAAACATAAATAAACAAGTAGAAGCCCATAGAGAGGAGACACAAAATCCCTGAAAGAATTCCAGGAAAACACAATCAAACAGTTGAAGGAATTAAAAATGGAAATAGAAGCAATCAAGAAAAGAACACATGGAAACAACCCTGGATATAGAAAACCAAAAGAAGAGACAAGGAGCTGTAGATACAAACTTCACCAACAGAATACAAGAGATGGAAGAGAGAATCTCAGGAGCAGAAGATTCCATAGAAATCATTGACTCAACTGTCAAAGATAATGTAAAGCGGAAAAAGCTACTGGTCCAAAACATACAGGAAATCCAGGACTCAATGAGAAGATCAAACCTAAGGATAATAGGTATAGAAGAGAGTGAAGACTCCCAGCTCAAAGGACCAGTAAATATCTTCAACAAAATCATAGAAGAAAACTTCCCTAACCTAAAAAAAGAGATACCCATAGGCATACAAGAAGCCTACAGAACTCCAAATAGATTGGACCAGAAAAGAAACACCTCCCGTCACATAATAGTCAAAACACCAAACGC
Organism: Rattus rattus; assembly: GCF_011064425.1. Classification (NCBI taxonomy): domain Eukaryota; kingdom Metazoa; phylum Chordata; class Mammalia; order Rodentia; family Muridae; genus Rattus; species Rattus rattus. The sequence continues at coordinate 70,125,806 of NC_046161.1, read as the reverse complement.
ACAAAAAAAAGAAAAGAATATTAAAAGCAGTAAGGAAAAAAAGGTCAAGTAACATATAAAGGCAGACCTATCAGAATCACACCAGACTTTTTTTTCGCCAGAAACTATGAAGGCCAGAAGATCCTGGACTGATGTCATACAGACCCTAAGAGAACACAAATGCCAGCCCAGGTTACTGTATCCTGCAAAACTCTCAATCAACATAGATGGAGAAACCAAGATATTCCATGACAAAACCAAATTTACACAATATCTTGCTACAAATCCAGCACTACAAAGGATAATAAATGGTAAAGCCCAACATAAGGAGACAAGCTATACCCTAGAAGAAGCAAGAAACTAATCGTCTTGGCAACAAAACAAAGAGAAGAAAAGCACACAAACATAACCTCACATCCAAATATGAATACAACCGGAAGCAATAATCACTATTCCTTAATATCTCTCAACATCAATGGCCTCAACTCTCCAATAAAAAGACATAGATTAACAAACTGGATACGCAACGAGGACCCTGCATTCTGCTGCCTACAGGAAACACACCTCAGAGACAAAGACAGACACTACCTCAGAGTGAAAGGCTGGAAAACAACTTTCCAAGCAAATGGTCAGAAGAAGCAAGCTGGAGTAGCCATTCTAATATCAGATAAAATCAATTTTCAACTAAAAGTCATCAAAAAAGATAAGGAAGGACACTTCATATACATCAAAGGAAAAATCCACCAAGATGAACTCTCAATCCTAAATATCTATGCCCCAAATACAAGGGCACCTACATACGTAAAAGAAACCTTACTAAAGCTCAAAACACACATTGCACCTCACACAATAATAGTGGGAGATTTCAACACCCCACTCTCATCAATGGACAGATCATGGAAACAGAAATTAAACAGAGATGTAGACAGACTAAGAGAAGTCATGAGCCAAATGGACTTAACGGATATTTATAGAACATTCTATCCTAAAGTAAAAGGATATACCTTCTTCTCAGCTCCTCATGGCACTTTCTCCAAAATTGACCATATAATTGGTCAAAAAACGGGCCTCAACAGGTACAGAAAGATAGAAATAATCCCATGCGTGCTATCGGACCACGACGGCCTAAAACTGGTCTTCAATAACAATAAGGGAAGAATGCCCACATATACGTGGAAATTGAACAATGCTCTACTCAATGATAACCTGGTCAAGGAAGAAATAAAGAAAGAAATTAAAAAACCTTTTAGAATTTAATGAAAATGAAGGTACAACATACCCAAACTTATGGGACACAACGAAAGCTGTGCTAAGAGGAAAACTCATAGCGCTGAGTGCCTGTAGAAAGAAACAGGAAAGAGCATATGTCAGCAGCTTGACAGCACACCTAAAAGCTCTAGAACAAAAAGAAGCAAATACACCCAGGAGGAGTAGAAGGCAGGAAATAATCAAACTCAGAGCCGAAATCAACCAAGTAGAAACAAAAAGGACCATAGAAAGAATCAACAGAACCAAAAGTTGGTTCTTTGAGAAAATCAACAAGATAGATAAACCCTTAGCCAGATTAACGAGAGGACACAGAGAGTGTGTCCAAATTAACAAAATCAGAAATGAAAAGGGAGACATAACTACAGATTCAGAGGAAATTCAAAAAAATCATCAGATCTTACTATAAAAGCCTATATTCAACAAAACTTGAAAATCTGCAGGAAATGGACAATTTCCTAGACACATACCAGGTACCGAAGTTAAATCAGGAACAGATAAACCAGTTAAACAACCCTATAACTCCTAAGGAAATAGAGGAAGTCATTAAAGGTCTCCCAACCAAAAAGAGCCCAGGTCCAGACGGGTTTAGTGCAGAATTCTATCAGACCTTCATAGAAGACCTCGTACCAATATTATCCAAACTATTCCACAAAATTGAAACAGATGGAGCACTACCGAATTCCTTCTATGAAGCCACAATTACTCTTATACCTAAACCACACAAAGACCCAACAAATAAAGAGAACTTCAGACCAATTTCCCTTATGAATATCGATGCAAGAATACTCAATAAAATTCTGGCAAACCGAATCCAAGAGCACATCAAAACAATCATCCACCATGATCAAGTAGGCTTCATCCCAGGCATGCAGGGATGGTTTAATATACGGAAAACCATCAACGTGATCCATTATATAAACAAACTGAAAGAGCAAAACCACATGATCATTTCATTAGATGCTGAGAAAGCATTTGACAAAATTCAACACCCCTTCATGATAAAAGTCCTGGAAAGAATAGGAATTCAAGGCCCATACCTAAACATAGTAAAAGCCATATACAGCAAACCAGTGGCTAACATTAAACTAAATGGAGAGAAACTTGAAGCAATCCCACTAAAATCAGGGACTAGACAAGGCTGCCCACTCTCTCCCTACTTATTCAATATAGTTCTTGAAGTTCTAGCCAGAGCAATCAGACAACAAAAGGAGGTCAAGGGGATACAGATCGGAAAAGAAGAAGTCAAAATATCACTATTTGCAGATGATATGATTGTATATTTAAGTGATCCCAAAAGTTCCACCAGAGAACTACTAAAGCTGATAAACAACTTCAGCAAAGTGGCTGGGTATAAAATTAACTCAAATAAATCAGTAGCCTTCCTCTACACAAAAGAGAAACAGGCCAAGAAAGAAATTAGGGAAATGACACCCTTCATAATAGATCCAAATAATATAAAGTACCTCGGTGTGACTTTAACCAAGCAAGGGAAAGATCTGTACAATAAGAACTTCAAGACTCTGAAGAAAGAAATTGAAGAAGATCTCAGAAGATGGAAAGATCTCCCATGCTCATGGATTGGCAGGATTAATATAGTAAAAATGGCCATTCTACCAAAAGCGATCTACAGATTCAATGCAATCCCCATCAAAATACCAATCCAATTCTTCAAAGAGTTAGACAGAACAATTGGCAAATTCATCTGGAATAACAAAAAACCCAGGATAGCTAAAGCTATCCTCAACAATAAAAGGACTTCAGGGGGAATCACTATCCTGAACTCAAGCAGTATTACAGAGCAATAGTGATAAAACTGCATGGTATTGGTACAGAGACAGACAGATAGACCAATGGAATAGAATTGAAGACCCAGAAATGAACCCACACACCTATGGTCACTTGATTTTTGACAAAGGAGCCAAAACCATCCAATGGAAAAAAGATAGCATTTTCAGCAAATGGTGCTGGTTCAACTGGAGGTCAACATGTAGAAGAATGCAGATCGATCCATGCTTATCACCCTGTACAAAGCTTAAGTCCAAGTGGATAAAGGACCTCCACATCAAACCAGATACACTCAAACTAATAGAAGAAAAACTAGGGAAGCATTTGGAGCACATGGGCACTGGAAAAAATTTCCTGAACAAAACACCAATGGCTTATGCTCTACGATCAAGAATCGACAAATGGGATCTCATAAAACTGCAAAGCTTCTGTAAGGCAAAGGACACTGTGGTTAAGACAAAACGGCAACCAACAGATTGGGAAAAGATCTTTACCAATCCTACAACAGATAGAGGCCTTATATCCAAAATATACAAAGAACTCAAGAAGTTAGACCGCCGGCAGACAAATAACCCTATTAAAAAATGGGGTTCAGAGCTAAACAAAGAATTCACAGCTGAGGAATACCGAATGGCGAGAAACACCTAAAGAAATGTTCAACATCGTTAGTCATAAGGAAATGCAAATCAAAAACAACCCTGAGATTTCACCACACCAGTGAGAATGGCTAAGATCAAAAAACTCAGGTGACAGCAAATGCTGGCGAGGATGTGGAGAAAGAGGAACACTCCTCCATTGTTGGTGGGGTTGCAGACTGGTACAACCATTCTGGAAATCAGTCTGGAGGTTCCTCAGAAAATTGGACATTGAACTGCCTGAGGATCCAGCTATACCTCTCCTGGGCATATACCCAAAAAGATGCCCCAACATATAAAAAAAAAGACACGTGCTCCACTATGTTCATCGCAGCCTTATTTATAATAGCCAGAAGCTGGAAAGAACCCAGATGCCCTTCAACAGAGGAATGGATACAGAAAATGTGGTACATCTACACAATGGAATATTACTCAGCTATCAAAACAATGACTTTATGAAATTGTAGGCAAATGGTTGGAACTGAAAATATCATCCTGAGGAGCTAACCCAATCACAGAAAGACATACATGGTATGCACTCATTGATAAGTGGCTATTAGCCCAAATGCTTGAATTACCCTAGATGCCTAGAACAAATGAAACTCAAGACGGATGATCAAAATGTGAATGCAGATCGCCCTGAGAGACACAGCCAGAATACAGCAAATACAGAGGCGTATGCCAGCAGGAAACCACTGAACTGAGAACAGGACCCTGTTGAAGGAATCAGAGAAAGAACTGGAAGAGCTTGAAGGAGCTTGAGACCCCATATGTACAGCAATGCCAACCAAACAGAGCTTCCAGGGGACTAAGCCACTACCCAAAGACTATATACATGGACTGACCCTGGACTCTGACCTCATAGGTAGCAATGAATATCCTAGTAAGAGCACCAGTGGAAGGGGAAGCCCTGGGTCCTGCTAAGACTGAACCCCCAGTGAACTAGACTGTTGGGGAGAGGGAAGCAAGGGGGGGGTTGGGAGGGGAACACCCATAAGGAAGGGGAGGGGGAGGGGATGTTTGCCCGAAACCGAAAGGGAATAACACTTGAAATGTATATAAGAAATACTCAAGTTAATAATAATAAAAAAATTAAAAAAAAGAAGAGGGTGGGGGTAAATACAAAGAAGATAGAAGGAGGGTAAAAACGAAAAGAAAAGGCTGGTAGGAATACAAAGTGGTACAGCGACTCTGAACACTATAAAGAATCCTCAAGAAGTTGAAAGTAAACCTACTGTATGCCCCTTGCTCTCAGTGTTAATTGCTAATCTATTCATGATACCAAGAAAATGGAAGCAACCTAAATATCCTGCAACAGAAGAACATTATATGAAAATACATATACACAACAGCAATGAAGAAAAATGAAACCATGACGTTTTCAGGCAAATTAATAGAACTGAAAATTAGTAGTTTTTCTCTCCCATGTACTTATTTATTCCCCTTACATCCTGATCACAGCTTCCCCTCTCCTCCCAGTTCCCCCTTCACATGGCTCCTCTGCCATCCCCCTTCATCTCTGAGAAGGGGGGTCCCTCCCTGGGAAAATGGTTTTGACAGAGGAAACCCAGATCAGGAAAGGCAGATGCCCCATGTTCTCTCATCTATGGTTCATAGCTTCACAGCTTGAGATGTGAGTATAAAACCTGAAGTGACCAGAGAATCCAGTAAAGTGGAAAGGAGCATGGAGCAGGAGACTAGAGATGGATCTCATCAGATCTAGGTGGGATGATTGGGAAGCAAATGCAGAGATGGGTCTTCAACTAGAGAGGGAGAAGGGAAATCAACACAGAAGGAGAGGGAGAGAGAGGGATGAAAATCCTTAGAAAATCATTTTTGTATTCACCTAAAATTAATATATATATATATAATATCACTTAAATGAAGTTATGCTCCCTAGTTGTGCTGATAATGTTCCACACAAGAACTATGCTAACAACAACAAAAGTACCAGGCATGAGGAACTTCCTTTCAAGTTGATCAGGATAGTCTAAGAGACGCCAAAAATATATGCTATTTCTATTTCCCTTGGTTGCCTCCCAGAGGGTGAAGGTATGTTTCTATAACTGGAGATGTCACTTAGGGGTAAGACTCGGAAGATTTGAAATGGATCAGAACTGAAAGCTTTCTTCCTGAGGTTTAGGTCTACCTTTCACAGTACCAGACGGTACTCTGCAAGCTGCCAAGCTGCAAGCATTAAAACGTCTTCTCGATCTGCGATGCCTCTGAACCACAATGATAACTAGACCGCCATGATGTACTCAAAGGTGCAATAGTGGCACTCGTATCATGGCCGTAACCAACAGCTCTTCAACAAAAGAGGAACTTTGCCTGGTAGTGGAAACCTAGGCAACTACTCAGGGTTAATAAGATTATGGATCTTAGAGGAGGACCTGTTACTGCTCCTTTACTAAACCAGTATAGTTTCTAACTGTGCTCTAAATAATTATCCTCATACACTCAGGTAGGGTAGCTCTTACCTCTCATCAAAAAATCTCCTCTTTGCATCACACAGAGACCATTACAGAAATCTACAATGGGTAGTAACACAGAGATCAACTGATTTGGGGATGCCCAGGCTCAGCGGACACATCTAGCACACTACACATACACCAGAGAATGTTGCAGACAAAGGGCATGAATGTCATAAGAACCAAAAGACCAGGAATTCATAGTAAGTTTGTGTCTCCTGGAAATTATAGGAAAGTTACATCTATGATACCACAGTAGTATAGCTGCCTAGGAAAGACCCGAACTAAGACAAAACTAATGAACATGCTATCACAAGAGGGGAGACCATAACCAGGCCTGCCCCAGCAAAGAACAGCAGGCAACCAAAGACTACTGCAAGCAGGAGAGTTAGTCTTCCCCAGGAATCAGACCCCTAGCTGGTTCCCGATACCAACTAGTCATCCCTGAAATTGTATACATACTAGCAATGCATAACTGACTCTGCAGATTTTATTTACATATTTACACATAAACACACACATTAATCATGGGGAAAATAGTCTTGATTTCTAGAAGTAAGGAAATGACATGAGAAAGTTTGGAGGGAGGAATTGCCAAGACCTGCACGGCTTTGGGATTGATCTGGCAAAGAAGAATCATCAGACTGGTATACAAGAAAATTGAGTGGATGGACACTCTAATAGAAATGCACCAGCTTCCAGAAACTTACTGCATTCCTAATGCACAGCTAGACAAGGAGGCGGATTTAGAATACACAGCTGAAGAAGGAAATGAGCTAGTGGTAATCCTTGTGTGGATAATACTCTTTGCATATGCTGCTTTTAACCAAAAGTTAACCTTTCATCAGTATCCATACTTGGACTGGGGAAGGCCTTACCATTCTCTCCCACCCCACACCAGCCTGACCTGGGGGGAGTCATGCCATTTCCATGAGACTGACTTACTGGTGGACTAACATGTGTCAACAACACGAATTCACACAGGGAAGGATACACTCAATCACCATGGAGCATTTGGTGGAAGGGGAAAATGATATAATTATATTTTAACTTAAAATTTTTAATTAAAAAGGAAATAGTTACAATTCCAAGTAACATAAAGTTTTTGAAGAAAGTCATTTCCCTCTGTGACTGGGCACATTCAGAGAAGCCTGAAAGGGAATGAGTTTTCACCAAAGGTTACTTCTATCACTAAGCACTTTGCATCTGATGCCTTCGTTCTGAGATGTGATGGGGGGCTGGAAAAAGACGTTAGTGCATGTGAGCAGAAATATTGGCAAGTAACTGGGATGTGGCCGGAAACACAATTCTTGAGAACCAAAGCTCAGGAGACCCTAGGAAAGGAAGACCCAGGGAAAGAAAGGCTGAGACACACAGGACTAGAGCCAGAGGTCTGTGTCCATGGTGGATGCTTTTCAGCAAATTCAAATATTTTACAGTCTGGAGAGCAGAGCTGCGGTGGTAGAAAATCAAGTATGTCTCCTTCCACAGGCTCAGTCTGAAATGAGAGGGACGCTTCCTCCCGCATGGCAAGCCCACCAAATACTTCTTCCTTGGCCCCAATTTTCATCTGACGAAAATATGAATCTCAGACCAAAAATTGCAGTTTATCTTCACAAAAGCTCTTAGCTTTTAATAGCTCTTGTCTTTATATAGCTCCATTCCCCTGGGGTCCTATGAGCCTTGCAGACATCATCCCTCTCATACCCCAGAAAGACTGGCTAGCATTTTGTCTTATGGCCCTCCTTTATTTTAAGAAAGCAGAAACATTCTTTTCACCAAACCATAAGAAGAATGAATTATTTTTAGTCTTCTTTCCAATTACGTGACTTTTTATATTAAGAAAAAAAAAGTATTACACTGAGAAAACTCTTTCCTTAAAAAGAATAGGAGACGTGAATAAAGCCGCAGTAAACCACAGACTAGCAAGAATCAACAAAGATCTTTAGACTCTCGATGAGTCGTGGTATCCATACAGACGTGCTTTTAGAATTGAAATGAATTTATTTATGTTCACGTGTATCCGCCGTAAGATTTGCTTAATGCTTGGTGTTTGGTTTACACGGTGACAACGGTCTTAGAAAAGCACTCAATGCCGTGATGGTAAAGTGAGTGTCTGAAGAAAGCGTCGCTTTGTACTCACTTATCCAGAACACTGTTATCACAGAGAACAGAAGAGTTCATTAAAGACTTGACATGATTTGACCTTAATCTGACACTCTATACACGATTATAAGCTGCTACCATGAAGGGTAGAAGATCAATAAAACATTTTAACAATGAGAAAACAAAATAAATGAAGAGAACAGACACCAAATACCTAATGAAGAGTAAGTGTCCACGTTTAACTCCTGCTCACACATTGACTTGAAACCCAGAGAGCCAGATATAGGGATGCATTCCTGGGATCTAGGATTCAGGGTTGACCCAAAACGTGTGAGCTGTTTTCAGTTTGAGGCCAGCCTGAGCTACACAGCAATGTGCTTTCTCCAGCACAAACACGTACGTGAACAGAAATGCTTTTAGAAGCCATTTCTTTCATTTCCTTCATAAAGGTGAATTAGCAAGATAACAAGTATTCTTCTTGGAAAACAAGACGCGAACTTTCGCGGGCAGTTTTCCTGTACTCAGTCAACTTAACACTTCCGGTGCTAAAGCAAGAGCAACTGGTAGTTTATCTGTTCCTTAACAAGCATCCCCATATCTATTCCTCACAAAGCAATGGTTGCATCTTTTTAAAATCACTAAAATAAGACTCAAAGAGTGGTCAGATTTTAAAATAATACTTATAATTTATTCTATGAAATTTTCACACATGTGTACAAGGTATCCTGATCATGTCCACTTTCTTCTGCAAATCCCTCCCACTACCCCTCAGATACTCTCATCACGTCTCCCTCCTAAGACCGTGTCCTCCTCCTAAATTAATTATTAGTAATTAATTGTTATAATTTACCCACTGAGTCTGATTGGTGCTAATCAATGGTGGAGCTAATACATGGTGGTATGACACCCCCTTAGGCATGGGCTTCCTACCAACAGTCACTCCTAGGGTAAAGTGACTCCCCAGCAGCCATCACTGTCAATAAACAGCTACTCCGCTGTGGTGGGGAGCAAGGTCGTATTCTAAGAGCACTTTCAACCCTAAAGTCCTTTCCCCACTTGATGCTAGTAAGTTATTATGTTTTTCTCCCACGTCTCTCTATAAAATACTTCCCACACTGTGAAGAACAAGGACAACTCTCATCACAGTCTGTCAGTGGCCATGTATATGACAATATTAACAACATTTATAATTCAAAAATAGCCAGTCCTGGAAAGGCAGATTATTTCCCCAAATGTCTATTTCTCACAAATGAATACATCACTCTACAGAGAGAATAATAGCCCTTTGCATGGGGGTGTTACATGTGAGCTTCCAATCACTATTCTCTACTCTAAATATTAATAATCATGCTATTGACTTCTCGTGTTGGCTTTTCGTTTGTCAATATTTGGAGGATTTTCCCCTTGACTTTGTGAACCTGTGACAGGCTGTAGGTTGAACTCAGCAACGCAGAACCCCTGAAAAGTCTCCTGGCTCTGATGAAATTTTTCTTTCTTCTTCCCAGTGTGCTGTCTGTAAAGCATGCAGACACCAGCACTGTGGTTAATTTATAATTTACTTTGGAATCTCAGGTATCATCAAGAAGTTAAACTCATGTAAAGAATAGAGGACACTCAGTGATGTGGTATCTTGTTTAACTATTTCACAGCGTTTGTGAGATGGCATTACTGTGAAAAACATTTTCCCCTCAGAGCGTCAGTAGAGCATAGTGAAGAGCCCAGGATGGGCCATGAGAAGCACAGGGAGATGTTCTTGACGTACTGTTTGTCGAGCATGTTGCTCCATAGCTACTTTTTTTTGAATTTTTGGAAAATAAAACACAAAATAGAGATTTAGCAGAACACCTTCATATCCATTTTCATTAAATGAAAACTTTAAAATGCTGAAATGACCTGGAGAGGTGGCTCAGTGTGGTATAGAGTACTAAATGCTCTTCCAGATGACTCAGGTTCAATTTCTAGCACCCAATGTCTCACAAATATCTGTAACTATAGTCTAGGGGACCCAACAACCTCTTCTTGCCTCAATGGGCACGAGGAATTCCTGTGGGGCAGACATAATGCAGAAAACACCTATACACATAAAATAAATTTTAAGAGTGAACTGTACCTTTCAACAGTTTTTTAAATCCACCAGTGCTAAGTTACATTTATCTTTAAATTGCTGCTTTTAAAACCTATTTCCTTGTGTGTTCTTGAGTTGTGATGCTAAACTTTGGGCAAGTAAATGCGGATTATAATATAGCCCTCATTCAATTATAAATATATTATGAATTAAAATGTAAGACTTTGCTTTTAAAATCTAGCTGTTAAATTATATGAACATGATAAAAATAGCTAGAGATGTTCCTTTTTTTGGCTTGTTCAATTATTTTGTTTTGTTTTTTTATACAATGTCTCATGTGGTCCAGCTGGCCTCAATACACAAGTGAGAATGACTTCAAATGTCTGGTTCTCCTGCCTCCACCTCCCAAATGCTGTCATTACAGGTATGTACTTCCACTCCCAGCAACTATTGAAATATATTCTATCACATCTATTCACAATGGATACATTTACAAAACACCTCCACACCTAAGTCTCGGGGAACAGTGAAAGGGGAGGGGGCAGGGGCAAAGACCTTGTACGAGCCAGAGGATCAGCGAGTTTGTTATACAATTGTGTCTCCTAAGAATGTCAGGAGCTGCACCCACAAAGTCTCGTGAACATGATTACTCAATGTGAACTGAACAAGGTTGGCACCAATGAGTATTATGGACGGGGGACAGTCCCAGAGGCCTCAGCTCTACACAAAATCTACAGACAACTGAGGAAAGCTGGGAGTGGGAGGGGAGGTCTTCCCCAGGGAAGAGCATACTAATTGGTTGCCCAGTGCCAAATGGTCAGTCTTAGAAACATACATACAAGTAACATTGTATTAACTGAGCAAATTCCATTTATAAATATGCATATATATATGAGTATGTATGCATGCAATAGCAGTTAATGAAAGAGAAGCTATGAAGGAGAGTGAGGAAGGGTGTGTGAGAATTTGAAGGCAGGAAGGGGAAGGGTGAATTGTAATTATAACCTCAAAAATTAAAGAGTAAGTTATTTCCTATTAGAAATAATTATATATATATAAAACAGACCACAAATACAGTATGTTTACAAGTATTGGGTAACAAAAAGAATACGTAGCAAAACAAAGATTTTTAAAAATTAGAATCATGATTCTATATCATCAGTGATCTTGCTTAGAATATGATGATTTCAAAACAACAATTCTTCTTGGGGAATAAAAATATCCAAGCCTGCTAACCAGTAAAAACAGAACTTTCTTTTCAACGTTTTTGCAGAAAACATTTTCTGATATGTTGCTTTCCCAAACATAATCTTGGTAGCCAAGATCCCAAGACCAGGGATGTCACTATCTGCTTCTTAGCTTGGGTGTTGGGAGGATGGAAGGTGAGAGAGGGAGCAGGGTAGATTCAAGGTTGACTTTTTGTGGAAGGATTATGAGTTTTAGAAACTGCATGTTGGACCACTTTCAGAGTGAATTTTCTTTCACTGGATAAACCACAGGCTTGAGTGTTTATTGGTACGTTACATGAATGTGGAGATCCATAAAATGAAAGAACTGATAAACTGAACTTCATTAGGATAAAAATTTCTCTAATGGACTGAAGAGATGGCTCAGTGGTTAAGAGCACTGACTGCTCCTCCAGAGGTCCTGAGTTCAAAGCCCAGCAACCGCATGGTGGCTCACAACCATCTGTAATAGGATCCATTGCCCTCTTCTTGTGTGTCTGAAGACAGTGACAGTGTACTCACATACATAAAATAAATAGATAAATCTAAAAAAAAATTTCCTCTCCTGTCAAGGTAATGATAGACAGTTTACAGACATGGAGAAAATGTTCAGGGACTAGCATTCAGAATTCATAAATAACCTCCTTAAAAGTCAACGAGGAAAGAATGTAAGCCAGGAGTGGGGTTATGTACGGCAACCCAGCACTCCAGACATGAAAACAGGAAGATCGGAAGGTGAAGGACACTGTGAGGTACATTCAGGATCTCTGTCTCAAAACAGAAGCAAAAAGTGGGGCAGTGACTTAGTGGACCCTATACCAAGGAGGGCATTCAGAGGCGTGTGAAGAGATGTGCACGTCCAGTGCCCTCAAGATATGCACACTTACTAGGACAGCCAGAGTCAGGAGAGCACTTATGCAACATTTGTGGCGATAAAGAATTGTACAACTGTACAACATGTTCGGAAAAAGTTTGGTAAATTCTTACAAAATATTTCATAGGTAATAAGGATAGAACATGGGCCCTCAGGCAGTGCAAACATACTATCGCTTAGCTATATCCGCAGCCCCTTTGTTTGTGTTTAAGACAGGGCTTATATGAGTTTTGGTAGTCAGTCTTGAGCCTTTTGTACAGTCCGGGCAATCCTTGAACTTACCATGGTAGTTCCTCAGCACCCTAAATGGCTGTGATCCCAGGCCTGTGCCACCAAGTCCATCTCAATGCTAAACGTGCTTTTACTACATGATGCTACAAACCTTGGCATAGAGTTAAAAATGCCTCCACAAAAAAATTACAGATGCTATATTAGATGTGCCAAATTGAAGTTGGAAGCAACCATGATATGCTTCGTTAGAGGAATGGATAAATAGGCTATAGTATATCCAGACGGTAGAATAATAATCAGTGATTACAAAGAAATGAGGTATCAACCAATGGAAATGCATGGTCCTATGTGAAATAAGCTACACTAAAAGACTATGTCCTGCGTGATTCTAACTGTGTTACATGCCTAAGAAGGTAAACAGTGGTGAAATTTAGAAATCGACAACTGCCCAGCACTGTGGAATGCATGGGCAGGCAGTCATTGGACAGAGCATAGACTCTGTGGGTAAACTACTCTCTGATCATAGAATGACAGATTTATCTCATTATAAGATTTTCTCAAATCCACAGATTACAAACTAAAAGTGAGACTTAATGTAATCCATGGGTAACTTGTGGGATCCTCCCCAGTAATAAATGTGCCAGCCTAGAAGGGATGCTTCAAAAGAAACAATACGATTACGGTGTTTTAGGAGTATGGTAACAGTAGGTTCTGTTCTAGGGCACATGTCTTCTCTAGCCACTGGTAGCTGTCTGGGCTTATAACACCAGGCATGATATCCCTCTCGTTGAACAAGACTGAAATCCAACTAGACTATCATTGTTGACCCCAAGGCAGAAATGCCAGTACTGCACCATTGAGATTTCTTGGCTTTTCATCTGGATAGGACTACTGGTTATTTTATGCAAGCATGTTATTCGTGCTTGTTCTATCTTCTGCTACTAAATACTCTGAGAACTAGTTATCAGAGAGCAGGTCAGTTCCAGCTCCATTTCTCTAAACTGTTTCTGAAGTACATGGAGCCTTCAGCGAGAAAGTCTTATCTGAAAGTTCTGGGAGATGACCAAAGCCAATGGCAATATCCTGTACTGATCTGGAGACCACCTGGATCTCTTTTGCAGCAGATAGAAATTATTACAAAGATCCACAACTGGCCAAAATGCACCATGGGATGCCCAACCCCAAATGATAATTCTACAATCCAACCCCTTCACCTAAGACTCAGAGATAATCATGGTGGAAAGATGAGAAAGATTATAAAAGCCAGAGAACCAGAATTCCTGCCGCAAGACAGTATCTTAGATATGACAGGGATGCTGGTACCCATGGAATCTTCACACTATAGCTGTCTAAACAAGGCCTATGTGACATCACCAGAAAACATGCCGACAAAAAAGGGGGAACTTATCAAAGCCCCACTCCTAGATGAGTTTCAGGCACTCAGTGGCTGCTAAGAGGAAAATCAGTTTTCTTCAACTCTGCACCCTGATAAATTACCTAATCCCAAGTAGTCATCCTATACCCTTGTATGCACAAGCAACACTAAAATTGACTCAGTAAGTTGTGTGTTGTGAGTGTGCATATGTGTGTGTATGTGTGATAATTAATGAATAATTTGAAAGGGAGATGAGGGAGGAATTGTAGTAAGGAGAGGGAGGGATGGAAATTATGTAAATATCATACTCATACATGAAATTCTCAAAAAAAAAACCTTTAAATTAAAAAAAGAAAGTAAGGGGTTGGGGGTTTAGCTCAGTGGTAGAGCACTTGCCTAGCAAGCACAAGGCCCTGGGTTCAGTCCCCAGCTCCGAAAAAAAGAAGAAAAAAAAAAGAAAGTAAATCAATCAAAAAACATTATTCATCAGCACAAAAATGAGAGAGGCTCACTATCAAATTGGTAATAAGTTAAATTAGGCTTTATTTAATGTTGGAGTGAATGACTGACAGAAGAAAAATATTTTTCTTCTAATTTATGAATTCAGAAAATCATGATGATATAAGAAGCTGAAAGAAATATTGAAGTAGTTTAATTTTGAAAAAGAAAACATACCAGGAATGCTGTCATTTTGCAGGGGACAAATCATAATACAGGGAGAAAGTATAAGAACTCAGAGGCCATTTCTTGTAGAGCTCGTCTAAAATTCATTATTCTCCCGTAATGGTTATTTCAATACCACTGTTTTATTAGAAGATTATTTTTTCACTTTGGATCTTGCACAAGAATGCTCTAAAGTGCACAGCTGAAGACAAAGAAGCTAGATCTGAAAATGGTTTTAGTTAATGAGCAAGAGTCTTGTTGTACCTACAACTAAGTACCCTCATATTCAGAAGCAAAGAACAAATGAGATTTTTAAAAACCTGATTTTAGAAACTCAACGTAATGCTTGCTATTAGTAAACTCCTGGCTAATGTTAAGATTCATTAATATTATTAATAGGATCTCAGCCATTTTATTTGTATATTTACTTTAGATGAATTAATAGGCTGGTAAGACTCTCAGTGGGTAAAAATACTTGCTGCCAAACCTGAGGGTCCACACAGTGCAAGGACAGAACGGATTCCTGCGAGGCGTCCTGTGACTCCACACTCACAAAGTGGCAGACATGTTACCCTGACACCCCACACACAAATAAAAGAAACAAATTAACGTAATAATTGTAAATGAATTCAAGGTAGTCCTGGGAGGTAAAACCTTTAATTGCTTTGTAGGATTAAAAAACATGGAGTATTAGCACAGAAGAATGATTGGTGTCAATATGAGCTGTGCCCGGGATAAGAACACGCAGAAGCAGAGATTTATAAAGAACAAAAATGTGATTTGATAGAATAAAGCATGTGTAGTTTATGAAAATCACAACGTGCTGTTTGGTTGGACGATGCAGAAATTTAACAGTAATCATCAGGTTTCCTTAAATATTCATAAGAAGCAAAAGGCAAACTGAGATTTATTCATTCTTTTGCAGTGGACAGAGGGCAATTGAAACAAAAATGAGAGATCCGTACTCCGTGATGAGCTCTAAGATGTTATCCCACTTGTAAAACCCATGGGTCTCAACTTACATGGCTTTGAGAAGCTAAAAAAAAAAAAAAAATACTGACCTCAAACGTCAGAGAAAATCTCAATCATATCTATTTTTGAGGAGAAATCCTGCCATTTTTACCATGAATGTACATGGGTTTTTCTCATTGGATAAGTTTTTAATATTAATGCTAAAATGAGCAGTGTGTTTGTGTTCTTTGACTGCCTTTAAAATATCTAAGGTCTTCACTCAAACAAAACTTTAATTTCCAAAACTTAATGCATGATGGTAGGTCGTGCCTTAGTGCCTTTTAAATGATATAAAAATATGATACGAACTATTCAGAAATTTGGAAATTTTTAGGCTGAACTTTATGTTTTGCTTTGCCAATGAAAGCTTTCCTAAGATCCTATGAAGAAAGAGAATATTAAGTTGGTGAATGCTGTAAGGTTTCTCTAGAAATGTTAACGATCTCAGATTTTCAATTACAAACGTCTATGCGGTCTCTTACATGACTACTTGAGAATGTGTGTATGTTTACTAGTTCTCTTCTACACATGCAAGAAAGGCTGGGTGACCTTTCTTTCTTCCATGGTCTCCACCGATGTCTCCATCACTGACCTATACAAGAAGATATTTTGACTTCTGGGTACTAATGTGGCCTGTTTAAGATGATGGGTGTCTATGCATTTCGCACTTCCTGTGTACGGTACTTAAGCACGGGTGGTGTCTGAAGGGTAAGGTTACAGTTGGATCGTTGCTATCTGATAGGATCTTAGAAAGGCCTGAGTGCTGATCTTCTGTGATTTAGTGACTTACATTGTAAATCAAGGTCAACTCAATGGAAGGCATCCCCGGTAGCCCGTAGTTCATTACCTAACAGAACAACCCCATGCATTAGCTGTCATTTTTCAGACTTTTTTTTTCTAGTATTTGAGCTC
The DNA here is from genome assembly GCF_011064425.1 of Rattus rattus. NCBI lineage: Eukaryota > Metazoa > Chordata > Mammalia > Rodentia > Muridae > Rattus > Rattus rattus. The sequence goes on along the minus strand of NC_046161.1, from coordinate 70,109,204 downwards.
TAAAATCTGCTTGTTTCACACATTAATTTCTGGACTATAAAGAAAATGTCTACTTTTGTCTACACATTCTGTTTCTTAAAGTAGTTAAAAATAAACCTTCTCCAATTGCCCTCTTCATTTGTTCTTATATATTCATTCAAAACTCATGATCTAATTATCCCATCATTAGACAATACACAGAGGTCATACTCATCTAGAACAAAGCACGGTTGTATATATTCCTTTTCCATCTGGAACAGTGAGCAGGATGTGTGATTCGTGTCAGGTCTGAGAGTTAGAGGCTCACTATTTATTTATTTGAGGCCAGCAGTCATGTTCATTACTATAAATTTACCAAAGGGGAGAGGTTCTAAATGACTGTGACTTCTTTCTAAGATAAGATTCAGATAATGGATAGGAATGCTATTAAATCTTAAAATGTTTTCTAAAATCCTTCGGTGGATATAATTCAACTGTTTGAACTTCAATAACTGATAGGGACATACTGCATTCAAAACAATGGGGTCAAAAGGAAACCATCACCCTCGGTCTATAATTTCTTCTGCTACTTATTTGCACTGTCAAAAGATATTTCAAGATATTAATCAGCGACATAGATCATCTGGCCTTTGAAACAGATCAATAGTCATTTGGCAACACAAAATAATAGATGGATGGCTTCGCCTGAGGCTTCAGTGACAGTCCCATGTATGCTAAGGGTAATTTTCTTTTTTTTTTTTTTCTTTTCTTTTTTTGGAGCTGGGGACCGAACCCAGGGCCTTGCGCATGCTAGGCAAGCGCCCTACCACTGAGCTAAATCCCCAACCCAACTAAGGGTAATTTTCTTAACCAGACAATTCTATTTTAAAAGAATAGATTCAGGAAAGGAAAAAAAAACAGATTCGATTTTGACTCACACAAACTTGCTTACATTTATAATGTAAATTTGATAATTTGCACATTGACTTGAGGTACATGAAACCACTAGATGCTGTCATATTTGTTTCTGATTATTAATAAGGTATGTACCAAAAGTCACCATGAAACTTCTGAAAATTCTAATGTTAATAGAACATATTTAGAAGATATAGGACAATGTAGTATTAGGGAAATAATTTATTGGTGTGTTACAATATCCTGCATATATTAAGGATTAGCAATATCCTGCATATATCATATATTAATATATAATATTTTAAATTCCTCAAGGTTACAGAAAGAGACAAATACTGGCCCTTATTGGCATCATTATAATAGTTGTGGAATCACAGTGATTAAAAATAAAAATTATAAGTTAAGGGCTAGAGAACAGGGGAAAATCCTAGGAAATAAAAGTTTTAAGATACTCCAACATTATTGTCTGAGAAGCTAAAGACATTTAAGTTTTCCCAGTAATCTTGGGGGGTGAATTCTTTTTTTACTATTAAGGTAAAATTGTAAGGAAAGCTTTGTGAACCAATAAGCAGGGAAGGTGGTAACATCTGAGTAGACAAATGTGTGTCTGTGTGATCAATGTTACCAACGCTACTGGTCCTCTAGGAATGGCTATCCTTTGTAAATTTACCCAAGGAAAAAACACATTCGGTTAATCTTTCCTACCACTGCAATGAAAGAGTTTTCCCTACGATAAAGTCGTGCCACTGACAGTTAGCTCCACCCAAATGCAGAGCAAGGAACGTTGATTCCTGCCCTACCGTGTGCCAGCTACTCCCATCGAACACAGCTCCACACGTCTTTCAGAGGGATCATCATCCTGCTATTCCATTGTTGTTGTCACGGTTAATATTTTAATCTATGGTGCTGGCTAATGGTTTGGTTTTTTTTTTTTTCAACTTTACACAAACTAGAGTCATTTTGGAAAAGAAAATCTCAACTGAGAAAATTTCCCACCAGGCCGGCATGTAGGCCAGCCTTTTGGGGCATTTTCTTGATCGATGATTGATGTGGAAAGGCCCAAATCACTGTGGATGGTTCAACCCCTGGGCTGGTGTGATCTTGGGTGGAAAATAAATCAGGCTGAGTAAGCCACAAGGAGCACATCGGTAAGCAGCACTCCTTCGTGAGCTCTGAATCAATCAGCTCCTGCATCCGATCCCTCCCTGGCTTCCCCTCAGCGATGAACTGTAATGTGGAACTCTGAGCTGAAATAACCCCTTTTCTCCTCGAGTTCCCTTTTCACCATGGTGTTGTATCAGGACAGCAGAAACTTCAACTATGACAGAAATTGGTACCAAGATTGTGATATTCCTATGACAGACCTGACCACCTGTTTTGAGGGAGAATTGTGGAATGACTTTCAAATTTGGGGCTAGAAAAGCCATTGAGTGTTCAAAGTTTAATGAGCTCTTGTGGGAACTTAGTAGTCCTGAGACTAGTGCAGCTGATGGACAACTGACTGGTAAGGCTTCAGAGGGATGCTTAATAAGAGTCCCCTGAAAGACTCTCAGGAGAGAGAGGAGAGAGAGAGAGAGAGAGAGAGAGAGAGAGAGAGAGAGAGGATAGATAGATAGATAGATAGATAGATAGATAGATAGGATAGATAGATAGATAGATAGATGATAGATAGATAGATAAAAGATATAGAGAGAGAGAGAGAGAGAGAGAGAGAGAGAGAGAGAGAGAGAGAGAGAGAGAGAGATTGAATTCAGAACTACTTTTCATTGCTGGGAAAATTGATACTGGACAGCTGTGGCTGAGAATCAGCTGTGATCAAGAATAGACTGACTTAATAGAGGACAAATTGTGTGTGTGTGTGTGTGTGTGTGTGTGTGTGTGTGTGTGTGTGTGTGTGTGTGTGTTTCCTTGGGGTCAGCACACAACAAGGCTATATGTTGGAGTAGCAGCCTAACTTGGCAATGTGTAAGAATCTCCCAAGGAGTATGCCTTGGGAGGCATAAAGGGTTCCTGGACATCAACTGAGGCTTAGAACTATAAGAGGCCACTGTTGAACATGCAATCTCGCTTACAATAAAAAGCCCCAGAATTGAAGAGGTCAGGGAAACTTGAGGATTGATACTATGGGGCAGGGTCTCTGAAGAAATCCCGTGAAAGATTCTCAGTGAGGTGCAGTCCAGTTGCAGCAGATACCCCAACATATAGGAGATGCCAGTACCATGGGATGACTTCCAAGGACAGCAGCAGGCACGGAGTGAGGCCACCCTGGGACTGTCAGACAAACCGCATGTACTGAAAATGCAACAGTGGAGAGATGGAGCTCTTTGGGCTCCAAGGGTTGTGGGTGGGTCCAGACCTCAACACTGAAGTTTTTGCAGTTTTGTTTGAAGTGTTTACAGTGTGGCTTTGCTTTTATTTGATTGTGACTGTACCTTTCCTCTTGAAATAAAGTCTTCGGCTTGTTACTTTTGATTTGAAGGAGCCCACGGTTGAAAGACTTGGAGCTCTTAAAAGAGACTGCAATTTTCGGAGGATTTTGGCATATTAGAAAGACTTTGTATATTTTAAAGGGAATGGCCTTTTAAAGGGTTTGCATTTTTAAATACTCTGTGACTTTTAAAATTTAAGATAATGTTTTATATAAAAATATTAATATTAACAACCTCCTTGGGAACCAGTGAGAAAGGAAAGGTTGTAACTGAATAGTTGTGTGTGTGTGTGTGTGTGTGTGTGTGTGTGTGTGTGTGTGTGTGTGTGTATGTGTGTGTGTTTGTATGAAGTTGACAAGAGGTCAGTTTTTCTGGCTAGAACTTTGGCAAATTGACACAACCTAGAGTCATTAGGGGGAAAAAAGAACCTCAATTGACAAAAATCCCCCAGTACATTGGCATGAAGGCAAGCCTGTTGGGCATTTTCTTGACTAACAATTGACGTGGGAGGCCCAGTCCATTATGAGTGGTGCCGCCCCCCTAGGCAGGTGGCCCTGGCCTCCATAAAAGAGCAGGTTGAAGGTTGGGGATTTAGCTCAGTGGTAGAGCGCTTGCCATGCGCAAGGCCCTAGGTTGGTCCCCAGCTCCGAAAAAAAAAAAAAAAAAAAAAAAAAAGAGCAGGTTGAGCAAGCTAGCCATGAGGAGGAAGCCAGTAAGCAGTACTCCTCCGTGACCTCTGCATCAGCTTCTGCATCCAGGTTCCTGCCCTGACATCCATCAGTAATCAGCTATGATGTGGAACTACAAACTGAAACAAATTCTTTCCTCCCCAAGTTGCTTTTTGTCTCATGTCTATCACAACAACAGAAACCCAAACTCTGCCATCTATTTTCCTAATTTCTTCTTATAGTCCCTATCGAGTAGCTAGCTTATTCAGTTTTCATCTTCTATAAATTAATTGTCAAAAGTTAAAACTATAACTCATCTATAAGCTATCACTAAATTTCTGTCTTTGACATGAATCGATTACAATAGAATTTAATTTTTGATTTATACTCCAGTGGTCTTTTTGTGATAGGGATACAAAATTTAGGGGTGTTTGTAAATCTCCTACTGTAAGCCCAAAGTTTTACTTTGACATAATGGATAATGACTTTCTTCATAAGCCAATGGACTTTATGGGCTTATTTTTAAAAGCACTTTATATTATTTTGGGACATTAAACGGTATACTAACTAAGCAGCATTTGGATGGTTTGAATACAAGTGAATCAGAAACATATGCGTCGGATTTTTCTTGACACACAAACAGGTTTGAAAAAAAGAGAAAAAGTCATTGGCAAAATTCAACCTGACTATTGCCAAATATAAAATGCTAAAAAAGGGGGCTTTTAAACCAACATTCTAATGAACACCAAAATACTATCTTTGTTTTTCCATCCTTAAGTTATTCTATAAATGTGTGTTTTAAAAAGAAGGAATTAATTTACTTGGAAGATTTAAACACACAAAGAACCAAACAATGGAAAATTACCAGGCTGGGATGTTGGAGGGAGATGTAAGTCTTCAAAGTTAGATGAAATTACTATCTAATAAACTATGTACACATGTGTGTAAAAATTTAATATACGTGTTAGAAATGCTCATGACTACCTAGTAAGTCTGAGAATTCTATCTTTACAATTTAGAGGACTGAATATCTTTAAGTAATAAAATATCTAAGCCTATTTACTCTGTTTTAAAAAATAGTGCCTCTTTTTATTACAGAAGTGAGTAGCCATCATGAAGGAGTGCTGGACAGCTTTGAAAATTATTTTGTACACTGCATAAATAACTTATCTGAAGTCTCTGGGTTTTGCAAGGAAAAAAAGGAGACATGTTTGAAATGTTTGCTTTGCTTTGTAGAGACAAACAAATGGAAAAGCATTCATAAAGCATGAAAAATATCAGTAAAATATCCTTAAAGTCTCATGACAGATCCATCGCAGTTCACTTGTCAAATTTCTAAGACGATGTCGTTCACAGACAGACTTATTTTCCACAGTTTCTCTGAGTCACAATGCTGCTTTTTATTTCAATAGCCTTTTGATTTCCAAGATATATTTAGACCTGGTTTCCATTTTTCTTTACAGGGGAGAATAAATAAAATTTAATAATATATCTCTCTGACTTTCTCCTCATTTTGTGATTGAAGCTATTTAACCACTGGACTGTGGTTTACTCTTGTTGACATGTGGGATACGAAGGCCTTATTTAGTTTTCAAGATAGTTTTTTAAGTATAGCTTATTACATTTTATTCACTTACTTTTGGGTGTATATGTATATGTTTGGGGGGCTGTGCATACCATGGTGCATTCATGGAGGTTGGAGAGCAGCTTGCAAGAATCAGTTCATTCCTTCTCCGGCATGGGAACTTGGGGATTGAAGTCAAGTCACTGGTCTGGCATAAGGTGACTTTTACCCACTGAATCACTTCATTATCCCTCAAGGCAGTTTTTGATTTGTTTTGTTTTGTTTTAATACATGTGTCCTGCACTGTGCCAAGCACGGTAGATACAACTGAAAATGAGAGATACACAATTCCTGACACCATGAAACTGACATTTATTCAAACGAACAATCACAGATAGGTTCCTGTGGTTGATTAAAACAACAACTATAATTTCCTCTGACTCATATCCAGTTGCAACAGTATACTATACTTAACTCAGATTCCATGCTCCTTCCACAACTCTCTTCACTTTCTTAACAGTGCCTGTAGCCATTTTATACATGAAAGTTGTTCTGCTCAATTCTAGATGGTTAACTTTTCCCTAAACACACCATCATGGTCATTCTCTTCATTTACTAACATTGTTTCTTCTTCCAGGAATAAATCACCCCTCCAGTTTCCATGGCGACTCCTCCTCACAGCCCCAAAATTCTTTCTCTCTTCCTCTTCACCTCCGTTTCTTAAGATCCTACCCCAAAGCCAGGGGTGTAGCTGCCAGCCAATGGTAGAGTGATTGTCTAGCATACGGGGAAGCCTGAACTCTAATCCAACACCACATATACCTGGAGGGTGGCACATTTCTCTGATCCCAACTCTAGGTATTAAAATGGAGGCAGGAGGACGAGATGATGAACATCTCATTGGGCATCTCATCTGAGGTCAGTGGGACACAAAGGTCTGGCCCCAACAAAACATAGGTTTTTACTTTAAAAAGTACAGTCATGATCTAATGCTGCAAATAAAAAGTGGTCTGTTGACTCTGTTTGAAGTAATATCCTGTTTTTCAGTTTTTTTGCAAGAGAGGATAAAAGAACACACATCTTCATTGGGGATGAGCAAAAATTTGAAGATCCAAAAGGTCTGGTTATTTCTGTCTATAAAAAAAATAATATCACGTGCATATTTGCTATGAGGATGCAGTGACTAAAACTAACGTGAAGGTCGTCAGTCTCCAAGGTCATGTATATCTCACTTCTCGTTAAGATCAAATCTGGTCCCAACTATGAGGGACCATAGAAAAGAAGCTACCAGAGTTAATCTCTGCTAAGTCTTTGTGAATACCGTTCAGACACAAGGAAGGAAGTTGCTAGAATGAGATGAAGTTATGTTGAACGTGGGAACACTTACCTGCAATCTCAACACTGGGAACTGAAGCAGGACCATATGTTTAAAGGTAGCCTAGACTTCACTGGGAGACGCTGTGTCAAACTAACAAGATGGTCCAGCCAAGAGCTTCTGCAAACATGATTCTTATGCAGGGCAGCTTGATACTACCTGAACATGTTCTCATGTTGACGCCTACTTATACTCTGTTCATGATATTTGCTTAAGACGGAGGCATATTTCTTTAAAGACTTGTTTATTTTTGTTTTTGTGAGTATGCTTGGTTTGCTTGCATGTAGGTCCATGTACCACATGAATGGAGTACACAGAAGAGGGCATCAGATCCCCCAAAACGAGAGTTACAGACTGTTGTGAGCTGTCATGTGGGTGATGGCAAACGGCTGAGCCACTCTCCAGACACCAGACACAGGCCGTTCACTTCAAAATTGGAAAAACATGTCTAATAGGGGTGGGATTAATATATGATCTAAATAGGCCATTACACTCCCCTCTTTGGCTCTCATACTGTTAAAAGAATGGACATGAAGAAAAAAACTTCCAGTTCTGAGAAGAAAGGGCTGAAGTCAGAGAAGAAATTTGTCAGAGGACCTTGAAGTAGAGAATAACTTCAAAAAAGAAACTTGGATCTGAGACAGTGCTGGGCAGGTGACCACGCCTAGTGATCCTGCTTCGTTAAGTGTACCTCTTGTTTCCAACTCAAACCTTATCCTCATGTCAAGACCCTGACGATTGATAGACTGAAGTGGACAGGAGTCATTGGATGTCTTTGTCCCTCTTGCCACTGTGGCTACATCGAATAATCTTTCCTTTCTGGCTTTTGTTATCTTAAAAATCTTGCTTAAAAACTTACTTGAGCACAAAAGAGAAGCTAGCCTGGCACATTTGACTATTTTAATATTTTCACAATTGACTACTAGAGAAATTTTGAAAAGCACAGAAGGTAAGATCCAAACCTAAATTTAAATTCTAAAAATTTGAAGTATTTGAGAAGAGGTTAATGCTAGTTTATTTTGGGCTCAATTGATAAACACTTTAATGGTTTTAAGATATAATTGCTCATGAAATATAAGAGAAATAAATCAGGGACAGTTAGAAACTCAATATATAAAGGTAAAAACCAATCCCTGACACTATTAATGATACTCTGTTATGCTTGCAGACAGGAGTCTAACATAACTGTCCTCTGAGAGCTCCACCCAGCAGCCAATGAAAACAGATGCAGTGACCCACAGCCAAATATTACATGGAGCTGGGGAAGTCTTTTGGAAGAGTTGGAGGAAGGACTGGGGAACCTGAAGGGAACAGGGACTCCACAAGAAGACCAATAGAGTCGACTAAACAGAGACTGAATCACCAACCAAAGAGCAAGCATAGGCTGGACCTAAGACTCCCACACATACAGAGCAGATGTGCGGCTTGGTCTTCATGCAGGTCCCACAACAGCTGGAGTGGGGGCTCTTCCTGAATCTGTTGCCTGTCGATGGATCCTGTTCCTCTAAATGGGCAGCTTTGTCTGGGAGAGGATGTGCCTAGTTTTGCAGAGACCCGATGTGCCTAGGTGGAGTGATCCCCAGGGGAAGATCTCCCCTTCTCAGAGGAGAAGGGGGCATAGGGAAGGAGATGTGAGGGGTGCTGAGAGGGGTCTGTGATCAGGTCATAGGGATGTAAAGTGAATGAATGAATGAGTGAATGAATGAATGAATGAATGAATGAATGAAAAAGAGAGTTCTTGGAGAGGGAAGAAATCGACAGTAAAACAAAATTAAAGTGCATAAATAGTGAAGGAAATAGAAAGGCAGTGGTGGGGGGAGGTGGGGGGAGAGCAAACCTTCAGAAAATGTGTGTGCAGTGTGAGGAGGGGAAGGCTGATCATGTTTCCTAGATTCTTGATTTGTTTAGTTAGACATTTCAGGCGTGTCCCCTGGGAGAACACTGGGATAAGTACACACCACTAATTTAATTTCTTCTCCTTTGGGCCACATACCAAGGAAGAAACAATTGGCTCCACCCCCACAAAGCTGATCTCCCAGTCACAATTCTGATCATAAGTATACAGTCGTCTAAGATTGCGAGGATTATTGGAAACTCATTTAAACGCATTTTTCCCTTGGTTTACATTCGTGATGCTGAAACGTGATGATTTTCAACAGTAATTTCAAATCCTTAACTCCTTAACTAGGAAGCATCCTACAAAGCAACCTAATTGAATTGCCTTCAAAATTTTTAAATTCGGTATCACAAATGACAAATCTGTAGGAAAGTTTTTACTTGGGGGCAGGAGAGTCCAGGACTTTATCTAATAAATAGCACTTCCAATGAGAACTGTTTTGTTTTAGATCAGGATTTGGGGGCACATGAAACATCTGTTTGATGAGCCTTGTAACATATTTGATTTGTGACTGTCAACCTCATTCCATAGATAACAATGCTTGGAGTCACGACATTGTTTATGGTGTCACAGACAGGCTATGAAGCTGGTTATAGGAGAAACAGGATCATCAGGAAATCTTAGCACATGCAGCTGTTACTTGAGAGACCCCAGACAGACACTAACTGGGTTTAAGTGTGCAGTCCATCATGGCAAGAGACTACTACTACAGAACTAGGTGAGTCATGTTCTAGATGCAATGTCCTGTTCCTGATTCTGGCAGGCACTAAGGGCAGTGAGGCTTTAATGAAGCTATCATCTGCTCAGTAAGCACTTTGAACCTCATGCCCTCTGAACCTATGTGTAACCCTAGAAGGACGTAGGGCAGCAGATAATAGACATCTACATAGGGTAGTCTGAAATTCTTAAAAATTACAAAACAAGGTAACATACTATTGAATCATGATGCTTTACCGTCCTATCATGACAGATATAATTTTGAGCAGTCTAAAAGTATGGGTTTAAATCATAGTATATCGACTTTATATGATCAAGGGCTGACAAGGTTCTGAAAAAAATAGTGTCTAAGGCTTCCCTTCCCTTATTGGATTGTGCCAGTGTTTTTCTGTATAGTCTACAGAAGTCAGTCCATTTGTCTGAAAAGTCCATCCCTACAAGGTCTACCACCTTCCTTGTCTTTTAAAGTACAGCTCAGTTCCACTCACTGTATTCTTCCCCCACACCGTAGCAGACTCAGTAACATCACTTTGGGGCTCTCCCATGGCAAACTTCAGGATGCCACTTCTGCATTTGCTTACTGTCACTGTATCAAAGTACACAGCACATACTAGGTCCTTGGTGAACGCTTGTGTGCAGAAGAATTAGAATTTTGTCCAAGGTTCCTAATGTGACCCCTTCCACGGGTGGCGCTAGAGCAATTATCTTTGACCAAATATCACAGCATGTTAACAAGTCCCTGATATTACACTGTGTGACATCAGTATCCTCTCTCCTCCCTTGTATTATTTATTGCCAATTCTTCTATTTCCTGACCACATCCAATAAACGTTTTCTTTTTAGACATATGTTCAGATAAAAATATGTGTGTGTCCCCAAAAACCACAACCAAGCCAGGGTCCACAGCACTTGTCATGTTGTCATATTGCAGTAGTCTATGAGTTTCCACATGCGGCTTTAACACCCAGCTGAAAAATCTCCTGAGGGCAGAAGTGGTACCTGTGCTCTCCCATCCCTGCTCAAAGTCAGGCAGTTCATACATAGAAGATAAATACAACTCTGTGTATTGATTTATCGATATTTTGCATTATCCTGAGAAATGTGTTGCCTTGTTCTTAAGTAATAAAGCTTCTATCAAATAACACAAAAAGCCATGGGTCTAAGCAAAGCCCCATTAAAAACATTCAGGTCAGGACTTACCATCCCCCGTCTCTGCGCAGAGCTGTAAGCCCAAATTGTTCTGTGGATTAATCACCCAATGATTGCTGGTCACAGTGATATCAAAGACAAGCCAACCCACATCTAAAGCTTGTGCCTTCCTTGTATCTAGCAGAAAAAGATCTGCATCCCTAAGGAGAGAGGAATGAAAAATAAATTAAGGGTTTGAACGAAGGACATAACGTATCATAAGAAAGTGAATATATTTTCAAAAGCGCTTTAAAAGCAACAGGAGTTAATTAAGGAACAGAGAAACGGGTGGCTCCGACAACGAGCAGTAAGACGTCCACTGCTCACCTCCCGAGTCAAACCCGGGACTTAGTAAGACTCTCTGAAAGTCATTTCCATCTTTCTGTTTCTCATTGTCATTTCATGCTAACTTAATGGCCTTAATTTGGTCCCTGGTCATCAGGGCTCTCTCTCCAACAAACATCTGTAAGTATGCACCCCTTAGCGGAAAGAGAACAGGAAAAGAAAATGAATTGAGACAGAAATGGAAGTAGAGGCTCCAATTTGGATGCCCGCGGACTCTCGGAGGAGCGCAGGCAGGGGAGGTGTCGGCATCTGTTTTGGGATAATTGATCTGTACTTTATATTTTCAGTATAATAGTTTTGCGGATAGTGAGGTCCAGAAGGAGTCATTAAGTGTACCACTCCATGAAAAGGCAAATCTTGTAACTGGAGAGACACAACCCACAGTGACATGCGTGTCCTTCCCCTGTGAGTCTACGATCCCTTGGAACGATCATGGCAGTGAACAGGAATGCCTGTGCACTAGAACAATCCGAACAATGTCGTGATCATTAGCATTTGTGAATGCATGTCGACTCCTAATTAAGCTTATGAACATATGTTTGTCAAATTACAGAGAAGAGTTGAGTATGTTCTCCTACTACTGCAAGCTGAATGTTGCCTGGTCCTGGTATTTTATCTTTAAAGTATACCTTTACATTAATGAAAGTGGGGCTCAAATTAATTGTTGTAAAATGCTGAAACTCTGCCAACATAAAAAAAATCACTAGTATCATTTTTTAAATGAACTTTTCTACTGCTTTGAATGCTTTTATTAGAGAACATATTGTATGAAGAGAAAAGTAGAGCTATGCTGCAATGAAGTCCGTGTCTCTTCAAAGAAGTCTCAAAAATACAAAATCTTAAGTACATCACAGAGATGGATTTAGAATAATCGAAAATTGAAGTATTTCTAGCAAAAGTGAAAGTGAAACTCTAAATATTTTAGGCACTTCATAGTCATCTCGTTAATTTTACTTGGTTTATACCACTCACTGAGTGATCAGAGAAATTAAGGTAAGTGAATAGGACAATCAAACCATCTAGTTACCAAATATTGCACCTAAGAATTCAAAGTGCTTAGCAGAGAAAGGCTGCAGACATAATGAAGTCTGGTGCAGGATATAGTTTGACATTTACAGACTTATGATAAGCAGGAAATGCAAGGCAGGAGGATTCACATAGTACACAAGTTTTCAGGACCCATTTCATTCATTCACACTAACCATCATCAAATTTTTTCATCTCCTAACTTGGGAAGGCCACTAAATATATAGACTAAGTAAAATATAAAACAATTAGGATTCCTCGTAGTTTTCAGCTATGTGATAATCATCTCCGAGGTTGTAATCTTCTTAACTAACCACTCTACTCACTTCTGAAACACAAGTCGGAAAAGACTCAAAAGCTACACAGCTTTCAGGCTGCTTTTTGAAATATGATATAGTTTCCCAATCATTTCTTCAAAGCCCATGGCCCCAATCATTGAAGCACTTGAGAAACAGTCGATTACAAAGAGGTAGCTTTGGATGTACAGTGTATGTACGTGCACATGCTGATGTGCATATGTCCATGTAAGTGTACACGCATGCATTTGGAGGCTGAAACTTCATATCACGTACTTTCCTCAATCACTCTCTGTGTTGTTTTCTGAGATGGAATCTCTCCTGCTTCTGCCCCCAGCACTGAAATCGCTGCTGGGCATCACCTCACCCAGCTTCTTATTTTTATTTTTTTGGCATGGGTACGAAGGTCCCAACTCAAGTCTTCAGGCAAACACTTTACCAACAATGATGTCTCCCCAGAACCCACAATAGGGAAATTTTGATAGGTTACATCAACGAAGTTCTATAGGTAACCAATTAGATGTATATTTTCTATTATTTTAAAACTGTATTACATCATCTTTCCATAAATGAGAAAACATCTAAGGTCAAGTCACAAATCTTTCTAATGTGTCCATTGTATAGATTTAATGCATATGTTTAGGTGGGTAAATCATGCCACAGAACTTGTGCAAGCTTGAAACATATGCATTTCAGTGACAAACTGCAAGGGTAGTTTCAAAAGCCATCCCTTCTAGTTTACCTCTGAAGGGTTTGGGCAGTCAACTGACTTCGTAGGTATCAACATGCTTTCCTATTCTTGAACAAAACTATTTTATTCTGATCATGTCTTTTGTTTCTCCTTTTTCTGCTTATATAAAACCTTCCACATTATCTCAAGACAAAAAAAGGTTGCTTTAGGGTAATAACGTGTATTATCAATGAACACAGAGGCAGCCACCATGGGACTTCGTTCGTGCAACTCTATTCACAATTGTAACTTAAAATAAGCCCTCTCTAAGTTCACACAAAATTAGGTGTGAATTCCATGGATTACAAAATTTCTCTACATAGAACTTTTATCACTAACAATAGTTTTTAAAGGCCTTATCATTTCCCACGAACAGTATACGATAGACCTGTTACATCTGACTTTTTTCCTGGGGATCGAACTTAGGACCTCACGCCTGCTGGTCAAGAGCTCTGACTCTGAGCTAGTACTTCGACTGAAAGAGAAGAAATTCTTGCTGTTTTAAGGTACCCACACTTTGAGTAGTTTGCTATAGCAACTTCAAGGAGTCCACACACTCATTGAATTGGAAGACTTCCCACATGAAACAGAGAATTCACAAATATAAAGTACTAAGGGAAACAGGAAGAACGAAAGCATGTCTATAAGACCCTTGGACAGTGAGGCTATCAGTGGATGATAGGAAACATTAATGGAGTTTTAGAAATCCAATTGCAGTTGGCTGAGAAGTGAATGGGAAAGTGGCAGGATTAAAGAAGAAAAATGCCATGTAATTTTGGGGGCTACGGAACAACAGAATCAAGTAAGAGAGGTTCTCGGATAATGTATTTTCTTGCTTTCTTCTCAATGTGACTGACACACATTTTACGATGTTATTTTCCCACAACCTAAAGCAGGAGTGTAAGATCTTTGGATCCTCTGTGTCTTAGTTAGAGTTTCCATTGCAGTGATAAAACACTGTGGTCAAAAGAAACTTTCAGCATAAAGATTTCATATTCTAGCGAAAGAACTCTACCAGCTGGAGGACAAATACTCAAATGCATGACTCTAAGAGGGACATTTTACATTGAAACAGAGTAGCCAAGGAGAGTTTGCATCTGTACAAGGCACAGTCATCTCCACACCACCCAGGCTTTCTTGAGTTGAGACTCTTTCATCTTCTTTTATGACTATTTTTCTTTGAATAACTTATCAATTCTAGAAAAATAATAATTCACTTACATGACATCCATATCACAGTTTACGAGGGAAGGAAATTACTGAGTCAGGAACTCAAAATTGGTGAGATAATTAGTTACCAAACCAAAAAAAAAAATTCTCATCTGTCTCGTCACATAAATATTACCCACCGTGCTCCTGAGGAATTAATCTAGCACTGAGCTCATTAACTAAACATGTCACAGTAATAAATTACAGTTTCTGAACGTTGTCATAAAGTTAGCAGTTTGCCCGGTCTCCAGTGAATACATCTACAAGACACCCCAACACCTAAGGCTCAGGGAGCACAGCAGAAGAGAAGATACAAAGATCATAAGAGGTTCATGAAGTTTGTTTTGAGATGCTCTAATGCCAGAGGCTACATTCTTGAAATCGCACCAATTTGACTGCCTAAACATGAGCCAAGCAAGGATAATTCAAATGGATGAGCCAACAAGAATGGGAGAAGTCCCATAGCCCTACACAAAGAACAGGCAACTAAATAGGGGAAGAGTAAGAGAAATAATTTTTAAGGGGAAAAGTATCACAGCTGATTACCCAATATCAAATAGTCAGCCCTGAAAGCATATACACAAGTAACATTAGGCACACTGAGTAGGTTGTATGTAGGAATATATTTGCATGTGTGTGTATATATACATATGTATGTGTGTGTGCTCTATATATGCATTGTATATATAGTTATAGATATAGATATAGTAGGTTGTATTTAGGAATATATTATATATAATGATATGTACTATACATACATTTATATATAAATTTTTGTGTGTTTATATTTTCTATTATAATATATATAATATATTAAATACAACCTATATATACACATGTGATATATCTATATATATGCATATAACAACAATGAAAAATGCCATGGACTTGAAGCACAGCAGAAGGAGGATATGGGAGGGCTTGAAGGGAGGAAAGGGAATGGGAAATGATCTAATTAATATTATAATCTCAAAGACTAAAGAAACACATGGGGGGGAAGTAAAAGCTTAGACTGTGTGCTCTTTTTAGATGTTCTTAGATGGCCCTTACTATTTCATATGAAACAAGCATGAACTTCTAAAATTCTGAATGTCATGAGTATCAATATTCCAGAATGTCTGATTCTGTGGCATATTTTTAATATTGAGATTTTAAAAAATGAGCACTTGGGATGAGATCATTCTTTGTTGGTTAAAGGAGATGCCCTGAGTCTTTTAGAAGGTTTAGCAGAACCCACTAGACAAACTCAGCATAACCACACATTCAATGCTATAGTATCCACCCAGATCCCACACCATCCCCATCAACGCGACAACCAAAAATACATCCAGACATTGACAGATGTTCCCTAGGGAGCCATGTGGTCCCAGTTGAGAACCGCTGACAGAATAAAGCTTGATCCCTGTATACCAGGAAATGTAAGCTGTGCTTGACTGCTATCTTGCACTGGCAGAATCAACTCAGTCTCCTTCGAGAGTCCTTCTCTGCTCTGCTGTTCTCATGAGGCCAGGAAATCTTCCAGTGTAGAAACTGTCAACATACATTTATTTGGGAGAATGTCTACAGAAGAATCTCAAATCTTAAAACAGCAAAAACGGGGCGAGATGGTGTGAATGGAGCTGACTGTGGACTGAAATGATGACAGCCGAGCTAAATACACCAAGGAGCGAAGCCAGCTAATGACATCGGGCAGTCTAGCCTAAATGTTTGTGCAGCAGAGTACAGAATTTGTGCCTATAGAACATTAGACTCCCAAAAAAGGTCATTTGTGCGTTTATGTATGTATGCAATTTTTAATTCAAATGTATCACTTTAGTACAGCACCAGACTCATGTGTCTGTTAAATGCACTATCACTACCTCTGTTGCTGTTAATCATTTTGTTTGTATAATATGATTTAATTAATAACGTATTTGGGCCTTTGAACATTTTAATGTATAGTAGTTTAAAATTAAACTCCACCGTACCGGAAGTTCCTATCCACCCTGAAGAGTAAGCCCCGTAGCCCTTCCCCGAAGCCCGTCCCCCACCCACATGAAGAAGTCATTTCCCTTCATCCACATTTCCCCATCACTTAGTGCATGCTTACGTCATAGTTCTTAGCACATTGTATTATTGTTATTAAAGTCTGTGTGAGGCGAGCTGTCTCCATCCTATGTCCCCCAGGCTATGAGCTTTTGAGATCTTATTTACTCTGCCTTAGGTCCTCTGTGCTCGCTCAACAAAAGCGTGCGTGTGGCGCTCAGCTGCATGATCTGGAAAATTTAATAGTGTGGAAACCTCATTTCTCAATCATGTCAATATATGAGGTGTGACTGAAGAGCGGTGCGTTCTATATGAGATTCGGGGTTGTTGGTTTTATATAAAACGATTAAAATAAATGAAATGATAGAAAAATGTGTAACCTCTTTAGCAAGAAAAATAAAGACTTGGATGCCTATCAGAACACTTTAAATTGCACACATTTAAATGGGCATAAGCATAAATCAGGCATGTCAGAGACGGTAGGAATAAAATCTATCCTGGAAAGAGTTGGAGGTTATATACATGAAACGAGTGAGGATGTAGATGACATTATGACTCTGTCCACTTTTCAGTCTGATTGCTCAACACGGATAGAGGATTCACAGGCTAGCTGGCTCATAGATCCGCTGAGGTCTCGAACGTGAAACATATCAAACATCAGTCTAAGTGATAGCACAGTTTCTCCACGCACACATGTGGAGGCAGGACCATAGGTACAGTGAGCTCCCATAGGAGATAGTGCATATATGTTATTAAATGCGCTGAACCAAAAAGTCCAACCAATAAGAATCCCAACTGCTTCTGAAACACTACATTAAAATTTTACAATTCTGAGGCTGGAGAGATAGCTCAGTGGTTAAGAGCACTGGCTGCTCTTCCAGAGGTCCTGAGTTCAATTCCCAGCAACCACGTGGTGGCTCACAACCATCTGTAATGGGATCCGATGCCCTCTTCTGGTGTGTCTGAAGACAGTCACAGAGCACACTCATATACATAAAATAAATGAATATTACTTTTTTAAAAAATTTACAATTCTGGTGTAAATTTTTCTGAAAAACTTTGAGAGTGACATACATTTTGAAAATGTAAGAAATGACTATTTTCTTTTCCTACCTCTATTTTAGCTATTTAAGGGACAGCATGTATATATTATGCATATGTGCATATGTATGAGAAGCTACACACAGCAAATGATTTTGGAGATTTATTTAAATTTTAAAATTACTTTTTTGTATTGCAATTCTTTCTCTTTTAACTGTGATCATACACTGTGGAATGTGGTTTTTTACCTTGATTTCTGTCTCACAGAATTAAAGTCAAATTAGCATTAAAAATTTCAATAAAATAAATAAAGAGAAAATATTAGTTCTTAAATTTCATTGGGGAAAATTCCTTCCATAGCTTAAAAATATAAGAGAAACTTATTTTTAAATCCTAATATTTTGACATTCATCCTTATGGAGGAGTAGTTGGGAATTCTACGGAGCATATATACAGTATAAAGTTATTTCCTTCTATCCCTTTCTCTAGCCCTCTTTCTCTTTCTCTTCGTGTGTGTGTGTGTGTGTGTGTGTGTGTGTGTGTGTGTGTGTGTGTGCAAAAACATCATACGCACAAAGAATAATGGGCTTGTATTGGTCGAATTTCCATTACTACAATGAAATAGTTAAAATAATGAATATATAAATGGAAAAGAGATATTTGGATTTGTGGTTTTACCAATTCTAGTCCTGATCAAGTAGCCCAAAAAATGTCACTGGAGCCTTGTATGAAGGAACACATTGTGAAAGGGTTCTGTGGCTGAACAAAGTACCCACCAGTCATGAGGCAAAGCATGAACAAACACTGGGTAAAAGTCAAACTTTAGAGGCCACATCCACTCCACCCCCAGTAGACTAAGGATCTCTGACAAAGTTCCTATCACCTCTTAGAGGCCTGGAGCACCTGGGGAGCCTCAACTGTTCCCTTCTGAAGGTCACACCTTTAACATATGGGTCATTAAGAAGCATTTAACCTCAAAACTACAACAGGACCTGAATGAGGTATCTTTTTATTTTGGTCAATATAAAATTTTGTATTTAGATTCAATAAAAATATTCTAAATGAGGAAGACCAGATGTATCAAAGATTCCTCTGAAAATGACTTGAGATGGTAAATAACCAAGAACAACTTAATGTCCATCAAAATACACCAGACTCTCCATCATAAATAACAGTGATGTCAAAATATTAATCCAGATCAAACAACTTAGTAAACCAGGGATAAAAAGAAATGTTTATAATATCCTTCCTTCCACTGTAGAAAAAACTAGTTATACGTAAAATAAAATTATACTTGTAGAAATATTAAGTAATGTTCAAAATACTATTTTCAATGTCACGTAGCTTTGAAAAGTATACCATTATTTAATGTAGGCAAATTTTTTTAGGTCTAATTATATATGCAGGTCCTGCGCCTCCATTTTGTAAGTAGAACAACTAGCTAGACATTATGGGCCACCCTTGAAATTCCATCACTTGATAGGCAGAGACATAAGATCCGTAAATTCTAAACTAGCCCGGACTATATGCAAGACATTGTAGCTATAAGAGTGACAATGAAAATCAATGATGGGAAGCACCACTACAGTCAGACTTTTTAAAAATACAACTCACCTGTGACCAACAATTACTATTAAAAAAATAACACAGATCTTTCTGTCTTCTTATTAGTTGTCTTAAAATAGCAGTGCATATAGAGCAAAAATTTATTAAAATGATCCTCCTTAACTGGTGTTTCATGGGATATTAATAAGTGCTACACATCTAAAACCCAGTCAACAAGTAATTTTAAAGAAGGCCAGCTAAAACATTTTTTTTTTACCCTTGAGACCTTTTTAACCATATGAGTTTCTGTCTTGCATCATAAGCCTCCTACAGGTTGTCAAACAAAGGTATCTGACCTCAGTTTTTTATCTTCAGTGAGTATTGTGAGAGACTAAATAGAATGTTCTTTGGGAAACAATTACAATTAGATCAAGAAAAACCTAAACATTGGGGAACTATAAAGAGTTATCAAGGTAAAGAGTGACTAAACATGAAACCTTAAGAATTTACCAAGGTCCATAGAAGTTCACCATAAGAAAGTTTTGGTCCCATGAATAGAAGCTACTGGCAACAGAAGAGTGTCTGGCTATAACAAGTCAACTGTCCAACAAAGATAACTAATCACCACAAAGATGACCAACTGAAAGAATTCTGTGTTAGATTAAAGGTCAGGGGACATGTTTAAGGTCCCTCTATAGTTCATACTTGATTCATTTTGTATCCATCCATTATTGTAACATTTTCAGACTTCTAAGATTTCAATCTATCATCTGTTTTCACACCCTTCTCAAATATCTTTAGAATGGATGTGTACTGGTCGTCAGATTCTAAGTAGAACCATCTTCTTTCAAAATACACTTAACTAGTCGTATAACCACCCACACCTTATCTAGAAAACTGGTCCTTCTCTTGTTTACACAATACTATGCTATAAAAATCATTTTATATAAAATTTAG
Organism: Rattus rattus; assembly: GCF_011064425.1. Classification (NCBI taxonomy): domain Eukaryota; kingdom Metazoa; phylum Chordata; class Mammalia; order Rodentia; family Muridae; genus Rattus; species Rattus rattus. Next base: position 70,089,319 of record NC_046161.1, on the reverse strand, counting down.
TGTAGGTATAGTAAAATGCAAACTTTCTGGATTGAAAGACAAATTCACAAAAATGAGACAAAAGACCAAGAAAGAACATAGAGAGAGACATGATGATGCCAATTCATACACGGATTGGTCAATAGTAGAAAATTCTGTAAAATGTAAGAGGAATACTTAATACTTATTGGCTTCTTTTCATTTTTAGACTTATATTCAAATTTTATTTGTGTGTGTGTGTGTGTGTGTGTGTGTGTGTGTGTGTGTGTGTGTGTGTGTGTATTTGTATGCACATGCATATCAGGTGCCAAAGGAGGTTGGTCAGAAGAGAGAGCCCATAGTTGAAGGTGGTTGTGTCCTGCCTGACATGGTTGCCAGGAGCCAAAGTATGGTCCTGTACAAGGCTGAGAGCTCTCAACTGCTGAACCATTTCAGCAGCCCCTTGTTCTTACTTTTCAATATTCTTTACCTGCCTCAGAATCTCCCTTCACCCAGGAAAAGATGTTATAAATTGTATAAGCTATCAACGGCTTTTTAACTAAAATTCAGTCCTTGTTAGGTTAAATAGTCAATATAAAGTTGATACCTATTTGTGTATTCCTTGATGATCTGATATATGCTAATCTTAATTGTTTCATTTTCAAACCGATGGTTGCTTTTGTCCTTATAAATCCGGAATTCAGCTGCCGTCACTGCTTCTCCATGTGGAATTTGGGTCAGATCAAACCGAAATTCTTTGTAATGCCTTCTCTGATGAGAAAAGTCTTTGTCTCTTTCAACTGAAAAGAAAAATTAAGGAATGAAGAAAAGGTTAGCTCTTTATGAAATACGGAAATTAATGTTAAATTCTCCTCCTCTAAAAGTGAAAACAAGTAGGATTGTATAAAACTGTGAAAACACTAAAACCACAGACTCATATGTGTTTCCAGTTAAAGGAAATTCCACAAACCAATAGCCTTTTGGTTCAAATGCAGTATAACCGTCTGGTTTTATACAAATTCCTGGATCTAAATGGGAAGACTATCCAAACATGTTTTTCAAAGTGAAGGTTGTAAAGTGATTTCCAATACGCATCAAGTACCAGAACATAGGCTTTATACAGAAGTAAAAAAGATGTTACAGAAGCCTCCAGAGTTTCAAGTGAAGTCAGAGGAAGGAGGAAGCCACAGAGCAAAGAGGGGAGGAGGGCTGGGGGTCTGTAACACAGGACACCGTGTGTCATTTCTGTAGGCGAATGAGTAAAGCAAGTTCTTTTCTGATTTAAGACAAATTTGCTCTTTGCTGATCCGTACAAAGCAGAATTTGCATCACCACGTGAAGCTTCGATTGTGCAATTCTGAGGTATACACTGTCTAATGTTTCAGTCAGGCTAAATACACGGCCTCTAATGGGGACCATTCCTTTAGAGCAAGTCACCTAAGATTCCTTTTTCCAGCTTATGAAGCATAGAATAAGCAATATCCGTACTTCAGTGGGACTACAGCTTTCTCCACCTGACTACAATGTATGCCACAAGAAAAATCACTTCTGAAGTGACTGCCCCAGATGAGAGCTATTTATTTATTTATTTATTCATTCATTCATTCATTTATTTATTTATTTATTTTATGAGAATGAAATAGCTTGCCTCTATTTCTAAGGCTCTGTCATGGATGATTGCCCTGGTGAAGTGTAACCTTGCTCTGGTGAAGCATAACATCTCCTAAGAGTGAAGTGAAAACCCAGTTCTGCCCTTCCAAATACCTTTCTACCAAATGAAATAAAAGGTATAGCCCTCCTGAGAATAGTAAAAAAAATTCTGAAGGATTTAGAACAATACATTTCAAATACACTGCAACATGATATGACTTAGTGAACTGTCTGACAGCTGCTTCCTAGTGGCAACCTCAGAGTTCCTAATGAGCTAGCTATATCAAGGACTCAGTTAGAGACATTCGCTGTTACTTAATGGCTTAGCTTCTCTGGTTTTTTTAATTTTCAAAATCTTGGTTATTTACTATGATATAGTACCATGAAAAAATTGCTATAATACACAATATCCAAGGCACTTTATAATTATCAACAGTAATTTAGACATTTTAAAATGACTTGTTTCATTCCTAAAATTTTATTGCAAAAAGGTTTAAACACACACACACACACACACACACACACACACACACACACAAGTGCTAGACTTAAAATTTTTAAAATTGGTTTAGGTTACAAAAAGCTCTTTGGATTAGTTGACATGATCCCTATACTATTGTAAATAGTCAAAACACGGGACTCTAAGCCAGAGAAAGGTTTACAACTGGTGGAGGAAATCATGACTGTTTAGTTACGACACTGAGGAATTGAGATATGGAGATATTTGTGCTCCAAAGTCAGAGTCACGACTAAAACACATAGCATCCCTTGCCCTCCTTATCCAAAAGAATCTCCTGTTTATTTTCCACCAAAGTAGGTGATTTAGGAAATGAGGGGGCCTCTGCCTGCTCGGGCACTATGATTAGCCTCTGAAAATAAGAGAGACTTAGAGCCATCCCTGTGCTCTGGAGCTCGCCAGAATGATTATTTGGGGCTGTGTGACTCACACCAGTGCTACTTAACATGATCTAATGAAGTTTGTTCTCTTAAAATATTATCCTTTTTTGCCAGTTTTATACATTATTATTATTATCATTATTATCATTATCATTATTATCTTTAATCTTTTTTTACATTCCAGTCTTTACCCCCTCCCATTCTGCCCCCCCCCAATAGTTCTTTATCCCATTCCTCCTCCCCCATCTCCAAGAGGCTATCCCCACGCCACCCAAACAAACACACACCCCTCCAAACCTCCCCACACCCTGGGGCCTCAAGTCTCTCAAGGGTTAGGTTCATCTTCTCTCACTGAAGTCAAACCAGGCAGTCCTCTACTGTCTATGTGTCAGGGAACTCAGACCAGCTAGTGTATACTGCCTAGTTGGTGACTCAGTGTCTGAGAGATCTCCGGGATTGAGGTTAGTTCATACTGCTGGTCTTCCTATGGGGTTGCCCTCCTCCTCAACTTCTTCCAGCCTTTCCCTAATTCAACTACAGGGGTCCCGACTTCAGTCCATTAGTTGGGCGTAAGTATCTGCATCTGTCTCAATCAGCTATTTGTTGGGCCTCTCTGATGGCAGCCATGCTAGGTACACCATAGAATCAGTAATAGTGTCAGGCCTTGGAGCCTCCCTTGGAGATGGGTCCCAATTTGGGCCTGTCACTGGACCTCTTTTCCCTCAGTTCCTTCTCCATTTTTGTCCCTGCAATTCTTTTAAACAGGAACAATTCTGGGTCAGAGTTTTTGACTGTGGGATGGCAACCCCATCCTCCACTTGTCTATTTCCTGTCTTTCTGCTGGAGGTGAGCTCTACAACTTCCCTCTCCCCACTGTTGGGCATTTCATCTGAGGTCCCTCCCTTTGAGTTCTGAGGGTCTCTCACCTCCCAAGTCTCTGGTACATTCTAGGGGGTGTCTCCACCTCCCACCTCCTGAAGTTGTGTATTTACATTCATACCACTGTCCCTCGGGGCTTCACTCCTGCTCTCTCCCCAGTACCTTGATCATGTTCCCCCTTTTTCCCTCCCCCTCCCCCTCCCTCTCCCCCCCAAGTCCCTCCCTCTCTCTGCCCTATGTTTTCTTCTCCCTCCCAATGGGATTGAAGCATCCTTACTTTGTAGGATGATATCACAGGTGATATCACAAGATAAAAGGAGGCCTGTCATTGGACGAGAAGGAAGGATGGGCGGGAGAAAAGTTTGAAGGAAGAGGAGGAGACTGGAACAGAGAAAGGGAGAGGGTGAGAAGCCATGACAGGTAATGTTAAGATTCTGCTCTGTGTATTTACAGGTTGTTATCAATGTTCCTAAGGAGCAGATGGTACCCGGCTTTGTATGTTTAAGTGGGCAATTATATCTTATCAATTGGATCAAAGATTATTGTGTTGTATGTTCTTTAATGTGTAGATTTAAGTAATGTAATGGAGTGTGTGGCTACTGGTCTGGGCCGCCGCGGAGTTGGGATGAGTTTCCGCCAAGATATCTAGCAGATATCTTGGGACACCGAGGTGCGGACCTAGCAGGGTAAAAGACAACTCTACTTTTTATTTTTATACTTTTACAACAACATTACTTGGGCTCTTCAGCTTGTTAACCTTTTTGGGTCCTGTGGATTACATCCTGGGTAAGCTGTACTTTTTTGTCTGTACCACTTATTAGTGAGGGTATCCATGCATATCCTTTTGGATCTGAGATACCTCACTCAGGATAATATTTTCTAGTTCCATCCATTTGCCTAAAAACTCATGATGTCCTCATTCTTAATAGCTGAGTAGTATTCCACTGTGTAAATGAACCACATTTTCTGTATCCATTCTTCCTTTGTGGGACATCTGGGCTGTTTCCAGCTTCTGGCTATCACAGATAAGGCTGCTATGAACACAGTGGAGCACGTGCCCCTGTGGCATGGTGGGACATCTTTTGGGTTTATGCCCAAGAGTGGTATAGCTGGGTCTTCAGATAGATCTATTTCCAGTTTTCTGAGGAACCTCCAGATTAATTTCCAGAGTGGTTGTACCAGTTTGCAATCCCATCAACAATGGAGGAGTGTTCCTCTTTCTCCACATTCTCAACAACATGTGCTGTCACCTCACTTTTTGATCTTAGCCATTCTGATTGGTGAAAGGTGGAGTCTCAGAGTTGTTTGATTTGCATTTCCCTGATCACTAAGGACTTTGAACATTTCTTTAGTGCTTCTCAGTCATTCAAGATACCTCTTTGTGAATTCTCTGTTTAGTTCTATACCCCATTTGCTGATTGGGTTGTTTGGGGTTTTGGGCTTTGTTGGTGGTGGGGTTTTTTGTTTGTTTGTTTTGTTTTGTTTTGTTTGTTTTGGAGGTTAGCTTCTTGAGTTCTTTATATAATTAGGATATTAGCTCTCTACCAGGATTAGTGAAGTTTTTTTCCCAATCGGTAGGTTGTTGGTTTGTCCTATTCAAAGTGTCCTTGGCCTTACAGAAGCTTTTCAGTTTCATGAGGATTTGGAATAAAATCCAGAATTAACAACTCTAAAAAAATTGTAAAATGAAGATTTGTTTTAGCCTTATTTGGTGACTAAACTGGAAATCAAGTGATGTAAAATGACATAAAGTCTCTACCTGTCCCAGTTCATCTAGATTTTTATTGTTTTTCTATAGTAAGTTTATGTATTTACCTAAGTAACCCCCTCCTAGACTCTATATAATTAGTTCTATTTATGATAAATACCCACAGGACATTCACAAATATTTTTATTCCATTCTTCAAGGAGGCCGTATTCAGTGTTAACCATAATCAAATATACTTATTGAAATTTATGTCAAAACTCATACCATAATCCTAGATATGAGAGCTGATATGTGACCTTCATAGATTCCAATCTACAGTATGCATTTCCAAACTGCAGATAATTTGTACTCATGTTTAAGCATCTATTGTTCTGTAGTCTAGTCTGTTTAGCCCTCAAAAAGATAAACTTTCAGAGTTGAATAAAATCTGTATTAAGTATACCACACAGAGTCAAGTTGCATTGTAAATGTTCCTAGATTCTCTGATCAGAATAGCAATAGAAATTCCAGGAGACATCGAAGCTAGTGATAGAAGACCTATTTATATGGCCTTCAACTCGAAATGATGCCCATTAAAAATCCAACATGGTGATTCGGGTTCCTGCAAAAAGTAATTCTAGAAAGGTGGCAAATATTAATATCTCTAAATTGTACATAAGAAATTAGATAATGACAACTAGGTAGTATCAAGCTTCTGTCTTCCAAACATCACTCTTCATCTTTCAGAAATCCAAGTAAAGACATCCAACACTACACTTGTGCTGGATATTCATTTTGTTGGATAATTATATTTTGAGTTGTAACTGCTTTCAATTTTAAAATAATGTGTAACTCTTTAGCTGGATTGCTCTGTATCTCTAATTTTTTCATGAGATCCCTTTGAACAATCAAAATTCCCAAAGTAGTTTTTTAACAGAAGTATATATACAATTAATATTCTCAGATGCAAGCTTCTTAAAGGCAAAGTCTTACCTCTTCATGTTGTAACAATTTAGTAAATACTAAGCATTTGAATGGGTCACAACACATTATATGTTAAATGGCTTAGAAAACTTGAAAGGAAAAGTAAGCAAGAGCAAAAATCAGAAATAACTCTTCTGTTGTTAGCTTTTATATTTGTATTATACAAAATCTTTTCTTTCATTTGCTTCTTCCTGTACGTGTTGAATCAACTAAATGCAAGGTGTTTCCTTAACCCTTCATCCTATCATATTTAATAAAATCTGTTTCACTAAAATAGAAAGGTCAAATCACTACAAAATCCATAATCCTATTTTGCTGAGGGAAGGGAGTTCTTTCATCTAAATAATCCCCTCCAAAGCTCAGGAAATATTAAAGAAGGTGTGGAAGGAATGTAAGATCACAGCAAAGATAGATGGGGAGGGGAAGGTAAAAGGAAAGGAGAGGGCTGGGGACACTGACTTCTGCTGTGTGCTTCTGTTGGTGGTGAGTGTTAGCAGAAGCAGAGGCAACGGACTAAGGAAGAACACACTTTCAAGGAGACATCAAGCAGGAGCTTGGAGGACGTTTGGGATCTCAAAGGTCCAGTTCATAAAATATTGGAACTTTGATAGGTCATCTGCATAGATGTCTGAGCATATGTTGCATATTGACGCCTTGGCTAGGGTTCCACACTACTTCTCTCCCAATAAGAATCTGCCATAGGCCAGTTTTCAACGCTGTGCCTTTCTGTACCTCATCCTCTTCCCCCACACTTCTGTCTCAATTCTAAATTCCTGGACTTTACTGCATTACAGTAACCACGTTAAGGAACATAGACATTTTCCTAGCACCTCCAGGACACCAGTGAATTGCAACAATTCAGTCACTATGTGCTTTGTCTTCTTCAAGTTAATGCAGAATAAAGCTGAGGGTGCTGTGAGGATGTTTCGTTCTTGAACACACAGAAGCTGTGCTTACTTGCCTTATGATCCACACAAAACTGGGTACGTTGACACCCTGTTATGGAACCTGGAGGGTTCATGGCACCCTACCACTCTGCAATTTGTCCAGCAACTGATGGTTAATGACAAGAGAAACATTTCCTTCCCTGGAGAGAAACCCACGATTCTGTAAACAAGCTCTTACCTATAAGCTCCTTGCTCCTATAAGCAATCTCGATATCTGATGAAACTTGTTCAGTCATTAGGAATGTGGGAGAAAGAAAAAGACATGCATGAAAGAAGGCTGGAAAGATGACTGAGGGGTTTAGCGTGTTTAGGGGTTTTGTGGAGTTTGGTTCCTATAACCATATTGGGTAGCTCACAATTGTCTGTAACTTCAGCTACAGGGCATCAAGCAACCTCTTCTGGCCTCGGCAGACATTAATTCCATGCACAAACTCTCACACAGACAGAGACAGAGACAGAGACAGAGACACAGACACACACACACACACACACACACACACACACACACACGGGCGCGTGCATGCGCGCAAAAAAAATATATACATAAAAATATATTATAAATATAAGTATAGATGTAATATATGTGCTTTGTAATACATGTAAGTGTCAAAATAAAATCAAGCTTTAATTAAAAGACATGAGTAGATAGAGAGACATGAATGTCAGGAGGTTTATGAAGATCAGTTAGAGTTAGAGGAGCACCCAGGAGAAAACTGAGGTAAATATGACTGATCATATATGTCATGTACATTTACTACAATGCTGAAACCCATTATTATGTATAATTAATATATGATAATGAAAGCATCAAATCATAAAACAAAACCACCAACATCAATGGATTTAGCTCATTGAAGCCAAACTCAGATTTGTCAATATGAATTTGAGAACACATAATAACACTATGCCCTAGAGAAAACAATTCCATTCCCCAAACTTATACATATTATTTCTTTTGTATGAAGCAAAATTGAAACTATTAGGAAAAATATAACTACATCTGAAGCCCATTGTATCAGTGTATTGAACTATAACTCCACTTAAAACCCACTGTATCAGTCAGCTCTCCTATATCATTTTATTTGAAAAGAGCATTGCAGCCTTTGTAAATGTTTGTGTCTGATGACGTATGTCAAAACTCAGCAAAGAGCATTTGGCTAACAATCACATATGGACTCTACTTTGTGACACATTCTTCTCTTGTTACCTTACCACTCAAGTCACAGGAATGTTTCAAATTGAAAAAAGGCTCTCGTGTGGTGTATGACAGAGAGGTCACCCTATGTGTTCCTATGTAGGCAATTGCACATGGTAACATAAGGAATTACCAATAAATTCATCAACATAGAATTGTTTATTTGAGCTCATGATTGTCAATGGATCTTTTAAAAAATCCAATGATTCATTTTACTGAGCACGCGCGCACATGCGCTTCTAGCTTTATATGTGCTCCAAACACTTTTATCTACATGAAACTCCAGACCAAATATGAAGCTGCTTCTTATGCTATTTAATCACTTCTCATTATATCTGGTTTTAAAGTCAAACATTTAAATGTGATGATATAAAAGTCTATAGGAGGGGGCTGGAGAGATGGCTCAGCGGTTAAGAGCACTGACTGCTTGCTCTCTCAGACGTCCTGAGTTCAATTCCCAGCAACCACATGGTGGCTCACAGCCATCTGTAATGGGATCTGATTCCCTCTTCTGGTGTGTCTGAGGACAGCAACAGTGTACTCACATACATAAAGTAAATAAATAAAATCTTTTTTTTTTTAAAAAGTGTATAGGAGATAAAATACAAATCAATAGATTCATACTCCATGATAAAATGAGCTTATAGTACAAGAAGATTTTTTAATTATTTTTTATTTATTTATTATTTATTTATGTGTATGAACGTTTTGTGTGCATGTGTTCATATGTATCATGCACATGCCTGGTGTCAGCAGAGGACAAAAGAAGGGCCTGAATCTCCTAGAACTAAAGTTATGGGTGATTGTGAGCCATCATGTGTGAGGGAACCAAACCCAGTCTTGTAAGAGCAATTAGTCCTCTTAATTACTGAGCCATCTCTACAAATCTCACCACTGCTACCACTCCTTTGAGTCCGGGCTCACTGTGTAGACCAGGTTGGCCTCAGCTCATGGAGCTCTGCTTGACTTCTGCCGCTCCATTGCCAGGATTAAGCTTCAGACCATACTATAGCTTAAAATTGTAAATTGTCAGGATTCTGAAATAAATATGAAGCTGCCTCTCCTCAAGATACACATGCCAAAGACATTTACTGTTGCCTAATGATTTCAACACTGATGGACTCTGGAAAAAAACTGAGCCCTGGTCTAAATATTTTTATGTCTGTGATAACGATGACTGAAGTTGATTGACAAGAGATAACAGTTTATTAATAATTTTTCTACAGTTTTAGAAAATACACTCTTGGGCAGTCTGCCTTAATCTCATGCTCATGAGCTACACCTGAGAAGACAGAAATATCGTGAGTAGCTGCAAGACCCAGACAACACTCTCCAAGAGGGCGGCCAGATGTTGAAAGTATGGAAGAGAAAATGAAAAGCTGCCGCGTGAATGCTAACCTTCATGACTTTACAAGAATCCCTTTCTTGGTCCACTAAGAAGCATAAAATGGGCCCTATAAAGACCTGTTTGTTGGTAAATGAATGGACAATGATTCCAGAGGTGAGGCAAACCCCAGAGGACAGAGCCCTTGGAGCTCTTAGCACCACTGGGCTATGTGGTTGCAAGCATTAGTTGTCTCCTTAAATGCTGCAAAGCACACTAACAGTTGGCACTCATATTCCCTGATGCTTGCAATCCTAGATGCTCATGCCTCCATGTACTCTTGGGCTTTCCTACCCACACCCAAGTTCCCATATTACAATTCAGAGGCTTATTTAAGAATGAATGCCTTGACCACAAGCCTTGGCTCATTCCGTGACTAGCTTGTAATTTATATAACCCATCCAACTTCCTCTGAGTCCAGGGCAAAGCTCCCACCTCTGGCTGTCTACCAGAATTCCAGTCTCTCTACAGGAGCTCTCACCTTCTCCTTCCTGACCTTCGCTCATAGCCTTCGGCTTTTTATTGTCAGGTGATACCTGTACACAGTGCACAAGAGATAACCCCTGCAAATTTAGATAAATGTAATTTTGAAAAGTAAAACTCAATTAATGATCCAATACTTACATAATATTTTGTTTTAAAACTGTTAACAATTTATTGACATGAGTGATTAATCTTAAGGAAGGAAAGTGTTGACAGAATACTGTGACGATAGGCTATAAACATCTATTATTGCCTCAATAATTAATCATAAACAATGAAAGCAACAAACAAACTGATGACTGGTTTAGTAAAATTAATGTTTCAAATTTTGCTTCCCCCTTACATGAAACAACAAAGCAGCATCTTCATTTTCTTCCTGTAATTTAGGTTAATTATGAACTTCCTCAACACTAAATGTTAGCCAATCACAGAGCAAAGAATAGTCTCTAGGTCTTATAAGTCTTTGTTTGATATTCTTTGCACTGAAGCTCCTAAAGTTGTTGTGTTACTGTTTGCTTAGTTTTTGAGTTTCTGACATGACTGGCCTGAAATTTGTAATCTTCCTACCCAAAGGATTATACAGGTAAGCCGCACCATCCTGTCCATACAGTTTCATCTAATTATGATGACTAATTCTGACTCAGCGTAAAATTTTCCAAGACTAACATGTCTACATGCTCGTGTCTTCATTTTTATCATGCTCCTCCTTCTATGCATTCAGCCTTTTCCTCCTCTTTTTATCAATGCCCAGGACACAGCAAAGCCCTGGAAGCACTTTTATGTGAACAAAGTTGGATTTACTGACTTTTTTCAATATATGTAGTAGGCAAATGATACAGGAACAGGAATATTAGAAAAGTCCCATGGCCGTATGACAGATGATTTGGGACAAGACTCCAGGAGGTTGTTTGTTTTGTTTTGTTACCCTGTCTGGGCAATGTAACCCATGCTGACCTCTAGTTCATGATGACCCTGGCTTAGCCTCCTGAGGGCTGACACTACACATGGAAGCCCCTTTGCTCAACTCAATTATTTCTTCCTTTCTAGAATAACAAGCAACTTTACCATTTGACATAGTAATTAGGGAGACACAATAGAGCTACAGCTGGTAAGGAAACAGTACCTAGTATTGCAATCTACAATGGGATATGATGCACAGTCATTCTGAGATGTGATCAAACTTCTTATCCTTCATCTGTGCTGATATAAGTATGAAGTGGTCTTGTTCTTGTCATCCTCCCTCATTGTCACCGAGGACTTTTGTCCATTGCTGCTGTCCCGTGGTTCTGTTTCCACTCACCTGAACTATGCCAGCACCACACAGCAACTGCCATCCGAGCTCACAGATCCAGGCTAAGTCCTGACTTATGCCACTTGGTCCTCTTTCTCACTCCCTCATTCATCCTGCTTTTCCTAAAACAGCTACTGTATGCAATGTGTGTATCCAATTAGAGCATAATCACTCCTGACATATTCTAAAACAAACCGTAATGGTCAAGGAGACAGAAGAAATCAGAAAAGACCCCAGGACGATCAAGAAGAATGGTCTTTTTCAAAGTATTGTTATAAAAATAACATGCCATTTTTTTTCATACAAAGTAGGGGGAAATGGAAGGGAAGAAAGGAGAAGAAAGAAGGGAGGAGGAGGGGAGGGAAGGGCAGAGGAAGAGAAGGATGGAGGGAAAGTTCTCACAAAAGAATCTTTCCTCCTGCATTATTATTATGTTGCCTTATATCTATCACATGCTTAAGAGATTTATCTCTGTTTTCTATATTTCTGCTTTCTTGATATGTTTCTTGATTTACACCAACATTAAATGGTCAATTAAAGTTAAGTATCCAAATACTGTTATAGTTAAGTATCCAAATTTTGTTAACTAAGAAAAAAATAACAATGTGACTGTAGTCTAGTGTATGAAAACTGTTTTCTTCTTAAGTTGTGAACATTTTATAAAAATAACTATTAATTAGAGATTAAAGACAAATATTCATATTTCTGAATTAAATCCTTATATCAATACTAATATGAAAATTAATATAAAATAATACAAAATATTTGATTAGCAAATTTTATATAATAAAATGGTTTCATAATAATCAATAACCATATTTACTCCAAGTAAGGGACTGTGGTATCAATATGCAAAATATATTTGAGAACAGCACGAAGGAACAGCTTTCTTATAGGCACCTTTTAGCAAATGTTTAGAGTTTAATTCGTATAGTATCTCTGATGGAAAAACTGGATCCTCTGATAAATTGCCTGTCCCTTGAGGTCACCAATGATTCCACTGAATTCCACAGAATGACCTTGAGAAGTCTTAAAATAGAACATTCCATTTTTAACCAACTGAAAATGATATGGCTTATAGTAAGGTCATGCAGAACAAAAAAAAAGTTGTTTTACATCTTGAAAATTATAAGATAGCAGTTTATCCATAGTGAATATTTGCGATGATCTGACAAACACAGATAAAAGTTTGGTGCGTTTTCTTCTAAAATCACTCTGTGGCTTCTCTAATAAGCTGACGTTGTAAAGGCAGAACAGGGGCATCATATGGGTGAGTGACAGAGAAGCCCCTGACTCAGTACTCATGTTTAGTTACATGAGTTACAAGACCTAGTAGCTATTGTGCTACTGTGAAAAACTAGACGTAAAATTCCATTCTCCCAGACAGTTCTTTCTCAAACCCAAACTCCTCCACTCTTACTTCCTTCGGTTACAATCGAGAGGTGTGGGCTATCACACGTGGTATGCAAGTGGAGTCACACACTGCAACTCTGTCAGTGGCTAGGGTTTGTGCACTTTATTTCCAGACTTTCCATACCACATATGCAGTACTTATTTAGGGGGAAAAAAATAGGAACTTCTACTCATAGCCTATGAAAGAATCCTTGAAAAAATAAATAGTTCACGATTCTGTTAAATGTGTTCAGAATCTCTATAGGGGATAAAGGAAGTGAGTGTAAGGCAGAGTTTCTATAGCTAAAGGGTATATTATTTTTAGATAAGCAAACAAATGAATGCCATTCTCAAATTCGCTACTTCAACTGTTAAATCTGTCTGATAACACTCGTGGAGTTTATTCAAGCTCAACTTACAATTCAGGCTGGTATTTCTTTAAAGTGTACTCTGCGTTTTCAGTATAGTCGGGCACAGAGAAATGTGACTAATCTCGCTGACATCTAAAGTTCACAGTGTGACATCCCTGTGCGGGGAGAGGTATTCTAAAGAGATTTACATGTGCCCTACTTTGGGATACTGGCTAAGTAATATAAAGGATCCCAGAGTAATATAAGATTTCCCTCAGTATACCATGCTGGGGGGAAAAGGGACGAATCCCTGGGGTGAGGCAGAGGAGGAACTAGCTAGCCTTGGAGGAAAAGACTTCCCAGTTATGACATTTACATATTTGTCTTGTGTCTCGTCTTTCCTATAAAATGGTTCTAACAGTGGTTCTCAGCCCACGAGTCACAACCCCTTTGGGGGTCACATATTAAATAACCAGCATACCAGATACTTACATTACAATTCATACCAGTAGCAAAATTAGTTACAAAGTAGCAACAAAATAATTTTATGGTTGGGAGTCAGCACAACGTGAGAAACTGTATTAAAAGGGTTGCAGCATTAGGAAGGTTGAGAACCACTGGTCTACAGAAAAGACAGCAAGAAACCTGGTTTCCCTCTTCTGAGCTTGGCCAAACGGAAAATAAATCTAGTTTTCCTATCATTTTATTTCCAATTTTCTTTCAGGAAACTAAAGGGTCTTCAACCTGAGTCCCTTATCAAACCTAAGTGTCACGACCCCAGTGACTTGTTTCTATGCTTTATAAAATAAGGAATAAAACTGTAGGAGTGAGGACTGGGGAGAAGGCTCAGCGGTCAAGATGACTCACAATGATCTGTAATAACTCTGGTCCTTGAGGCTCTGACGCCCTCCTCAGGCTTCTGTGGGCACCAGCCACATATATGGTTTACATACATGCAGGAAAAATACTTACACATGTAAAATTAAAATAAATAAATCCCTAAGATGTATACACTGGAGAAAGACTGACTGCCCTCCTTCCCAAGGCATAGATTATCCCAGCATGGGAAGATGGCCTTTCCTCCCTCCCTCCCTCCCTCCTTCCCTCCTTCCCTCCTTCCCTCCCTCCCTCCCTCCCTTTCTCCTTCCCTAACTCCCTCCTTCCCTTCCCCCCTCCCTCTTGACTCATTTTCCCTCTTTCCACCATGCACCCAATAAGATAAAGTAAATAAATGAAAAAAAAAGTTATATGCAGTATAAGAACATATTAGAAATGAATGCCCTCAGACGAAGGAGTACCCACCTGTTACTTCAGTCTAGGCAAACATCGCTGGTGACTGCAGGTGATAATACGCACCTGGGCTAACTCCCACCCTGGAGACCATGAGGCTTCACAGCACTCTGACAGCCCCACTGTGTGCCTTCCGCTCCTCCTTCTACCCCAACCCACAGCGACTGTTCTATGCATATGTGTGGTCTGGAATTGGGGCGTCTTATCACGTAACGGTGGTGAATTCAGACAGTGAGAGCTTTTCAATCACCTCTGCCTAAGTCAGTGGAGTTCATGCCTCAGGAAATAGCACTATTCCAAATAGTATATTCATCCCCCTCCCGTTTCTTTTGCTGGGAAATTTTTGAAATAATGGTAGCTTATGTCATACATATTTCCCACTATCTTGTTACTTAATAATTTACTCTAAGCTGGTAGAACCATTATGACTCCTTACGGGTTTATTACATTTGGAGATAAGAAAAAGCTATTTGAAAGAATGTGTTTCCTTTATGTTACAATAATTAATAAAATTCTGAATCATATACAGAATAGTTTATAGAAGATAAGATATTTTGAAAATAATCTATGCCTTATGTTCTCGTTAACCGTCCTTTATATATACATAAAATACTTAAGTTAATTTTTTCATGATATATGTGTGATGTGTTCATATAATTGTAACTTTTAAACTTCCTTTTAAATTATTGAAAATTGTTTATTAAAAATGTGGGGGCTTTTCACACGGCTGTAAATGGGATGTCTCTATCAAATCCTTCCCCTCAGAGCACAGGGAATTGCACAAAAGGGGAGACAGAAGAGTATGGGAGCAAGAGGGAATGGGGACACCAGGAGAACAGTGCAAAGCTCACATGAGCTCACAGAGACTGGAGCAGGAAGCACAGAGCCTGTATGTGTCTGCACCAGGCCCTCTGCATATATTACAGCTCTCAGCCTAGTGTTTAATGGGACTCCTGAGTGCATGAACAATTGGGTCTCTGATTCATATGCCTGCTCTCGGGGCTCTTTTCCTTCTGTGGGTTGCCTTGTCCAGCCTTGATGTGACAGTTTTTGTTTTATCTTATTATATTTTATTTTGTCATATTTGCCTTTCTCTTAAAGGCCTGCCTGTTCTTTTCTAATAAGAGACAGAAGGGAACGGATTCAGAGGGGAGAGAAGGTGGGCGGAGAACCGGGGGGCTGTGATTGGGATACAGTACATAAGAAGACAATCTATTTTCAATAAAAGGGGAAAAGAAAAAATGCCAAAAAGGACGGTATTGTGACTTGTGTAACTATTTTCACCTGTCTTAGGTTGAGTGAATATTTATTGTCTCAGCCCTTATATTTAAAACTGAAAGCTGGCTTCATAGCGCATGACATGGTTAACAACCCATGTTGGCACATTTTTTAAAAAAATTATGAGTGAGATAAATCACTGCATCGGTATTAATAGATATTTTCTATAATTTGAGACCAACTTCAGAACAGTTTAATAAAAATACACCAGGTGTCAGAATCAGTAAAAGCACTCACATGACTGCCCTACATCTTATCAAATGAGACTACACTGTAAAGGGGCCAAGGGATCCTCGAGGGCTGATCTGGTTTCACACTCCCAGGCACTGCTATGCTGGAATTTAAGGTTAACCAGAAAATACAAAGTTCATCTGCACATGATCTCCTCATGTATTCAAACTTATTTACTTCTTGAATCTCTGAACCAACTCAGTATTGTCAGAAAGTGCTCTGACACTGTTGTTGAAGTTATACATATTCCTTATTTATTTAATATTAGTCCAATTAGTACAGATGTATTGTTACATAGACACGAGCTCAGCAGCAGAACTGATCAGGATCCTTCATGTGTTAAGAAAGCCTACTGTACCCATACCACAAATGAGAAAAGGAAAGGAGACAAAGGAAGAGGGGGAGAGGGAGAAAGGGAAGGAAGGAAGGAAGGAGGGAAGGAGGGAAGGAAGGAAGGAAGGAAGGAAGGAAGGAAGGAAGGAAGGAAGGAAGGAAGGAAAGAAGGAAGGAAGGAAAGAAGGGGAGGGATGGAGGAAGGGAGAGAGGGAGGGAGAGAGGGAAGACAAAATTGATCTCTTGGAAGAAGAATACAATGACTATCAAGCTCAGTTTGAAAGACTGAAATATTTTTCAGCAAAAGAATAAAACAGTGGATCCAAATGGGGGAGGAAATGGGGAAAACCTAGGAGGAAGAGAAGGAGGGGAAGTGTATTGAGATTATATTGTATGAGAAAAGAATCTATGTTTAATAAAAGAGGGAAAATAAATAAAATACTCACAAAAGAAGAAAATGGGAAAGGGTGATTAAAAGACAGGGAAATAGTGTTCTAAATTCATCCAGATAGTAATGTCTCTGCAATTAATAATGAAGAGGAAGAAAAAGAAAATCATTTGAGTCATTGATTTGAAATAATGAATTTTATAAGTAAATATGTCTGTCACATGGTTAACCGACAGGACACACAGTTTGAAAATTTAGGATCCTGGAGGCAAACAAAGGATTCCACAAGCTTCTAGAAACCAAAATGAAAAACAAATGCATAGGCAGGGATAAAAAATCAAAATGCTTTTATATGAGAATTGGCTATTCAACTGTATTGCCAAATATTACATAAAACAAAAGTGTATCCTTACATGGATATATAAAAAATCATAAAAACTTTTTCAGTAATTTCCTGGCAAACTAACTTCACCAGAATCATAGAACAAGCCAGAGGTAGCCGCTGTAACATTTTCTCTCATCGGAAACCCAGATTCAATCATGGGATAAAGGGATCTCAATGAATGCATGGCGCATACTTACTGAGGTAACCAACAACATTCACTGAATTATAAAAATATTAAAAGGAGTTATAGAAATCATGAGTGACATTCATGAGAATTATGTAAACACTCATAATCTTGTCTTGCATAATATATTTAATGGGTAAAAGAGAACCTCATTTCTGGAAATACTTTTCACAATTAATTTTATGGAAGCCAAGATCCTGTCTCAAACTTTCATCAAATTCGGAGCAAAGAAAAAGTAGTGCCTAAAAGGTCCTTTAAAACTTAAAGTCAATTGAATATTGTGGATGGAATGAATGACCAGGGTGAGTGAACGGACAGAATCGCTTTGATTTCCAGTGTGCATGTGAAAAGCTTAGTGGTGTAAAACTAGCACATCTTCTGCTCTGCACATCAACTTGCAAATAACCCAAATGGCAAATAACTAAATAACGTAATTCACGCTGACTGACCACCTATTGTATGCAAAGTGTTCACACTAAAGCCAGGAGAGGACAGCATGTATTGTCAAGAATTCAATCTATAGACACTATTTTTGGTCTACATACTAAGGCACATTGTTTAGGGCTCATGGGAGACATGCTTCTATTTTTCCATCTCTCTCTCTCTCTCTCTCTCTGTCTGAGGCTTGGATTCTGTCCAGTTTCCACCAACCCATTTTTTCCCTTCCAGAATGCCAATTATAGCTTTTATTTTGTTCAGAGGGAAAGCAACAGATAAAGGAAATTTGCAACACTTGAAAAATCCCATCAATGGCAAGGGACTAAGAAAGGAATTTTCTGTCAGAAACAATTTAGAGGAAGGAGTTACAAACACTTTCCAATTTGAATATAAAGCTAGAGTGGGAGATGAACTTGAAGTTAAGCAGCCCTACTTTAGAGCTTTGAAAAGCCGGCACATAATCAATAGCACCAAGGGTATGTTTTCAATGTGTTTTGATTTGGCATAATGAAGTATTGACTTTCTTCTTTCTTAAATATCAAATTAAATTATGAGCATATAAATGTGTATCTAAGCATGAGCTGCATGACTTAATTTCTCCAAACAAAGCAACATAATCAGCAAGTCAGTGAAGTGAAAATACAGAAAGAATTAAAACATCCGAAAAATGAACAAATAATTTAATTGTAGGTGGTATCCACCAAAAGTTCGAAAACGCCATACCATAAAGACTGAGAATGCACGGTCTTAATTAACACTATATTTCTAAAAAACCAATGGGCACAGTTCAGAATAATCTCAAAAGCCACAGTTACCTCATTTCTACAATAGCAGAGCTTGCCTTAAGTACTAAGTGTGAACCAAAGAGTATTACATCGGTTTTTAAAAATTTGTTGCTTATTTATGTGTGTGAAAATACTTTTTTAAAAAAAGGTCTGTTTAAAAAGTAAAATTTAAGAAACAAAACTTTTTCTCCATCACCCTAGAGAAACTTGCTTAGAAGTAAACTCTTCTCTCTTGTCCAGCAGCAGCCTGGGATTTGATTGAGTTATGTGGGAGATCGGTAATAAGAATGTCATCTTTGATTACGGACTTTGTAAACTGCCAGTTGACAGGTTTTAGGCTGTGAAGCACTTAACACCTGACCTTTGTCAAATATACATTAATAAAAATAAATGTAAAGTAGATTTCACTGACAAACTGCCTGGTATACAGTGAAAACTCTCCCAGCCACTAAACAAAGTCCTGAGCTTTTTAAAGTTTTAAAATAAGCATTTATGCCTTCATAAAATACAACTAATTGAGCAAAGAAGACAGAAGCACAGACTTGATTTTACTTAAAATCATCTGTCTTTTAATGCTATTTCATTAAATATTGTTTTAAACACTTCTGGGACTGTTTCTCACATCTGGAGCCTCTCCAAGTCATTTATATCTTTTGAAACATTCTTTTGGACCCATTATTACCCTAGAGAAACTTCTCTAAAGTCACAGTGTCCTGGGATGCTTAAGCCACACCCACGTCGCACATTAAATCAAGCAATAAACAATAAAATCCATATCTCTTCTCACTGTGGTTGTGTTTTATAATTTCACCAAATCTCAAGAAAAAAAACTTTAACAAAATGTATCTAAATAAACATAGAATATATTTAAACAATGCATTTGAAATAATTGATTATATTCTTGTAGTGGCTTGAATATGCTTGGCCTGGGGGGTGGCACTATTTGAAGGTGTGGCCTTGTTGGAGGAAGTGTGACACTGTGAGCATAGGCTTTAAGACCCTCATTCCAGCTGCCTAGAAGCCAGTCTTCTCCTAGCAGCCTTCAGATGAAGATGCAGAACTCTCAGCTCCTCCTGCATCACATCTGCATGATCACTGCCATGCTCCTGCCTTGACTGTCATGGACTGAACCTCTGAACCTGGAAGCCTGCTCTGATTAAATGTTGTCCTTGTAAGAGTTGTCTTGGTCATGGTGTCTGTTCTCAGCAGAAAAGGCCTAAGACGATTCTTTACCTCACTTAGACTGTGGTTGTATTGGACTATTTAGGCAAAGAAAACTCAAAAGAATAGAAGAACAACCCAACAGAAGCTATTGTCCATATGATTTACACAAAACAGAAAAAGCAACAAACACTCCCATCTCAACCACCTACATATAAACAGACACACAGGCAGGCTCCCTTGGTATACCCAAACTGCATGCTCGCTTTACATTGCTGTGAGGCACTTACAGATGCTAGGAGACACCCACAGTTAAATAGCACACATAAAGTACATGCTGGCCTATTTATCTATGCCAAAGTATGTTGCTTTCAGGGTTGTAAAGAGAACTGAGGAACACGTTGTTCGAATTCATATACTGAAGCTTTTTAATGGAGCTTAATGGGACAAATGACTTGGAGAAGGTCAAGACTTGAAAAATACTCTCAGAAGTGTTTAAAGCAATATCTAATGAAATAGCATCTAGATGGTTTGGGGTAAAAATCAAGCCTGTCTATGCTTCTGTCTTCATAAATGTAGCAAAAAACACAGTTGTTCATCATACAGTTTGATGAATCTGAACAAATCAGTACAGTCACGATAGGGAAACAGCAGTGAAGACAGAGTTTGCTGCTCAGCGGTGTTTTAGAAATGCAGTCCTGTTCATACACTCAAGCCTATGCATTAGTGCTCTTACTCAACTTCACTTTGTGAATACGTTAAACACATTGGAGCTGTTTAAGCCTAGTGATAGACTTATACTCATATCAAACAGGAAGCTGAGATGAATTGACCTATGTAAATGTTATTTTATTTCCTCAGATGCTGATAAGATGAGAGCTATACTCAAGAAGTGCCAATACATGACTTGAGCTGAGCCCAAAGTGTTTCTTTCTCTGTTCTAACTATCATTTGGCCTAGGCCTGGAAGCTTCTAGCCCCCCATACAACCTAATATACACAGGCGACTGATTCAATCCAGCTTCTCTTGGCTTCTGACTGAATTGCTCTGCTTGGCACCATGCCAATTCTGGCGATATGTTCTAATCTTCAGGCTCCCTCTCTTTCTCTGGTTTATTCTGTCTTTACCTGTGTCTGGCTTATTCTCTCTGTAACCTATATCTGTAAAACTGTCTTGGTAAAAACGACCATGCACACCCACACGCACACGCACACACACACACACACACACACACACACACACACACACCTTTCTCTCTTGATGCTCTTAAGCAGCATCTCCTGTGCTGTTATGTGAGTGTTGTCTGTATTCTATCTCAGACTCATTCTGTCAAGTCTTTCTCTGATTCATCACTTTGTCTGCCCCTGAAGTTTACTTTCAAACATGGCTGCTTCCTTCTTCAAACTAATTTCACCTTTGCTGTTATGGATTAAAGATGTATACTAAGGATGTGTCTGCACTCTGATCAGACCATATAGACCTAGAAGGACTTTGGATGTGATCAGAGCAGTCATGTTGCTGGACTAAAATTCCTCTATAAATCTATATACATTTATTTGAAATGTTTTTGTAAGCATAGGCTATTTGTATCTCTTGAATGATGCCTAAGTTGAATGAATTTCTAATAAGTACATATTTAATTTGGGGGAAGGGCTACTTAACAGTGTTCCAAAATAGTAAAACCATGTTATAGTCTTTCTAGCAGTCAGCAAGAGTTCCAGTCATGGGACTAACATTGATGTTGTCATTCTGGTTAGAATTTGCTATTCTATTCTATATAATTACAACTTATATTTCCCCCATTGAATATGGAATACATCCTCATATTTTTGTCAATCATGTGACTTTTGAAGAACAGCTCAATTTTAACTTCTATATTGTTGAACATGCTTATAAAATTAACATGCATTTTACTTTTATTTCTTTGTGTATATGCATGCACTCATATTCATGAGTGTTTGTGGATGTGTTGTGTGTACATGAGAGTGGAGGTCAGAGTTCAACATCTAGTGTTTTCCTCGATTGCTGTCTACCTTCTTGATTTTGAGAAAGGATCTCTAGTTGAAACTGGAGTTCACTATTCTGCTATGCTGTCTGGCTAGCTGGCACCTGTATCCTCTTGCTTCTGCCTCCCTAGTGTGGGATTGGAAGTAAATGCTGCTGCTGTTGGCTTGTCACAAAGGTGCTGAGATGAAACTCAACACCCCGTGCACGTGCAGCAAACATTTAACCAAAGAAACCATCTCCCCAACCTCCTACTTACATACTTAATGCTAACTTATGGTTGGAAATTTTTCATTTTAATGAAATCCAATCATTTATTTTTAAAATGGTTATTCTGTTCTAAGTCATGAAGACAATTTTGTGTTTTTATTTACTAGGCATATAGTTTGAGCATTCCATTTATCTCTTAGTATCATACACATACAGTAGAAACTAATGGTTAAAAGGCATTTCTCTGTGTGTGTGTTTGTCCGGCTGTGCCAGAGTCACTGTTGAGAAGGACTTCGTCGACATGCAAGTTTCTTTCCTCCTTGAACCATTACAGTTCTATGAGGTTATTTTGGGACTCTGTTCTACATCATTGATACATCCATCTATTCTTTTTGTTTCTTCACTCTCTTGGTCATTGTGACTTTATTCAAAATTCTGAAAATAGATAAGAAAACTCTTCTAGCTTTTTCAAGGCTATTTTGAATATTCTAGAGTGCTCACATTTACATAGACCACTTAAGAGCCATTCATCAACTTACATCTCTTTAAAACCTTTTAATATTTGAATTTTGATATTGGATCTACGAGTCAACTCAAGGAAGAGCCTGGGGCTCTCTAAGTCCTAAAGTTGATATACCTATGCAGTTGTTCAAGTCTTTATTTTCACTAATTTTATAGTTTTTACAGTACAATTTTATTCTTCCTTTTATTGATTTTATTGAACTTCTTTGGAAGCTATGTATGTATATTAATCAAAAATAAGACTATCTTACTTCCTTTTTAATTTTTATGCCTTTTATTTCTTTTGATTTATTTTCTGGCTTGGATTACCAGCGCAATGTTGAGTTGGCAGTGGCCATAGTTTGCCTCATTTTATCTCTTATCCCACTATCTTCTTGCCTAATCTTCTGGTATAAAATTGTATGTATACATTCTTGTGATATTGGTATGTTTATTCAATATACTAAAATTTTAAATTTATTGCTTTTACTCCTCTCTCTCTCTCCCTCTCTCTCTCTGTGCGTGTGTGTGTGTGTGTGTGTGTGTGTGTGTGTGTGTGTGTGATGAGTAAAGATTGCATGGAGTTGTTATGGACCACCTGAGAGAGGTGCTTCAACTGTATTCTCTGCAAGAGCGATATGCTCTCTTAATTGCTAAACCATCTCTCCATCCCCAACATCCTAAAGTATCTTATCTGTGCCTAAAGTTACAGTTTATAGTTCCTTATTTGAAGAATCTCGGTTTTCACTCATACAAAACAAATGTGTTTATTCTAACCACGTTTTGATATTGAAATGCCAGTTTGACTTAGTTCATTATTTTAGAGATTCTATTCGTTGGTCATCTGTTTTTCATTTCGTGGGATGAGAAGTCAGGCATCTCTCAAATCATTCTCTTACTGACTGTAGTGTATCTGTTTTCCTCTGGCTGCTTTCAATAACCTTCACCTGTGGTTTTTAAGGCTTAAGGTTGATGTGACAAGGTATGGCATCATTGAGTTAATTTCTATTGATTTGGTTATGACTACGCCACATTTTCCTTCATTTAGCGAGACATTGGGAGAGAGTCTGTATGTTCCCATTCTTTAAAGGATGCTAAACTTTGTTCTGGTTGAGATAAATGCCTGATTCCTCTCAATACCTCAGAATATTTTATTAATATAATTTCTTAGGGTGAATTTGCTGCAGTTCATTAGTTCTAGGTCATGATCTTATCTTAGTCATTCTTTCTCCTAAAGACACCACCTTTCTGGTGGTTTGTTTGTTTGTTTGTTTATGAGACAGTGTCTCGGGAATAACATCCTCTCTTAGAACTTGGTATGCAACTGAGAAGGACCTTGGACTTCTGATCCTCCTTCCTCTCTGGGCTATGAACCACCACACTAGTTGAGGGGATGCTGAGGATCCAGTCAGGACTGTGCAGGGCGGACAGGCATGCAGCCAGCCGAGCTGCATCCTCAGTCCACGCTAAATCATCTTTAGGTAAATAATTAAATTTTAACGTACACAGGCTATCTTTGTTTGCTTCTTGGAAAAAGCACAAAAACTTTCAAACAGTTTCTTTTAAATATTTAGCCTTTCTAAAGCTAGATAAACTAAACTACGTTTTAAGTCAGTAAATTTAACCAACTAAACAATGGCTTATCTCTATTTTGTCCATTGGAACTAAATTCCTGCATATCGCATCTTTCATTTGATTTTGCTTGGAATTTTCTTTTTGCCCCAATTCAGAGTTACGTTGTTTTCTGAGTTAATTTAATTCTGAAAGGCTTTATTTCACAAGGATTTGACTGGAAAAGCTAGAAGATCAGTAAGCATAAACATTCAGGAAAAGACTGAATGAAGATAAAGTCTGTCATAATAGGGTCTATAAGAAGCTGCTATCTAAAGATACTTTGGAAAAGATCTGACAAATTCATTTAGAGAGCTTCAGGTTTTAGTACTTCAATGTTAAGTGAAAGTCAGAAATAAACTGCAATCTAATTTCTACTGTGCAGATGTTGAAGTCTTAGAATAACTTAACAATTGGGCAATTTCTAAAATAAAGTTTTGTGGTATTATTTCATTAAATGTTATAGAAGAAACCCCATTCTCACTGCACAGTGGATCTGCCCTTGACCAGGAATACTCGTCTGAAGTGACAGAAGCATTTTACCTGGTATATTATCCTGTCAGATACAACCTTTGATGCCCAGTATTCCCTTAACAACCACACAGTGAATAAATTAAAAAGATTTTTCAAAGTTCTTGAGCTGAGAGTCAAATGCAGGACTGCCTGGCCCCCAAAAAAATTCTTTTACTACACCTCCTTGCAAAACAAAACAGAACCAAACAGAATGATGAATTCTCTACGTAATTTTAAATTTGAAATAGTGCAGTTTTACTTGGTTAAAAGGACATTTTCTTAAATTATAATTTGTTATCAATCATGATTTCTTATAAGTCCTGTCTGTCTGAATGCAGGTTTGTGAATAGCACATGCGCTGTAGGAACAGCCGCCAGTAACTTTCCTTGAATCTGCCTCTACAGTCCAGAGGCGTTCCTTCAGAGTTAAAGCGCTTTCTGCCCACCCTCTAGATAAAACTTCAGATTATGTATCTTAACGCAGCTTGGGCATATGAGCCGATTATTCTGCCTCCTGGATTAAGTCATTTCTCCCAGTAAAAGGATTTTAGACTCCTAAGCAAGAATCCGAGTTTGGAGATGGTCCAACCATGACTGCCCTCCACTGCTGTGTGGCTCCCATCAAACTCCATCAATCTCAATCTCAATTCATCAATCAGATGGAAACAATGCCAACACTAGTTTTCTGAAATATCAGGAAAATGAAATTTTAAGGAAAAAAAACAGAACCAATGGTGTTTTTGTAGGAAAGATATCTTATCATGAAAGTGCACAGTTTTATAATTAGACTGTGAATCTTTGATACATTTTTGAAGGCAGGTATAAAAGCTAGAACTAATTTGAGTTTTTGATGAACTGGACCTCATGAGTTTTATAAATCAGTATATACAAGTATTATCCAAACTTGAGGCTCCGAAACAGGTCATAGACAATCATTAAAATTCAATGTGTGTTTAATAAATAGAAAGCCAATACTTTTGCTTTTTCTTTTTAGATATACATTCTGAAAGTTTACTTTCTTGTTCCTTTAAATCTGGTATCTTTAGCTTTTGCCACAGCTCTCTTGGATGCCCACAAAATTAGTCACGAAGACTTTATGTAAATGAAATAGTCGAAAAAGTTACGTCGACAAAAAATATTAACGGTAATCAACACCAACCAAATATTTTCCAAAGGACTAGGATGTTTATCTAAAATGTACACTTTGAAATATTGACTTTGTCACATTTAATTTGAGTTTATTTCAAAGGCAAAAGAGTGACACCTTGTATATATATCACATAGCTTCAGTTTAATTCACCATGTACATGACTGTCAATTGTATTTATTATTTCCTATACACATGAAAGCCCATAAACAAATTCTATTCTGCGAGTTATTTGCAGCATAGTAAAATTTTAAATCCCCCAGAGGACATTCACCAAATTTTATGGCTAATATCTTTACACTGCACATGCACATAATAGGAAACAGAGCTGTCATATTTAGTTCAACGGACTTTTATAATGAGATTTATATTTTTGCCAAGAAGTCTGAGTTTCACCACAGATATGCTGAGACAATGGGAGACAAACATGAAACTTTCTGTATGTTCCAAGGTAGGATTTTTTACAATACAATTTACTTGCTACCTCCAGGAAGTAAATGAGAAACTTGATAGAAAACTTGCCTAATTTTAAAATGAGTCTGTGGAGCAACGCCTAGAAGATAATGATGCTGTGAGAGGTTTGGTGTGATGACGTCATCAGAAGGCAGCTTGCATTAATGGATTGGATCGTGTCAATTAGTTCCCATCCGTTCACTTACTGTGAAATATCTACTACTGCTTTATCATGGTTTTTATTACTGTGCAAATTCTTGAGCAATAGCAACTATTGATTTTAATAGACCTTACAAAACCACTTATGTTCGTTCATCTTGGTTAAAGATGAGGCTAACAGCCTACCATGAAAGTATTACAGGAGTCCTTCCCAGGACCATAGAGAAGCAAGAGTTGATTCTTTTGGTGAAAGGGACAAGGTTGTGGTGCTCTGGCCCTTTGTGACATGGAAGTATGCTTTGCTCCTCTGAACTCAATCTGACAAATTTACCCAGTCATTCTTCTTGGAAGACATACTAAACCATCAGGTGGCTGATTTAAGTCTCCATTTGTTTACCGATGTAGAATAAGGTGTCAAACCCAACATGAACACCAAACCCAATGTCTCCCTGACATTCACCCCTACCTGTCATCTCTTGCTAAAAAAAAAAAAAAAAAAAATCAGAGGCAGTAGTGCTGTCCTGTAAAACAGTTTCAAATTTCATGGAGCATCAGGATTCTATGGGAAAAGCAAGAGATATTTTGAAATATAAGTCCCCTGTAGTGAAGAATTGTCATGGGCCCTACACTGTCTTTGAATGTCAGATTAAAACCCATAACTACAAGTCGCTCATCCTTTAGTATTCAATAGCAATGAAGAGTTTTTTGTGGGAGCTGATCTGCAAGTTCAACAAGGAAAGAAACGCCGGAGAGGAGCTAAGTCATTGCCTTATGATTTTTAGTTACTTTCTCCTCCCTGTTCCCAATGAACAATTTAAATGCTGTATGTGGACAATAAATAACTTAGAAAAGGACGCTCAGCTGTCGGTTTTGTAGCTCTTACTTGCTGCCGGCTTATTTTTATAGACACATGATCATGGCTGCAGATGGTCCTTATTATACCATTAGAAAGAAAACGTGACTCAAAGCAGTTTGGACGAGGTGGCAGCCCAGAGCATTATATCCGCCCTCATTTCAGATACTAACCGCTACCCATCTCTGCCCTGCAGTAGCAGACCATTGCCCTGTCATTTATCTCTGTCTTCATTAAACTTGCACTCTACATAGTAATTGCTACCCTCTTCCTCTGTCCATGTGTAGCTGATCCAGTGTCTGGTTATTTATTTTCCTCTCAATTTATACATTCAGATATTTGTGACCCTTTTTTTTTTTTACTTTTTTAAATACATGATAATTATGCATATTTATGAAACATAGTGTTACATGGATACCATGTAACAATAAACAGGATAACTTACATGATTTTCCCTTTGTGATAAGACAAGAGATAAAATTCACCATGTAGGACAGAGGTTCAGACACACACACACACACACACACACACATTCACATTCACACACACACACACACACACTGTCCTTGGTAGAGGTAGGGGAAGCCCAAAGACGGGTCTGTTTCCTGCTTCTTCTTTCTTCCTTAGCTGACTGAAAACTTCTGCATTAGAGTCCAGATATGAGGGCTGGAATTTCAAGGAGGCACCTAGACACCTGATTAGTTCAGTGGCCTCACCCACCCATCTCCTTCCCAATCCTTCACCTCAGTTTCAGGCCTAAATTCTTTAAAAGTCTCCCAGACTTGCAGCTCCTTGGTTCATTGTTTCCTGGAACCCCTGTCTGTAGGAACTCTTCTTTTCCTCTCTCTCCCTCCTAGATTCCACCTATGAAGCCATAATAAACTTTTCCCTAACTTCCTACCCGCTGTGGTCTGAGAATTTGATTCTTCAATTCTGTGAGATGAGAACCCCAAAGCCACCGGCTAGGGTTGGCTTTGGTATTCCTTGAGTTTTCTGAGACCTAGCTCCCTGCAATGAGAAAGGCTCCATCTTTCTCAATCCTGTTCCAATATTCCCGTGCCACTCAGACATTTAGATGTTTATGTGAGACGATTCCTTGTATCAACTGTCCGTTTTTACAGCTTCTGTTCTTTAAGGGTTTTTTTATTTTGTAAATTAAATTAGTGTGTGGGGAGAAAGGGGGTCTGTGCGTGTACATGCTCAAGAACACACGCATTTACGCACACGCATGCCAGACACTCATGTGGAGTTCAGAAGATAACTTTCTGTTATCTTCTGTGGAGCCTGTTCTATCCTTCCGCCATGTGGGTCCCAGGGATGGATCTCAGGTTATAAGGGCATAGCAGCAAGCACCCTTCCTTACCTGATGAACCGCCTCACCAGGCCTATGGTACTTTTCTTGGGAAATAAATACTGCTGCTACATCGTAATATCCTAACAGTGAAATATCACTACAAACTTCCCCAAAGTAAATCACAGGACTTCTGTGTTTTTTATCTGAACCAGAACACTCTTGGAGAGAGCCGTGTTACTCATGTTCCAGTTCAGTGGGAGTAAGAACGATAAATGCTTCTAACACAGATAGTTAGGACTTTATGAAACTACTTTTTAAAACTTTTTAAGAACTCTTATTTACTCTGTGAAAACCACTTGTGTGTTTACACTTCCTTGCACGAGGTCAAAGTCTCCACTTAATCCAGAACCTTCTTTGTGTATACTTCCGTCGCACTGCCTGTAAAATGCTGTTTGCTGCCCTGCTTCCTGGAAGACCACCCGAACTCAAGAATAAACACCTTGCAAACATCTGGCTGACTCCTGGTTTCTGGCTGACCAATTGTGGCGAGTTTGTTATAATCACTCAATCACGGAAAGAATGCAAATATGAAAACAAAACAAAAACACCGCAACCCAGCTACTGCAGTTCACTTCCTGCTTTCACTTAGCAGTGGCACACATGAGTTAGTTGACTGGCACACCGCTCATAATTCAATATATTCATACAGCTCATAAATCAAATCATATTCAGCTACTGGAGAGTAAACGGCATCCCAAAGAGGAAAGAGGTCCTTGGTAATTTGGTTTGCTTCTGTGACATCTGTATTGAAAACTGATGTTCTCTTGCAGTTAAGACTAACTAAGCAGTTTGAGCTGGATTCTCAGCCAGGTAAGCTTTTCTGAGTTCTGGACTAGTGGTGCCTACCTTTAATCCCAGCACTTCAGAGGTAGAAGAAAGCAGGTCTCTTGAATTTGAGGCTATTACGTTGACATAACAAGTTCCAGGACAGCGAGTGCTATTCTGAGACTCACACATGGCACCATTAGCAGACTAAGACTCTGTGACTAAACAGATCATAGGCCCTAGGAAAAAACTTACAACTAATATTCTGGCAAATGGACATATTATTAAACTGATTCCTAATGACGTATCTTTATACCCACAGGTTAATCATCTCTCAACCCACACAAGGGAAGCTTCCTTTTCAGTAGATGGGGACTAAGAAAGGAACTCCAATTAGTCGACAAGTAAAGAATAAGAGATTGTAGCAGGCCAAACCTAAATGAGATATCTGTATCATATCCCCTACTCTACAGATCTGGGATGTTTGCAGAAGAGGGAAAGCAAAGAGTATAAAAAGCAGTTGGTAACAATAAAGAATCAGGACACAACAGGACAGCTGCACATAGGAATTCACGCCAGTTGTGACAGCAGGGACAGGCACCTTGAAAGCTGGAGTCAGATCAAGTCTCAGCCTGTGAGGACAGTCAGGCACTGAGTCCACCTCTAATAGGAGAGCTAATAGAATCCCATCACTGGTCAAGGAGCTATGGGCAGATAGTGGAAGAAGGAGGATCTGTTTTCTCTAAGAATATGGCAATTTGTATATTGACCATGGTCCAGTAGAAGGTCATACATTCAAGAATATATAAACAGGAGTTGGGTATTTAGCTCAGTGGTAGAGCGCTTGCCTAGCAAGCGCAAGGCCCTGGGTTCGGTCCCCAGCTCCAAAAAAAAAAGAAAAAAAAGAATATATAAGCAACACAAATTTGATGTGATGAGAGAGAGAGAGAGAGAGAGAGAGAGAGAGAGAGAGAGAATTATCAAAGAACTAATACATGCACATGGTTGTATTCCTTTTCTTTCCAATCATTAAACAAAAAACAAAAAAAAATCTTTTAAGTTCATGTAGACCAACTGTGGGTCCCTTTAAATTGTACCTAAAAACTTGAAGGAATCAGTAGCAGAGTGAATATCACCTGTGTATCCACATCGCCTCAAGCCCAAATCAGACCCTCAGTGACCTGACTGCATCCTAGAGGATGCCCAGATGCACACCCAGGCAATAACTCACATATTCTGAGACAGCAATTATCACCACTGTCGTTCCCCTTTTCTAGGTTATAAAAGGTAAATTATTTGTCCATTTGATCTCTATCATGAGCCTACTGAGTGTGCGGCCCACTTCTGAGGATTGGGAAGACAGTGATGAATTATTGTTATGGAAATCATTGTCTCCCATGGAAATCTGCAGTCACAGCAGTGAATAGTTGACAAACATACGTATCCCATGTTGGTTGGAGCCATCCTCTGTACACGAACACACATCCAGGGCTGTATAAAAGCATAGAGAGCAACAGCGGTGCTGTTTCAGGTAAGGTGATGAGGGAGGAACTCTCTGAGGTAATGATGGTCTAATCAAGAGAGAGGAGACCACACTGCTTGGGCAATGCGAATGGCAGGTGCATAAGTCCCAAGGAAGGAGAGCGGTTGGCTTTCTGAAGACTATGTCACTTGGAGCTGTGGCCCATCAGCAGAGTGGAGAGAAAAGACAAGAGTGCTGCCTAGGGTCTAGGTCTATGGAAACATACCAAGGAGCTTGGATGTTATGTTTTTAATGATGGAAAACCTTTGAAAGGCTTCTGTCAAGTGCTCCTAAACCACTTAAATGATTTGAAACAGACTCACAATCTGCATTCATTCAGTCCCTATTAACTTACTGTACTTTCTGTACACATATTTTAAAACCATGGTGACCAAAAGTAAGTGAAAATAATCTCAGATCTTTCTTTGAAACCAGGAGAACAGAATGATTTCCATTTACTCTTGATAATCTTCATGTCGACAAAGCCTGCGTTCAAATTACATTTCTGGTGAAACATGTCTCTTCTTGAATGTGCAGTCAACTTTTAAACCTTTTGCATACATTACTTTTCAAGGACTGTTAGGGTTATATTTTTATCTTGAACTAGAGCAAAACTTAGTATTTATCTTTAAAAGACATTTATTCTTTCTGATTCAAAGTGATTGGGATTCAAATGTCAGGTGTCATCTGCTAGCCTGGATCAAGCTAGAAATCCCTTCAGCAAATATGTATTCATTCTCTCTCTCTCTCTCTCTCTCTCTCTCTCTCTCTCTCTCTCTCTCTCTCTCTCTCTCTCTGAGAAATATTCTCTGATAGAATATAATTATATACTAGCACATGTTATATGGGTATATTATATCTTACATGTTACATGTTATATTAATATTTAATATGACAAATACAAATATAATACTCAGAGAATATGTTTCAATGCCTTTTCTTACTAGTCGTATAATACTAGCTAGTCCAAACTACAAGTTTCTCATTGTCAACTTACCTTACAGGGCTTACAATGGTTTTAATAAGAAGATACATGTGTGTGTGTGTGTGTGTGTGTGTGTGTGTGTGTGTGTGTGTGTGTGTACAATCCATACATTAGAAATGTATGGATTGCCGCAGAAATCTTAAAAAGTCATAGTTATTTCCACATTTGTTTTAACTTTATGATAAAAAAAATTGCATTTCTCAGAAGAAATTCCCTGTCCTTTCTGTACAATCTTTACAGCCAGGGCACCACGTCATGAAAGTTTACTACTGTGTTTTGCTTACTTTCTTCTTTATTTCAATAGAATAAGGAAAAGGAAAGTTGTTTTGTTGTTTGTTTGTTTGTTTGTTTTCCTTAGTTTTCCTTTTCCCGTCCTTAGCAGCTAAAGAGGTCTCTGTGTTGTTTCTGTCAGGAGATGGTTATGTTTTATAACAGAAGCTACTTACTAAAGCCAAACAAGGCAAAAATCAAACCAAAATATCCTTCTAGCATGTTTTAGGACAGATTGCACTGTGCACACATCAGGGGACAGGGAAGAGTTGACTGAGTGTTTCAAGCAAGAGATAGGAAGGAGCAGTAAGTAGAGCTGGCGACCCTGCAGGGTCATTTTCTTCACCAAGTAGGGGGACAGTCCCGGAAGTAGTACAGAGGGAATTGTCAGCATAGACGCCACCGGAGCATCACTGAAAAGAAGGCATCAGAGAAACTGGACTCCAGAGAATTCTGGGGGCTTAGGAAACAGGGAAGCCTGAAGTGTTTCCTACAAAAGTCAGAAGAATGAACAGCCTTCTAAAACTTTAAGTTTTAAGAAATACATTTCATTACAAAGATATCTTGAACACATGACTCTAAAACGCAGTTAAAGAATTCATAATAATTTTAGTAAACTCAAAGAGTAGTTGTAACTCAACTTTGAATGCCTGTCACCAATGATACAAACAAACCAAAAAAGCTATGCATTTTTATGTACCAATTACTTAATAGTTCAACAGTTTCGATCTTTATTACTTATATTTCTACTACCTTCACTGTATAGACATAACTCCAATACAGAAGATATGATATTTAAAATCATGCTGCTCACAGAACACATGAAACTCAAGAAGGATGACCAAAATGCGAATGCTTCACTCCTTTTTTAAAAGGGGAACAAGAATACCCTTGGCAGGGAATAGGGAGGCAAAGTTTAGAACAGAGGCTGAAGGAATGCCCATTCAGAGCCTGCCCTACATGTGGCCCATATATATACAGCCACCAAACTAGATAAGATGGATGAAGCAAAGAAGTGCAGGCCGACAGGAACTGGATGTCGATCTCTCCTGAGGGACACAGCCAGAATACAGCAAATACATAGGCGAATGCCAGCAGCAAACCACTGAACTGAGAACAGGACCCCCGTTGAAGGAATCTTAGAAAGGACTAAAAGAGCTTGAAGGGTCTTGAGACCCCATATGAACAACAATGCCAACCAACCAGAGCTTCCAGGGACTAAGCCACTACCCAAAGACTATACATGGACTGACCCTGGGCTCCAACCTCATAGGTAGCAATGAATAGCCTAGTAAGAGCACCAGTGGAAGGGGGAAGCCCTTGGTCCCTGCCAAGACTGAACCCCCAGTGAATGTGATTGTTGGGGGGAGGGCAGTAATGGGGGGAGGATGGGGAGGGGAACACCCATACAGAAGGGGAAGGGGAGGAGTTAGGGGGATGTTGGCCTGGAAACCAGGAAGGGGAATAACAATCGAAATGTAAATAAGAAATACCTAAGTTAATAAAGATGGTGAAAAAAAAAAAAAGAAAAAAATCATGCTATGTGCTTGGTGAAAAGAAAACAAAATTATAAAAAGAAAGCATGCAAAAATATGTAGAACTTACATAATATCAAAAATAAAGAAACCACTGGACTTGATTCTCTTCTCTTTAATACTCAAGTCCCGAAAATTATAAGATTGAGCCACCAAACATAACTAAAAGTATCCTCTGTTTTTAATCAAATCAGCACTTGGCCTTGGCCTTTTAAGGGTTTCCTTTTTCTTTGGGGGGGGGGAAATTGTTTAGTAATGATCTAGTCCAATCTAACCTATTAATAAAACTTTACCATTTCTGTTAACAGCTCATACTTACCCTAGTGAACACTCTAAAACAAACATTATTCATTGAAATATTAATTAAATACTTAATTCCCCTTTAGTTGTAAGCATGACGTATTACACGGTAGTTTCTGTATGCGTTAGTATTTCTTTCCTGACCACCCTGCTTCATGAATATCCTGTTATACTCAAAGCCTACACTGCATATGCTGCAATGACATTGTAAGACTTTATAGTTTTACAACAGTCTGTGTAAAGATTTGAATTGAGATTAATAAATGCCTTCTTCTTCCAGATATGAATTTTATTCTAATTTCAAAATGAATGTTTTATCGGACACATTCTTATTATTAAAATGTCTGCTGTTGTTATAGTTAGGAATGTATATACATATACTTATATAGGCATGCAATAACAATTAGCAAGGACAATGAAAGACCATGAACTTGAAGAAGAACAGGAAGAGGAACGTGGGAGGGTTTAGAGAGAGGAAAAGGAAAGGAGAAATGTTTCAGTCAAATTATAATCTCAAAAATTAAAAATAAATAAATATGTACTCTTTCCCCCCTCCCTAACCAATTTTAAGTTTTAATGAATGCCATTACATATCTATTAAGATTATTATGGGTAGAAGGTTCGCCTATGAGCCACTCTGGGTCCAGGAAAGAGGTCTGTTTTCTGTTGAGAATTTAAAAACAAGAACACAAGCAATTATATTCACTCTGCTTTTACCATTATCATGCCTCAATAACTCTGGACAATGTCAGTGATAAAACATCCCTTCCAGTATAAACAAATATGTTGATACAAGTTCAAAAATTGCCAGTTGGTACATTTTTATCATTTTTTCTTCTAATGAACATTGGATTCTGTAAAAGCTCACAATACAGCACAATGACACAATGTGATAGTGACACAATGGATAGTGAAACTTTTAAGTTCAGTTACACCTTTTTGTAATAAGCATTATGCTAGTCATTTATACCAAATCAACCAGTAATATAAATAAGCCACAAAATTCCAAATAATTATGAAATTATAATAAAATTCTGATAAATTTTCTAGTGAAGTTATTTTAGTGGAATATTTTCAAATGTGAAAACTTGAAAGTTTCTAGAAACAATTTAAAGAAGAAAAAAAAACAAGAACTGGAGAGATGGCACCACTTTTAAAAGTGCATGCTGCTTTTGCAGAGGTCCTGAGTTTGGTTCCCAGCAGCTATAACATAGCAAAAGTGGCCATCCTACCAAAATTAATCTACATATTCAGTGAAATCTCTGTCAAAAGTCCAGCACAATTTTTCACAGGTCATGAAAGGACAATTTTCAGCTTCATCTGGAAACTAAAAGTTTAGGAGAGCTCAAGCAATTCTCACTAAAAGAACAGTTGAAGGTATCGTCATTCCCAATTTCAAGTTATATTACAGAAATATAGTAATAATGATGGCATGACAGTGGCACAAAAACAGATATATTAACCAAATTGAAAATCTAGACATAAATCCTATATAAACACCTATTTTTAATAAGGAGGCTATAAAAATAGCCCAACAAATAATTTAAGTCAAACTGGATGACTTCATGAATGAAAATGCAAATAGACCCATACTTTTAACCCTACACAAAAGTCAAGACCAAGTGGATCAAAGACCTCAACATAAAACTGATAGGAGAGAAAATGAGAAATAGCTTTGAACTCACTGACAGGACAACTTCCTGAACAAAACACCCTTAGCAAGGCACTAAGACCAACAATTAATAAATGAGACCTCATGAAACTGAAAATCTGTTGCATACCCAAGGGTACCGTCACTCAGGCAACCTACAGAATGGGAGAAGATTTTATCAACTACACATCTGATAAAGGGCTAATATCCAAACTATAGAAAGAACTCAAGAAACTAGATACTAAGAAAACAAATAGCCCAATTAATAATGGGGTACAGATATAAACAGACACTTCTCAAAAGAGGAAACTCAAATGGCTGAGAAACACTTAAATGCTCAATACCCTGAGTCATTAGAAAAATGCAAATCAAAAATCCTTTTCATCTCACCCATCAGAATGGCAAAGACCAACAAAACAAATGACAGACAGCTCATATGGTGAGGAGGAGGACACATAATAAGGGAATACTCATCCATTGCTGGTGAGAGTGAAAACCTGTACAGCCAGCATGAAAATCAATGTGATGTTTCCTCAGGGTGATTAGAATGGCTCTATCCAAAGTCTAGCTACACCACTCTTGGTTACACACCCAAAGGATACCTCATCTACCACAGAGACACTGCTCAGCCGTGTCCATTGCTTCTATAATTGTAAGGTAGAAACTGAGAACAACCTAGAGGTCCCTCTGAAGCACAATGGATAGAGAAAGTGTATTATTTACACAGTGCAGCGTTACCTGGCCATTTAAAAAAATTAAATTCACAGATAATGGATGGAACTAGAAAAAAATCATCCTGAGTTAGGCAACCCAGAAAGACAAACATGTTATGTATCCACTTACATGTAGATATTAGCTGTTAAGTTCATGATTACCAAGCTACAGTACATAGAACTACAGAGGTTAGGTATAGAATAAGGGTCTGGGAGCAGAGAAGACAGATGGATCTCTCTAAGAAAGGGAAAGAGAATGGATAGTTTTTGGATAGATTTGGGAGGGAGGATTGGAATGGGAGGATCGAGTAGAGAGAGGAAGGGAAGAGAGGAAGCAAGGAGGGAATACAGGAAGAGACAGATAAAGCTAAGGGCCACTTGAAGGTTTGTATGAAGACTTAATGCAGTAAAAGCTTCCTAAAATATACATAAATAAAGACATCTAAATGAAGCCGCCCAATAATGGGGGAGACAGAGGCCAAACTGAACATTTCTTGTCACCAAATGAAGCTTCCAGTACTGGGACTGGGTTATATCTGATTGAGTTGCTGGCCAAAGGGAACCCCTAAACAACCCAAGCTGTTTCCAGTAATATAGGCTGCCCTTCACAGACAGACAGCAAGACCCCATTGCTGGAGACAACACCTACGCAACTCATTGAACATGGAGAAGACTGGTGCCTACATAGAGCCTTCACCTCTGTATGCTACCATCTTGGGTACAGGAAGGTACTCTAAATGCAACCAAAGGAAAAATAAACATGAAGCCAAACACAAAGCCTTTGATCTACAATGGTGTTTGCTTTCAAGATAGAAAAGTACAGTGGTGGTACAACCTTTGAGTCTGATTTGACATGAAGGCCCATTTCTTACTCTGTGAGATCAAATCCATACCCAACATGGCCTGGGTGACCAAGAAACTGAGACTACACAGTCCAAGGACCTAGGAACAAATACTACTCTTCTAAAAAATAAATAAAATAACATAGAAGTAAAATGACTCCTAATGCCTTTCTGCTATACTCATGTATCGGTTCTTTGGTTGGCCATCATCACAGAAGCTTCCTCCTGCAGCAGGTGGGAACAAATACAAAGATTCATGCCAAACATCATGGAGTTTGGCATCATAGTTAAAAGGTGATAATTTTTTTAAATGTTGATAAGTTAACTAATACAAGGGTTAGGGTTAGGGCTAGGGTTAGGGTTAGGGTTAAGGTTAGGGTTAGGGTTAGGGTAAATAAAAGAAAAAAAAGAAAAAAAATTTTAAAAAAATTTAAAAAATTAACTAATACATCTCACATTTTGTATTACTGCTGCTTGCTAATTAGAATTATGGACAAATGGGTGAATTCTCTTTAAGTATGTCAGCACTTTGGTTTTTTTGGATAATATTTTTATTTCTGAAATATTTTCTTTAGGAAATAAATATTACCCTAAATCTCAGCCTTTAGTTAACAAGATATGTGAGGGATAGGAAAAGACAATGAAGTTAGTATTTGTACAGTACAGAGATAATAAACAAGCTAAGTTAACCCACTTTGCATATTACTGGCATCCACTCTATAACTACGACAAATCAAGAGAGATGTACCAAGTGTACAGTTGACAGTGTTATGTAGAACACAATGCACAACTAGTGCGTGAGAGCAAGCCTGTCTGCTTCTACCCAAAACAGTAATTTCCTAATTTATAGACAACCACTGTCTTACATCCCTCAGCTTCCACTCTAGCAGGTTTCCCTGGAGACTCACCCATCAGTCTGGATCAGGGAAGCTGAAACACCACAGGGATCTTTAGCCACAGACCAGCTCTTCCTGTGTGGCCTTCTGTACCAGCCAGCACAGTGGGACCCTTCCAGCTTCCAACTGATTTATTCCTCCTCACAATCTCCAGCCAGCCCTTCAAGGCCGATTTACTGTTCACAACTCTGACGTCCTAGCTGTTTCCTGTTTTGCCAAATGTTACTCCTTGTCCGTGCCAGGTTTGTCTCTTAAATGTCAGAATCAACACTATAGATCAATCATTTGTAACTGGCAAGTTGTAGAGCATGGCATAAAGGTGGTTGCCCTCAGTGGCTATAGCGCACTTTCTTCTCCCTCATGACTGGCTGCTTCCTTCATGAGACTACAGCCACATCATCACTTACTCAACTTCTGTAAGAGTTAGACTTCAAGAAGACCAGTAAATTCATAATTAAAGACTTATTTCTAAAACATTTTACATTGTAGTTTAATATTTTATGTGCACTATTGATGTGTTGAAAATTCCATATCCAATAAACAATACTGTTGGAAAACACATGGAATGTCACAGAGGTTAAGCAATATTCCTACAACAGCCATTCCAATAGCATTAGTAAAGGCAGGGCAACACAGCAGGGAACAGTAGGAGCTCTCAGTCTAGCATGTCCTATTAGAAGAAGTATGATTGGCAACAAGTGACTTAACACCTCACTGTCAGTCATGTAGTTCAAAGCAAGGAATGCTTGCTATGTATTTAAGACACTGGATATAGTCTGATAGAGCAGAAACTTCTGTCATTTCACTTTGATAGTCTGGTATTTTGTATTGTCAGTTATTATGTCAACACCAACAACCAGGGTGATGCCCTATAATTTAAGGCATGATGTAGCTTAGTGTACAAAGGCCCCTTGCTACTAATTGTGATACCTAAGTTTGGTTCCCAGGTCTCACTTGGGGAAAAGGAAAATACATGCACACAAACATGCACACATACATGTGTGTGCACACAAATAGTGAAATAATAAAAACATTTAAATCTACAATTTGCTGCTATTTTGTTCCACAATAACAGTCAACCATTAGTAAAGAGTAAGACAGTCATAGAATACTAGTCAGCTTTTTTTCAACTATTAACTAGTAATTACTGTTCAATGTCCAGTAGCTTGAGCAGATTCAAGAGAGTACAAGGAAGAGGTCCCCATATCAATTCTTGGAACTCTCTTTTGTTTTACAAGTTCTGAAATGTATTTCCATTGACTCATTATAAACTGAAACTGTATCACGTTCATGGTATAAAAGCAACAAAATCAACATTGATCATAATTAGCTAACAATAGAAAGCGGGTTAAAACGTTTAATCAAATACAACTAAACAAAGGACATAGAACCAAAGGTCAAGATATAAACAGATCAAACATCTAAATTTTGAAAAGCCCAATGTTCTTTTGAGTAAGTATTTGAACTGTGCCTTTCTGGAATGTAGAGTTACCATCCACTATGAAATGAAAACCTGCTTTAGCATGGCCCAAACCTCCAGAGTAGTGCACTCCTCTAGCTGCACAGCTTTGTGATGCAGCCAGAAACTGCTGCAGCGCGGTGCCTCTACTGCTTCCTGTTCTTTGCACCAAAAGGCTTCTTTGGGTTTCGTTCAAGGTAACGCAAGTGTATGGAAAGGGCTGAGGTTTGAAAGGTATTTTCTTTATCCACGAGAGATTAATTCAAGCTAGATATTTAAATAACAAAACACTCTTTTACAGGATTGCTAGCATGTTTAGTTTTACTTAATGGTGGATTTATTTAAACATTTAATGTGGAAGAGAAAATGTTACTGGTAAGTTGAATAAATAGTCTTATTCTTTATTTTAAGAGATGTATTAATAGCTAGAAATGGTTATTTTAGTTAATTTTAGGATTTTTATCAAATCTATGTTTTCCCTCTGAATGTACTATAAAATATCAAGAATCAAGATAAACTGACTATGATCTAAGTTATATATACTGCACGGATAGCCTTTTGGGTGATTTAGAATCAAACTTGTAAATTCTCAGCCTGTTTTAAATAGTGTAATAGTTATTGTAACTTAAACAAAATACCTAAGACTTAGCTGTTATCTGGGGGTGGGGGTCTGGGGGTGGGGCTACTCCAAACATATAATTTAACAAAGTCACAAAATTTAAGACTGAATTCTAAACAGAAAAAATTTGCATTAAGGATACAATGGACACTGAGAATCATTCTGAATGAGAAAGTAGAAAGTCAAACTTAATCGGAATTAGGCAACACAAAAGCCTACAGGGTTTCATGATTATTGAGCACAAGGGCTTTCCTTCTTCAAAGTCAAGAGTTTGTTTGCCCAAAATTTCATCATAAGACTGTCATTAAAAAAAAATGTCTCAAGATCGAAAACAATTTGACTTAGGAAAGCATATATTAAAAACTGCCTATGTTTCCCCTTCTTCAAAGAACCATTTGGAGAATGTCCATTTTCTTTCGATCAAGTATCATCTAATTGTATAGCTTTGGCTTGTATTCTCTCTCCTACTTCATAATCCCTGTGCTAAAGCTAAAATCATACAACAGTCCCTGGAATCTGACGAGGGTGATGTGAAAAGTACCTATCAGAAGCTTATCACAGAATCCACGCCTATGGGCCTCGAAGGGGAGTGCACCGTAGGTCTCCTGAAGGAGTTTCGAGGCTGACTTCATCCGCCATGCTTACGGAGCACAGGAATTCCACTGGTTAGTTAAGTTTGTACCCAAGCATGTAGCAGAAACAGTGTATGAAAAGAGGCTTAGCTCAATTGATGACTTGAGAGACCCGTTGTTCCCTCATGGGTAAGGACAGCTTGAGAGCAAATGGCTTCCTTGTTGCAGAGTGGGTGGCAACTTCTTTTGTAGCTCCAATCAGGAAGCTGAGAGTCTTTGTTGACAAAGGATTGGGATAATCATTGGTGTCCACCCTCATCAGGACTCTTCCTCCAGTCAGTCCCCGTATCTGAACTCTCCACACCCCTGAAACAGTACCAGCTGCTGGGGAGCGCGAGCTCAAACACAGGAGCAGGTGTTCACACTGCGCATCAAGCCCTAACAGTTCAACATGAAGGCAGTCCCTGAGACTCCAGGCTCCGTTTTATTTGTATCCGATGGGAGGAAAAGTTACGTGCATCTTTCGTATTGTTCCTGATGCATCTACTCGCCAAAGCCTGGAGGACTGTGAATCTCTCTCTCTGTTAACCTTAGACGCCTTAGCATCTGTTCTTGTAGGAGTAGCAGTAGAGAATACCCATTGACTACCTCGTGTAGGTTCACAGGCATGCAGCAGTACCTTAGTAAGTCCAACTGACTTCTTTCCTGACAAATTCTCTCCTACGATCTTTACTTTAAACAGCTAAAGTAAAACAGTTGCAATAAAGTGAAGTGGTGCGCTCAAAGATATGCAGCTTTCAGAGACAAAACTGTCTACTACAGCCTCTGCAGTCATCACACTTAAACAGTATTGGCAAGGAAAGGGGGACGAAATAGTCCCTCCTCCCTCAGCTCAAAGAGTGCACTAAGGAGTTCTGACCCACGTGATGGGGCGGTTGGTTTTCCCATTCTGTTCACTTGTGTCGTTTATTAACATAATTACTTGCATTAAAGTTCAAATTGAGCTGTCGTTTGCTGTGTGCTTCAAAATGAAAGGAAAATATAAAATGTGGTGATGGGTGAATGCCTCCGCCTTTAAAAGCATTTGTTGCTCCTGCATAAGTCCCAGGTTTAGTTCCCAGCCCCCACATGGCAGCTAAGAATCATCTGGAACTCCAGTTGCAAAGTTTCTGACTCTAATGGTTTCCTGGGGCACCGTGCACACACATAGTACACAGACATGCAGGCAAAACACATAAAATACAGTAAAAGTAAATGTATCGTCTTTAAGAAACAAAATATAAAAGTTTAAGGGGTAAAATAGTAATACAGTAAAAGTAAATGTATCGTTTTTTAAGAAACAAAATATAAACGTTTAAGGGGTAAAATAATAATACCTAATAAATTTGAAGTCTAACCTAACCTACACGGGGAGTGAGCATTCTAGAGTGTGTTTCTTCATGATTAAAGGAGAGGAAGGTGGTTTGGGCTTCAAACCTCAGGGGTTGGTTATTTATGAGATGCGAATGGCTGAAATGTCTGCTGTTCTACTAAATTCTGCTTCTGTGACTCAGAAGAATTCTACCTGGAGAGAGCGGAGGTAGCCAGCCAGAAAGACAATAATCCCAATTTACCTTAGCATAACATTATGTTTTCTTGCAACATTAATTGTGGAATGTGAATGTTGCATGTGAGAATATTATATGATTGCACTCAGAATCCAAGCACTAACGTACAGACATGAATCATTTTAAAATAACGGCTTAAGGTAAACCTTTGGAAGGAAAACGTGATGTTCTCCATTCTTTTGCCTCCCTGACTGCTGGTTCTCCTGTGTGCTCCATACTCAATCTGAGAATCAAAGGCTCTTTCTAACATTGCTATTTCTCCTTCTTTAGCAGTTTTTGGGGATTTTCCGTGTGTGCTTCATCCTTTGTAAGAACTCAGTTTATTCTTTAATGCTGAAATCAGCAGCCTATATACAATTTACAGACCTTATTTCCCCCCAGCATGAGATGGTTGCTTTCGCCACTTTGTTTTCAACTCTTGGAATAACTCTCTCTCAAGAGAAAATATGATCCTCTCTTTAAATTTTATGTTAATAAAAAAATTCAACATGTGTGTGAGTAACTTATACTAAAAGTAAAGAATTTCGAGAAGCTGAAGGACCAAGCGTCCAATTCTTTGTTCATTTGTTTGTGTCCAGAGGAGAGGGTTGGCTAGGTGTCATCTTGTTTCCATGGCTACAGTTCTGCTCAAGGTCCATTTCCTATATATCTGTCCTGAGAGATTCTGGTAACGATGTTTATCATGTGCCTAAGGGTAATGAGAAGCCCTCAGCTATGCTGGGCTACTGAGCTATCGCCTACATTCTGTTGAGGCAATCTGACTACAACAAGATAAATATTAATCAAATGTTCCTCAAAAATGATTCAGCTTACAAATGTTTCCTCTTTCCTTCTGGGATTCTGGACAAACATTGGGGTAAGACAGGAATAGATAGGGTGTGGTTCTTACTTCAAACACTGGTAAATACCATATTCAGGCCCAGTGTACGTGGTGTAGATAAGAGACCCCTCACCAAGCCTAGTGGGGCTTTGTCTTTTAGTCTCATATTCCTCTGGTACCTTCTTTGAATTGCTAGACATTTTTAGTCAAAGACTCCCAGGTTTTGTTTGGATGGTTGATTGGTTTTGCTTTGTCTTGTTTTTAACTTTTTATTGATTCTTTGTGAATTTCACATCATGCACCATAATACCACTCATCTCCTCCTCCCCTCATGTCTGCCCTCTACCCTTGCAACCTCCCCACGAAAAGAAAACAAAAGACAAAAATAAAATAAACAAACAAGCAAACTTAACAGAGCATAGAAAGCATCTCGTGGTGGAAGCTGTAATGTGTCACAAAGTGTCCCACAGTATACCCCTCTGTCAACACATCACCACTTGCAAAAATATTCATTGCAATGAGTCCCTGGTCCGGTTTGAGATCTCTGGCTTCTGTGACACCA
The DNA here is from genome assembly GCF_011064425.1 of Rattus rattus. Lineage (NCBI taxonomy): Eukaryota > Metazoa > Chordata > Mammalia > Rodentia > Muridae > Rattus > Rattus rattus. The sequence goes on along the minus strand of NC_046161.1, from coordinate 70,045,827 downwards.
TCAATCCTGGATCCTCACTGGGACTCCTGGTTTTCCTGTTGTTGTCCTGTGTCATGGAGAGCCTGCAGCTTTGGATCCGCAAAACTAGCCCTTTCACATGCCCCAAGAGTTCACATGTGATGTAGATTTTTGGAGTGGGCTAAATCAAAGCCCTGGATCTGGGCTTGCGACGGAGCTGAGCTGGTCAGGACACCAGCTCTCCCGCATCTGCCCCACCAAGGCAAGCTCTCTAGCACTAGCAGCTAAGCTACCCGATGCTGCCACTGGCGAGAGGCAGGGTCAGCTCTTCTGCTCCCATGCCCTCCGGGCCTGATCACCTGCACCCAAGTCTCCAGAGCCACCTCCACTGTGCTGTTGTCAAGGCAGGGCCCATACTCCCAAGGGCTGACGCTGGCAAGGGGCTGGACCCGCTCTCCTGCTCTCCTCTCATCAGAGCCATCTCACCTGTGCCTTCGCCATCAGGACCAGCTCCGCTATGTAGCCCAGGTGAGATATAGGGCCCACTCTCCCAAGTGCTACAGCTAGTAAGGGCAGGGTTAGTTATCCTGACCTCACGACCTCTGGGCCATCTCTCCCAACTACTGTGGGTGGGAAGGAGTGAGGAGGGGGAGGTCATCACCCCTGCAAAGGGCTCGCAGTTTTATCCCACACTGGGATTCACAGATATTGTAGCCACTTTTATAAATATGCTATAAATGCTGAACACAAACGCAGCCCAAATAACAATCCCAGATGCTTTTCCATGCCTTAATGTCTTTTAAACACTGTACTTGAAGCTATATACACAGTAATTCATTTCATTCTTTGACAGCCTGTAACAGGAACAGAGCCACAGAGAACTCAAGCAACTTGTGCAAGGCTCCACTGCCTGCCAGTTTAAACACTGGCTTCCAGATGAGGCAGCCTAACTTCCTCCGGGCCATGTACCTCCATGATGGAGTCATAGAAAAGACAACTCTGCGCTTTAATTCACAAATGAACCTTAACAACAGCAACCTGCCATGGACGGCCATTCTGAAATGGGGGGGGGGCCTTTAATACCCCACTGCTTATAAAAAGAAAGAAAAAGGGTTGGGGATTTAGCTCAGTGGTAGAGCACTTGCCTAGCAAGCACAAGGCCCTGGGTTCAGTCCCCAGCTCCGGAAAAAAAAAAAAAGAAAGAAAGAAAAGGGAAAAAAAGAAAAGAAGAAAAAGAAAGAAGAAAGGACATATTCTGAAGACATCGACACCACTGACTTAGAAATTAAAGAATTGCAGGTTCTTACTTTAACTGCTATGATACCTATTGTAAATCCCACGACTTCTTCATCTAAGTATCACAGACAATTGACTTAGCAATATGTCTGCTGAGCGGAGAATAATGCAATCCCCTGGGATATCGTGTCATTCTTCCAAAAGCACTAAACATTACCCTTATTAATCAACAGATATCTTTTCCTAACACTTTAAACACTTTTTAACATCAACATATTTTTTTTCTTTCTTCCTTTTTTTTTTAATCCATTCACCACTGTCTGAACAACCCTCGTACAAATTACAAAGATGACTCCTTGTGTGTGTGGATTATTTAAACATTTCTGGGGGTGGGTAGATAAATATACCCATCGTTATTTTTATCTTACTGTCAAACGTCGTGAGCTGAACCTTAAACGTCCCCCATGTCAGAACGAAATGAAAACAAGCCCCTTCCCCCTCCAAATAAATGAGCTGGCTGACAAGGCTAGCTGGTGTGCTTAAAGGATATCTTAGTCACGGGTATTATTTTAAGAGATGAGCAAAGGGGGAAACCCCACAGCCCAGCTCGTAAAATATGAACTGAAGGTGCAAAGAAGCCCTCATAAATACTACTTAGAACAAGGGATTCATTGTTTCCCTTCAGTCCTGTGAGTGGCTCTGTGATCTCAGCCCCTGTCTGTTAGGGAAGCCTCTCCCTTTGACCAGTGGGTTTTTTGTTTTTTTTTTTTAGGCCAAGCTACTACATTATTTACGACTGCACATAGTAGCTGATCTGTGTGTTCCTTATGCACATATACTGAGACATATACTTTTCTTTTCCCCAAGTCAGTATTTTAATGCAGAAGGATGAAAGGCCTTTTTGCTAGAGCTAATGTGGTTGGGATGCTAAACGGCTCCTGTGCCAGCATGAGGTAGACGGAGTTTTTCCCTGAACATTTTCCACCTGTGTACCTCAAAGACCAGCTTTGAATAACTGCTCGCTTGCTGTCCTTCTTGGTACTTTTTAAAAAGTACTTTATTTGTCAGCCTTGTCTACGTCGCCTTAATCTAGCGCATTGTCACCTCTTGAGAATTTAATAAAGGAAATCATTTCTCAATATTGGCGGCATTAGTCTTAAATAAGGATAATATAAAGGAAAGTTGTGTGGGAAGTGAATGCCGAATTAGTTTTATTCAGTGCTGTTGTCTCTCCAACCTTTTGCTTCATTTTCATCCTTTTCCTTTAAAACTTTAATTATCTTTAAGAATAGTAAAGTCAAAAACACCAATTAAGTTTTGTCAAAGGGAGCCTCAAATAGAGTAGAAAAGGAGGCGGGGAGGTGTGGGGTGTGGGACAGCACAAGTCTGAGGATTCTAATGCCCTGGGGTGCTCTCCTCCCTGTGGGTGGAGGCTCTGACCAACACATCATTACCTTTTCCTTCTCAACTACCGAGAAAACAGGAGGCCCGTACCTAGACTCTCAAACTGGAACTAATTGATTTTCAACTAATCTAAGCCTTTACTTATAAAGAAAGTAGGACCAAAGGCAAATCACGGGAAGGGTGGGAACGGTAAAGACTGCATGCCAAGAGAGCCTCGGGGCTCCAGAAACTACAAAACTAAAAAGGGAGAATTAAGTGTTGGAGTGGGGAGTGGGGGAGAGGAAAGGGTGTGTAATTATAGCCGGTGAGAGAGTAAGGAACTAGAGGCGTGCTTGGAGCCTTTCCAACCCCTTCTATCTATACCCTCATTCCTCCCTACACCCACAGTGACTTGTCATTAGCCTTTTGAAACTATTTGGTAAGTGACCACTAAGATACCATTTTTTTTTATTAAACTATGTTTATAGTCATCTCCTTCCCGCAGCTGCACCAGTCGTTTGGCAATGAAGTAGCTTTAAGAACCATAATCTAGCTGTCTTGACCATAAACGAGAATGGCCATTGATGAGCAGGGAAATGGTTTTGTCCTGAGCAATCATTTTTTTTCCTTCAAACAGGAAAAAAAGTTTAAAGAATGATTGTTGTCTGGCCCGATATGAATATCTCTTGCTTCAGACGTCATCTATGGATAGGTGCTACAGCAGTCTCCGACTATCTTTTCTCCCAACTCATCATTTACATTAAAACCTTGTGTGTGTTTATTGATGTGTTTATATTACACCTGTTAATGACTCTGGTCACGGAGACTCCATGCCTTAGTACCAGCTTTATATCTATTTATGTGTCAGTTCCCTTCCACTGAGCACTTGACTCAGCCAAAAGCAGAAATGACATAAATGAGTACGTAAGCATTCTATTTATCAGGACGGTTTCTTGACTTTACCGAGGGAACCTTAAGCTATTGCTCCCTGCACTTTTCCTTTCATATCTAACATACTAAACACATTGTGAAGTACGAAAGTCTTAAGTTACATCTATGCTTTATACTAACATGTTAATATATGTTCTTAGAATATATCTAAAGAGGAATTGAAGTCAACGCATCAACAAGCCAAAAACCAGCTAATAAACACAAATGCCAGTTTTTACTCTCATAAAATTGCTTACATGTGAGCAATAAATAACACAAGTTTCCCATTTTTAGGATTTGTTCTAAAATATTTAGTGTTGCACCATTCGGCATCATTAAATAATTAAATAAAATTTTAGTTGTTTTCTAATTTTTAAATATTCCACAGTACATCTTTATGTGACTGGAATTGTACTAAAATATTAAAGGTGCACGATCTAATTGTCCATTTGTTTTAAGTACTTCATATATAAACCAAGTAACCATTTAGGAAAAAGAGATATAAAAAGCAAAAAAAAAACAGAAAGATAATATTTTGTTCCACAAATTCAACAGAAACTTGACTGACAGTCAACAGTCTGAGAGTAGGGGATTAGCTTGTAAGTCACTTGCTATACCAAGAACAAAATGTGATCAAACCATCAAGATTTGTTTCTTTAAAGTGAATGAGGGGCTGAAATGACTTAAAGGTAAAAACAAGGAGTTTGGCTTAGATGTAAATCCTTGCACAGCCCAAGTCCTGTTACTTACATTTCATTTTTCTTTTCCTAAATCATAATCTTTTTTTTTTCACTTTTGAACACGACACGAATTCACAAGTCAATTTAAAACTAAGTATTGTGTTGGATATGATTCTGAATCTGGATTAAGTTAAATTAGTTATGAGACATGTCACAGATGCTGTCCACATACTTACACACGCAGGTGACTTCCTCCAAACACACCCCCTGCTACTACTCACTGCACTCATTGGGACTTGGTCTCTATGACATTTTTTTTCTTTTGAGATACTAAAAAAAATGAATTGTTCTTGAGCTGCATAACAGTGTGAGACACAGTTGCAGGTGATATATGCTGGTTAACGTTACGTTAAAAGCGAGGATTTTTTTTGTTCAGTTTATAATGATTACGCATTTGCCTTTCCAAGTGTGCTTTGATTTGTCCTATGCATGGAAGAAACACAGAAGTGAGCTTTAGACTAAGTAGTGATTGGCTGCAACATTTGGTTATATGAGTAGGCATGTTCTAAGAGTAACAAAATTGAAGCTCAGTTTTACTTCAACACAACTACAAGAAACTAGTCCAGGATCAGAATTCATTTTCTAGTCGTGTCTTATGAGACGTTTAGTTAGGGATTACTAATAAGGGAAAAAAATATATGATTTGCTATTGATGAAAACACCAAACTACGTATTTGAGCAGGATCAAAATAAGAAAAGTTTCTGAAATTTAAATCTAATATTTCACAGAATAAAATAAATAATTCTATATTGATAAAAATGAGCTTGAAAACAGCTGTGTCATTATACTAGTACAAGAAAAATGTCAGTAATTTAAAAGAAAGAATATTAATGGTACAACAGGGTTCTAGAAATCGTTGAATAAATTCTTTTCTGTTTGTTTTCTTATTTTATCTATGTTTGTAAAAATAGTGGCATACAACTTCAAGAAACTGATAACATTTTTAAATAACAGTACCTGTTACAAATGAGCAAGAGATTCAGTTTAATGAAAAATATTAGTAAGACAGATCAATGTCTGAGCTATTATTTCCTAGTAGTAAATTCTCTAAAACTACATTTGTCACATTTTAGATGGCATAAACTTATAAGTTGGTCTGATCATTTACATTTGTCTCTCTCAAGTGAAAAAAAAATCACTAAACTAGTTTAAAGGTGAAACAATGGATTTTGCTTCATCTTTAGATGCTCCCGTGGTCTAAGTCCACGTAAGATGTTTACATCTGAATAGGGTGAATTTTGTGCTTCACATCCAGTTATGCTGAGTGAGAGCTGTTCTGCTGACATGCATGTACTTGACTGAAAAAGCTGCAGAGTAAAATGCCCAGTGAGGAATATGTTCATGCCCCTCACACTAAAAAAGAAACAATCAAACCCATTTAAGATTGAGGTTTCATTCGAAAGCTCTCAAGGAAGCCTGCTAATTATATGTCCAAAAGGAAATGTCGTGTGGAAGACCTGCAGAGCACCTGACGTTCAGGAGACGATGGCTTTCTAAAGCTCAGTGCTGGGTTTTGTCCCTGGGAACACAAAGCATGCGGTTTAGTAAGCCCCTTCTCCTGTGCTCAGCGTTGCTGAGGGTAAATGGCACAGCCCATTAAGAAACATACATTGCAAACCTCACCACGTGTCATCAAGACTGGTTGCTCTCTGACCTCTCAAAAAGTATTTCCTCTAAGATAGCATTCAAGGATATTTTTGCTAGGCGTAGAGTAAGATATCTCGAAGTCAACCCAGATTGTATTTTCAATGAAACTTTTTCAAGGTTTTACTTTACAAAGTTCTTGATTCTTTAAAGTTTATTAAATTCGTTGGTTTAATTCTAAGTCTAAAAGCTAAATCATGTTTAATGTTACTTTCCTGTATCACCTAAAGATAGTCAAGTCATCTTTGATTTCTACTAAAGTATTTTAAGACAGCCCTTGTAAAATCATTTTAAGGAGATAAGTTATTTAATATTCTTGGGGGAGGGAATGCTGGGTAGTGATCTTCCACTTGAGATTGACAATGTTTAAAAATTACCAGGAAGCACCAGTACTGAATGAAATATAATTTTAAGACCTTTCCCCATGATCTTTGTTGATATTTATAGGAATTAGCAACCAGAAAAAAAATGTCATCTCAAAGGAGAAGTTGATATAGATAAATACCATCAAATGAAGTTTTATATTTACCTTGCCTGTGTCAAACAGCAACTAGATATGATCACATTTTAACCATTACAGTTAGGGAAGGTTAGACTGAAACTTCTTTTCTAAATTATTATTTTTTTCACTGAAGTCCCTCGATTGTTAATATTTTAAAGTTTTATTTGATCTTAGTTAATTTCATTTAGAGATTTTTCCCCTAGATGAGAATTTTTAAATAGCATATAAATATTATTCATGAGCTCTTTAAATCACTAACAAAAAATTGTTTGGAAATTTAGTTTTATTTTCCCATATAAACCCTGGTTCTTTGCTTTTTTTTTTCATTTCTTTCTTCCTTTTTGCCCAAAACATAGCTATCCTAATAAAATTCCCTTTTCACAGGATTGCCTTTTATGCACATCTTTAAATTAAATTTTAATAAGCTCTCAAAGGACCAAATTCTATCCAAATTGTGGCCGTTTAATTTTAGCTTTCCATGTTAAATATATGTGACTCTGTAGCATAAAGCAAAAATCATATATCCATGTAAAAAGTGAAACAGAAGCTACGGAGGGGCGTTTTATAGAATGAATATATAAACGTGGCCACCTACCAGGAAGCTACTTTAACATTAGAAAAACTTCCTCTTTATAATAACACAGACGAACAAATAAACGAACGACATACCTAAGTTGACAAAACTCATGACCATGTCAGCATCATTCAGAAAGTTGGTATCGTGTAGACTGGCAAGAGGTGGGCTCTGGGTAGTCAGAGGAATCCTTGGAGGTAAGTGCAGACGATGAGCATACCCATTGGGAGAGGCTGGGTATCCCTTTCTTGTCTCTTTAGCCTCTCCAGCCAGGGATACCCTCACTAAGTATTCTGACTCCTCAGGGTTTTCTTCACTGGCCATGGCGTTGTACAGATCCAGCATAAAGAGGGGTGCAGAAGACGCTTGCTTCCCCGGTGAAAAGGGCCTGGGTCTGTGAGGCAAACCCAGAATAGAGAGAATTTCCCTCTGTATTTCCCGTCTTTCGTGGTTCCGTAGTCTTCTATAAATAAAGCTGGAGTGAACATGATTGTCTCCCAAGCCGCCTTTGGCATAACCCACTTGAACCCAGCTGCTCCAGAGGAAGCCCGCAATACCCCTAAGTAAAAATACAGTCCAATGCATCTTTGTACAAAGGCAAACGTCGATATTTTTAATCCTTCTTGTCCACTTGGAAGAAAAAATAATAATCCAGGTTCCTTGGAGGTACACTTCGCCAGTAGCTGTAAAAACAAATTTACCTATTCTTCATGACAGTGATATTTCTGAACACAGCACCCCTAGTCCATTTTCTTCTCCTGCCTTAGGTATTTTAGAACACGTCAAAAGTAGTTATTTCTAAGAAAGCTGAAATTCAGATTTCTAATTATCCACAGTTGTTAAGAACTTTTGCGGTGTTGACGTAGCGAAAGCTGGCTAAAATTATTTGATCAAATAACCTAGGCATTCCTATGTGAATTTATGATAATCAGGCCTTTGGTATTTGAACTGACGAAAGCTGGTCTTCTGATAGACTGTAGCTCCCAAGCTCTCTTCACTTGCTCTGACTTCTTCTCAACGCTTGAACTCTTTCCAAAACAAATCCTGAGGTCTGAATCACAGATCTAGGCTGATCTGCACCTTGGTGTTGGAATTATATTTGTCCGGCAGCCTAGTGATAACTTGAACATCTTTTGTATGATGTGGTCTTAGTGTAAAACAAGTCCCAAGGTTATAATGTTCAAGTAAATGTGTTTCCCTGAATTTACTTGAAATCCTTCCTGTAAATCCATTCAATCTCTTCCTCCTTCTTGCAGTTAATTCCACCTCCAGCAGGCACAAATGTACCAGCCCTCTTCAAGAGAGATCTAAAGAGAAATGTAAGCACAACCCTGCTGGAAAGAAGAGGCTTCTCATTGTAATTTGAAACTGGTAAAGCAAAAAGAAGTTAACCCTTTCGCTACCAGAAAAGCCTCCATTTTCGCAGTTTTATAGCCATGCATGTAACATACAACAGTGATATATGGGGTGTATGCATTCCAGGGAGGATAAAAAGCCAGTTTTCAAGTAACAGGCTGAAAACGTTGCCACCCAGACATACAGAAATGTTTTTGCTCTTTTTGGTGGAATGCATTTAATACACTTTTATATTAAGTCTCAGGTTGTAGCAAATTAACTTGGTATGACTCAGTTCCATACTTGAGATTATTTCTAGCTTTTGAAAGTCATGAAAATTTACCTCTTAAAAACTGAAAAGACAACTTTAAAATTGGAATAAACGTATTGATTCTTAACGGCACCTGGCTATTTTAAAGCAAAAAAGGAGACAAGGAATCATTATCAAATATATCCTACCCCAAAGAAAGAGCTTATTATAATTCAGGGATGAGAATCAGAGAGCTCCAACCTCATTGCCTGTAGAAAAGATTTAAGCAGAAATATATATTTATTTCTGATTAAATCAATAGCTGAAATAGAAATACCTTATATACAGTATTATCATTCTTAACTTTTACTCCATTTACACTGAAATGTAGACATGCTTACTACAAGATAGTCATTACAACATGTGCTCAGTACTTTGATTTGCTTCAAGTTGTGCAAATAAGCACCAGTTGTGCTAAAGATCAATACCCTGCATGACTACACCCAGATTGAAAGTGGAATTCTTTAACTTTGATGGGTAGAATAGAGAAAATGTGCACCTTTCTAAAATGCCATACCTAATCTAAGGAAATGAGTGAAGTATGTGTTTATCCTTAATGGTTAATGCCTTTAAAATTTGGAAGTCTGCAATGTTTCTCTGCCTGCTATAATTTTCCTCTCAGGCACGCATTTAACCTTAGCGTTTACAGTGCTTTCATTGTCCGGGACAGCATTCCGATAGCAAGGTACATTTATCCAGTGAATTCTAGAGCTGTGCTGAAATCCTAATGTTTTTTTTCTTTTCTTTGCCGAGAGGTGTCTCGTTTCTTGTTTAATTTCTTTTAACGTATTTCCTCTGAGCAAATGAAACAGTCATATTTCTCATGGTCTTCAGTTCATCAGTGAATGCAAGACACTGACTGTGGGGGCTTCCGATTCTGAAGGAATACGTCATTTCTCTGGTACAGATTCCCTAGGAAAACTTGAGAGGGCAGTTGAATGTTTTCCGCTCACTGAAAAGTCTGCCTCGTTGCAGGATGCCACTGCAGTCAGAACAGCAGCCCAGAGACTACACGCAGAGAGGGCATTGTTGTAAAAGAGACGTCACAAGGAAGAGCAGCCATGAAGATTTCCAGTGACCACATCACATGCCCCTGCAACAGGCAACAGTGTGAACTTTAAAATTCCTGAGATTTTTTTTTTTTACTCAGCATCTAAACCAAACATCAGATTGTGGTCATCAGTGCAGATTCAGATCAATTACTCTTGTGTTTATAAAGTGAACCAAGTAGGCTACGGAGAACCCCCGTATTTTAAAGTACATTTTCCAAGCTGTGAATTCACTTTGCTTCAGGAGCACAATGGGGTTATAGAGTAAAATCAGCCTCACTGAAGGAAGAAGTGGTTCTTATTACATATACATGTATTTGTTTTTTTCTAACATACTTGAAAAATAAAAATAAGACTGGATGCCATGCCTCAAAAACTGTTTTCCTGAACTGTAATTTATAATACTAATCAGTATAATTGTAATTTAATTGCTTACCCAGATGGATACAGCCTTCCATTGTATGGGCAATAAGTTGCTAGCAGGCTTGGCCAGATTTTACTATCTACTCTACCCCCACTTCCTTCTAATACAGACTCGATTTAGCCCGCATTGATTTTTCAAAAGATGAATGAGGAGGGGAAAGAAATAAGGAAAAAAATCCTAAGACTAAACAGGAAATGCTAGCTACTATGCAAAAAGTTAGAATCGCTTTCAATTAAGAGTAAATGACTTTACCACATCCCAATTCCTGGATAGATCTCTACCTACGTGTTTGAGAGCAACTTGAAAGACAAGGTAGATTTTGAATCTATAAATTAGGGGGAAACTGCACATTTCTGAATACATATTACACAAGGGATTAAACACGCTGCAGAGTCACACACCGGAAAGAAGAAGCAAGGTTAGAAGAAAAGACCTGGTTCATCGTGAGAATTATTCTTACAGATCACCAAGAGGCACATCTTCAAAAACCCACGCCTTTCCTTGTCGCTTTGGAAAAGGATAGAGTCCAGCTAAGACGCTCTCCGGTTCACTACTCTTTTAAAGTTTCCTTTCTCATTGAACTCTGATGTCTTTCCCTCTTGGATCTGTGGTGCAACCATACCCAATTTACCAATTTTCAAAAGAAACTTGTTCAATAGACAGTTGAAGCATTTGTAACCCATTTTTGTATAGAACATCCTTCTTATTCCTCTTGGGCTTTGGTTATTGCTGGGGTTTGATGTAGAAACAAAGTATCTGGAAGAGATAAAGTCAGTAGGTATCCATAAGACTATTTAGGTGGCTGGAGGTGCTGGCAGCAAAGAGAATTCTGGGAAGGCATCTACAGAGGCAGCTGTGTCCAGAGGAAGGCAGAGCAATACTGCAAAACCATTTTCTGACGGGTTGTTTGTTTTGATTGGTTGGTTGGTTGTTTTTGTTTTGTCATGTTTTGTTTTGTTTCTTACAGTGACCTGAAAGGCACTGTAGTCATGGGTGGTCTACATTCTATCTGATCATCAGCTACTAAAGGAAATCTAGGCAACATAATAAAGATAATAGATAACAACAAGCTTTTGAGATGTTTGTTATTATTGAATAACCAGGATTATATAAACAGGATTTTTCAATGTGCCCTGTATTCATGCTTCTAACACTGTTTTATATGAGTTCAGGAGAGTAGATGTTAACTATAATAGCTATTTCTTGAGAGAATAAAGCCACAATTAGCCATTGGAAAGTAGACATTCTTAGTAGATCATCAGTCTCATGATTCCATAATTACCAGATTCCAACTCTATCGAATGAGTGCCCTGACTCAGAAGGAAAAGAGTCCTGCAGTGAGTTTCATTCATTCATAAAACCCTCTGCCATATTATCACACTGAAATTCTATTGAATTAAAGATGGTAACCCTAATAGATGTGGTTAATACCTGTCTCTGTGAACAGATACCTCGTTCTTTTGAATGACAATGGCTCGTTTTATTTATGGAATGGTCAATCTTGGTTGTCAACTTGACAGAATCTGGGAGCTAAGAAATACGCTTCTCTGTGAGTCTGCAAGATACCTTCTGGATCATTAACTGAGGGGGAAAGAACTATCCCAGAGCGAGCGATACCTTCGATTGGCACTGTAGCCGTGAAGTCCTGTTTCCTATGCTTGACTTCTCCTTTTTGGTGCGTGATTCTACTCCACGGAGGCTGCTGCTATTACCATGCTTTCTGACAACCAAAACCCAGCTCTTAGGTCTTACAATGTGAACTGAAGACCAGCAGCAACCTGGGACTCCTCAAACCAATGTGTGGAAACTGCTGAACCAACCATGTCGTGGACTGAGTAGGCACTGGGTTGTCCACCTCAGCAAACCACGGGTGGCATTTTTGGCTACTCCAACCACAGCACATAATCACATCTAACTAATACCCCTTTGCAATAAATGTTCGTTCCACCCGTACTGTTCCTGTACAAAACTCTGATGAGGGCAATGGTTTGCTCCCGTGCTGTTATCGTGGCCTGTATTATAATGCAGGAGCCTGAAAATGACCACAGTTTGTTAATTAGATTTCGGCAATAATGAAAATCGCTTGCAAAGTCTCAGCAGAGTGGAGATGCACCGAAGACACTCAGATAAAGCAGAGCGTGGAGAAAGCATCAAAGGAGGCATGTAAGTGAGTACAAGGTCACCATTCTCCCCGGAGCTGGGGACCGAACCCAGGGCCTTGCGCTCGCTCGCTAGGCAAGCGCTCTACCACTGAGCTAAATCCCCAACCCCCCAAGGTCACCATTCTTAAACCCACACTTTACACTCTAAAGATGGCTGACTCTAACCAATACATGGAACAATTCAAAATTTGCAGAGGTGTGACAGTTCAATGACAGGTATGGTTGCCACCTAATAATTCCCATTAACCACAAGATAATCCTCAGAGGAAAATAAAATTTATAAGCATCGCTATCGATGGCCAAAATGATCCAATTTGAAGAAAATTTAAAATTACATGATACAAAATTGCTTTAAATACATAGCTATAGTGTTTCATAGTATCTTTTGTTACAGTGAACACAAAATATTTCACTGTGGACTGGACAGAGCTCAGTGGTTAAGAGCACATACTGCTCTTACAGAGAATCAGGGTTTGGTTTCCCAACATTCGTGTAGTGTCTGGATCCAGTCAGAGAATCCAGGTCCTTCTTCTGGCTTCTGTGGGCACCAGGAACACACATGGTGCACTCATACATGTGCAGGCAAAACACTTACACAAAGTGAATAAATAATAAAACTTTATAAAATTTTCTTCAAAAGCTTTAAGATAAATATTGAGAAAGTACCCTCAAATATGTCACAGAAAGTCTCCAATAACAATTTTAAAAATCATATATACATATACACATACACATATACATATATATCACCCAAAAATCCCCTGGAAATTAAGAGAGTATGGGCTTTGCTTTGTAATGTGCAATATCTTAGGAAATATAATACTGTGTAATACATATAACTAATATTTGAACTGTATCCTATGAAAGTCTCTTTGATAAGGTTGAATATGAGAATTATCACTTGTAGACAAGGATGTCGATTAAGAAATGTTAATGATGCGTTATGCAAAGACCAAGAAAGTCACAATTCTTGACAGGGACTCAAACATTAACACCTTTAAATGATTAATATGAAATCAAAGTTGAGAACTCCCAAGAAATATTCTAAAACGAATGTAAATGATTGTACATTAAATGGAGTATGTTTCAGAGTCATGATAAAGGTTTCTAAATAAGAGGCAGATTGTTTAATTGTTCACTGATTGTTAATAAAATTCCATGGTTTTTAATAAATGATTTATTTATTCAAGTAAATATGCAATGTTTATTCCAGAAAACCATCTTCATCATCCATATGCTAAATATTAGCTTATTCTAGACCTGTTGTAAAAATAAATATTCTATGCTTTTTCTACAGGTCAGGCACTTGTAAAAAGATTTGCTCAGGTACTGAAACTTAATTCAGAGTCATAATGCAGTTTCCTATGAAAAGTCTGCACTGTGGCCTAATACAGATATCGATCTCTTTTTCAGAAGGGCATCCGTCGAGCACACAATTTTCTTCTATTCGTTTGCAGTTCTTTCTTGAGCTGCCATGTACATCATAAGGCCTCCTCCTTTGTATTACACAATTCATTTGGACAACCAGTCTTCTGACCTCACAAAAGTAACCTTCGTGCCCTGTACTGGATATGTCCAGTTTTGGAAGAGGCGTGTCCAAGCCCGTTTCTGATAGTGTGCTAAGTCTCTTCTCCGTTTTCCACTCACGTTGGAGCTCTCCCCCATCTTCACTTTCAAGTTACTTTCTATATTTAAATCCTATTATTTCTCTTTTTCAGCTTTTCATTTTCTCTCTTTTTGATCTGTTCCTCCGTTTACAATAAACTTTATCTCTGTGCCCTAATTTTAAAAGCCTTATCAGTCCCTCCACCCTGCTCCCCTCTAATTCTTATCTAGAACTCTCTCTCAAGTGTCACTGTTTTCTTTATCTCTCACCTTTCACCAGCCCTCTTCCCAGAGAGTGGCATTCCACTCTCCGCCTTCTTTCTTCTTCCTTCAAGAATCGTTGAATCGTTTCATCTTCTATAACCACACATTCCTCAGCACCACACTGATGTTACCAAGATGCGGTCTCATAGTAGATCTCCCCCAGACTTTACTTTTAAGATGCTTCTCTGCAAGTGGATAGAAAGACTGGTGACTGGTTTTGGCTACAGGTATAATCCTTTAGAAAAATAACTGCTAAAATCTTAACAATAATAAAAATAATGACATCGTAACAGTAGAAATGGTAAAACTCAGGGAAATGACTTGTTATTTACTATGACTGGAGTTTTAGTCAGTGGCAGACTGCACTTGGAATAAGTAAGTGTCCCTGAGCTGAAGTGTAGCATCTTACTGTCAACGTGTTCAATCTTGTTGGTGGCGCATTTGTGTCAATACGGGGCTCTAATTCAATACACAATATAATTTCTTGTTATGCCACATCAACATCTTTGTAAGTCTTTTGAATATCTTTCTAGAAATCTTCTCTTCTAGGTATAATGGTTGTTAATAGTATGTTACCTTCCAAGCATTTTTAGGGAAACAAAATTAAGTTGCATTGTTTATAGTTTCTACTGTCATTCTGGAATTTCCCCTATGGGAACTACTTATTTACACATAGTTTTGGTTTTTCTTTTTTTGCTGTTGATATTTACCATTATAAGCTGGATATCAAACAGATGACTGCATTAACATCAACAAATTTCACATTTGAATTGATAAGATTAAACCAACCAAGTCCAGGGCTTTGGTTTCATAATTACCTACAAGCAAATTTTCATAAAAGAAACTATTTGTGATCCGTATTCATAAGCTTAGCCACTGGGCTTGAGCCTATTTTTAAAAATGCTTTTCAAATCGGTGAGAAAGACTTCCTTAGACCAAGATTCGTATGAACATAGTAAACAGATTGGAACAAATGGCCACCGAACCGGTCCTGCGTTAGTCAAAATCTTCTGATGTCAACCGCATTTGGCTCCACAATGGTGAGCACAAGAACACGTTATCATAATTCCCTCTCCAAACTGACGTATCGATCTTTCACATACATTGATATTAGACCCTTTAGATGAAACAAAGCACTAACTACAGAGCATGATCACCAAACTCGTCTGTAATACAGATGATGTTACCTTTGCAGTTAACCAAACGCTGCTAGAATCTTCCCACCTAGTAACTATCATTTTTAATGTGTGCTTAAAGAATGTCGGAGAATTCTCTGCTTCTTTTACTTATTCTCTCCACACCCATGAGTTGTGGAAGGGACTTGTAAAGGGCATAGTGTTTAACCAAGAATCTGCACGATGTTTGCAATCAGGAAACTCAATTGACATCTTACTTTCTGAGTGAGTGCCTTTGGAAGCACAAGACCATAGGGTCACCAGAAAGAGTAATTTAACTGAATCCGTTTCTTCACAGATAAAATGAGAGAAAAATCTCTTACTGTGAAGTATTGAATGTACTCAGTGAGAGGATGTATGGGAATCTGTCTCCTACGTGTCAGTGTTTCATTTCTTATCTCTGGGCGTACATGGCTCAGTAAAATTGAAATTCTTTTTTACTGTTATTGATTCTCCTACACTAACAAACTAAGAGATGGTGTTTATACTTTTTTAATCAGTCAATCATAGAAAGGGAATATACCAGTCTCTGAGATAACATTTTCAAGTCTGTGGGTATCAAAAGACTGGAATTTTATTGTGTAATCTTTCTGCACAATCTGCTCACCTTTTGAAAGACAAACAGCCGTGCGTGAAGTTCCCTCACAAGTTTATCAGTCCATCTCAAATCTGTTCCACCAGAATCCTAGTGCAGTGGCAAAGGCAAAAGGAGAAAATAATTTTTAAAAACTTGATTATCAGGTTGCTCTATCCCTCACAAGTTGTTTAATTTAAATGTCACTTGCCCTGACATTCTCCGTTCTCGTTGATGGATGTAGTCAGCTTAGGAACACTGTATTTTCTTGGCTTTAGACAAGTCAGCATTATACAACCAGCTCTGGGCTGGGAGAGGGGACATCGAATGCATAGAGTGAAGTGACAGTGAGGGTGTAACAGTGGCCAGTGGGGGCCTGGACTCTACTCACTCTGAGTCACAGGATTGGTTCATATTCTACATTTGCTACCATCTATTTTGTTACATGTGCTAAAAATCACTCCGCCCGTTACCTTGTTTTAAAATATTGGTTATCAATAATATATTTAGAAGATTATTGTGATTCTCAATAACACGGTATGAGGATAGTCTTTTATAACTACAGGGCAACCATAACTGCATTTGTAATGTATTATTCAGAACATTCCCATGGCAGGTGTTTGATTTTCATACCTTCACTGAAATTATAAATATTTAGCATGCTACTGTGCATTTAGGATAAACAAAACTATTAGTGACATGGAAATATAATATGTGACATTTTTCAATCAAAATTTACTGTGAAGTCATTTGAAGTCATTTACCATGAAGCATGAGAAGACTTTTAGTTGGGAGTGTAGAAGAAGGAAAACATTTAGCATGGGAATTGGCCCTGGCTAAATATACTGCCAGGTCCCATTAGATTTCACACCCATCTATGGAATTCTTTAAGTATTATCACACTTATGACATCCAGAAGCCTTGTGTTGGAAAAAAGAAAAGATCCTATCTATACCTAAATAATCAGCCAAAACATTTATCTCAAAAAACATTTTCTTCTGCCGATGTGACCCATGACAACACTATCCAGGGTTTACCAAATACACAGAAGGAGCTCTAATGGAACATGCAGTCCTCCCCAACTGAAAAAATGGTCTCACCCTTTTTTAATTAAAGAAATTTTTTAAGAAACACTACATATAGGCAAGTAGATCTAGCATGAGTCCAACGTAAAGAGTCAACTCTTGATTTTGAATTTTTCTTTCTATCACTGACAAACCAAAGACAATTTCTCACTCAGGCTCTTTCCTCTGAGAGGCCAAGAGTAGAAGAAAGATAAAATTAAAGCTAGCCTACCCTGAGCTGCCTTAGAAATGCTGGTTACATTCTGGGGTTAAAGGACTTTAAAATAAAAATATCGCTCAGAAAAAATCTTTGTCACCAGTACATAGAACTAAAAAATGAATCTGCTTGATCCTTTCTCACAAAATTGAATATTAAAAATAACTACCATTCCAGCACAAGGTAACCTCATTTAAGGTTTATTTAAAGTTGGAAATTCTTTGAAGAGTTCAGCGATTACATTGTCTAGGATTTCCAAATACACCTATTTTATCCCATTCATATATAGTAGAGAGAAGTAGATAAAATTCACAAGTTCACAATCGTAACCACAATAAACAGGATCCTTGGCTTTCCCTCGTGTGCGTGAGACGAGAAATGAAAGTCCCTGGATGTTTGGACAAATTCAAACCTGAACTCCTTGTGCTGATTTAGAACTGCGATGCCAAGCTTTAATTAAGATAGTGACAACCCAAAGCACTGTTGCAAGACTCTGACACACGCTGACAGGCTCTGACGAATAATGCTTGCAAAATGAGGTTTGCCTCGGGGTAAATTTTGCCTCAGCATCTATCCAAGATTTTGGAACAAATTTAGAAATTGGGATAGAATCATTTGTTTAAGTTATTTCCTTCGGTTGTTTTTATTATAATACTAAGATTTTTTTTTAATATATTTACTACAAAAGAAGTAACCCATTCCTGGCACTAAGTCTTTTGTTATCCTGTTATGTCTAGGAAGGTCCAGGTGCCCTGTTGTAGAATAATTTTATTTTTAATTATTTTTATGAACATATATATGTGTGTAGTGTGTGCATGTGGGTGTGGGTAGGTGGACGGACGTGTGTGTGTCTATTCTTTGTGTGTGTGTGTGTGTGTGTGCGTGTGCATGTGTATGTGTGTGTAAGAGTCTACAGCAGTAGGTTTACATAGCATTTTGTGTAAATGTCTTTGGTGTTACTCCTCCAGTGACATTTCATAGACCCCCAAACATTCCAGGCTATTGTCATTGTTTGTGGCTACCCTCCAGAAGTTGACAGTCAGACCCTACTGCAAAAGATACCACAAGTTTAAGTCATAGAGTATGAAGAAAACGCGCTGCAACTTTCCAAAAAGCTTCATCCAAACTTGCTAGCTTTCATAAGACACTATGCAGGCTGCTGGGAGGAGAAAAGTAGTCAATCATACTTGGCCGTGAACTCTATAAGCTACAATAATGACAGGCCTGACTAGGCTTGTCCACTGAAGTAACAGTAGTTTGAGTGTCATAAGAGTAACCAACTGCTTTCTGATTAGGTATCTCTCCTGCTCCATAAAATGAAACCATGCCAGTCAACTGTTATTGGGCCAAAGCCCATGGCTAAACAGGTCATAGGTTGGAAGAGAGAACATGCAACTGTTACACTGCTAAATGAACATGGTACTAAACCGACTTCTAATGACTCCTTGTCACAGCCACGGCTCTCTCAACCCCCACCTTCTGTTTGCAGTGGATGTGACTACCATAGGGATCCACACTGGTCCAAGTGCAAACACTGCAGAATGCTTAGGCCTAATGGAACGGATGTACCATATGCCTTCCTCCCAAGGCCAAAGCATCACTGAAGAGGGCAGAAAGAGTGTACAAGCCAGAAAGGGCAGATGACTACAAGGAAACAATGTTTTCAGAACACAGCAGGACAGCTGCACGTACAAAATCACATTGTGACAGCACAGGCAAGGCCAGTGGAAGCTCAAGCCAGACCAAATCCAAGTGCAGAGAGAAATGTGAATACAAGGTCCGACTGGAGCCTGAGGAATGATGGCAACTGTTACAGCTGGGAGAGGGGAGCCTCAGTTTTCTCTAAGAATGTAGCCATTGGCAAGTCAGTCACATTCCAGTGGAACATTCAGGAATATCTGGGCAGACACAGATTTCTATTGAAGGGTAGCAGGAAGAAGAGCACAACATTAGGTGGGCGTGGAGAGAGGGTGAACCTGGAAAGAGCTGAAAGAGGGGAGGGAATACAATCAAAACATTTATGAAACTTCCAAAGAATTAATAACAATATTTTCTGAAAAGGATATTTGCATATGCCTTCATTCTACTCGTTATTGTCGAGTGTTTATTATTTGCTTCTTGGGAGGAAAAAAAACTTCTAAATTGAGCGTGATAGTGGGAAAGCATTGTCTGACAGGAACACAAAGTTTAAGTTTATATTGCTCCCGTTATTGACTAGTCTTACTTGAAAACCAATCACTGCTCCCATACTGTTGTAACGAACTGATTTCTATCAAGGGCTGAGTAGAAGCCCAAAAAGATAAACAATAGCAAAATCCTTGGAAAGTGTAAAGCCCGCATGTTGACTGGCTAATGGTTTGTAAAATGTCTATCTACCGATCGTCTATCATCTATCCCTCTCTCTCTGACTCCTTACCTGTGTTGTTACTGACTCCGTGTCCGTACAGAAGATTTCAAATTGGTCTGTGCAAAAAATCTATAACACTGTCCTTGTGAAAAGCATTCCCACTCAGTTATAATTACCGTTCGGTATATGTGATAGCAATGATGTTGCTTGCATTTTCTTTTAAAAGCCCATTAGAGGCAGAAAATGCTTGAAAATGTCACCTCTAGAGAAATGAGGCTTAAACAGAAACCCAGGAGGACACTGCCACCTTTTGGCCATATGAGTTTTAAAACTGTTGAAAGCTACCGTTGCTTTTCTGAATGGAAATGTTTAGACAATCCACTTTTACAGATGGTGATCTTATCATTGATCATAATCTTATTACGGATGATAATCCTATCGTTGATAGTTTGGAAATAAAATACCTTGATGTTTTGTTTCTCCATTCTACTGTTTTTTTTTAACTATTAGAGTTCTCATTTTGCTAGGTTCATGCAAAACTTTTTTTAATTTAATTCATGGGAACCATTATTCTTGTCTGTTCTGTTTTTTAAAATGGTTATGGCCTGGTAATGAAAATCACAGAGACACCTTCACATCCCAGAGCCCACCCAGGAACCATCTATGCTGCTCCCTGTTGTCCGCCCCGCCCGTCCTCGCAGGGCAACGTTGCAGCACCGCACTCAAGATTGCCAAAGCACAGACTGCATTTCTTACAACTTTACACCCCATAGATGTTCCATGTGTGTAGTTATAGAATAAAAATGACACAGGAGGAGTCTCAGCACAACTACAGGCTACGCTGTGAGTGAAAAAGAAAAAGGAGGCTAAGAAATTGACACGAATTTTCATTTCAGCAGGCAGACCCTGAAACCGTATTTCAAATGATGATGAAGTGTCTTGTCTGCATTCATCCTTCAGACTTCGTTCTTTTTAACCTTTCTCTGGCCCTAAAGTTTTCACCAATTTTCCTTCTTTCCAACATCTCAATATAAAGTGTCATTCACGACAGCCTTAAGTTCATGACTTTAACAGCCTGTCGAAATTTGGTCACAAGTAATTAGTTCTAGTTGTCACTTCTGTGGCAAGTTCCTGTTCTCAGAGTATCATTACTTGCTGGATATTTAAAATGATATCATAATGTAAAAACGGAAGGTGCATTAGCTTCCTATAACAATACACATAGTCTATATTGTAGTCGTTGTTGAGTATTCTGAGTTTATGGTATTATTCTTGGTTTTGGCGATATGACATGCTTCCCACTCTTGGAAAATAACATTGTATAACTTTTAGAAAAAGACAACATAACCATTTAGCATATTTGATGGACTCAAGGCCAAATTTCTATTGGTCTTCCTAAGAAACTTCCGATCCTCAGAAAGGAACATTGTAGCTAAGCGGCAATCTTGTTCAAGTTTTCTTCCTTTACTTTCCTTTTGAGTCCATGGAGCAACATAACAGAAACCTATGTATACATATTCCCACTTGGATTTTTCAAATCTGAAATGCCTAGATATGTAAGAAAGAAATAAAGATAGCCTTGTCACAGAAACCAAGACGGAAGCAATTGCAAAAGCATGGATTAACGACAAACAGATCAGAAAGCTCTCCAACTGGGCTTTTAGTAATATTTTAGCAGGATCAAGATAAGGCCAAACAATTGTGTTTTTCTAATGTTCCCCCCTTAAACTGTGACACTGGTTTATAATTGAACTGACTCATCCCCCATATGAAGCAAGCAAAGATTAACAATAGGGTACAAAATTGCTTGTGGATATAGGAAAGTACTTTCTTCCCAGAACATTTTGGGAAACACAATGGTCTATTCTTACAGGCTTACCCCTTTCAAGGTCTTCTCATTACTCCAGGAACTGCAACTGAGATGTGCTTATTTCAGTGCCCTGATGCTACCATTACATCTACCTCTTACAATCAAAGAGCTCCTTCAGATCAGGGAGTCATTGAAACTTCAGTGCTACACAAACAAATATAGCTAGTCTATGAATGGTTGTGAATGATTTAACTAATGGGGATCCTTTAACTAAATGTTGGCTATTCAATATCTCAAGGAAATGTCCTGAAAGCAATCAAAACTTCTGAAAAATATATTGTGATTTATTTATATTTTAATTTAAATACATTGTCATTTCTAAAATTTAGACCATGTGTTTAACCTATACACTCAAGTAAGATAAAAATATAACATTCTCCTAAAAGTTTGTACTTCGTTCCCAATCTGCATTATCAAATTTCCGTTACCTCTACTGAAAATAACAAGGTTTCTTCTAGTATTTCTTTCCATAGAGCATTTAATTCTTCATCATAGAGGACAACTTCTATGTGGCTGTCTTGCTTGGTATGCACCAAAATTCAAAATTAAATATAGCTTCTGGAATTGATAGTTAGCTGCCTGAACTGCATTCCAGTTCTCAAAAAGAGGGGTGCGGGGGGAAATAAAGGACTAAGAGCAATTTGAGCAGAGTCCATTTGAGAACGTTATCATTAAAGTGTCTGCGTGAAGAAGTTAACTCAACTGGTGAGCAGCTAGGAAATACAGCTCAGGAAAAAGCTGAAAAGCCGCCCTGAGGTTCATCAAAATCCCTGCCCATGATAGTTCTTTTAAAAAGCACTGTATCTGAACATAGAAACAGTTCTGTGATTAAAAGGTTTATTCTGTAAACTAGAGACCTGCAGTTCAGTTCTCAGCCCCCTTGTGACAAGCTAAGGGTAATGCAGCATATCTCTTTGTGATAAAAGTCCTGGAAAGATCAGGAATTCAAGGCTCATACCTAAACATAGTAAAAGCCATGTACAGCAAACCAGTAGCTAACGTCAAACTAAACGGAGAGAAACTAGAAGCAATCCCTCTAAAATCAGGACAAGACAAGGCTGCCCACTCTCTCCCTACCTATTCAGTATAGTACTCGAAGTCCTAACCAGAGCAATTAGACAACAAAAGGAGGTCAAAGAGATACAAATTGGAAAGGGAGAAACAAAAATATCACTATTTGCAGATGATATGATAGTATAGTTAAGTGACCCCAAAATTTCCACCAGAGAATTCCTACACCTGATAAACAAATTCATCAAAGTGGCTGGATATAAAATTAACTCCAACAAACCAGTAGCCTGCCTCTGCTCAAAGGATAAACAGGCTGAGAAAGAAATTAGGGAAATGACACCCTTCACAATAGTCACAAATAATATAAAATACCTTGGAGTGACTCTAACCAAGAAAGTGAAAGATCTGTATGACAAGAACTTCAAGTCTCTGAAGAAAGAAATTGAAGATCTCAGAAGATAGAAAGTCCTCCCATGCTCAAGGATTGGCAGGATTAATATAGTAAAAATGGCCATTTTGCTGAAAGCAATCTATAGATTCAATGCAATCCCAATCAAAATTCCAACTGAATTCTTCATGGAGTTGGAAAGAGCAATTTGCAAGTTCATTTGGAATAACAAAAAAAAAAAAAAAACAGGATAGCGAAAATTATTCTCAACAATGAAAGAACTGGGGGAATCACTATCCCTGACCTCAAGCTGTATTACAGAGCAATAGTGATAAAAACTGCATGGTATTGGTACAGATACAGGCAGGTAAATCAATAGAATAGAACTGAAGACCCAGACATATAGATCAACAATAGACAAATGGGACAAATTGCAAAGTTTCTGTAAAGTAAGGGACACTGTCAATAGGGCAAAATGACAACCAACAGATTGGGGAAAGTTCTTTACCAATCCTACATCCAATAGAGAGCTAATAGCCAGCAAATACAAAGAACTCAAGAAGTTAGACTCTAGAGAATCAAATAACCCTATTAAAAATGGGGTACAGAGCTAAACAAAGATTTCTCAACTAAGGAATACCAAATGGCTGAGAAGTACCTAAGAAATGTTCAACATCCTTAGTCATCAGGGAACTACCCTGAGATTCCACCTCACATCAGTCAGAATGGCTAAGATCAAAAACTCAGGTGAGAACAGATGTTGGCAAGGATGTAGAGAAAGAGGAACACTCCTCCATTGTTGGGATTGAAGGCAGTACAACCACTCTGGAAATCAGTCTGGCTGTTCCTCAGATAATTGGACATAGTACTACTTGAGGATCCAGCTATACTATTCCTTGTCATATACCCGAAAGATGCTCCAACATATAACAAAGACACGTGCTCCACTATGTTCATAGCAGTCTTATTTATAATAGCCAGAAGCTGGAAAGAACCCAGATGCCCTTCAACAGAGGAATGGATACAGAAATTGTGGTACATTTACACAATGGAGTACTACTCAGCTATCAAAAACAATGACTTCATGAAATTCATAGGCAAATGAATGGAACTAGATAATATCATCCTGAGGGATGATAACCCAATCACAAAAGAACTAACATGGTAGGCACTCATTGATAGGTGAATATTAGCCCAAAATCTTAGAATACTGGAGATACAATTCACAGACCACATGAAGCTCAAGAAGAAAAAAGACCAAAGTGTGGGTGCCTCAGTCCTTCTTAAAAGGAGGAACAAAATACTCACGGGTGAAAATACAGAGACAAACTGTGGAGCAGAGACTGAAGGAAAGGCCATCCAGAGACTGTCACATATGGGGATCTATCCCACATGCAGTCACAAAACCCATATTGGGAATGCTGAGAGGTGCATGCTGACAGGAGCCTGATAGAGCTGTCCCCTGAGAGACTCAGCCAGAGCCTGACAAGTACAGTGTTGGATGCTTGCAGCCATCCATTAGACTGAGAACGGGTTCCCAGGGGAGAGGTAGAGAAAGGCCTGAGGTAGCTGAGGGTGTTTGCAACTCCATAGGAAGAACAACAATATCAACCAACCAGACACCCCAGAGCTTCCAGGGACTAAACCACCAACTAAAGAGTACACATGGAGCGACCCATGGCTCCAGCTGCATATATAGCAGAGGATGGCTTTGTCAAGCCTCAATGGGAGGAGAAGGCCGTGGTCCTGTGAAGCCTCCACGCCTCAGTGTAAGGGAATCCAGGGCAGGGAGGCGGGAGGGAGTGGGGGCTTGGGTGAGGTGAGCACCCTCATGGAGGCAGGGATTGGGGGATGGGATAGGGGGTTTCTGGAGGGGAAACCGAAAAGGGGGCTAACACTTGAAATGTAGATGAAGAAAATATCCAATAAAAAACTTTCAGGAAAAAAACCCATAGTTTTTTAAAGCTGAATCGTATTTCATTGTGTAAATGAACCACATTTTTTCGTATCCGTTCTTCTGTTGGGAGACATCTGGGTTGTTTCCAGCTTCTGGCTATTAAAAATAAGGCTGCTACGAATATGGTGGAGCATGTGTCCTTGTAGTATAGTGGGGCGTCTTTTGGGTATATGCCCAAGAGTGGTATAACTGGGTCTTCAGGTAGACTAATTCCAATTTTCTGAGGAACTTCGAGATTGATCTCCCGAGTGGTTGTACCCATTTGCAATCCCACTAGCAATGGAGGAGTGTTCCTCTTTCTCCACATCCTTGCTAACATGTGCTGTCACCTGAGTTTTTGATCTTAGCCATTTTGATTGGTGTGAAGTGGAATCTCGGGGTTGTTTTGATTTGCATTTCTCTGATGACTAAAGACTTTGAACATTTCTTTAAGTGCTTCTCAGTCATTCAAGACTCTTCTGTTGAGAATTCTCTGTTTAGCTCTGTACCCCATTTTTTAAATTGGGTTAATTGAGTTTCTGGAGGCTAATCTCCTGAATTCTTTATATATTTTGCATTTTAGACCTCAGTTAGATGTAGGGCTAGTGAAGATTTTTTTTTCTCAATCTGTAAATTGCCAATTTGTCCTATTAATGGTGTCTTTTGTCTTACAGAAGCTTTTTTGGTTTCATAAGCAGATGTTCAGACAGCCTGAGACATTGGTTCTGTTCAGGAATTTTTTCCTGTGCCAATGAGTTCTAATTCTTTCCTACTTTCTCTTCTATTAGATTCAGTGTATCTAGTTTTATGTGGAGGTCCTTGATCCACTTGTACTTGAGTTTTGTGCAAGGTGATAAATATGGATCTATTTCCATTTTCCTACATACAGACTGCCAGTTAGACCAGCCCCATTTATTGAAGATGCTTTCTCTTTTCCACTGTATGTTTTTGGCTTCTTTGTCAAAGATCAATGTCCATGGGCATATGGGTTTACTTCTGCATTTTCGATTCTATTCCATTGATTGACCTGTCTGTCTCTGTACCAATACCGTGCAGTTTTTATCACTGCTGCTTGAGGTCAGGGATGATGATTCCCTCAGAAGTTCTTTTATGGTTGAGAATTGTTTTGGCTATCCTGAGTTTTTTGTTTTTCTAGATGAAGTCGAGAATTGCTTTTCCCGTTTCTGTGAAGAATTGTGTTGGAATTTTGAGGGGGATTGCATTGACTTGTAGATTGCTTTTGGTAAGATGGCCATTTTCACTATGTTAATCCTGCCAATCCATGAGCATGGGAGATCTTTCCATCTTCTGAGGTCTTCTTTGATTTCTTTTTTCAGGGATTTGAAGTTCTTGTCATACAGCTCTTTCACTTGCTTGGTAAGAGTCACACCAAGGTATTTTTTATTATCTGTGGCTATTGTGGAGGAAGTTGTTCCATAATCTCTCTCTCAGCCTGTTTATCATTTATATAAAGGAAAGGTACTGATTTGTTTGAGTTAATTTATATCCTTCTACTTTGCTGAAGTTGTTTATCAGGTATAGGAGTTCTGTGGTGGAATTTTTAAGTCACTTATGTATACTATCATATCATCTGCAAACAGTGATACTTTGACTTCTTCCTTTCCAATCTGTATCCCCTTCCATTGTCTAGTTGCTCTAGCTAGAACTTTGAATACTATATTTAATAGATAGGGAGAGAGTGGGCAACCTTGTGTTTGTCCCTGGTTTTAGTGGGATTGCTTCTATTTTCTCTCCATTTAGTTTGATGTTGACTGTTGGTTTCCTACATATTGCTTTTATTATGTTTAGGTATGGGCCTTGAATTCCTGATCTTTCCAGAACTTTGAACATGAAGGGGTGTTGTTTTTTGTCAAATGCTTTCTCAGAATCTAATGAGATGATCATGTGGTTTTTTTCCTTTGAGTTTGTTTATATAGTGTATGATGTTGATGGATTTTCATGTATTGAACCATCTCTGCATCCCTGAGATGAAGCCTACTTGATCGTGGTGACTAACAGTTTTGATGCGTTCTTGGATTTGGTTTGTGAGAATTTTACTAGGCCTGAAACTACTATGCCAGGATGTGCTTACAGACTGGAGTCTGCCATGGCTGTCCACTGAGAGGCCCTACCAGCAGCTGACTGAGACAGAAGCAGATACTTATACCCAACCATTGAACTGAAGTCAGAGACCCCTATAGTTGAACTAGGGGAAGGATTGAAGAATCTGAAAGAGAGAGTGACCCCACACAAAGACCATCAGTCTCAACTAGCCCAGACCCCAGGGAGCTCCCAGAGACTGAGCCACCAACCAAGAGCATACAGGGGCTGGTCTGAGGCCCCTGGCCCATATATAGCAGTGGTCTACCTGCTCTGGCCTCAATAGGAGAAGATGCACTTAATCCTTGAGAAACTCGAGGGCCCAGAGAAGAGAGAGGCCTGGCGGGGTGGGGAAGAGCACCCTCTTGAAGGCAAGGGGGAGGAGGAATGGAATGAGAAACTGTAGGAGAGGGGATCAACTGTAATAATAATTTTTTTAAAGCCCACAACTCCAGCACAGAGCAAGCAGATAGAAGGTGCACTGTGGCTTGGTGGCTGCCAGCCTGGCTGGAAAGTACTTAAGTCTATGCAGGTGCAAAGGTACACACAACAGGCAAACAGGCACTCACAACACACACACACACACACACACTCTCATACACTCACAACACATACATATACACACTCACAACACACAAACACACGCATACACTCACAACACATACATATACACACTCACAACACACAAACACACGCATACACTCACAACACATACATACACACACACATATACACACAACACACAGACACACTCACAACACACACTCACAACACACACACTCATACACTCACAACTCACAAACACACACATACACTCACAACACATATACACATTCACAACACACACTCACAACACACACTCACAACACACACTCAAGCACTCACAACACATACACACACTCATGCACTCAAAACACATACACACACTCATGCACTCACAACATATACACACAACACACACACTCACAACACACACACATGCTCACAACACACACACACGCTCACAACACACACACTCACAACACACACTCATACACTCACAACACACAAACACACACATACACTCACAACACATATACACACTCACACACACATACACACACACACATACACACACTCACACACACTCACATACACACACACTCACATACACACATACACACACTCACACATACACACACTCACACATACACACACTCACACACACATACACACTCTCATACACTCACAACACATACATATACACACTCACAACACACAAACACACGCATACACTCACAACACATACATATACACACTCATAACACACAAACACATGCATACACTCACAACACATACATATACACACACACATATACACACAACACACACTCACAACACACACTCATGCACTCACAACACATACACAAACTCACACACACACATACACATTCTCTCTCTCTCTCTCTCTCTCTCTCTCTCTCTCTCACACACACACACACACACACACACAGACTATTAGAAACAGTGGTTGGAACAAGGAGAATACAAGTGTGGACTAGAATATCAGACTGAACAGCTGTAAACAGAAAGCAGACATCAGTCCATGTGAGAGCAGTTGTTTTTAATAACTGACCAGATAGGAAAGAAATGCACAGTCATGTCCAGATAGTCCGCAGCCTGAAGATAGACGCAAAGATAGAGGAAAGTTCAAAGGGGTGGAAAAATTTCCATTACAAAATATATCAAAAAGGCCACCCAAGATAAGTAATAAAAATTATCTACACCAGTATACTACCAAGAAACCATGAAAGACCTCTGCTCAAAAATGTCTGGCAAGGTCGCCTAAATAGAAACCAGATTTTAAACTGCACTGAAAGCAAAATTCGTTTTGATATAATGACAGCTGTTTTACAAAATATCTTATGACTAGAAGGAAGGATAAAGAGATGTCTGTGACAATTAGAATGGTGGTGCCGCTGAGAGCGGAAGTGCGTGTGTCTCACGAGTGGATTTGTCGGTGTTTAGAGGACCTGGCTCACACATTTCTCGTCACCTAACGCACACGTGCGTAAACATCGGTGATTGTTCTATGACTCTCTTCCCTCTCGAGATTTGCACATTTGTCCCATTATCTACTTAATTCTCCTCTCAAGACTCCCTTAAAGTGCACTGCTCTCTGCAGCTCCCATCACAAACACTTGAGCAACTTACCAGGCTGCTGCTTGCTCCCAGATCTTCAAAGTTTTCAATTCTCACCATTATCATGACGTAAGTTTACTTGGAAACCTCAGAGCCACTGCTCCTCTCAAAGAGTTAAACTTCATTCTCCCATGACTTACCCGTGACTTACCGCTGCTCAGCTCGTCCCTTTAGACGTCTGCAACTAATATTCTATTTTCAACCAAACCCTGCTCGCCATCTGTGACTCGGTCCAGATGTCATCTCAACAGGGATGTTTGCTTTGATGTCCTTAGGTAGGAAAACATAACATTTCCTTTCTACTGAGCAGTCTGACAGGCTTGGATTTTCATAGCTTCGCTCGCATTTTTTCGAAGGCCGTAGATACTAGAACTTATCGATGTGTTTAAAAGTTTCCTAAGAGACATTAAATAACCTGGAAATATATATCACACTCTTCAAATGCTGCTATGAATGTTACTCATTACCTTCCCATTTTTTTCAAACTGTGTATGTATATATGTGTGTGTGTGTTTATAAATATATAAATATATATATATGTTTACATATCTAGGATAATAAAATTTGCAGCTGACAGAAAAACCCACCCCCTATATCTTGAGGTATATATCACACTTTACTCAGTGGATGGCTAATAATACAGAAATCTGTGAGTAGGTTTGTTAGCTGTATAAAAGGAAGAAAAATAAAGAGAAAATTGGGCCCAAGAGATTTCCACAGGGTTATGGTTCTATTTATCCAGTAACAGAGCCATTCAAATCTCTCTATAATTATCATTTTGCATTTTCAGTGATTGTATAACCAAAGGCTTCTTAGTTCATATTCTGTGGTAGTAACGGTGCTCCCAGTATCCTCCAGGACCGAAATGAGTGAATCTGGATTTCGGTTTGCAGTAGGAGGTTCTATATTGGACAGAGTTAAGAAGATAAAGGGTCCTAATTTCTCATTATACCAAAAGATTGAGATTAAGCTATTAGGTCCATGGAAATTGTTTGTATGAATAATTCTGGTTTGATTCAGGAAATAAATCTGGAGTATATTTCACACCCAAAACATTTTGTGTTGTTTAGCACAGTGTAATGATAACACATACAGCACTTCCTCAAGAATCTTAGAGTCTAGCGGGAAAGGCAGAAAAATTGATAAAGCCTGAGAAAACCACCGTCTTGTAGGTAAGCCTAAGACTTAGCACACCTGCGGAATCCTGCCCATTGTGCTACCCTAGTGGACTGGCCGCCTTCTCACATGGTCAAAACGGTAGAGGCTCACAGACGAATCCGCCTGTGAACAGCTCCATACACTCCAGCTTTGGCTCCCAGCCTGCACACCTCAGCTCTGACAGATCCGGTGGCTGCACACCGGTCCTGATGGTTGCAGAACAGAAAAGAAGAGGGTCCGGGCTGCCTTTCCTTTCTCCTCCTCCACCCTGAGAACGCCCTTTCCATGCTGGACTCAAGCCCTTCAAGTCGGATTTACCCCAGGTCAGAATATTCTATCAGAAATAATAATTCCACCCGCAGACACGTGTGTAATTTAAAGTTTTCCTACTGCGTTTTAAGTAGAATTAATGTAATGAATAAGGTATCATTTTACCTCTACATATCCAACATATTAGCATTCTAACATGTTGCCAAACACTAATGAACTATTTTTTTTTATTTTATGCTGTCTTTGAAATTTGGTATTACATATCATGCTCAACACACACTCAGTTCATACTGGTCACCTGTCAAGTGCTGAATAGTGGCTTCCATAATGTAAGTACATATGTGTGTATGCCAGATGTACAAAGGGATGCACAGTGTATACTCCTCTCTAGATATCTGTCATACGTGGGGAGACTGAAGTGCTTGATACTCATGGGGATGCTCAATACATTGCAGTTAGGCATTTGTGTGTGTGTGTGTGTGTGTGTGTGTGTGTGTGTGTGTGTGTGTTAGTTAGGGTTTTACTGCTCTGAACAGACACCATGACCAAGGCAACTCTTATAAAGGACAACATTTAATTGAGACTAGCTTACAAGTTAAGAGGTTCATTCCATTATCATCAAGGTGGGAACATGGCGGCATCCAGGCAGACACAGGAACGGAGGAGCAGAGAGTTCTACCTCTTGTTCTGAAGGCAGCTAGAAGACTGGCTTCCAAGCAGCTAGGTCAAGGATGTTAAAGCCCAAGGCCACAGTGACACATCTACTCCAACAAGGCTACACCTCCTAATAGTGCTACTCCCTGGGCCAAGCACATACAAACCACCACAGTGTGTCTCATCTTTCCTATCCTCAGTTTCCAAATTTGGCAGAGGGTCCGTGTGTTTCTTTGGATCTTGTCCATGGAAATCATTGTGTACACATAGTATTATATTTATTTTTGTCTTTATGCCTGTGGGAAAGGGTCTCACTATGTTGTCTTAGCTGGCCTAGAGTTTACTGTGCAAAACAGACTGACTTAGAATTTGTGGCACTGCCCATGTATCTGTCCCTTGGGTTACATAATAGCCATGTACACTTACTTACCTTTAGAAACAAGATCCAAAGCAGTATTAGTAGTTTGCTTCTTATCCCTGATTCAAAAGGGTGTCCAGCATCATCCCATTAAATATAGTATTTGCCTACAATGTCAGCCTGCATATTTTATGTTCATCATTCTTAAGGCTATTTTTAATTCCTAAATAACTTATGTGCTTTCATTGCATGAAGACTTTCCTCTTTCTTTAATCTTCTAGCAAATTCATTCATTTTCTAATAGCAAACCCAACTTAAATCTGGAATATAAGAATTTTATATCATGTTTTTAATGTTCCTCCAATTCATTTTAACAATATTTTATTAGATGTTTGACAGTCACTTTCATAAACAGATTGATCTGTAACATAATTTATTAACTTCTTCTACATTTAATATCAAGATTATTTTAGCATGGTAAAAAGGGGGTAGTTTCCTTGGTTTTTCTTCTCTCTAGAAAGTTCCATATAGCAGATATAATCCATTTCTTTAAAGGAATGTAGAATTTATCGCTTAGCTTGCCTAGATCTGATACATCCTAGGTGGAAAATTAACCAATGATTAAAGTTTTAAATGTTATTGAACTACTTCTGTTAAAATAATATCAATAAAATCATAAAAACAATAGAGAAAAAGGACACTGAACTGAGGCAGACATAGAAATTGTTTGAAAAGTAAAAACTGACCAGGAGAAATGTGTAAGAAGTTCGGTGACCTGAACAAAGGTTTGAAAGACCAGGAAAAAATATATATATTTCTGACATTCAAATAAAATTACATGATTTTTCCTCTCACCTTTTCTCTCTCCAACCTTCCCCAGGTAACTCCCATTCCTTGCTCCTCAAACTCATGGCCTTTATTTCTTTAATTCTTTTTTTTTTTTGTATAATTTTAATAAAGGAGAGTTGGGAATACGATTCAACAGGCACTAGAAATTCAAAATTCCAAAAGCATCAGCTTGCATAATATGACTGTGAAAGAGCAGGTTGTCTGGTCTCCTGTGCTATACAGGAAAATAAGGAAGATGTATTCAATTCAGCACCCAGGATTTGGGCCTGACCTTGAAGGGTATATGGAGTCTGTCAAAATGATAGACCCACTGCCTTAGAGCTGGTTTGTCCCAGGTTAGAGCTGGCTAAACTCATCATAGTTTAAGATGGGTTAGACTTTCTTACCTACTTTCCTCAAAACAGTCTAAGTTCTGAGCTGCTACTGGCTTAAGAATGGTAGCACCACATACCCATCTCTCTTAGAATAAGAGTGTTCTGGGGAGATGTTTCCTTGTGAGATGGATGTGGGAGTCCATGTTTTCTGCAGAGACAGAAAACAGGAAGAGTGAAAACGGAGTCATTCTTAGAAGGAAAAGGGGTGTGTATAGTATTTGCTTTCCTTTCCCTAGGCTCCGATTTCCAGAGCGCTAAAACATGAGCAGAAGAGTAAATAAATAAAGAGCTGTACAGTGAGGAGAAATGTGACTCATCTATTCAGAGGACAAAGTCCAGCTATAAAGAGACAATGGAGAAGGAGCCCGAGAGGAGCTCTGTCGGGGCAGTTTCCTTTTGTTCTATGAAAACTCATGTCTTTCGGGCAAGAGAATTTTGATGGCCAAAAGAACTCATAACTCAAGAAGTAACTAAAAACTGATCAGGAAACCTGTGATGGGGGCAGAAGCAACGGGTAGCATTGTTGCCCAAGGAACTGACAACTGATTTTACTAACTTGTGGTTATTTAAAAAACGAAAACATACAAAAGGCAAAAGTAAAGCTGTCTCCTGGAGTGCTCTGGGTCTGTCTCCAGAAAGGCAGGCAAACAGGAAAAGAACCATTGTTTACCACTCGGCCATAAAGAAGGAGACACTTTGTGCTCTCTGCAGGAATTCAGATGCACCTGCAGATTGTCCTATCATGTGAATTGAGACTAACAAGCTAGGTACCATACATTCTCTCATCTGTGGTTCCTAGACTTCATGCTGATGTATAAAACCATGTGTATATATATGTGTATGTACACACACACACACACACACACACACACACACAAACACGCGACATGAAGAAGTTGTCTATGAGGACAGGGCTAATGGGAGGGAGGGACGATAAAGATAAAAGTGATAAAGATTAGGAGGTCTCTAAGGCGTAGATCTGCTCAAAGCACATCATATACTTGTGTAAAATGTCCTTTGAAACCCAGAACCACGTGGCAGGTGATTTTGAGGGCCTCTGGAATGTTTGCGTGTCTTCGTTTTAATGTTAATTGTGAAGAAAAATGTTTTAATTAATCAGTGCATTCATACTCTGTAATTGTATGTATATATGTATATATGTAATTTTCCAATTTAAAAAAGCATGCAAAATGACACATTATGATCTGGGGTATAAACCTAGATAAATTGCTAATAAAGAAATTGTTTACAGCAATTGCCAGCCTAGACATGTGATTGTCATTGTATTTTGAAGGTTGAAACAGGAGAATTGCATGAGTTGGAAGTCAGTCATGTAGTAACACTCCATCAGAGAAAGAGAGAGAGAGAAGGAGGGAGGGAGGGAGAGAGAGAGAAAGACAGAGACAGAGACAGAGACAGACAGACAGACAGAGACAGGCAGAGACAGAGACAGAGAAAGACAGAGACAGAGAAAGACAGAGACAGAGAAAGACAGAGAGAGAATATATTTCTGATTGCTTAGCAGAAAAATATAAGAAAGCAATCAAACAAGCCCTGGAAGGTAGAGTAAAACTTTTCACTAAACCAGTTCTAGGAAAATATAGACGAAGAGGAGAAGAAACAAGAAAGGAAGTATATTAGTCAGGACTGTATGTATGCATATAAATCATTAGAGAATGTTATATATTGCACACATAAAATTACAAGTATATGTTTATTAGATTAGTAGCTTGCAAATCCGAGATTGGCAGCATAGCCATGGCTGTCTACATGCTAGCTAGTGGAAGACCATCACAGCCGCTCAAGTCCAAGAAAACAGACGCCTCTAAAGGAAAGCACTAGTGCAGCCTCAGTGAAAGGCTGAAAGTCCTGAACTCCCTGGGGAGTCAGCCTGTCCGTCCGCCTTGGAAGGCTGCTGAGGAACCTGAGTTTGGTGTCTGGGTGGTGGCAGCAACTGTAGATGAGCTCCCTCAGCACACGCTGGCTCTCTTCCTCTGTTCTTTACTCTCTTTCCTTCCAGGCCCTACATTGTAGCCTTCCCTCCAGATTCCGGATCTGTTCTATGAGAGCTACCGTGACCAAGGCAACTGTAGAAGAAAGATTTTAATTGGAGGCTTGCTCACAGTTTCAAAGGTTTAATCCATTATCATCATGGTGGGTAGAGTGACATGCGCAGACAGGCACGACACTGAAGAAGTAGCTGAGAGCTCCTGGCTGACCCACAAGCTGCAGGCCAAGAGAGAGACTGAGTCTCTGGTTTGAAAGCTAAATTAATCCATATTTTCTTATCATTTTATGTATATAGTATACAATACGTTGGATCGTGATTTATATGCACATACATAGCACTAATATGCTTCATTTCTTGTTTCTTGTACTCTTCCTTGACATCTTCCTAGAACCTTCCTATTGAAAATTCAATGCCCACCTCCATGACATACTTCCTACAACAAGACCACACCTCCTAATCCTTTCCAAACAGTTTCACTAACTGGGAACCAAACATCTGAATGGATGAGCCTGTGAGAGACCATTCTCATTCAATCCACCACATTGTCTTTTCTTTTCAGTGGCTGTTCTACTCGCCATTCATATTTGAAAAGTTGCTGTGGGAACTCCTACATATGTGTCTTACTTATCTTCTAGATTCCTCAAGTCCAATCTAATGGACAATCAGGATTAACTATCACAGGAAATAATAGGGGGGAGGGGCGGATTCCAGAAGAGTGAAAGCAAAGAATTTTCAAAACCAATTGTAAAGAAGATTAAATGTGAGGAAAGGGTATGTACTGTTACAAACTGCATGATCAAAAATAAAATAAATTAAAACAGATTAGGAAAAAAGTGATCACCCCCAAAGATATGATAGCCAAAGAACAAAGAGATGGTTCAATGGGTAAAGGGCTTGCCACACAAGCCTGTCTGTGTTTGATCCTCAGAGCCCTCATAAAAGTAGAAGAACTGAGTCCACAAAGTTGTTCTCTACCCTACACACACACACACACACACACACACACACACACACACACACACACACAGGTGCATGCACACACAAATAAATAAATAAATAAACCCTTCAAAATGATAACAAAATTCCCAGCTAAAATGTTAAATAGCAACATTAAAAAATAAGATAGTGAAATTTTTTCCAAACAGTGTGAGAGTATTTGTCTCTTAGCATTTCAGAGAGGCTGGGGGGGGGGGGATGTGTTTACTTCAAAACTATCCCTGGAATATAATGAGAAAGTTTTGCACATAGGAATGGTTTCATGAAAAGAAATTAAAGATGTGACACAAAATAAATAAAATATATCAAAGGAATAGTTTGAGATGCAGGAAGGAGAAAATGGCAGTCATGTTAGTGTATGTAAATACACCTCCTATCTAAAGATTAAAAAAATACAAGAAACAGTTGAATTAGCACTACATGATAATCTACACTGGCCAAGAATCTGCTGAAGTCAGTGAGTAAAGGACGATAAACTGACTCACTTAAGAACTAACCAAGGCTGGGTTCCATGTATTGAGTGCCATATCAGGGCACTAATTAAATGAGACATTAAATGAGAGCCTCTTTAAAAATAAACCAGGTTGAGAAAGCAGCATACTTATTAGGAGCAGTGTGCCTCAACCCTCCCAACGCTGAAACCATCTCATATAGTTCCCGTCTGGTGACCCCCAACCATACAATTATTTCTTCACAACTGTAATGTTGCTACCGTTACGAGTCATAATGCAAATAGCTGTGTTTTCAATGGTCTTAGGTCTATGAAAGAACCATTTGACCCCTGACCGGGGGTCGCGACCCATAGATTGAGAACTACTGACCTAACAGAAACCAAGAGAAGGTAAACTTTCTCAGAGGCCGTGATGAGAGAAGGTGAGAAGAAATGTACTTCTGTGTCCTTGCCCAGGACAGATTTGTCAAGGTCTTGTCTGGAACTGAGGCTGAAGCTGACCCCTTTAGAAGGGTCAAGGTTTTTCTTCCTGAGAACATGGCTTTTCCCCCTGAAGAGACTGGAATTATCAATCCCAAGGATACTATATACTTGGTCTATGACCCATTTGAGATATCTTGTGATTCCCCTGGAGTAACATTGCTTCATTAGCTTCCTGCTGGCTTCATCTTACTGCCTGATAGCTTCCCCCTGACTCTGGCCCATTTTTTTCCTTCAAATAGTAAATAACGTACAGTACTTCTTCATAAACTTGCATGGCCTAAGAACAGCTCGTGCAACACCTCCTGACCCAAGCTTTTCAATCTTCTTTGTGTTCTCATCCCCGAGAATTCCCCTTAGGACCCTGTCACTGAAGAATGAACTGCTGGTCCCAGTAAAATACAAATTGCACAGTAGAAATAAATTGAAATAAACGAATAATTGTATTTAGATGGATCTATTAACAAGTAGAAAAGGCTACCATATCGACTAGGTAAAACTGTAAGCCAGAAGACAGACAGAAAGGGGCTAGGGGATAAATCACATACGTGTTTGACACCTCTCCCTGAAGCAGACTGATAGTCGCAAAACTTAAAACCTGAAAGTGTGATTTGACATGGAGGTATTTACCATACAATGTGCGACTTACATAGAAAGAAAGGTCAATATCTCTATAATATAGCATATATAAGAAAATAGCCACAAGGTAGATTAACAAAGTTGCAAAGTTCACAAAAAGATGAACATTATCACCAACGACCAGCACTATAGGAGTCCTTATATAGTCATAAACTCATTAAATTAGAAATCACATGGAACATTTAACAAACTCTATCTAATGAGAGCATGTGTAATTTGAACTGGCAATTAAGTAATAAACATCTTACTAAGTTAAGCACAGATAATTAATCACGTAATAGCTCATAAACTGGTCTCAAAAAAAACTCAACAAATTAGCTTAATTATAAAAAGTTCTCACACCAGAATGCAATAGATCAGAATTCCTTGTTAATAAAATAAAATGTCTTATATTAGTATTTTTTTTATAGTAAACGTCTTGGGGCTGGGAGATGACTCAGTGGGTAACGTGCTCAGTTCCCAGGTGTGATGACTGCTGTGCTTGGTGGGCAGAGGAGCATGAGCTCCAGGATGAAGTGAGAAACCCAGCCTCAATACATAAGATGGAAATGACCAGATAGGACGCCTGATGTCAGCCTCAGGTCTCCACAGGCAGACACACATGTCCATCATGAGGGCATACACATAACACACACACACACACACACACACACACACACACACACATGGCTCAATGGTTAAATGCAGGGACTGCTTCTCTGAAGGATCTGGGTTCAACTGCTGGCACCCACATGGCGGCTCACAAGCATCTGGAACTCCAGTTCCAGAGAATCAGATACCCTCCTTCTTCTGACCTCCATGTCTGCCAGTCATGCATGTGGTACACAGACACACATACTGACAAACGCCCATATATACAGAATCAAATTTAATAAAAATAACTATATTTCTAATATAATAATGGAAATAACTATAATAAAAATGACTGTATAATAAAAATAACTATGTGTAATAAAAATAAGTATCTAAACATGACATATAATACAAATATTATATATAACTTAAACTATATATAACAATATATAACAAACTATATATAATAAAAATAACTATATATCCAAACCTGACATATAATGCTAATATTATGTATAAAACAATACAACCCCAAGTAGAATTGAGAGGTATAGCATAAATATTTATATTATAAAGAAAAGAGGCTGTTAACTTAGACACTAATTATGTAATTTTAGGAATTAGATGAAATATTAGAGTCAAGCTAGAAGATTTTAAAAATAAATTGCAGATTTAATACAAGCAAAGTGTTAGGTAACTAGACAGACATTAGAGGCTTGGGGGCCGTTGAGGACAATGCACCACTCCAGAGAGAGACAGAGACAGAGACAGAGACAGAGAGACAGAGAGAGACAGAGAGAGAGACAGAGGAAAGAGAGAGGTAAAGGTGCCAGAGCTTTGCTATCTCCTCATCCAATCCAAATAGCAGATTTCTCACCCTGACCCTGTGTTGTGAAATGACATTCTATGTGCCCTAAACATTACATACTATCATCTTTTCCTTACGAGTTAATCCAACTAAGTCTATCAATCACCCACACACCTGAGACCACCTATCAGGAACTCTAAGTCACCTGGAGATATGCTAAGAAAATAGGAAGAATCATAGACCCTAGCTGAGTGACCTTATGTACTCCAGAGCCCGTCCCTCAATGCAATTGCACACGTTTCCACAACTAAGCCTGCCTGCTTTCCCAAGATGTAACTCAAAATGTATTACCTTTCCTTCTCCACCCCTTTCTATCCAGTATGTGTGTGCCTGTATGTATGTATGTATGTATGTATGCATGTATATATGTATGTATGTGTATGTATGTATGTATGTATGTATGTATGTATGTATGTATATGTGTATGTCTGGGTAGATGTATGTGTGGTATGTCTATAAATGTATGTGAGTGTATCTACATATGTATGTATATGTGTATGTATGTGTGTGCGTGTGTATGTATCAGCTAAAATCCTAAGCATACTTGCTCCCCCACTTTAAACATCCTCGGTCTTTCTCTAAACAGCCTGCCAGTTCTTGCCTTCCTCCACTGCTGAGCCTGCCTACTTTCTTAGATCTTATCCAAAACTCATCGCTACCATTCATTTCCCTCCAGCAAGAACTGAACTACCAAGAGAGAGATTTACGTACAGTTTACCCTATTGGTTTCTTTCAAATACTAAAGAAAATGGTGCTGGGATTTTATTCTGAGCCTGTGTTTAAATCTTTTTAGCAAGACAAAACTAAGCCCTCATAGATGAAAACCCTGATTCTCAAGTAACAAAAACAATTGGACTTTCTCTGTTATTGATTTAATGGTAATGAGATAAGAAAATGAGTAGCTTTACAAGGTAAGAATTTAATGTTCTTAAGTTTCATATTAATTTTGTCAGGCTTGTTAATAAAGTCAAGTTTTTTTGCTAATATTTATTACTGCAAAAATCAAATGAATTGACTCTCATATTTCTCATATTATAAAATTCACCCTGGGAGGGGCGGGGAGGAGGGGGAACACTCACTATTAGAGTATAAAAGATGGCATCAATAAAAATCTTTTAATTGACCACTTATAAGCAACTATTTCCCGTTTATCTAAGACTAGAAATATTGTAGCTGTGTCCCTGAGTTTTATAGATCATTTAAAAAATATTTGCCACACTG
This sequence comes from Rattus rattus, assembly GCF_011064425.1. Classification (NCBI taxonomy): domain Eukaryota; kingdom Metazoa; phylum Chordata; class Mammalia; order Rodentia; family Muridae; genus Rattus; species Rattus rattus. The sequence goes on along the minus strand of NC_046161.1, from coordinate 70,005,945 downwards.
AAAGCTCGTAAGCTTAGGACATGCAAGGTGACCATTACATTTTATACATGAACTGTCAACATATAAACTATGCAATAAAATTTTGCACATTTATTGTGTTTTATTTACTAGTGATTTTCAATTTAAAAGAAAAAGACCTTACCTCTGGGTGATCCTACTGTTCCTGTATTTGTTATTACAGTTATGAGATAGATATTAGAAAATGTGTTCATTTGTATCATGAGCACTGTCTCCTAAGTTTATAAGAAGCCTAAGTGTGTGTGTGTGTGTGTGTGTGTGTGTGTGTGTGTGTGTTCATATAGACCTGGTTAACACTCTGAATACTCTAAAATAAAACATAAAGGACTTATGTATGTCTCTGTGTGTCGATACTAATTCTCCTGACCCCTTTATCTGTATGATTTCCGTGTTATATAAGTTTTCTAAGCAGAAAAGTTTTGGGGCATACTTAGCAAAGCAGGTGTTCTCCAAACCAGAATGGGTGGTGCTAACATTTCCCAGGTCTGTCTGTGTGTCCCCAATGGCATTGTGGCTATTCTTTTAAGCAAAGGTAACAAAACACACTGTGCACTTCAAGCAGGAAAAGCTATTATTGCACATTTTCACCCAAGAAGAACATCTATACACAAAGTTCTTCAAGCAAGTTTTCCTTGAGTGTTTGCTCCTGTGGGTTATGTTTTTGTAAACTTTATAACTGCTGTGTGATAGCAGACAAGAAAATAAGTAAAGACTATTTTTGCAATATTTGGGGTTCACCAAGAAAACAAACAGATTCAAGAATGGATTCCATGTAGGCCTGAAGCCTCACTCCTTCTATGCCTTTAATTGCTATAAACTGGCCACTAAGATTTGGTTGGGACTCACTTCTTTCCATCTGTGGCTTATTCCACGTACATGCAATCAGATCAGACCGGGTCAGGTACCTGCCACCAAGAGAGAGACAGGGTAAGATGGTTGACCAGTGACGTTTTCAGAGAATGTTGTTCAGAGACAAGGGGAGAAGCTGTGAGAATCAAAATGGAGTCACACTGGGGCATGGTAGCATTTGCCTATAATTCCCATAATTGGGAGCCTGAAACAAGGGAATCAGATATTTGATACTAGCCCAAGCTTCACAGCAAAATGTTTTCAACAAAAATGGGTTCATGTGTGCCAACCGTTCCTAAAGTACCTGAAGCCAAGAAGCTTTAGAGCAGTAGTGGTTCTTGTACATAGTTACAATTAGTCATGATACTAATTGAATGTGTTTCTAACTTTGACTTCTACCTGTATTCTGTTTATGGTGTTTACTTTAAATACTTCAGATATTTTACCTCAAGACTGAGGAATAAAAGAGTGGGGGAAATGTAATCTTCCTTGAAGGAATGGAGAGGTACAAGAAGACCTCTGTGCCCCCACCTTTGACCATTAGCCTTTTGAAAAATGGACTCCAAGAAATTGTAAGTTCCTCAGGAATCTTATGCTGGGGGAAGTAATTAGGTGTTGTCTGTGTTAGTATGAGGGAAAGCATATCTCCCAGAAAGGGGTTTAGAAATGTCAGACTATCTTGCAGAAGGGAGTAGAAGTAGATGGAGTATAAGATCACACCTTAACTGGGACTCTATGGTTATGCACCCATCTGACCCTCTATTTAAATCTAAACCTCATGTTGGAGCCTCTATATGGACCTGGTGCAGAGGCTGGGTAAATGCTACTAAACTTGTGTCTTACTCTTAGCAAAGTAGTAGTTGCATCGAATAACTCTTTCTTGCTTCATTTGTTTAATTAGTGGCCAAGCCTAAGCTGTTATAGCTTCCAGAGCCCAATATCTCACCCTAACACCGATAGCACTTATAACTGTAACATCAAAAGGGCAGTGTCGTGAGGAACTAGTCCCTTTTTGGTGCCATACATTCTTTCTTGGTTCATTTTCTCACCTTGACTAAGCAAAAATAACCAAACCATTTTAATATTTAAAACCTGTCTTAGTTACTTTAATGTTTAAAACCTGTCTTAGTTACTTTTCTATTGCTGTAACAGAGCACCATGACCAAAGCAACTTACAAAAAAAAAAGAAATCATTTAATTTAAACTTACAGTTTCAGAGGGTTAGAGTCCATGAAGGTGGGGCAAAGGCAAGGCAGCATACACACCTGAGAGCTCACATCTCAAACAGCAGGCAGGAAACCAGATGCCCACTGAGAATGACACGATGAATCTTTTGAAACCTCAATGGTCCACCTCTAGTGACACATCTCCTCCAACAAGACCGCACCTTAATCCTTCCCAAACAGTTCCACCAACTGGGGACCAAGTGTTCAAACGTATGAGCCTATGGGAACCATTTTCATTCAAACCACCACATTACACTCCCTGGCTTCCAAAGGCTCATGGCCATTATCATAATGCAAACTGCATTCAGTTCAACTTCAAATGTCCCCATAGTATTTCAGTCTTATCACAGCTTAAAGGTCTGACGTTCAAAGTCTCTTCTGAAACTTGAAGCAATATCTTAATTGTAACTCCCTGTAAAATCAGAGCAAATTATGTACTTCCAAATTGCCATAGCAACAAATACACATTTCCATTCCAAAGGGGGAGAAATTACAACATAGTGAGGAAAAGCTGGACCAAATCAAGACCAAAACCCACAGGGCAAATTCCAAATCCTGTAGTTCCATGTCTATGTTAGAGGGCTTAGATGGGAAACATTGTAGCACTCAGGTTAAAGTGGGGATTTATGGAAGTTAAGTGATTAATAGAGTCTTGGCTGAAGTCCACCACCTGTAAGCTACTCTAATAAATTGTCTTTTAATATGTAGATACCCAGTCTATCAGTCCCTTTCCTTTAGAGAACCCTGAATAGCAGATTTTTCACTCTGTGGTATTTTCATACTTAAAAGTCTGCTTAGATTTGAACAAAAATTAAACTATCATTAAGTATGAAGAAAACATCAAAAGTTTTATGATTTTCTCCTAAGGTATGTGCAAGTTTTTAAAAGACTAATATTATAATAAATTTTATAATAATATAAACCAGAAGTGTCTAAATATAAAGAAAACATCAAAAATTTTAGAATTTTCTCCTAAGGTATGCACATTTTTGAAAAGACTAATATTACAATAAATTTTATAATAATATAAACCAGAAATGTCTACCTCATGGGCATAAGTTTTCAACAAAATCTTCTGTTTTTAGTTCCACTTGCAAATAACATTGTCCATTGTTAATGATTATTTTAATCCACACTGAAACGATATTCTGAGATGTGTGGTTGGCAAAACAAATAATTAATCATAGACTTGTATTACATGTGGAAAACATTCTTATTCACCATCAAAACTGTAAAACCTGTGTCTTCATTTCTTAAACTCTTTACTCCACAGTTGGTTTTGCTGGGAGCTGTTTCCTGCCTGAAAAACTGTTTATCTGTCGTGTCCTCTCTTCACATCTCCAGGCGCCTGCTTGTGCGATCATTTCTGTTAGGAATCCCTCTTGGCCAAGCGTTCTTTTTCCTTTTGTGAGGTTCTGTAACTCCTAAATCTCATGAACCCATCTATGAGCCCATACGTTCTGGAGATCCCAGCTGTGTACTGGTCACTCTCACTAATGTATTTATAGAAATTCATACAGACTGGCAAGACAGAAACCTAGAAGTAGGTACTATCACCAAGAAGACTCTATCAGGTGAGGTAAGGACGGGTAAACACAGTTGGATCAATGACAGTGACTGTGTTATAGGGTCCCAGTGATTGGTCAGATGATTTGTATGTAAACCTCACACAGGGAGTGCTATTAACAAGCAAGAACAAATGACTGCCTCACTAAAATTCTGAATATTAGTGGTATACACATCATAAAGCCAGAGAGGACAGACTTTCCATATGTGAGGCTGGATCCCACGATTACAGAGCCTAGACATGGTGATCTCTCTCAGCTTAGAAAGGGTCTTTGCAGCTCAGAAGAGCAGCTGTAACTGGAACATCTCCTTAGCAGGATGTGTTCAGTCAGTGGCTGCACAGCATGTCTGGTCACATAAAATCCCCTGTGGTTACAATGTCTGTGCTGTGTAGGAGTTTAGAGGAGGAGACAGCAATTCAGTACAGAAAATGTCTGGTGTCTTTAAAGTGAATAGAGACAGTAAAAGACACACACAGAGAGAGGGGGGAGAGAGAGAGAGAGAGAGAGAGAGACAGAGACAGAGACAGAGAGAGAGAGAGACAGAGAGAGAGAGAGAGAGAGAGAGAGAGAGAGAGAGAGAGAGAGAGAGAGAGAGAGAGAGAGAGCGCTTTTGAAGGCATCTCATAGCCCGGACAAATTACCTACCAGCTTCCTTGCATGGGTAACCAAAATAGTTATGGAGCAAATCACACAAACAACTCTAAGAAAAGCCTGAAAGGAGAAGTTCTTAGGGAAGAGGAATGCAATGAAAAGAGTAATGGTTATTTCAAAAAAAATAATAAGATCCTATTGGAGCTACAATTCAATGGCAGAGAGCTAGCCTAACATCTGTAAGGCTCTAAGTACAAATCTATCCTACGTCAAAGCAGGGTCTCAGGTGTGTGAGGACATTGTTGGCATTTCAGTTGGTAGAAAATAAGCAATCTGTTTGTATGTTCTTTTACCTGGTAGCCACAAGGAAGTTAGGTCAAACAGAGAGGTGGGCAAAAACGTACGTATTTAGGGGGTTTTCCAAAGCCCGAGCTAATCTGGCTCAACAGCTGCCACACTTGGGATTGAGACAATCATAGAAACTGTGATCTGCTGGTTAGCCTTACAGATCTAAAAGACATGAGTTATTTTCCCCATTTTCCTCAGAAAAGAAGTTCAGAACAAGAAGAAAAAAACAAACACATGCACAGACGGGTGCAGATATAAACACTGGATCCTACCATTGTTTCCCGGTATGCAGGGAAATGTAAGCGTGTTATTTACCCCATGTGATTTAAATCTAAACTAATAACTTCTAAAAACTTGTTTATGGGGCTGGAGAGATGGCTCAGTGGTTAAGGGCACTGACTGCTCTTCCAGAGGTCCTGAGTTCAACCACATGGAGGCTCACGACCATCTGTAAAGGGATCTGATGCCCTCTTCTGGTGTGTCTGAAGACAGCTACAGTGTACTCATATACATAAAGTAAATAAATAAATCTTTTTTTAAAGTGTTTATGAATCCCAGACCCAGGCTAACATTGTCCCATACATAAGTAAACAAGAGAAGACAGGTGGTAAAGAAATGACTTGTTCTTTTTCTTCCTTCCTTTTTTTTAATGAATGCTTTATTAACATATTTTTTTTTCTTTGCTAACAAATGCACGTGCACACACAAATCCTGGCAATGTTATAATCACAACATTTCAAATTTTACCTATGTTGAATTTGCAACCATAAACCAATCCAAAATATTAATCCGGATAAAAATAGCCTGAGATTAAAAGGAGTACTGTGGTGATATATGGAGAGACAGAGGAGAAGGGGGGATGTGGTGGTTTAAATGAGAATGTCCGGGGTTGGGGATTTAGCTCAGTGGTTAGAGCGCTTTGCAAGCAGTTAAAGGCCCCTGGGTTCGCCCCAGCTCGAAAAAAAAAAAAAAAAAAAAAGAGAGAATGTCCCTCTTAGTCTTGTGTAGGCGTAATGTTTTGGGGCATCTTTCAAAGATTATTCTTATGTTATTCAAATGCTGATTCCTCTTCCCTCATACCTTGCTTCAATCCGGACACTGCATCGTAAAGCTTAGGTCAAGAATCTCCTGTCTCAAGTTTGTGTAAACAATTCTTACCATTTATTCTGTCTTGTTAATAAAAGCTGATCACTCCCCCCAACCCCTAGAGTACAGGAATCAACCCAGTCCTGTCTCGCATTTGCCTGCCTCTTCTTTTTTGCTTTCAACATGACAGATGCCGCTGTGTCCTTTGCCAAGGACTTCTTGGCCCGTGGAGTGGCCGCAGCCATCTCCAAGATGGCCGTAGCACCCATCGAGCGGGTCAAGCTGCTGCTGCACGTGCAGCACGCCAGCAAGCAAATCACGGCAGACAGGCAATACAAGGGCATCACAGACTGCGTGGTTCATATCCCCAAGGAACAGGGAGTCCTGTCCTTCTGACGTGGTAACCTGGCCAATGTCATCAGATACTTCCCCACCCAGGCTCTCAACTCTGCCTTCAAAGATAAATACAAGCAGATCTTTCTGAGTGGTGTGGACAAGAGGACCCAGTTTTGGCGATACTTTGCAAAGAACCTGGCATCAGAGGGTGCTGCTGGGGCCACATCCTTTTGCTTTGTGTACCCTCTTGATTTTGCCCGTACCCATCTAGCGGCAGATATGGGCAAAGCTGGAGCTGAAAGGGAATTCAAAGGCCTTGGTGACTGTCTGGTTAAGATCTACAAATCTGATGGGATTAAGGGCCCGTACCTGGGCCTTAACGTGTCAGTACAGGGCATTATCATCTACCGAGCTGCCTACTTTGGTATCTATGACACTGCAAGGGAATGCGCCCAGATCCCAAGAATACTCACATCTTCATCAGCTGGAGGATTGCAGTCTGTCACTGCTGCTGCTGGTCTGACTTCCTATCCTTTCGACACAGTTCACCGTCGTATGATGATGCAGTCTGGACGCAAAGGAGCCGATATCGTGTATACAGGCACGCTTGACTGCTAGCGGAAGACCGCTCGAGATGAAGGAAGCAAGACTTTTTTCAAGGGTGCATGGTCAAACGTTCTCAGAGGCGTGGGTGGTGCCTTTGTGCTTGTCTTGTATGAGGAGATCAAGAAGTACACATAATGATGTCCTAGGTGTTCTTCCCGAGAACAGATATGCTGTATAATAGACCATATTCTTGAACATTCTGGAGAGATCTCTGGGCTTGTCTGTTTTATCAATGGCAACTATTTACCACTTGAAAAGTGGGAAGCAATAATATTCATCTGACCAATTTTCTCTTAAAGTCATCTCCATAATGACAATATTGATGGGACTCAATTATATTTTTATTTCAGTCACTCCTGATAATAAATAATTGAAGAAATATATAAATATATAAAAGCTTATCACCCAATGGCTGGTCAGAAGAGTAAATAGGGCGGAAATTTCATCAGTCAGGAGGTGGCGAGAGAAGTGGAAGACAGGTTGAGGAAGGAGGAGACAACATGAGAGCTCAGCTGGAGCATGAAAGGCCCTAAATGCAAGTATTATGGGGATTAAAACAGATAATTGACTGCTCGGGTATTAAGGAGAAGCTTGAAAATAAATTTTGGTCCCTCTGTGTCATCATTGGGGAACTGGCTGCTGTGTTGATTTACTACATACAATTATATTAAAATTACCACTCACAGTCTTGGACAGTAAGTGATAGTGCTTAAGGAGATTTAGGAGCTGTGTGTGGCCTTACTGAGGACTTATGTCACCTGGAGACAAGATTTAAGAATTTAAAGACCCTAGTCAGAGATCACAACGACCTTATTCATGCTCCACCATCGCCGCTAATTTTTCTTTTTTAATTAAACCAAAACGGGAGAATGTTGGTATTCTGTCTAAGCTCCACCCCCACAGCTATCTGGCAACAGCCAGGTATGCTCCGCCCCACAGTTGCCTGGCAACAGCCAGCTATGCCTGACACTATATACTCCTCGCTCTCCTGCCCTCTTTGTCCCTGTCCCTTCTCTCCCACCCCACCCCCCTTTCCTCCACGTGCTCATGGCCGGCCTCTATTCTTCTACTCTCCTCTCATTAAACCTCTCCACGTGGAAAAAAAAGACCCACACTCTCTTTCATGTTTGTGGTTCAAGATGAGAGCTCTCAGCTTCCTGATCCTACCATCACGCCTGCTGTCTGCCACACTCCCTGCCATTGTCAACTCTAATCCTCGGACATCATATATCCAAATACACTTCTATATGGGGCCTTGGTCACTGTGTCTTATCACAGCAACAGAAAAGTAACAAACACAGCAGAAAAGAATTGATGATGATCATAATGAAATCTGCCCAATTATACAATACATGTCGTGAAATATTCACCTTAAAATATGTTAAAAACAAATCAAGATGATATTTCCATGTAAGGAAATCTGTGCTACATATTATAAGACATTAAATATTCAAAGCTTTATGAACAGATATTCCAAATAACAATACATTGGAAAAAGAGTAAGTAATAATGGATATTCACAGGTAAATTCAAGGATCTGGAAGCAGTCACCCTGAGATAGCCTAGACCCAGAAGGCAAATGTCCTATGTGTTCTCTCATTTGTAGTGTTAGCTTTAAAACCTTCAGACATAAGTGTTCCAGTTGAAATGCCTGTAGATATCAGGAAATTGTTAAGAAGTCAAGGAAAGAAGGGTTATCAAAAAATAAATAAATAGGTAACAAAAGTGTGGATGTTATGAAAGGAACGCTTACCCACTGTTGGCAGGGGTGGAAACTTGTATTAGGGAAGCTTCTTTTGTCCTGAGGTGGGGATGAGTACAGGACACAGCGGGCCAGTTGCCCACATGGACCCACAGTAGTGATGGCAGCAGGCACGTACATGTGCAACTCAAGAAAGAAAAAGATAATTCTGCCATGGAGAAAGAAGATGGGCACAAGATAATAGCCCCAGCTAAGGGGCTGATGAATAATGGCTAGGAGAGAGACAGTCAGGGTTTTTCTCCCTTCATTTATTTAATGAAAGAACAATTATGTCCCCTGACACTTCCTCTCTTCAACCCTCCAATGTCCCTCTCACTTTCTCCTTAAGTTGTGGCTTCTTTTTCTTTGACTGCTATTACTTACACACACACATACACACACACACACACACACACACACACACACACACACACACGTGACTAAACATATGAATGAAACGTGCTGTACCATTTAGTGTTGCTTGTGTGTACAGTTTTAGACCTGATGATTTGGTATTTGCCTTGGTTACAGCTCTAAATCTCTGAAGAGATACCAGAACCAAGACAGCTTGTAACAAAGAATATTAAACTGGGGACTTGCTTATGAGAATGAGTCTGTGATCATTGTGGCAGAAAGTGTGGCAGCAGGCGGGCAGGCATGGAGCTGAAGAAGGAGCTGAGAGCTCACATCTTCCCCCCCCCTTTTCTTTTTTTTGGAGCTGGGGACCGAACCCAGGGCCTTGCGCTTGCTAGGCAAGCGCTCTACCACTGAGCTAAATCCCCAACCCGGAGAGCTCACATCTTATCCAGAACAGACAGACAGACAGGCAGGCAGGGAGAGCTCTTGGCTTGGACTTTTGAATCTCAAAGTCCACTCTGAGTGTCACACCTCCTCCAACAACACCATACCTCCTAATCTTCTCCAAACAGTCTACCAACTGAGGACAAAATATGCAAATATATGAGCCTATGAGAGACCACTCTCATTCAAGCCACCACCAAATGCATAACCATTTGGAGGCCTGGGGAAAACTAATATCTTTAAGAAATCTGATTTGCCCATTGCTCTTTATCCACGGATGAGACCTCATGATATTTCCCTTATCAATGTTGGCATGTCAACTGGTGTTGTATTTGTTCAGGTCTTGTTTAAACAGCCAGATTGTTGACAGTTCATAGGTCATATCTAGAGGACACAATCTTGCAACAGACTTCTTAGTCCTATGTATGTAGGAGTTGTGTTCTAGGTGTGTTAACTGGGGCTGAGCACGCCACAGTCAGCTTTTGTCTGCAGTTACAGCAGTTGTAGCTTTCTGTAGTTGTCTCCATCTGCTGTGGAAAGAAACTTCATTGAAGAAAAATAGGAGTTACACTTACGTGTGGGTATAAAGATAACTATTGAAAAATCACTTAGAAATCATAGTGGTTTCATGAACTGCAAGTCGTAGTTTCTCTTCTGATATCCATGGCCTGAGTGCTGATGGATATTTATCTAGGTTTGCAATCTTGGGCATGATTTCCTCCTGTTAACTGGACCTTAAGTATAATTAGAAAATTATTAGTTACTGTCATGGTTTGAATAGGCTTGGCTCAGGGAGTGGCAATATTTGGAGGTGTGGTCTTGTTCAAGTAGGTGTGTCACTACAGGTGTGGCTTCAAGACCCTCATCCTAGCTGCCTGGAAGCCAGTGTTCTGCTAGCGGCCTTCAGATGAAGATGAAGAACACTCAGTTCTGCTGCACCACACCTGCCTGGATGCTGCCATGCTCCTGCCTTGGTGATAATGGACTGAACCTCTGAACCTGTAAGCCAGCCCCAATTAAATGTTGTCCTTACAAGAGTTGCCTTGGTCATGGTGTCTGTTCACAGCAGTAAAACCCTAAGACAGTTACCATCGAGATATAAGTGCCACTACTGCACCTTGAGGGATATCTGCCAGGATGCTGAGAGTTGTGACTCACAGGCATCACAACAAAGACGACTGATTGCTTTCCTCTCTTAACAGCTTGTTATGAAAGCAAGTCCTCAGGAAGGAGACTTTTGGACAGATTGAGCTCAAATCTTGAGAATCCTGTGTCCAAAGTACATGGTGTCTTCAGAAATAGTGGCTTACCATACAAACTTTTGGGAGGCAACCATGGGCAACAGAAATATCCTGTATTGTTTTTGGAGTCTTGTGAACTCCCCTAACCAACAACTCAGAAGGGTTTCTTATGCTTATTCCTATGGGGTTTGTTAGATAGTTCATTAATCTTTGAGGAATAATTAGCATACCAAGTGGCATAACTTTATTTAATGTGTAATGCATATATATTTAAATAAATGTTAGAGTATATTATTCCCTGTGGCTATTTCAAATGTCTTAGTGGTGTTATTTATCCTTCTTCCTTCCTCTCCTTCACTGTCTTCCCTGCCCATTCCTCAGTTAAGGAAATATCTTCATTTTTCCCATTTCCCCTTCATACTCCCTGCATCCTGCAGTGGTTGTTTGGATGAGAGTGGCCGCCATATGCTCATCGTAATACTTGGTCCTCAGTTGTGGAACTATTTGGGAGGGATTAAGAGGAGTTGCCTTGTTAGAGGAGGTATGTCACTGGAGAGCAAACTTTGATATTTCAAGACTCCTCCCAGTCCTACTGTGCTGTTTCCTGCATGCATTCAAGATATGAGCTCTAGCAGAGCCTGCCATTATGCCTTTTTGGCCATTGTGGACTGTAACCTTCTGGAACTATAACCCCAGTTAGCTTATGTATTCTATAAGCTGTCTCGGTGTTTCTTTATCAAAGAAACAGAAAGTAACTAATATAAAGTTGGTATTAGGAAGTGAGCTATTGTTGTATGTTGTATTGTAGGATAGACTTTTCCTAAGGAGATATAATGTGTGTGCACGCACACGCACACACACACACACACACACACACACACACATCTCCTATCCCCATGTAGGTAGCCCATGACAGACCACAATACAGTTATTATCAAAGTCCAACTTGGTAAACCAATAAGTTTCACTAGAGCTACCTACATGGCCAGAAATGGCTGACACAGCTACATCCCCAAAGCCCATCCTAGAATGGGGACCAGGTCACAAAATCTGGAAATCTGGACCACACTGAGTAGATTGCAGGCAGCCTAACGTGTTGAACAGTGTCCTTTCCAGGTGACTCAGTTGGTCTAAACATTGTCTGGGCAGCTCTGCTGGTCTCAGCTTATTCCAGACTTGTCTAAGAGTGTCCTTTGCAGCTTGGGTTGTCTGAGAGTGACTTAGCGATTTTTATTGTTTACTTTTAAGACGAAGGGGCTTAGTGAATCTGAAAGACTACCTGAAACTATTTTGATTTACTTATTTTCTGTCCTTAGAAACTTCCGTGTAGGATAGAACAATGTGGAAAGGCTTTTGAAAGTCGAACTAGAAAATTGGTTGAATGCTATAAACATAGTTAATGTGTATGCCAGCTGGTTTTGTGTGTCAACTTGAACCAAACTGGAGTTATCATAGAGAAAGGAGCCTCTCCTTGAGGAAACACCTCCATGAGATTCAGCTGTAAGGCATTTTCTCAATTAGTGATCTAGGGTGAGAGGGTCTGTTGTGGGTGGGACCATCCCTGGGCTGGTAGTCCTGTTCTAAAAGAAAGAAAAGAGAGAGAGAGAGAGAGAAAGAGAGAGGGAGAGAGAGAGAGAGAGAGAGGGAGGGAGAGAGAGAGAGAGGGAGAGAGAGAGAGAGAGAAAGGAAGGCAGGCAGGCAGGAAGGCAGGCAGGCAGGCAAGCCAATAACATTCCTCCATGGCCTCTGTATCAGCACTTGCTTCTTGGTCATGTTTGTGCAGGAATAAAAACACTGACTAAGACAATGGGCCACCCTAGTTGGAGCTTGGAATACAGCGCTGATACCTATACATGCTATGAAGACTGAACTCAGGAGTTTCAGCGGGGGATATTAGCATCAGGGGTTGGGGATTTAGCTCAGTGGTAGAGCGCTTGCCTAGCAAGCGCAAAGGCCCTAAGGTTCAGCCCCAGCTCTGAAAAAAAAAAAGGAAAAACAAAAAAAAAAAACATTAGCATCTAGACTAGAGCCCATCCTTGAGATGTTTTGGTAAAGAATGTGGCTTCTTTCTGCCTGCCTACTAAGAACTCACTTGAGGTAAAGTTAAAAAGAAATGGACTGATTTGTTGGGTGGAGATTTCAAGGCAGCCTCATTATTGACTTTGTCACGTGGTTATTAGTAATCACTTATGCAGGTCTACAAAGAAAAAGAACAAATGGGAAAATACAAAAGAAAGCATAATTTGAAGAAAAAAGAACTCCAGCAATTTAGTGTTGGAGCCAAGATGAAGAGATTAAGGTGAGGCCTGATCTTCAGCAGAATTAAATGATCTCAAGTCAAGACCCAACCCAGCTATGCTTCCAACTTGTGAAAGGAAAAGACCTGGGGGAGTCCCTGCTCCTACAGAGCAACAACAAACCAAAGCTGCTGAATTCAAAGGGACAGCGTTGACCCCATGCTAGTTGACCCCAGGCTGGAAATCAAACATGGCAGTGTCTTACACTCATGCTGGCTTTAGAGTTGTGAAGAATACATTTGTATTCTACAAGAGTTGTGAAAACCTCCTCAGCTGTTACAGAAAGCAGTCGAGACCAGGTTGTGGCAAGGGAGTCCTTATGGAGGCCCTGAGAGGCCATTGTATGAAGCTGTAAAACTGAAGACAGTATTGACCAGGAGACCTCAAGATACTGGAGATGCCAGAGCCATTTGCCCAGGAAAACTGGACACAGTAGTGGAACCAGACCAAGAAAGAGCTGTCTGTATGTCACAGGCAGCAGAGCTGGAGGCATGAGCCATGGAATCCCTTTAACATCAGAGGGGGAGCTGTAGGAGCTTTGTGTTGCCCAGTAGGTTTTCAGTCTTGCTTTGATCCGTGTGTTTCTCACCACGCCCTAATTGCTCCCTTGTGTAATGTTAATATATATTCTGTGTCATTGTACGTTGGAAGTATGTCATCTGCTTTTTTATTTCAGGGGGTTACAATCAAGAAGAGATTTCCTTGAGCCTCAGAATAGACTTTGAACTTTGAACTTTTAAATAGTGTTGAGACTGAAAGACTATCGGGACATTTAAAGTTGGACTAAATGCATTTTGCGTTATGATATGGCCACAAGCCTGTGGCATCAGTGAGAGAAATAGTGTAGTTTGAGTAAGAATGGCCCCCATAGGCTATACTTCATCTTCAGGCCCTGGCATCTATAGTCCACACAATCTGCCCTGGTTTTTAAAATTGGTTTGGACTCCAGCTTTACTTCCTCTCAAGTTCCCTTCATAATTTCTGTTGAATTCAGTTTTCAAATATGCCATTGTCTCATCCATTTCATTGTCCTCCGTGTTTTCTTGTGTTCACTTGGGTGTTTTTCTTCAGTCTTTGTGGTGGTTTGAATATGCTTGGCCCAGGAGTGGCACTATTAGAAGGTGTGGCCTTGTTTGAAGTAGGTGTGTCACTGTGGGGTGGGCTTTGAGACCCTCCTTCTAGCTGCCTGTGAGACAGTCCACTTCTGATGCCCTTGAATGAAGTCGAAGAACCCTCAGCTCCTTCTCCAGCACCATTCATGTCTGCACACCACCATGCTCCCTGCTATGATGATAATGGAGTGAACCTCTGAACCTGTAGGCCAGCCCCAACTAAATGCTGTCCTTATAAGAGTTGCCATGCCATGGTGTCTGTTCACAGCAACGGAAACCCTAACTAAGACAGCGACTCCTTTGAAGTTCATTAAACTGTCGTTGCCTCCTTTACTCCTCAAGCTCTTTGATGAAGCTTATGATTGTTCTTGCATCCTGGGCTAATCTAGGTAATCCCAATAAGAGAGCATTTCTGCAAGACTGCTGGGTTTTTGTTGGGGGAGAGGGGGTGGAAACAGTACTGTCCTGAAATTTCATACTGGTTTGGTTTTGGTTTTGTTTAATTAGAACTAAGTAAGCATGTGCGCTCAACATGGTGGGGCACAACTTTAATCCCAGCGTTCAGGAGACAGAGGTAGGTGGATCTCTGAGTTCAAGGTCAGCTGGGGCTACACAGAAAAACCTTGTCTTAAAAACAAAAACAAAACGAAGACTAGGCATATGGATCTATTTTGTTGGTTTTATGTCTGCTTTGGACACAGCAGGATGTCGCTGGAGCCCAGAATGTGCCATCCAGCCCAAATCTGTAGATTGGGAAAGGTACACATGGGGTATGGGGCCTGGTTGTGGAACTCAAGTTAAGTCTGGTGACTCAGGAGAGTGCAGGCAGGAATGGATCACACAGAATCAAGCAGGGTCTGCAGGCTGCTCTGGGTCTGGTGAGTGGTTCTGTTGCCCTCTTCTGGCCTCCTTGGGTACTGCGTACATGTGCTACCAGAGTGCGTGCAGACCAAGCACCAATATATATACAAAAATAAATCAATCTTAAAAATTAGAAAAGGGCAAAAAATTCATTTATTTGAGAGAGAGAAGAGAGAGAGAGAGAAGAGAGAGAGAGAGAGAGAGAGAGAGAGAGAGAGAGAGAGAGAGAGAGAGAGAGAGAGAGAGATTTGGAGTGCTCTGGTGTGTGGAGTATGTTCAATGTCAGAAAACACCTTGGATGAATCTTCCTTTCGTCGTGTGGATTAGTCTGGGAACATGTGGCCTGAGCATGGTGGCAAGAGCCTTTACCTGATGACTATTGGTCCTCTGCCCTGGAGCTACCATGTCTAATGCAAAGTATGGCAAAGGCATTAGATGAACGATGCTGTCAGCCACACTGAAAACCTTATACTCGACCTCGTCCTCATGCCTGCTTTTGGAGGTAGTTAGTTCATACTGTCCGGCAATGGACGCAAATGCAATTTTCTCCTGTGCGCCATACCCATAGAAGCTCTCAAAAATAATACTCTCCAAAGAGCAGGTTTTGATGGGATTTTCCTCAGACTGACAGAAATCTGCTAACTGTTTATCGGGGGTTAAATAGCAGCATTTTGCTTTTGAGTTTTCTGGTTTTGTTTTTTAGAGATTTTTGATGATTTTTAGAGGCCAATTCAATAATGATATAAATCAAATGTTAAAGTAGTCCTCTAGGGAAACTTCCTTTCTTTGGGAGAAAAACAGTCTTACCCGTAACCATGGCGAGTTGGCATTGTTACTGTTGCTTTGTAAGCTGTTGGCAGAACTTCTCTGACTTTCAGGCTAGGTTTTACTCAAATACAACAGATGGCAATGATTACAGTTTTATAACCTTTTCTTAAAAATAAAAAAAAAAAGATAACTAAACAGAGCACAGTAAAATAAACAAGATTACGCCCCCGAGGGCTTTGTTTCACATTTTATTAAAAGTACAAGTGAGTGAAGTAACTAAAAATGAACACGAAACGCGATCTCCACGTTCCTCAATCTCTACGCAGAGATATTGAGAGATCCCACTCTAAGGGAGAATACTGGGGCATAGGGCACAGTATAGGGAGATGGAGGAGAGGGCTAAGAGGGCATGGATCAACCCAAACTAAACATATATGACAATGCCATAGCAAAACTCCTGCCCTGCTTCACATGCATTGAAAGGTACAAAATAATGATGTTGCTTATGACCTCAATAGGGCTATAACAAAAGACAACAAAACAAGACAGCCACAGAATTGATTGCTCAAATCAGAACCAAATGTGTTAACCAAGAGAAATTCCCCAACTCGTGATACCTCTCACACGTCTCAAATCCTAAGGCACCAGTTGAGGCATAATTAATACCAGTAATGATAAACTTAATAGTAAAACTTTTAATCAAACCACTTTCAGTCTTCCTAGTATTATATAATATAATGTCACGTAAACCTTCAGCCTTCCTAGTGTTGTATAATATAATGGAACGTGAATGTTCATTCTTCTTAGTATTATGTAATTCTCCATGTTTCAATTTTATGTTCTCATTCGCACGTGGAATCAGCACAATAATCTATGTAAACACCATGAAGAAAAGAGAACATGAAAAGCTAAGTAAAAGGAGATGAGAAAGGACTGATCACAGGTCATGGACACCAGCTATGAAGGAGAAAATAAAGCCAGCATCACTGATCATCACTTTTACTTTCTCCTTCTTTGCTATTCTGGTTTCCAAATGAGTTTTTTAAAAGACTTATTTAAGTACACTGTAGCTGTCTTCAGACACACAGAAGAGGGCATCTGATCCCACATACTTTCTTAAACCTAATTCGCTACAAGAAAGAACACACAACACAATAACCTCTGATCCAGTTGATAAGATATAATTGCCCACCTAAACATACAAAGCCCTGTACACATCCATCCCTCAAGAACATTCATAACAACCTGTAAAGTTACAGCATGGAATCTTAGCATCCACTCAATGTTCTCTCGGTGGCTTCTCCTCCAAGTCTCCTCCTCCCTCAAACTTTCTCCCGCCCATCCTTCCTTCTCGCCCAATGACAGGCCTCGTTCTATCTTGTACCTGCCTTCACCTGCGTAATGACATCATCCCACACTACATACCACACGGCTACTACAAAGTCTAGTTTGCTTGTTTGGGTTTTTTATGTTTTAAGTGGCCCAGATTTACCTGATACGTGGACAGTACTGCAGGCAGAGACCTCTAACATTTCCTAGAACCCTACAGGCCATCACCTCTCCCTCCTTTGCTCTCTCCACCCTCCCATTGTTCCTTTCCTATCTTCATGATGTTAGGGATCAACACACAGCACTGGGGCATTCTAGGCAAGCAATGTACCCCTGCCTACATACGCGGTCTGGCCAAACCTTCTTGACAAGAACCAGCCTCACTGGTCTCTCACACTTTCTATGGGACACCCTCCAGAAGCTCCTCAGCCTCTGTATGCTCAGGTAACCTTTGAGCTTAGACCGCATGGGGGAAACACACTATCAATTACAGTATAGAGACCTCTTAGCAAACTGGGTAGAAATCAGCGTGGAGTGGGGAATTAGGAATGAAGGCCCAGACATAGTCAAGAAGCTATTCTTACCGATAACTGCTAGAAGAGGAAAAACCCATTTTCTTCAATGGAGCGACACTAGGTGTATCAAACACACTACAGGACAGAGACCTTGCTCAGGAAGAGTTAATTCTGAGCATGGTCACATGTTGCACATACGCATTTGTTTGCATGCACACAGTTCCGAGCATGGTCACATGTCAATCAGTGCATATCCATGTGTTCACATGTGCAATTTCTGAGCATGGTCAGTTTCTGATGCATTTCACATGTATATACAGATATGTGAAATTTCTGAGTGTGGTCAATTTTGAGAGTATATGCATGTATTCTCACATATACATTTTCAAGCATGGTCACTAGTCAATTTGTGTATGCATGTTGACATGTGCATTTCCCAAGCTTAAATACATGTCATTATATATGTGTTCACATGTGTACAGTTCTGAGTATTGTCCTATGTCAGAACACATGTGTATATTCACATACATGCAATTTCTAAATGTTGATGTATAAGCACATGTTCACATAGGTGCATTTTCTGAGCTTGGTTATATTGCCACACATGTACATGTTCACATGTGTACAGTCTCAAAAGCAGTCCCATGTTAGTACCTATGCATGTGCCATACATATGCAAGTTTTGCATTGTTTCATGTAAGCATATATGAGTGTGTTCACATATGAGTTATTCCCAAGTATGGCCACATGTTGGTGCATATGCATATGCTCACATGAATGCAATATCTGAATGAGGTCACATTTTGGCACATATGCATGTTTAACACATGTTCAATTTCTGAGCAGAGACACATGTTGGGACATATCTATATGTTCACATAAATGTGGTTCTGTTTGGGACCACATGTTAGCATATATATACATGCTCACATGTGAAATTCTGAGCTCAGTCACATGTTGCTACATACACACATGTTCATATTTATACAGATCCCAAATGCATTCACCTGCATGCCCACACAAGGATGTTCACAGGCACACAGCCCCTGAGCACAGTCAAATGTAGGCATATATTCATATTTTCACATGAATCTAATTCTGAATCCAGACCATGTGTTCACACACATGCAGTTCTAATCATAACTAAATATCAGCAAAAATAAACACATTCACATGTGTGCTAATTTAGAGCACAGTCATGTTAGCACATATACTCAAGTCCAGTGGCATGCAATTTCTGAGGCAGGTCACATATTGATACAGAAGTACTTGCTCACATGTGCAAGTTTTGAGCCCAGTTACTTGTTGACATGTATGCTCTTCTTCATCTACATGCAGGTTTTGAGTACAGTCACATATCAATACATAAGTGAGTATTCATCTGCATGTAAGTTCTGAGCACAGTTACAAGCTGCTCCATATGTTCATAGTCACACATGTGCAGTTCCAAGAATGACCTCATAGCAGAGCATATTCATGTGTTTATATGTATTCATTTTCTAATGTTGGTGCATTTTCATGTGTTCACAAACATGTAATATCTGAATCAATCAGTTGTTGGCACATATGTGCATATCTGCATACATGCGACTTTCTAGAATGGTCAAATGTCAGCACATATAAGTGTGTGCACATACATGCAGTTCCCAGCATAATCACATGTCAGCACATATGCACCTGTTGTCAAACATATTTTTTAATTTAGTTACATCTTAGTATATAGGTGCATGTCACCTGTATGCACCTCCATTCATAGTCAAGTATCTACACATATGCCTGTATTCACACATTTCCAGTTCCAAGGGCAGTTCTATGGTGTACATATGCCTTTATCACAGGTGCACATGTTCTGCTCTTAGTCATATATAATTGCACAAGCATGAGTTTACACATGTTGAGTTCCCAAGTACAGTCACATGTGAATACACAGATGTAGTTCCCTAGAATGATCAAATGTTGGCACATGTGTGTTGTCTACTACTCTAGTCAGCATTGTAAACCTGGGAGAATGGGGCCTAAAAATAAGCCCGATTAAAATCACATGCAATTGCCAACTTTATATGTACCTCATACAGTTTATACTAGGAGGGTTGAGAGTCACCTGAGAAAAGTAATCACAAGGACAGGGCACACATGGCAAAACATGATTTTTCCATATAAGCATATAAACAAATAATAGCCAGTTGTAATGAACAGTCTGAAGTAAAGGCACTCCTATCCTCTATGCCTTAAGAGTGGGCACAAAAACACATTCCAAGAATAATTCCATGTTTTTTAAAAAACTGAGGTCACAAGATTCTTCTTGTCTTGTTTTCTTGGATTTTTCTCACAAGCTCTCAGAAATCTCCTCACAGAACTCCATTTTTGGACTGTGTTCCTACAATGTTATGTGTCACAAGTGTACCAGTTCTGAGTCTAGTCATTGTTGCCATATATAAGCATGTTCACATATGTGAAGTTCCTAAGCATGGTCATATATCTTCCCAAACACAAATGGTCACACAAATGCAGTTCCTATCACAGTCACATGTTAGTGATATGTGCATGTTTACACATGAGCAAGTTTCACATTGTCTCATGTTGAAATGTGTATATTTGTTCACACACATGAAATTTCAGAACAAAGTCACACTTCAGCTCCTATGTGCATGTTCAGGTGCATTTAATGTCCTACATTGTCATATATCAGGGCATATCCAATGTTCACATACTTATAGTTCAAACAGTAGTCACATCTGAGCATATACACACAGGTTCAAACATGTGCAGTTCTTAAGCATGATTACATTTTAACACATATAAGCATGTCCACACATATTCATATTTTAAGTATGGTCACATGTCAATACATATGCATGTATTCACATGCTTGAAGTTCTTGATCATGTTCATATATTGGACTCAACACACATGTTCATGTGTGTGCTTCTCCAAGCATAGTCACATATGTGAGCATTCACAAACCTGCAGTTCCTGAGCATGCATACATATGCACATGTTCACAACTGTGCAGTTCCAAGCACAATCACATGGCATATATCCACATGTTTACACATATGTAATTTCTGAGAAGAATTGGCTATTGCAGAATATTCACATGTCCACATATATACAGTTTCTAAGACTGGTTAATTGTTGGCTCATGTGCATGTATTCACACGTGCATTTCAGAGGGTTATCATATCAGTGCATATGCATAAGTTCACATACATGCATTTGCCAAGCCTAACCAATGTCAGTGAATAGATACTTCACCCATATGCAGTGATCATGTGTTGGCACTTATTCCTGTACATGCTTAAAGTTCCTGAGTGTAGTCACATATTGGTGCTTATGCCCATTTTCACATGTGTCCTGTCACATGTGCTGCCACATACTTATATGTTCACATGCATACAAGTTCTGAATGCAGTCACGGGTTGGCACTAATATGTGTGTTCATACACTTATCATTCTTGAACATAGTCATGTGTCTATGCACATGCATATGTTCACACACATGCATTTTCCATGAGACACATCTAGACAAACATGTATATGTTCACATGCGTGCAAGTTTAGATCAGGGCACATGGTAACACATAAGCATATGCTTATACATGTGAAGATCTGGGTGCAATGTAGGTGCATATGTCATATGTTCACATGTGTGTTAGCTCTGGACATGGTCAAACATCAGTACAGTTCAAAACATGGACACATGTCAGCAATTGTTAATTTCTCAAGGATAGACACATGTTGTTGATATATATGTGCATGTTCACACAATGCATTCCAGAGCATAGTCATGAGTTGGTATACACATGCATATGCACATTTGTGTAGTTCCTAAGCACAGCCACATGTCAGCACACTGGAACATGTTCACATGTACAGTAAATGTGGTCACATTTTGGTGTACATGCATAAGTTTACATTCATGTGCATTTTGAGATTGATCATCTGATGGCACATATGTATGTGTTCACACATGTGTAGACCCAAATGTGGCCACATATGAGTGAATATGCACATGCTCACGTTCATACAAGTTCCAAGCATAGTTACATGCACACACAAATGAATGTATTCCCATGTGTACAAGTTCCAAGCATGGCCACATATCAATTCATATCTTGATTTGCAAATGCGTAGACATTCCAACCAATGGTTGCTGTGGTGGTTTGAGTACGAATGGCCACCACAGGCTCTCGTGTTTGAACACTTGGCCCCCAGTTGGTGGAACTGTTTAGGAAGGATTAGGGGATGTGGACTCATTGGAGGAGAAGTCACCAGGAGTAGGCTTTGGTATTTCAAAGACCCATGCCAGGCTCTGCTTTGTGCTCCAGTTCCATGTCTGCTTGCCTGCTACCGTGTTCCCTGCCATGATAGTGACAGACTCACCCTCTGAAACTATAAGCAAGCCCCCAATTAAATGTTTTGTTTTATAAGTTGATTTACCCATAATGTCTCTTCATAGCAACAGAAAAGTAACTGAGATGGTCATCTTTCAACATGTGTGTGCATTCTCACATGCACAAAATTTCTGTGTCATCATATGTATATTTAATCACAATATACATAGTAAGTTTTGAGTTTTGTCATATGTTGAAGCATATACATTTTCGAACATGTGTGAAACATTTTTGTATGATCACATGTTTCCTCATATGTATATAGCAACATGCTTGCAAGTTCGGATTATTGTCAGATATCAGCCCATATACATTTGTTCATAGGTATTCAATTCAATAGTATTGTCATGTGTTATTACATATTGAAGTTCCTGAGCATGACCATGTATATATTCTCTAATATGCATGTGCTCACATGAGTGCAGCTTCTTGAGCATGGACATATGTTGCCACATAAACGTGTGTCAACATGTATACAAATTCTGAGCTCAGTTATGTATCAGTTCATATGCATGTGTTCACACACCAAAGTTCCAAGCACAGTCACTTCTTGGCATATATATCCATGTTTACACAAATGCAAGCACTGAGTGCAGTCTCATGTTAGCCCAAACATGCACATTTACACACATGCAGTCTTGAATATAGTCACATTTTGCTGTTTCCAAGTATGGTCACATGTCAGCATATATATATATGTTCACACACATGTAATTTACAGAAACAATCACATGTTGCCAAATTATAAAGTTTCTATTTACTGAGATGTATCATCATTATGCACATGTTCCTATGCACACAGTTTCTAAGCACTATGATATGGAAAGCTTCATGTAGGTGATTATATGCATATAACTTCTGGGCATGGATACATGTCAATGTATGCACACATGTTCACATGCATGTAGTTTTGAACATAACAAATATATGTACATTTTCTCACAAAAGCAGCTTCTATATGAAGACCTATATCTTTATATACATGTATGATCATATGCATGCAGTTTCCAAAAATAATCACATTTTGGCATGTATGTGCATGCATATAGTTTTGAAGGTGATCACATTTCAAACACATGCAGCTTCTGAGAATAGACAAATGTAGGTATATATTTGTATGTTCACACATATGCAGTTTGAGAGCACAATCATATGTTGACCTATACATGTGTGTATACGTACATTAAGATTTTGAGTATGGTCACATTTCAGGGAGTATGCATATGCTCACAAAAATGCAGTTTTGGAGCAAAGTCACGTGTTTTTGTGTATGCATAGGCTGACACTCATGCATGTACTAGGAGTAATTGCATGTAATCATTTACCCATATTTTCATACATACAATCTCTGAGCCCTGTCATATGTCAGTATGCATGTGCCTGTTCACAAATATGCAACTTCCAACACTCTGTTATGCTGGCATGTAGTGATGTATTCATATCTGTAAAAGTTCCAATAACTTGCATATGTCATTTAGTACATGAACATTCATATGCATGAAGTTTCTGTGTGCTGTCACATGTCATCATTCATATGCATTTTCACACACATAAAAATTTTGAGCACTGTCATATATCAGTATTAATGCATGTGTTTACACACATGCATTTTCCAAGTGTAGTCACATGTCAGTGTGTGTGTGAGTGTGTATGTGTATGTGTGTGTATGTGTATGTGTATGTGTGTGTGCAGTTCACATGCATACAATTTTCATATATAGTCATATTTTAGGCATATATACACATGACAAGAATAGTCATATTTTGGTATGTACTCACATTTTCACATGCATACAAGTTTCAAAGTATGATCACATATTGGCATGTTCACATATGCTCAAACACATGCTATTTCATGTTTACCTTCTAGTGTGTCTGCACACATATACACATACATGCAATTTTTATTGTACTAACATGTTGGAATGTATGGGCATGTTCACACACAAAGATTCTGAGTGCAGTCACATGTTCATGTGTACACACATGCTGCTTCCTACCTGGATACTGCCATGCTTCCCACCATAATAGTCATGGACTGACTGTCTAAAACATCATGATGATAATTGTCTGAAACTGTAAGCCAGCCCTAATTAAATGTTTTGTTTTAGAAGAGTTTCCTTGGTCATGGTGTCTCTTCATAGCAATAAAACTGTAACTAAGACCCCCCATATGACCTGCTCAGAAATTACATGTGGGCAAAATTACATAATCAAGCTGTAATATGATCAGGTTCGGAAACAGCATGTGGGTGAATATGTCCATACAGTTTCATGTGTGAACAGGATAAAAATAGTCATGTGGGCCAACAAACCCATGCACCTTTCTAGATGACCATGCTTGGAAACGATCTGAAGGAAAACATGCCGATACATTACTCCACTTGACCCATCTCAGAAAAGGCTTGTGAGCCAAAATGCCCATACAGTCCTGCATAGGAATATCTCAGAAATGGCACATGGGCCAGATTTCCCACACTCATTAGAAATGGCACAGGACACAATGTCCACACACCCACCCATAGGATAGGCCTCATAAATGAGCCAACATGATTAGTCACAGAAATGGTTCAACATGAACATACAGTCTCACCATATAATCAGGTTCAGAAATGGCATGTAGTCCAACATGTACATACATACTCCCATCTGACCAATGTCAGAAATGGCATGTGTGGGATGTAAAACCATGCCAGGAAGTTTGGTAAGGCAAAGCAGGTCAAGACCCAGAGACTTGGTGGGCACACGCCTAAGGCTTAGGTGATTCCCAGCTCCTTGCCAGACTCCTGACTTGGAACAGGAGCCATGCTTCTCACATGAATTCTCCATGCTAATGATGTACCTAGAGACCCAGAGGGCTTAGCCGATAAGCTTCCCTGCCCAGACATTCCTCCTTGTAAAAGGTATTTAATCTTGGGCCCACCCTGAAAAGTGGAGTACGATTTTACGGATCCATTTTCAGCCATGACAATAAACTGTTTAGAACCATGGACCATCTCTTTTCATCAAGATCCTCCCTGG
The DNA here is from genome assembly GCF_011064425.1 of Rattus rattus. Classification (NCBI taxonomy): domain Eukaryota; kingdom Metazoa; phylum Chordata; class Mammalia; order Rodentia; family Muridae; genus Rattus; species Rattus rattus. The sequence goes on along the minus strand of NC_046161.1, from coordinate 69,981,239 downwards.
GGAGCCATGAGGAAGGCCTTTGCCTGTAAAGCCGCAGCCTAATCTTCCATAGAAGGCCTCTGCACTCCCAGCTACAACCGCCAAGCTAAAGACAATCCCCACTGGAACAAGCCAGAGCTCCTCCCTTCCCCCCCACCCACCCACTTCTGCCCCAGGCTAGATGCTGGCACTGGCCCTCAGACCCCTAACTCCATTCTCTGCTTTCCCAAGACTCCCAGCAGTGCCTGGATGTCCAAGAGTTTGAGAACCCCAACTGTGGCTTTGTCACCAGCCCAGGAAACTCCAACCAACTCCAGCTCTTCTGAGCTTCCCTTCAGTCCAGCACCCAACCCAGCAGCAGTGGTGTGAGATAAGCACAGCCAAACTCCCCAGAGTTCTCTCTCCAAGAGACTGTGTGGAGGGGCCTACAGGCATGTGCTCCAAAATAGCCACAAATCCCCATGTGGCCTGTTCAGTAATTGCATGTAGGAGGAACTGCACAAATATCCCTCAATGTGACTAGTTCCAGAAACGGCATGTGTACCAAAATATTTATATGCCTCCACCCACACCCTCGGTTCTACATCTTTATCTGCAGGTCGCTAGAAGACTGGCTTCCAGGCAACTAGGATATGGGTCTTATAGCCCACTCCCACAATGACAGACTTCCTCCAACAAGGCCACACCTCCTAATAGTGCCACTCCCTGAAACAACCATATTCAAACTATCACACCCTCCATATATGACCAGCTTGGAAATGTCACGTGAGCCAAATGGTCTATACACAACCCCAAGTGATGGGGTCAGATATGTCATGTGGACCAATAGGCTCATATAGTTCCACATATCACAGGGCTCAAAACTGATATGCAAAGTGTCATGGTTTGAATATGCTTGTCCCAGGGAATGGCACTATTTGGAAGTGTGGCCTTGTTCGAGTAGGTTTGTCACTGTGGGCATGGGCTTAAGACCTTCACCCTAGCTGTCTGGAAGTCAGTCTTCCACTAGTAGCCTTCAGATAAAGATGTAAAACTCTTAGAGAAAGAACTGAAGGAGCTGAAAGGGTTTGCAACCTCATAGGAAGAACAGCAATGTCAATCAACTAACCCCCACCCCCTGAGCTCCCAGGGACTAAGCCACCAACCAAAGAGTATATACATGGAGGGACCCTTGGCTCCAGCCACATATGTTGCAGAGAATGGCATTGTCTGGCATCAATAGGAAGAGAAGCCCTTGGCCCTGTGAAGGCTCATTTCCCCAGTGTAGAGGAATGCCAGGGGGTTGAGATGGGAGTGGATGGGTGGGAGGGTGAGTACCCTGATAGAAGCAGGGAGAGGGGACATGGGGGAGGGGAGAATGGAGATCGCATTTGAAATATGAATACATTCCCTTTTGTTCCAGAGCTTTTCGGTGTGCTGTCAAGCTATTAGTGTATGCTCTCTCCAATTTCTTTTTGGAGGCACTAAGAGCTCTGAGTTTTCCTCTCAGCACTGCTTTCATTGTGTCCCATATATTTGGATATGTTGTGCCTTCGTTTTCATTAAATTCTAAAAAGTTTTTAATTTCTTTTTTTATTTCTTCCTTGACCAAATTATCGATGAGTAGAGCGTTGTTCAACTTCCATGTGTATGTGGTCTTTCTGTTGTTTTTGTTGTTATTGAAGACCAGCCTTAGTCCAGGGAGTTGAGCTGGGAGTGGGTGGTTGGGAGTGGAAGCATCTTTATAGAATCAGGGGGAGGGGAAAGGGGGATGGGAAAGAAGGGAAAGAGGAAGAATAACATTTGAAATGTAAATACATAAAATACCCAAGAGAGAAAGAAAGAAAGAAAGAAAGAGAGAGAGAAAGAAAGAAAGAAAGGAAGGAAGGAAGGAAGGAAGGAAGGAAGGAAGGAAGGAAGAAAGAAAGAAAGAGGAAAAATAATAAAATTTTAAAAAGAAAAGATGAATAACTCTCAGCTCCTCCCCCATGCCTGCCTGGATGCTGCCGGACTGAACCTCTAAACCTATAAGCCAGCCCCAATTAAGTGTTGTCCTTATAAGTCTTGCCTTGGTCATGGTGTCTGTTCACAGCAGTAAAGACCTAACTAAGACACAAACCAACATGTCCACACATTCCCCCATGTGACCAGACTGTAGGCCAAAAGCCTACATTTTCATACACATTCTCATAGGACTGGGCTTGGAACTGGCGAGTGACACAACATATCCATACACTGCCCCCATGTGGCCAGTCTCAGAAAGGTATGTGGGCCCACAGACCCATTCATCCCACATACTACCGGGCTTAGAATTCACGTATGGTCCAGCATTCCCATGCAGTCCCCTATGTGAGCAAACATGCAAATATACCCTTTCATAGGAAAATGGCATGGGTGTCAAAACGCCATACATGCCCTTAATGACCTGCTTGATGATGGCATGTGGGCAAAATTACCCATACACGCCACAATGTGACCAGTTTCAGAAATGACATGGGAGCTAACATGCACATAGCCCACTATATGACTAGTCCTGAAAATGAAAATGTGGTTCAAAATATCACTCCATGCAAGGACCTTCAAAATTAGCATGTGGAGCAACATGCACACACAGCCTCCCCCAAAATGACTAGGCTCAGAAATGGCAAATGACCTAACACACTCGTGCACCCCCATATGTGATCAGGCTCATGAAGAGCACGTGGACAGCAGAACCATACCCTCCATACAGCTGGTCTCAGAAATGACTTGTGAGCCAAAATACCCATATGCCACTATATATAAACGCTCTGGAAATGGCATGTGCGCCAAAAGGCCCATACACATCCCCATGTAACTGGGCTCAGATCTTCTTCCAGGTAGGCCAAATACATACACCCACCCACAGGATAGGGATCAGAAATAGCTTATGGTCCAACATATTCCTCTAGCTTCTGTAGGATCAAACTCAGAATTGGCTTGTGAGTAGACATCACCATACCCCTCCCATGTGAACAGGCTGGGCCAAGATGTCCACACACACTCAGCGAGGACATGCTCATAGCCCACCAAATGAACAGACCAACATGTCCATTCACCCACCAATTTAACAGTTCTAAGAAATGGTGTGTGGTCCAATACATGCATATTCTCTTCCATATGGTCAAATGCCCTCTTCTGGCTTCCAGGGGCACCCATGCACATGTGCATAGACACATGTATATAAATAAAATGTAAAATATCTTTGTTAAAAAGTAATGAGTTTGAGGCTAACCTGAGACACATGAGACTCTGTCTTAAAATTAAAATTCAAGGGTTGGAGGTTTAGCTCACTGGTAGAGCACTTGCCTAGCAAGCACAAGGCCCTGGGTTCAGTCCTCAGCTATGGGGGTGAACAAAATAACATCATCATCATCATCATCATCATCATCATCATCATCATCATCATCATAATGATATTAGAAAGATGACTTAGCAGTTAAGAGCACTGGCTGCTCTCCCAAAGATCCCACCACTACTTCTGGCCTATGGGGGAACTAGGCATGTACAGGGTACACAGATATAAATGCATGCAGGCAAAACACATACCCATATAGAAATCATTTTTTGAAACTAGAAACTTCACAAATTCTAAAGAAATGACAAACACCTGCATCTCGCTTTCCTATGAATAACTGCACTTTACGAGTTCATTTTAATATGTGCTGAATATATAAATATGTAAGTATATTTTTAAACACATTTTACCATATATTTCCATAACATTATATTTCCAATGTTGTTAATGCCAGGCAGAAAATAAAAGTGAGCTTTATATTCAGTCTGTTCCAATTATGAAGAATGCTGGGATACCAGGCATGGTGGCACTCACCTTTGATTCCAACCCTCAGGGGAGGTAGAGGCAGACAGTGTTCCCAGCCCCTGAGCTCTGTCTCCAGTCCCTTCCCCGATGTTTTCCATCTGAAATGTTTAGAGTAACATTTTTCTTCACACATTTCTTCAAGTTTTCCCATTTAAATCCCTGATGTGTAAAGTATGAAGAATATATTTGCTATTTTTAAATGATCACATTGACATCATTTCTGAATTAATTTTATATTTCCTACAGATTTTTAAATACAACTTGTATCAAATACTAAATTATCATATCCCTGGGAAACAACTTAGAAGCTATTATAGCAGTTTTACTTCTGAACTATTTTCTTTGGGCAAGGGCTGGGGTTAATAAAGATTCTTTAGTGTAGGCTTAAGTACAAGAGTAAAGAAAGGCACTCAGGGGCTGGAGAAATGGCTTAGTAGTTAAGAGCACTGACTGCTCTTCCAGAGGTCCTGAGTTCAAATCCCACAACCACAAGGTGGCTCACAATGATCTGTAATGAGATCTGATCACCTCTTCTGGTGTGTCTGAAGACAGCTACAATATATATATATGTATGTATGTATGTATGTATGTATGTATGTGTATATATATTACAGTATATATTATATATATTACAGTATATATATTATATATAATACAGTATACATATATATATATATAAATATTATAAAAGGTGTTCTGAAAGAAAGACAATCCTGAGCATATGGTTATGGCTTCCCTAAAATAATCACATGTTCTCTTGTTGTGGTAACAAGGTCAAAATATTTTAAGTTTGTAATTTAACATCTAATAAGATACTTTATCATCATTTTCTTCAAAATTTCTTACTTATTACTCTTATTAGTCATTGCTCAAAATATTACTCATTGAACACCTACTCCTCCTGCATGAGAGACTCCCTCTCAAGTGTTGAAACATGAGAAATAAGGTTCATTCTGGCAGAGTGCTTGAGTAGTCTGGAGGAGGATGTGGAGCATGAAGCAATTTTAATGAAGGTTGTGATAAATTTGAAGGAAGGAAGAGGTAGGATGGTGTAGTAGAAGGCAATCCTGTAGGACGCTAATCAAGGAGAATTCTTCTGAGGAGGGGGCATTTACCCTGCAGAGGAGCATGACCAACAGAAGGAAGAACAAGGCAGGTGAGGTGATAGAGGTGTGGTGATACAATCCCATAATCCTCCCCTCTAGAGATTGACACAGAGAATCAGGAGTCAAGGTCCTTCTCAGCTATGTAGCAAGCTGAAGGGCATAAACACACACTACATAAAACATGCACACACACACACACACACACACACACACACACACACACACACACACACACACCAAAGGAATGACAAGATCGACAGGCCCAAATTTGCATAAAAGAAAGGATCATGAGGTTTCAGCAGCATGAAAAGAAACTGTTGGGGTAGAAATCTTGGCTCACGTCCAGACAAACCACACCAGGCCAACAATGGTTCCACGTGGAAAGATTTAATGAGAGGATGAGACAAGGAGAGGGACAAGAGAGAAGAAGAAGAGAAGAGGAGAGGGAGGGACCGCCATAAGCATGTGGGAAGAAGAGAGGAATGGAATGGAGAGAGAAGGGACAAAGGGGGAAGAGGGCAATAGCAAGAGCAAGAGAGTAAGGAGGGGGCAAACAGCCCCTTTTATAGTGAGTCAGGCATACCAGGCTGTTGCCAGCTAACTGTGAGGGTGGAGCTTAGACAGAATGCTAACAGATATGGTGAACGTCTTTGATTTCCTCCACGTCCACACTCACTGTCCATCTCCATGCTGCAAAGGCCTACTACTGGGATTGCACAGACACCCTCAGGTTGAGTCCTGTCGCCTTGGGGGCGCCACCAGTAGAAGCTGAGAAGACAAGTAGCTCTACCTACTGCCCTTCTGTGGGGCTCTCTCCCTATGTTCATTAATTGGTAATGCCTCCAGCCTTGGTGGCTGTAACTTCTCACATTTCTTGACCTAAAATCCACCCTTAGCTTTACTCAAACTTCTGTCTTTGAAACACATACTCTTTGAAGCTTCGGTGTTTTGATTCTTTAGCTGTTTTGTTTCGTGGTGCAGGGATGGAACCTAAGACCTTGAGCAGGCTAGACTGCACTTTACCCCTGAGCCACAGCCCTAGGCCTTCAGGTTGCTGTTTTAAAGATCAAACTGGTTGCTGTTAACTATAAACTGAAGCTCTCAAAAAGAGAGAGCGAGCTTAGTAGCAATGAGCTTGAATCCAGGACTGACCTGAAGAAAATGTGAATGGTTGGACACAGGGAAACATGCCTGAGCTTCATTCATTTGCTCATTAATGTTTTCAGCAAGCATTTACATGACCAGCATTCTTATTGGAACAACATTATTCTAGGAACTCTGGGAAGACAGGTAAGTTATACAAGGGGGAAAAAGATAAAGAATTAAGGGTGAAAAAGACGGTGAAATTTTAACTGACCCCCCACTAAGGTGAGATTTGACTTCATGTTTGGAGGAAGAAACAGAGGACTCATTGGAGACTCTTCAGAGCAGGAAAGGTGACCTCAGTGACAGCTTCTATGTGAGAATGTGTCCAACCAAGTAAAAGCATCAAAGGCTGATAGGGCTGGGGCTCTGGAGCCTGGGGAAAGTGGAGAGAGCGAGGCTAGAAAGACCGCAGAAGCACTCACATCCATTGCTTGATGTCACAGGGGTGGGAAGAAACAGTAGTCACTGCCTCTCAGAAGGCATTAGTTCTACCTAATTACACCTAGGCGCTGTCCAGAAAGAAATGGTGGCCTAATTCCCCAGGGCTTTGGAAATTGCAGGGAGCTGGCAGCTAAAACACTTTGGGTCATCATGGGAATGGGTAGAGGGTGGGCTCTGAAGCATCAAACAAAGCCATTGATTTCCATTTCCACTAAGGATAATGTTTAATTGTCTTCTGAGAATGCCTCTGGGAGAACAAAAGAGAAAGAACAGTCTCCACCCGTGAGCAGTTGTCCTGTACATCTGTGCCTCATGTATATAAATATATATAAATATAAATACAGTTTTTAACAGAGCTTGGATTTTTCTCACAATGAATAGAGGACTTTAAAACTTCTTAAGAAGGGAGCTGGAGAGATGATTCAACTGGTAAAGTGCTTGCTTGCACAAGTAGGGGGACCCAAGTTCAAGCCTCAGCAACTGTGTTTTTAAAACATAAGCAGGGCTGAGTGCGAAAGTGCACGCCTTTAATCCCAGCACTCAGGAGGCAGAGAGACTCACAGGCGGATCTCTGTGAGTCTGAGGCTAGCCTGGTCTCCCAAATCAAGCCCAGGACAGCTAGGGCACTGTTAAACAAAGAAACCCTATATTGAAAAACAAGAGGGGGGGGAGGAAGGAAGGGAGGGAGGGAAAAACAAAGAAACAAAGGAAAAGAGAGAAAGGAATACAAGAGGGGAGGAGGAGGGAGGGGATGGGGGAGGGGAGGGGAGGGAGAGGAGAGGAGAGGAGGGGCGAGGGACGGGCCAGAGAGGAGAGGGGAGGTGAGGAGCGGAGCGAACTGGAGAGGAGAGGAGAGGAGAGGAGAGAGGAGAGGAGAGGAGAGAGGAGAGGAGAGGAGCAGGCTCTTGTAATCCCAGCATTAGAAAAAATACAGGTGGATCTACAGATCTCACTGGCCAGCAGCTTAGCCTCTTGGTGAGCTCTCGTTTCCAATGAGAGACACTATCTCAAAAAACAATGTGGACGGCACCTGAGGAACATCTGAGGTTGACCTCTGACCTCCACATATATGTACATACACACCCACACCATGAACAAGCACACACACAGTTATATGTGCACAGACATGTACATGTGTGCCTATAGACACACAAACAGAGAAAGAGGCAGGGGAGAGTGGGAGAAAGAGAGAAAGATAATTTCCTGAAAGATCGCTGCTGTCCCCTTGCTCTCCAAATGGCTTCAACGCCGTAGACAAGGTCTCCGGGTGATCTTCATTTCCTTCCAGATCATGCAGTCAGGTAAATGGATGAAGTCCACATAGAATAGGAAGAGCTCAGACCAAAGTTGCTAACCTGCCACTGCCAGCCACTAAGGAGTTCAGCTCCAGAAAACCCTCTAATTCTGCTGAGTCAGAGTCTCATCGGCCTCTACAGGATCCTTTTTCTTTGAAGAAAGACTCAGGAGGCCACCTCCAGGGTAACCAAACATGGAGCTAAGCAAGGAAGAACTGCCTGCTACTTTGATCCACTGGAGGCTCTCTGTGCCTGGGCATTGGCCCTCAGTCCCTAGTTTGGTTCATTGTCATATAATTAGATTGAAGTTGCCTCCTGCTGTCTGTGCTTTGGTTGACCTCGAAAGAGATGTGTCCTTTGAGTCACTTCCTGAATCTGACTTGAGGATATTTCACTCCTGGAATCCAAACATTAGAAACTTTAGACCCTTTCAAGAACCATAGATTTGAACTTAGACCAAGAACCCTGTGGTCGCTTTCATCCTAAATAAAAGAAGCAAGTGGCACGTTCTCTTGGGGGTGTGGCCATTGTACCCATGAACACACTGCAGCTCTGGTTACCTACATGAGATCAGTCAACGAGCTCATTCGACATTCAACAGGCAGCACTAATCAGATTCAGTGGGTTATTAACAAAAAACGGGGAGTTAAGAGAAGAAATGGGGAGGGGGAGAGGAAGGGGTAGGAAAGAGAAGTTGGGAACTCCTGAGGCAGTTGAGGCTGTATATAATCAAGATGCATCCTTTGTATGTATGAAATTGCCAAAGAACAAATGAACTATATTCTCTTAAAAACTGAAACGGAAGAGAAGCAGATTAAGATCTGGCAGCCATGCTAGTACATGTCTGTAATCCCAGGACTTGGGAGGCTGAGGCAGGAAGATCATGAGTTTGAGGTTAGCCTGACCCTTTATCAAAAATGGCTAAGGAAGGGGTGAGAAAGCGGGGAGAGGGAGAGGCAGAGGGGTAAGCAGCTAGGATCTTCCAGAAGCTTTGTGAGCATTTAAAGACTCTGCTTATTTCTATGCGTCCCTGGCTACTAATCCATCTCCATTCCATTGATTAGGCCAGGCCCAATCGGGCAGGTTAGAAAAACTGTGTAAAGAGCCATTGCAGATGTCTGCATAGCACGGCAGAAATTCCTCTAGACTGGCCTCCATCTTGGTTCTTAGCATTTCCCTTCCCTTTCAATTCTAAACTCTTGTTCTTAGTTTTAGGTCCCTGATATGATAGTTATTGTAAATCTTAGTCATGCCATCTTTGGGATTTGATAATTGGTACTTGCCCATCACTCCAGCTTATTATAACCATGAGTTAGAAATGACCCATGCTCCAAACCTACATCATCCAGCTCATGTCACATGAGGCCCAGAGAACAATGTTTTCTTTGGGTTCTTACAGTTAGTTAGTTAGTTAGTTAGTTAGTTAGTTAGTTAGTTAGTTAGTTAGTTAGTTAGTTAGTTGTGTGTGTCTAAGATGAAAACTCATATGGAGTCCCCCCCTCATTCCTTCTCTCCCTCCCCTCCCCCCACTAGGTGGATCTGAGGAATTAAACTCAGGTCATTGGTGGCAAGTGCCTTTACCTACTGAGCCATTTTGATAGCTCTCTAAGGCCATTTTTTGGGATAGTCTGTTAGTCTTGCCACACTAAGGGTTACTAACCAATCCTCCTGGACATGAATGAATTGTGTGTGTGTGTGTGTGTGTGTGTGTGTGTGTGTGTGTGTGTGTGTGTATCCACCTCTATCTTGTCCCCTGCTTGACCTCAGATAAGGAAGTAGGCTTGGAAAAGATGACCTCAGTGTAGCAGCTACTCTCAGCTTTGCACAGACCTGATTGTAGTGCTTTCTTGCTGTGTCCTGCTTAGCCACGTAAGGGACAGAATGACATGGTTCCCACCTCCAGAACAGAGCACGCAGGGCTTGGGCCTCCATGAGTGCTGCGGGTATAAGGCTTGTTTGTATAATAATGTACATATTTTCATGCTCCTCCTTTAAGGAATGTCCTCTCTGCCAAATTAATGACTCCTTAATAACCAGAGACAGCACAAGTCTGGGGGACAACAGTGTGTCTAATGTCTCAACAAAATGGTAGAGCAGTGTGACCTTCAAGACAGCCCTTAAGGCTTTGGGAATGAACTCTGAAAACACAAGTTCAAAAATATATAGTTTCTCTAATACACAAAATATAAGGATGCAGTATGAATCGTATAAGGAGCTTCACGGATCTAAAAGAACAGAGGCAGTTGCACTATGAGCCAGCTTGTCAGGAAAACACTAAGGAAGGAGATAAAGGGATGTAGGGTGTGGTGATCACAAGGCAGGATCCCACGAAAGCTAAGGTTTTTGTGTTTATGCTTTCAAAGGCAGGTGGATTCCTGAGTTCAAGGTCAGCCTGGGACAGAGTGAGTTCAGGTTCAGGTCCAGGTATGGTAAGAAAGGTAATTTCAGGGTGAGGTCCCCTCCAGCTCTCTTATTGTCTGTGCTTGTGCTTTCTCTCTTTCTAAAACTCAAGGGGCTGGGGTCAAGACATGCCGATTTATGGGATAATCAAAAGGGATCCTGGGGCAATGAATGAATTAACAACTGACATGTAAATAAAGACTGGGCTTTTGATCTGCAAGAGATGAAACTAGCCAGAGAGTTTTTAGAATATCAAGAGAAAGCTGTTAGAACAGAACACAGAGAGAGCAGCCTGGAAAGTTGTCTAGAGCAGAGCATAGACCATCGGCTGGGACCCACGGTTTGACTTCGAGTTGTTTCTGGCTCCCAGACACCCCTTCCCTCAGAATCCCTCTCCTCAGCACTATCCAGCATCAAGAGGTCAGTTCTGATGCATTCTCTCACAAGAGAAAACCATAGGACCCTGATAACACCAGTCCTACTGGTTTGTAGGAGCTTTCTCAGTGCTAGCCTGGTCAACATACTAGCTAAGAAAACGAGAATAGCCTGAACTTACAAGCTGAATGCACTTTGCTGAGCCAATATCATGTGCAGATCCACCAGAAGATGGTCATCCCATAAAGTTATATAGCACAGTAACAACATCACCTCCTTGGTCTGTAGCAGTATATTCAATGATAATTGTGATAACACAATTCTTAGGACCTATCTTGTCATTAAGTAACATATAACTGTGTTTTACCAGATTCTCCAAGGCTAGACTCTACACGGAGCAACCCAGTGTATTATTCAGAGTTCTTTAGAGGGACAGAACATATAGAATGAATATGAATATGGAGGAGGGGATCCAACAATGGCTGTCTACCAATAGAAATCCAGTAGTTGTTCAGTCCACAGGTCTGGATGTCTCCGCTGATCTTCAGAACATGCCAGAATCCCAAATAAGTAGGCTCTAATGCTAGAGAAAGAATGGTCTTACCACTGAGATTGAGAGCAAGGAGACAAAGAGATCAAGCTTCCTTCTTTCATGTTCTTTATTATAGAGTGCCAGCAGAATGTGTAACCCAGATTAAACATGTATCTTCCCACTTCAAAAGAACTGGATTAAAAGTGAGTCTTTCCAGTGGTGCTGGTGCACAATTTAACTAGCACAGATTAAAGGAGGCAGAGGCAGACAGGTCTCTGAGTTTGAGGTCAACCCGGTCTACAGAATGGGACCCAGTACAGCCAGAGCTCCTTAGAGAAACCGTGTTTTGATAGATAGATAGATAGATAGATAGATAGATAGATAGATAGATAGATAATCAAATTATTTAAATTGGAAAAACCCCACAAGTATACCCAACCTCTTGGGTTCTAGTTAATTCTAGATGTAGACAAGTCCTCAACCAAGAACAATCATTACATCAAACACTTTATTTCTCATTTACTCCAAGCCCGATATCTGCACCACTGAACTGGAACCATTCCCTAAGTTCAGGCCCAGAGGCAGTCACAATGCACAGCCGGGCTTCAACCTCAGGGCATTTGAGAAGCTTTAGCCTACTCCAAGCACACCTGTAACCACTTGGCAGCTTCTTCCCGGGAAAGTGAAAAGACTGGGCTGAGGGGAGCAGGGTATTTTAGCCACTTAAGATGGATAAATAGCTTAACAAAAAGTTGTAAAATCCTTTTTGCTGCTATGAGTAGATTTATAAGATGGTAAGATCAGCATCTCTAGTGTATGCTAGGCCCTAAGGTAAGTAAATTAGTCCAGATTCACTCCTTCCATCAAGAATGTCACAATAAGAAGTATATACGAAATGAAAACAACATACTTTGGAAATAGATTCTAGCAGCATTCACAGCGTAGCTGCATGTCAGGGAAGACCAAAGTAGGGACCCACTGGGCTTTAATTTCCCTTCTGCTGATTTGAAAACAAAGTGTCTCCACGTCTCAGAAAAAAAATAGTTCACAGCTGTCAAAATGTAACCATAAGAAACACTGTGACATATAAAAGTATTTACATAGACTACACTGCCTTACTCTCTTGTTATAAAATTACTACATGCTCCTGAAAATTTCAAGGTTTTCTAAACTGCAAAGGAAGTAAAATCCCAACCAGGCACCCACTGGAAGTATGATGAAAAATAGACTTTATGATAAATCTCTACGCTTAACTGGGCTTGCACAGCATACGCTATAAAAAAAAAATCAGTGATAATAGGTAGCATGACTGTTTCACTCAGCTCTGCTAGATCTGTTCTAACATTGCATTGTATATGTGTTTTAAATGGTGTGATCTTAAAGATTCCATTAGAAATCAGACAGAGAGCACCCGATGTTTTGTTTGCCTATCACTCTCACCCTGACTCATCCTGGGAAACCTTTCTTCCTTGTGGTTCTAGAAGGAGTGTCCAGTGTCTCACTTCTTCCTCCCACAGTCCTGAGCTGGGCCATTAGCTTAATGTCATTCAACCACGGTACAAAATAAGGGAAACAGAAAAGTTTTCTGTGCATGCACCGTTTCCGGCCACCTACACTCAGATTCAGTTCTGGAACCTTCCCTGTGTAGGTGGCCTATGACGTTTGGCCATTTGAGCTAGTTAATTTGTTTCTATTCTTTTTCCATGTCCCTTTTCTTGGCTGCATTAGTCATGCTATTTGCGGCATTATGCTTGGTTATTGCGTCTCCCCTCTGATGGTACACTGCCAGACTCCACATTTACTTCTCTTCTGCTCTGGACCATTAGCCATCTCAAATATGAGCACTCGGGTCGTTTCCTCTCACGGCAACCGATCCATTCTCATCACTCTGCTTAACTGAGCCTTATCAGCTCAGAATCTCTATTGGGCCTTGCATGAATACCTCTTTGACAAGAATACTCATTCTTAATGAAAATGCAAAGTGGGAACCATCATGACGGGCAGGGGCATGACCTGTCTGAGCTTGGACAGCTAGCATAGTTTCAGCATCTGGAAACCAGTAGTAAGCAGGCAACCCTCTACCACTTTATTAATTTATTTGAACAAGTAGATTTTCACATACTGTGTAAATGGCTGAGAAATTGCCAATAACTTCAACAGGATCTTTCTCTATATAAATTCATAGTTTTGTTATATAGGCAGAACAAGCAAGAGGCACAGATTTACAAATATTCACACAAAATATTTTCTTAGGAAAAAAAAAAAGCAGGTCCTAGTTACCTGTTGGTATCACTACCAGATGAATGGGTGATCACGTGACTTTTTTATTGCCCTCATTTTTGCTTACTTTTAGTTTTAGAAATTTTCCCCTCTCGGGGCTGGAGAGATGGCTCAGTGGTTAAGAGCACTGACTGCTCTTCCAGAGGTCTTGAGTTCAATTCCCAGCAACCACATGGTGGCTCACAACCATCTGTAATGGGATCTGATGCCCTCTTCTGGTGTGTCTGAAGACAGCTACAGTGCATTCATATAAAGAAAGAAATTTTCCCCTTTCACATGTCAAAGTCAGTAAACAGTCTTGTTTGCATCCTGATCCAAGCAAACCGACTGTGAAAATATTTATAAGGAAATTCAGGAAATTTAAACTCTGGATACTTGACAATACTAAAACAGTATTAATCTTATTAGGTCTGTTTAAAATGCTACATTACCACTAAAAAATAATCGACATAATTAAGGATGAAATGAAGTCTGTGGCTTTTATGGGTAATTAATTTGTTAGGGATAATACCGGGCTGGAAATTTAAATACCAAGAAGTTGCGGGTTTATAATTGTTGAAGTTGGACAACAGATTCATGGTGCTCATTTCCATATTGTGTTTACTTGTACATTTGACATCTTCTGTAATAAAATACGTGATGATGGTAAATATAACAATCCCTTATTAATAATAATGATGCCATGCTTTTTTATAATAAGTAGGCATACCTTCTAACTACCTCTACCTATGTGTATGCTGTTTGTTTACTGTTTTGAGACAAGGTCTCATGTAGTCCAGGCTAGCCTTGAATTCACAGTGTAAAACTAGTCGTGAACTCCTGATCCTACTATCACCCTCTCCTGAGTGCTGGGATTACAGGTGTGGACCAGCAGACGGGGTGGATAATCTCCATCTTCAAGACTCTCAGCTCAAAAGGCATCTTTCCAGGTAGCAGTTGACCAACTTGTGTGCTGCAGGTCACATGGGCCACAATGACAGGCTCACTGTTTGTCCCACCGTTCTCACCATGTCTTTTGCATTCACCTGTGTCATGGCTACTACTCTCTTGTAAAGCCAATACACTTTTAAAATACCTAATATTTATATGCCTTTGCATATACGAATAAAATATTTTAATCTTTTTAATATTAACAATTTTTCCAAACCTTGTGCCTTAGCTAGGGTTTCTACTGCTGTGAAGAGACACCATGACCACAGAAACTCTTAGAAAGGAAAACATTTAATTGGGGATGGTTTACAATTTCAGAGGTTTAGTCCATTATCATCATGGCGGGAAACACGGCACCAGGCAGGCAGACATGGAGAGGTAGCTGAGAGTTCTACATCTGGATCAGCAGGCAGCAGAAAAAGCATGAGCCACTAGGTCTGGCTTGAGTTTTTGAACTCCAATGCCCACTCCCCCAGTGACACGCCTACTCCAATAAGACCCTACCCCTTAATAGTGCCACTCCCTATATGTCTATGGTGGCCATTTTTATGCAAGCACCACACCTTGCCTGGTCATTAGTTCCATTATTTGGACTCCATTTGAACTCTGCACATACAAAAGAGACATAACACACCTCTGTGGTTATTTACTCACTTATACTTAACTAAAGAACATCATGTTGCACACCAATCTTATATACTTAGATAGTTGTTTTGCTGTTGGTTTCACTACAGCTTTCTTTTCTCTCTCTATCTTTCTCTTTACTAGACAGGAGACCAGCAGTGACCAATGTCAGCTTGTCTTTTTATACAAGCAACCATGTTAGGACCTGGTACATTAAAAATTCTCAATATATATCTGTCAAATTAATTAAATTAAGATTAATCCCCTTACGAACCTATGCTTTTCCAGTATGATCATGTATAATAACTAAAAAGCATAAACTAATTCATATTCTATGATTCCTTCCTTCCCTGTAAGTCAGCCGATCTGAAACATTATATTTTCCATAGTTCAGTGTCTATCTAATGCAATAACAAATGGCATATATATGTCAGCTGACAGGGCTGTCATTTACGTCTTAAGGAACAAAGAACTAATGAAATTACCCTTAGCACAGCTGTGCTTTTAAACTATGACCTATTTTTTTTAATTTTTAAACACAATTTTAATTATTATATGGATATGTGTCTATGCAGGGTTATGTGTGCACGAGTTGCTCACAGAAGCCAGAAGAGGATGTCAGGTCCTCTGGAGTCGTAATTACAGACAGTGGTGAGCTGCGCTTGTGTGGGTTCTCTGCAAACCCACTGAAGCATCTCTCTAGCCCATGAGCCAAGTTTTAAGACTGCAGCATACCAGGATAATGATACTATACTACCCACCATTGAGAAAGAGCTATTTGGTTTGAAGTAACTGCTAGATTTGAAGTACTCTGTAACAGTTTTTAAAGTATCAATTTAAAGAACAGACTCACATGGAAACAAAAAGACTTTTAGATTCTTAATTGAAATACTTGCATGACTATTAAACTCGAAACCTCCAGAAGGAGGGAAATTTGTCTGTGGGTTTGTTTGTTTGTTTGCCTTCAAGTATTTAAATAAGTAACTTGGTCGGTGAAAAGGAGGAGGCGGAAATCAAAGGCCTGATTGTGCTGGATCCTTCTTTGTGGTCATTATTCAGCTGGGTTCTCAGCAGGCTGCAGTTGAAAGGGAAAGATCCAAGTGCTGCTTAAAAATCAGACTAAAGAGCTTGCCCAGCACCCTGCTCACATTATGCTATTCGTATTCGCCACTTAAAACTCTTTGGATAGTAAATTGTATGCAATGACCTCAGGCTTCCGGGATAGTCTCAGATTATAGGGAGCACCCCTCTGACTTGCTTATTGGGGGGGAGGGGGTATATTTTTCATGGCTTTCCATTTTGTTGAAAGACTCCCAGAACATCAAGATCCTCAGGTATAAATGAGACCTGGGGAAGAATGCCACACACTATTTTCCCTACTGGATTGGAAGAAGAACAAAACTGAGTGTTTCTGCCCTGACTAGTGAGGACTCTCACTCCAAGAGGGACAACGGATTTTTTCTTCTTCTATGTCTCGCCATATGTGAGAGTGGAGTTATATGCACAATCTATTTGAAATAATATTCAAGCAGTTTCCTAATCAAAAGACTCCTGTGGAGCTGAGACGCAAGAGCATCAAAAGAATGTCAACACTGATCAATAAAGGCAGGTCTTTATAAGGTTTAATAGAATTATATCTTTTGATTATAATAGAATTTTATAGGTATAATAGAATTATATCTTTTGAGTATAGCAGGAAATGATTTTGGAGCAGAAGAGTCACAAATCAAAATTAGACAAGATTACCCATTTCCCCTTGACAAGTTTACAGGTAGAGAGGGCATTTAGTCCTTGTGGTACGACAATCATGCCTATCGTCCAGCAATCCTGTAATCCGACCGGCCTCGGCTGTAGAAACATACCCAAGACTGCGGCATGGAAAATACGCGAGCATGCCTGTGCCCCCTCCCCCGCTCCGTTCCCGCGGGATTGGAGTAGCGCTAGGTCGCTGACGCCATCCTCACGCCTCTGGTTTGCATGGAGCATGCGCCTCCTCCTCATTTCCTCTCCCCGAGCTAGTAGAGTAAAGCTACGCCCAGGCCCGCGACCGCAGGCGACGCAAGAACTTCAGCACCCGCGGGCCGGACAGCGCCCGCCGCACCTGCTCACCTGCTCCGGGCGCCGGAAGAGCCCACATCCTCCCGCCAGCCCCGTGCAACTGCTGCCCGGGGTCGCCCAGATCCTCTCCCTTCCTGCACCCAGGCTCTTCCAGCTTCTTACTCCCCTTCTCATTCATAACAAAAGCTACAGCTCAGGGGCCCAGCGCCAGGCTCTTTCCAGCAGAGCTCAGAGGAGCAAGAAAGAATGGGGTTCCTTTGGACCGGCTCCTGGATACTGGTGTTGGTGCTCAACAGCGGCCCAATTCAAGCTTTCCCCAAACCCGAAGGCAGCCAAGGTATGTGGACATTGCTTGTTGTGATCCGTGAGCTAAATCGCCCTGCCTAGTTTTTCTAAGCAGATCGTATCCGTACGCATTGACAGAATCTTTTTGACTTCAGAGAACGAAGATGGATTTTTCTTTCTCCTTTATTTACCTTTAAAATAATAGAACGATAACATGGTCTTATTTTGAAAATGGGGGAGGGGATACCTGTTCTTAAAGTGGCTAACATTTTTCCCTCGTTACATATGCAGGATATGAAGGTCTCTTTTAATGTACCAGCAGTGATAATCCAAATAGTATATTTCCAATTGAAAAGAGCTAATAAGCCAAGAATTAGAACTATGTGTTAAGTTTCTGATCAGAAAATAAAAGTGTGATTGCATTTAACTCAGGATATACAGTAATATAGTAAACATACCAACTTTGATATCCACATGTATACAATTGATAATCTTTGCTAATATAAATTTTATTTTATCCAGAATTATTTCTCCAGAAAAAATCTTTTTTTCATTGTGTTTTTTATTTTAATGAGGAACATATTTGACCGCCCAAAGGCACATTAAATGTATATTTATGTGTATTTATTCTAGACAAATCCCTGCATAATAGAGAATTGAGTGCAGAGAGACCCTTGAATGAGCAGGTAGGTTGAATGTAAAAACATAACTCCTATGTTATTTTATTGTTTTCACTTACTGTAATTTCCTTGTGATATTTTAGCCATTTGACATTTATAAACTCCAGGACATAATAATAAATTGACAAAAATTAAGGCGATAAATCTAGTCCCATTAATTCTGTGTCCTCACGATGAGTACACTTGAGTTTCTGTAGAGCACACAGACTAAGGTGTGATGACAGCCCAGTGAGGTCAGCACTGTAGCCACTCCTAGAAGATGATCTAATTTACCAAAGATGTGTGCGTGGCTTATTTTGGTTTGTTTGATTGCCCTGCAACTCTTGATCTTCCTGCCCCTTCCTCTTGAGTGCTGGGATTATAGGCACATGCTATCACGTTTGTCTTTTGTCACTATCACAGGAGAAAGGAATTAATTGATTAATTAATTAATTCGTCTCATTTAATCCTTATGCAGTGCTTTCTGCCCGCACTTAACAAACAGAACTAAATCTCGTAGAGAGTAAATCATTTGGCCCGTGTACTTGGTAAACAGTGAAGCGGTGATTTAAAAGCAGGTCTGTCTCCTGTTTGTTTCACAGATCGCTGAGGCAGAGGCAGACAAGATTAAAAAGACATACCCCTCAGGTAAAAAAGAAACCACACTGCTGTTCCGTTCCATATGTAGGTCACGGAATTCTAAACTAAAATGGGTGTGTTGGGCTTGGAACTTTTCTTCCAGAAAGCAAGCCGAGTGAAAGCAATTTTTCTTCCGTCGATAACTTGAATCTGCTAAAGGCGATAACGGAAAAGGAAACAGTTGAGAAAGCCAAGCAATCCATAAGAAGCTCCCCGTTTGATAACAGACTGAATGTGGACGATGCCGATTCAACTAAAAGTCGGAAGTTGACCGACGAGTACGACTCCACTAAGAGTGGACTGGACCGCAAGGTTCAAGGTAAACGACTTAGAAGATGCTTTGCTGCCTTTTCTTCTCGTTTTGGGTTTCTCGTTGCATGTTAAGAAAAGGTCGCATACTTTCACAATGTATCTGATCCACTTACAGCCTTTTACTTATCAAGTCCAAAGCTGAGGTAAAACCAACATTTACTGATAACGTACAAAAACGTAGAGTCTCAATTTTCTCCCTTTAAGATTCCTTTGCTAAATGGTGTGGTGGCTCAGGCCTGTAATCCTGATCAACACTCAGGATGATGAAGCAAGAGAGGTTCAGTCTGAGCTACAAGGGTACCGGGCCATCCAGACCCTGGCTCTGAAAAAGTGAGAAAGGCGGCCATGTTGATTAGTTTTCCTTACTGATGCTTTAAAAAAAAAAAAAACTTAAAAACCTGATATCTGTATTTTGCATTTTTGAATTCGTCTCGCTATTTCTGTTTAATAACTAGTACAAATTAAATTATGATTTCCTCAAATAATTTGATCAATTAAAATACCCTCAATGATAAAATGTCCACTGTTTAATTATTGAAAGTTTCTTCCTCTTGCTTCTGATCATCTAGCCAAAACACATCTGCATTTTAACCCAGACTTCTTGGAGCTGCAGACCTACTTTCTTCCTACCTACCATCTTGCTTTGGGAGTTTCAGATGCACTTTTCACTGAGTGTATCCCAGAATGAGCTCACGGGCTCTGTCCTCTTCACTAGTCCTTTTTAAGAGGGGGAGACCAGAAGGGGAGGTGAGCGATCAGGATGTAAAATAAATAAATAGGGAAATAAATGGGAAATAAAAGAGATCTTTCCTTTTTTTTTTTTAAAGATTTATTTATTATATGTAAGTACACTGTAGCTGTCTTCAGACACACCAGAAGAGAGCATCAGATCCCATTACAGATGGTCGTGAGCCACCATGTGGTTGCTGGGAATTGAACTCAGGACCTCTGGAAGACCAGTCAGTGCTCTTAACCACTGAGCCACCTCTCCAGCCCTAAGAGATCTTTCCTTAGGAGCTGTGCTATTTATCTTTTTTTTTTCCATGACGGAAATCTAGGATTAAGCTATTTTTCTTTTTTTTTTCCTTACCTCTTCAATTCTAATCTTCCAAAGCTTACTCATCTCGCTTCTCATGTTATTTCCCAACTTTGTTTTGTTACAAAAGACTACTGTTCTCAACCACCACCAGCTTTACCCAATACCCAATCACGCCTCACTGGAACTACAGCAAAATCTTTTACACATCTCCCAGCAACCACTGCAGCTTTTCTCAACCTACTCATGGCATGACAGCTGGAGTGGAGATTTTAGTTTACAAACCTGACATATTGCAATTAATGTGCTTGCCATTCTTTGTAGAGGGTGCTTGATAGCAAACCCAGGGCCTCGTGCATGATAGGAAATCACCCTACCACTGAGCTCAACCACAGAGCCCTTGAGATATAGTCTAAGCTATACTCTAAGCTAGTTTTAAACTGGTGATCCTCCTGCCTCAGTTTTCTGACTGCTGGGCTTGCAAACATATGCTGCCATGACCAGCATGCCCTGTTAGTTCTGCTCATTTGTTCTGAGCCAAGGTCTTTTGTGCAGCTCAAGCTGGTCTGGATCTTAAGGTTGTCATGCCTCTATGTTCAGATGCTGGGATTTCAAGTATGCAGTGAGCATGCCTTCTTTAATAAATCTCTTTAATAGATTCTCATTTCTCTTGGGACAAAAAACCAAAATCCTTCATATAGTCCCTGCCCTCAGAGTTACTGTCCAACACTTCTAGGTTGGTCTGGCACACCTGACCTGATAGACGCCTTGCCCCTTGCCTTCACTGCACTTCTTGTAGTTTGAACGTTTATATTTATAGCTGTAATCAGTTATGATTGTCTTTATCCAAAACTACACTGAAATAAAAACCTCACAAGAACAGAGGCCTATATTACAGGTCAGTGCCTGAATAGTCACTAGCTTGTTGTATGAGTCTCTGAGTGAAGAAATGAGAGAGTGTGTAAGGGAATGAGTGAACCGATGTAAGTAGGCTTTCAAAGAGAATTTCCACTCTGCAGACCAGTGCTTAGAAGTGAGCACAAGCTTTCTTCTCTGTCCTTATTTTGTTTCATGGCAACGAGAGAATTATGCTGATTATCTCTGGGGCGGGGATTCCCAGTTGAATGGGACTTTCACAGAACATCATGGTCTGAGAAGAGCTTAGACGTGTATTATGTGTGTTGGGTGGATAGAGGCCATGATTTATGTTTTGCTACTTGGGGAATTTAAAACTCGAATTCTACTATTTAACCTAAGGTATGTGGACCAGAAGCACAGACACTTGGCATAACTGTGTCAAAAACAAGTTTAATCGCTCTAGTTGAACAGAACATTTAGTTTAATAAAGTATAAAAAAGAATGCAGTGTTTGTGTGACTTGATTAGTCACACTGCTGTAAGTGCCAGTCAGATTTGTTTGTGACTTGACCACTAACTTGAGCAGCTACTTTCTAAATTTTTCATATTATTGCCGGCTCACAGATTTTAAACTATAAGGTTAGTCCTTGTGGCTTTGGGCTTATCCTACATTTTCTTTAACGTTACTTGAGATCCTAGAGAAACTGAACCGAGGGTCTCAGAGAGAATGTTTTGTGGGTGAAGGTCTAGTTTCCTTTCCTAGTGTGCAAATCCTACAGGCTAAGGGTTCGAATCCACAGAGCACTAGAGTAGAACATTAGAGAAGTGCAGACTTCATCCCAGAAGGCAGAGAAGGGGAGATTCTCTTCGTCACGCTATATCCTCAGACCTAAGGCCATCTGTAAGGAAGTTCCAAGTTCAAGATTCTTGCCAGTTTCTTCTTATGTGCTTATGTGTTAGGCTCCTTTGTGTGTTCACTAGGAAACAAAAAACAAAAAAACAAAACAAAAAACAAAAAACAAACAAACAAAAACACCAAGGTATCATGTAATTCCTTGCAAGCTATGCGCTAGATAATAAACTCAGTGAATCCAGGGACCACGCTCTCAGCCCAATCGTCACTCTACTAGCATTTGGCAGATAGTAAGACTTGAATTCAATTTGACTAAAATGAATTCTAGGTATTAAATGAAATACTAGATATAGCCATCACCCTACTTTGTCTGGCCCATATGAAGACCTGAATTTAATTGTATCAGAGAAATGAATCCCAGGTATTAAATGAGATGCCAGAGATATAAGATGTCCGTGGGAATATCATGACAGGGCACAGTCCTTTGATGTCTGTATAGAACTCTGTCGCTGCCTAAAGGCTTAAAATATGAATCCATGCTGACTTCTTTCGGAGGCTTCGCACAGGGAGCGTAAAATACTCCTTTGTGCACAGTAGGAAGATCACCGTGAGATATTCTGTTCGTTTTTCAAAGCGCTTAGAAGAAACTGATGGAAGCGAAGGGCAGTGGCCAAGTGCTTCACTGTTAACTGCAGCAGCAAAGTTGCACTGTGGGGGAGCTGAGTTCCGGGCTAAGAGCCCGCAGAGGTGGAGGAGGAAGGTACGGCTTCTGAGTTACCAGCCTTCTCCCCGTTGGGAAGTAAATGAGCTGAAGAGCAGTCATCTGGGTTATTTTCCAGCTCCAGCAGGCAGCCAACATTCTTTCTCTCTCAGATCCTGAGGGACCAGCGGGGAGGGAAGTAAATTCTTCCACCTCTGCATAGCCTATTCCCCAGTGCCTGACTTGCAACCCACAAATGGAAAATTCAGACCAAAGCGATAGAGAGGCCGTGCTCCTAAGAAATGGAAGTCAACGTTCAACCAGCCAGGGGCGGGGAGGACTAATTTTGTGATTCTTGTCATTCTGTCATTTGGGTCTCAAAGGCCTCACAGCTGAACAAGACTTTGTCCTCTGTGCCCAATCACCACTCATCTTAATAAGCTCGTTTCCAAAAGAGGGAGGAGGATCTGTCTGCCTGAGGCAGCAGATGCCACCATCTCCACAGTCTAGAAGAAAGGCCACACCGTCGCAGGAATCCTCTGAGGGCCTCAGAAGGAAAGGGCAGAATTGAGATAGAAATAAGTTGTTCTTTCTTTGAGCAAAAGTGATAAAGATTGTTCCTAGTGCTGGGCGCAATGGTGCATGCATTTAATGTCAGCACTCTGGAGGCAGAGGCAGGCAGATCTCTGTGAGTTCAAAGCCAACCTACCCAATGACACCCTTTCTTCAAAAATAAAAAATAAAAAGTATGATTCATTGCATATCTGGCGAGGAATTTCCATTTTCTCCAGAAGATAATCACTCAACTAAAAAACTAAAAAAAAAAAAAACAAAACAAAACAAAAAAAAACCTCTGAGTCTGCTCTGCATTTTACAATAGTACACTCAGTCTGCATGACGACTGTATGGCTCAAAGGTGCATTTAACATCTCGTTTCATTTGCTCCTTATAACAATTCATGAAAATTGCACTAAATAGATAGCCTTATATTCACTTGTTTTATTGTTTTGTTTTGTTTTCAGTTCTGGGGCTTTACAAATGCTAGGCAAAGCACTCTACCACTGAGCTAAACACACAGCCCAACACCCTTATTATTTTGTACACTGACCCAATGTCGTATAAATAACAAGAAATATCACTGGGATATCTGATCTTTCCCATCTGCCTCTATGTGATGGAGAGAAGTAAACACTGAATTGAGTCTGCTCAGTGTGGTACAGATTTCCAGGATTCTTGTGAGGTCGGTAAAAAGCCTCACTGGCCTCATCCTCTTTCTCTCTCTCATCCATCATGTGTCTCTCATTGTTGTTGTTTATAGTTTGGGTTTGTTTTGTTTTCTCTGAGACAGAAGCTCCCTCTGTAGCCCAGGCTAGACTCAAACTCTAGGCACTCCTCTTCCCTCAGGCTCTCAAGTCCAACGATTGCAGGACTGATCCATCACACTAAGCCCCTTTCCTTCCCTCAGAATGGTTCCTTGCTTTAGTCTGAAGTTATGCTGCATTCCCAGGAAAACTAAGGATATATTTATAGGCCTCTCTGCAAAGATTTGCACGTCGTTTGTGCAGATCTCGCACCTTATATCAAAGTTTTGATTCCAAGCTCATAAAATAAGTTCCCTGTCTTTTGGCAATTGTGATTTATCACATTAAGTTTTGTTCCATAGAGGTTCTCTAGCAGCCAGGAATGGCAGTCCGTGCCTATGAGGACTGCTGCAAGGGTGACATAGCAGGATGCTATCTCTAGATAGACAGACGATTAATTAATTAATTAATTAAATGTAATGAAAAAGCGAAGTATTTCAAAAGGGATAGGTTATAAAATGATGCATGGACTAGGGCTGTACTCACCAAGATGTGAAGCTGTGCTCGCTCTGTCTAGATGACCCAGATGGCCTCCATCAACTGGATGGAACTCCTTTAACTGCTGAAGACATTGTCCATAAAATTGCCACCAGGATTTATGAGGAGAATGACAGAGGAGTGTTTGACAAGATTGTCTCTAAACTGCTGAATCTCGGCCTAGTAAGTATATGCATAAGAATAAACTCTGCAGTGTCCTAAGTCAAGCCTCATAATTAACGTAACCGAATGCTAATGGTGCTTATGGTGCTTCATACTAGACTCCAAAGAATTCCCTGGAGTTTTTCGGAAGAGCCAGATAAGCACACACACCCATCCCACAAGCTGTTTGAGAGTCAGATGAGCTGCGAAGCTTGCCAGGGAATGTCTTGTGCCCAGCTGGAAGTCAGGAAAGACTTCAGAGGAAGAGGTGTTGGAAATGAGCTTAGAAGGAAGTGATATAACCTGCTGGCTATAACCAGCAGAGACCGAGGATGTATGTGGCAAAACCAGAAATAGCACGAGCAGAGACTTGCACTGTGTGTTTGAGGAACGGAACTCTGAGCAGTTGAATCAACCCCAGTCTCAGCTCGGCTGTTCAGCCCTGACGCAACCCCAGGAGATTTTACCATGGTTCTTACTTTACAGTTACAAGGGACATGTAACTGACCATGTGACCTACAGCTGCAGAGCATCTCTCCTCCTCCTCGCACTCACTCTCTAAGGAAGCATCCATAGAGTTTCAGAAAGTAGCACTGACAGCAGGAATAGCCTAAAGATGCTTCTTCCTGGAGTGCTAGACAGTTATGGTCACAGGCTACATAAGACGGGATTTTGTCTGTTACAAAGAGAAGGTTCCTTGATCGGGCTTGAAGACTGCACTTCTCTGTGGGAATAAGGACACAGGTTGAGACTGTGGTTAAGGGTTGTGCTGGCTTAGGAAAGCAGTGGTTGTAGATTGTCCATGACTTCACTAGCACTGAGTAGCTAGGTTTTCGGCTCCAGGCAAGTTTTCACTTCCATTGAGCAGGCCTTAAGTCTGATTAGAGAGCTGTTGGCTATGATGTGTGCCACTGCTGCATCCGTAGGGTAATCATGCCGTGCTGGTCCTTGACGGAGTTCACAGGAGGTCACTTGGACTTTGGATGCTTCATTCAACTGGGGCTTACATTTGATCCTAACCGAAAGGACAAGGAGTGATTCAACTAGAGTTCAGATGTTTGATTGTTTGTTTAATCCCAGGAGGAGGAATAGCAGTTATAGGTGCTTTGTCTCTTTATAACAGATCACTGAAAGCCAGGCACATACTCTAGAAGATGAAGTAGCAGAGGCTTTACAAAAACTGATTTCGAAAGAGGCCAACAATTATGAGGAGGCCCCGGATAAACCCACAAGCAGGACCGAGAATCAGGATGGGAAAATACCGGAGAAAGTGGTACGTACATGTGTGTTAGGAATGTGTGCATGACATAGACGTGTGTGTGTGTGTGTGTGTGTGTGTGTGTGTGTGTGTGTGCGCGCGCTTTTGTATCTCTGTACAGTTAGTGCCTTGCCTGACGCCAGAGAATATTTGGAGAGTATAGCATATTTAGCATACTGGAAACATGTATCATATGTTACAACGATTTATTCTGTGCCGGTGTGCTAGAACCAGTACTCCATAGTTTTTTTTGGTATTCAATTTCCATTAACAATGAACATTATCACATATTCTCAGTGCATGTTTGTACATGCACAGGTACACACACACACACACACACACACACACACACACACACACTTACACAGACAGGAGTGAATAGACAGGTCAGTCCTCTGCACAGCAGCCTCATACCATCACCACCCCCCTCTTATACTGTTCCTCTATTCTAGACTGTGTTCTTCCACCTGCCCCTTCCTCCTTTTTACTGGTTGAGAGGCCTGTCTATCACCCTTTATCTGAGCTAGCCATTTGTCTTAGTTAGGATTTTCTTGCTGTGAAGAGACACCATGACCATGGCAACTCTTATAAAGGAAAACATTTTAATTGGGGCTGTGTTACAGTTCAGAGGTTTAGTCCATTATCATCATGGAGGGATGCATGACTGGAGGAGCCAAGAGTTCTACATCTTGTTCCACAGGCCTCAGAAGGAGACTGTGTGCCACACTGAGTGTGGCTTGAACATAGGAAACCTCAAAGTCCACCCTAACAGTTACACACTTCCTCCAACAAAGCCACACCTTCCTCCAACAAGGCCGTACCTACTCCAACCAGGGCACACCTCCTAATAGTGCCACTCCCTGGTGACCAAACATTCAGATCTGTGACCCTATGGAACCCATTCCTATTCAAACCACCACACTTTCCATATTCATAAAAGAACAAAGGTACACTTCCTAATAGTGCCACTCCCTATGGACCAAGCATTTTGACCCAGGAGCCAATGAGAGCCATTGCTATTCTAACCACCACACCATCATTATCTCCCGTTCCTGTATCCTCTCTGCATTTTCCTCTTGGAATCAACAAAGCTACTGTGATCTTTCTCCCCTTCTTCTGTTCTCTTTATAATTCTGAAGAAATAAACCATAGGAGGGTGTCAGATTCCTTGCCTTGCCAGAGTCCCCGGACCTGAAGCTCCCTCTTTATCACCTCCAGCATTCTTTCTGATACAGAATCAGGGTTTATAGAATACAGAACTTCTGTTGTTTGGTTTGGGTATTCTTGGAAAGTGGTTGTTTCTGTGGAAAAATCTGCCTCTGGCCTTCTAAATGCTAAAGTATAGGCATGAAACACCGCATGTATTATGGTAATGTTTGTGTGTATTTAGGTGTGTGTGGGGTGGGTGTGTGGGTGTGTGATGTAGTCCGAGCTAGCCTTGAACTTTCTGCATACCCCAAGTTGTCTTTAAACTCTAGGTCAAATCCTTCTATCCCCACCTCCCAGGTTCCCATGTGAATTACAAATTACAAATGTGAACCACCAGGGTCAGAAACTAAAATTAGCTCTAGATTTCTGAAATGAGACTAGAGACTCTCCCTCTCTCTTCTTGATAACTATTCCTAGGAGCTGGCCCCTATTTAAATATCTTTTAACAATCCTACTTGCTCTTAATGCTTTCTTAGTTAAGGTTTCTTTTACTGTGAGGGGACACCATGACCACAGTAACTCTTATAAAGCCAAACATTTAATTGGGGCTGGCTTATGGGCTCAGAGGTTCAGTCCATTATCACCATGACAACGTGCAGGCAGAGGTAGCTGAGACTTCTACGTCTGGATTGGCGGGTAGCAGGAAGAACAAAAGGCAGTGGGCCTGACTTGAGCATTTGAGACCTCAAAACCCACCCCCAGTGACACAGTTCCTCCAACAAGGCCACCCCTCCTCCAACCAAGACACACCTCCTAATAAGCGCCACTCCCCAGTAACCGAGCTTTCAAATCTATGTGCGGATGGGGCCATTCCGCTTCAAACCACCACACTTTCCATAGTCTTAAAAGAACAAGTGTACAGGTCTGAACTGAAACAGTTGCGATTTTCAAGACCCCTCACTGTTCAGTCATTCATTTATAAAGTATCTGTATGCTTGGCTTGTTGTTCATGCCATCTAAATGCACCAATGCAAATAAAGCATTCTTTTAGAGTACCAAACGTTATGCTAAGAATGCCTTGCTCATTTGAGAAGACACAGGCTCTGCTCCCACAAAGGCCAAGCTCTAGTGGAAGATGTAAACTGACTCCCAACAGTGGTCAATTTAAGGGCAACCGGATGAAGTGCTTTGAGAAAAGACCCCTGTTCTACACTTAGACTGGAAGAAGGCTTCCCTAAGGAAGCAATTTGAGCTGAGAACTAAATGCCAAATACGATTAACTTGTAAACAGGAGAGGCCACATGTGTGGAGTATCCAGGTAACTAAAACAAGGACTTGTGGCTGGCACAGAAAGACAGAGTGATGTTATGAGACTAGGGAGTAGACACAGCTCAGACCACGCAGAGCCATATGTAGAGTCTGACACGTACTGTAAAAGCCAAGGGACCATTCTGAAGGGTTTTGCCTTTACTCACTTCCTGTTGCTACAACAGATGAATACCTGGGACTGGGTAATTCATAAAGAAATGAAATGGGGGCAAGAAGACTGACTCAGCAGTTAAGAACATTGACTTCTCTTCCAGAAGATGCAGATTCGATTCCCAGCACCCATGTAGTGGCTCACAACCTTCTGTAATTCCATTCTCAGGGGACCCAAGGTCTTCTTCTGACCTCCGCCTTCATCAGGCATGCACATGGTGCAGAGACATATGTACAAACAAACACCCATACATGCACATGGTACAGAGACATATGTGCAAGCAAACCCCATACACGTGAAAATAAGTCTTTTTTAAGGGAAAAGAAATGCATTTAGCTCACAGGTTTGGAGGGTGGACATCTGAAAATGGGACGGCTTCCGGTAAGGCCATGTGTTGAGAAGGGAAAGTGAAGGGCAAGCAAGTGTGTGTGTAAGAGGGGAAGGGATGCCAGGCACCTTTAACACCTCACCCTGTCCCACACAATAGCTAGGCTGCTACAACTAGCCCGGTCTTGTCGACAGTCTTGTGTGGAAACGCAGCCTAGCAGAGCCACCAATACACCAAGCAGCACCCTTTCAGCAAGGCACTCCACTCAGGTAAAGCCAGATCCTTGACCACAGCTCAGAAAAGAATCTCGGGACAAACCACTGTGAGGCACGGCCAGCAAATGTATGAGCTGTCAAAACAGAAAGTCGTAGGAAAAAAGACAGCCCGCATCGAAGGCATGGATGCAGGCTCCCTGAGAGGGACATGTATGTGTCCTTGCAACGGCGGTCTCTATGACTCTATGATCTTAAGTTAGATTGCACAAAGAATGTTATTTTAATGTTTAAAAGGTTAGGCAAGCTGAGGCCATAAGACAGCTCTGCAGAGAAAGACAGTTATTGCCAAGACTGGTGACCTAAATGTCCCTCATGATAGAAGAAGCACCAAGTGGCTAAAGTTGTCTCTGATCTCCATCTCACGACTGGACATACACACTCGAGTGCATAGGCGGGCATACACACACACACACACACACACACACACACACACACACACACACACACACACACACATACACACAAGCAGTATAAGTTAGCCGGTTATCAAGCCAAAGAAATGTCCGATTTCCATCCTCCTAACTCTGGGATTACAGATGTGTGCCACTGGGCTCCACTTTTATTTTTAATGTGGGTTCAGGGCTCAAACTCGAGTCCTTATACCCATAAAGCAAGCAGGTTACCATCCAGCTACACTCCGGCCTCATTGTAGGAGATTTTTAAGCAAAAGAGCTGTAAGATCCGATTTCTAGAAAGATACCTTGGCCCCCAGGATATAAAATCCTGAATCAAGAAGAGATTTGAGATGTATGGTATATCCGTGAGAAAGCGGGGGTGAAGCCTGCTTGAACTAACAAGGGTTACTGGAGAAAGAGGCGTACAAAAGGCCCTAAGATTTAAAAGTAGAGTAACGAGGGTGGCTGGATCGGATGTGGGGAAAAAAAGCGGGAAAGGGTAAGAAAAGCTCCTAGATTTATCTACCGAATGGCAAATGAGCTTTCACCAACGAAGGAACAAAGATCAGGTCTAGGAAGGGGAAAACCATTAAGCATCATCCAGACACAAATGCTCCCTGGAAGTTCCAAGGTGTGAGTGCTCTGTTACTGGCCGATATTCTTTTTTCTAATGACCTGGTCCATCCCACACACCCCAACCCTATACACTGTGTGAATCAAAACTCTCTCCTCTTCAATGAAAGACTCCCAAAGGGAAGACTCCCAAAGGGAAGACTCCCGAAGGGGGACTTGGACAAAGCAGATCTGTAGAAATCCCCAGTGTAGCCTCTCCTGTGCCACACGAAGATACTTGACTTTCTCAAGGTGGCTTACGTGGAGAACCTGCAGAATCTTGTGAAGCAGGAAGAACTCTGAGACTTCACATTCAAGGTCACCAGAAAGGAGAGGATTGAACTGGAATTGTCACTTCTAAACAATGTTTATTTTCTGTGTTATTGTCCCCTCACCGAAGACTCCAGTGGCAGCAATCCAAGATGGCTTTACTAACCGTGAAAATGATGACACAGTATCGAACACCTTGACCTTGTCCAACGGCTTGGAAAGGAGAACAAACCCCCACAGGGAAGATGACTTTGAGGAGCTCCAGTATTTCCCCAACTTCTATGCACTACTGACAAGCATCGACTCAGGTAACTGCCATTTTATGACCGAGCGGAAGGGAAATAAGACAGTAAGTCTTGGAAGCTTTCTTCCTGTTCACGGTTCCCAAGTGCAGTCATCCATGACATACACTGTTGGCTGGGAAAAGCATTTCACATCTTTTTTTTTCTTCAGAAAAGTAGTGTACTAGTCATGGAAAGAGTAATCAGGAAATGTGGAGTTTCTGGAAAATTTAATCTTGTTAACAGACAGTTTGTTTATTTGTTCAATAAACAGTTATGGAATGTCTGCTGTGTACAGGGTACCCAAATCTCTCACATGCTGAGATGAGTCACCATTCCGCCCTGACACAGCCCAGCCTTCACTTTTTAGTATGGCTGGGTTTTTGCTATCATCCTTTATTTTATTTAGTTATTCATTTATTTTGTGTGTGGGCATGCATACCACAGTGCACATGTGAAAGTTAGAGGACAATTTCCAGGAATTGGGTATTTTTCTGCCTGCTGCAAGGATCCTAGAGATGGGATGCAGGTCATTAGGCTTGGCAGCCAGTGCTCTTAGCAACTATGCCATCTCTCTGGTCCTTCAGCTTTTTTAATGCTTTATTCTCAGCTTTAGTGGGGTGTAATTGATACACACTCACACACTCACACACTCACACACACACACACACACACACACACACACACACACACCACCAAATCATATACAATATGCACATTGCATGGTATTTTGGTGTTCATCTACATTGTGAAATGAACATCATTGCTAAGAGCTGTACATCTATCACCCACATACGAAGTTGCCGTAGTCTGTTTATTCATTTTCTTTTTGTTATTGTAAGAATCTGCCTACTTAGCAAATTTCAAGTATGTAATCCAATGGTGTCATCCATAGCTACCAGGCCACATAGTGTCCAGACTTATTCACATTACAGGACAGAAATGATACCTTTGACCAGCATCGCCCAGTTTTACCCTCTCCACGCAGTTTTTTTTTTTAAAGATTTTATTTATTTGTTTATTATATATAAGTACATTGTAGCTGTCTTCAGACACACCAGAAGAGAGCATCGGATCCCATTACAGATGGTTGTGAGCCACCATGTGGTTGCTGGGAATTGAACTCAGGACCTCTGGAAGAGCAGTCAGTGCCCTTAACATCCGAGCCATCTCTCCAGCCCCTCTCCACCCAGTCTTAGACAATGCCATTCTACTCTCTACTTTTAGGACCTTGACTATTTTAAATTCCACATCCAGTTGCCTCTCCATAAGTGTAGAAGGAATGGCGGGACCTGCTTCAGATACCAAAATCCACACCTACTCAAGTCCTTTATATAAAATGATCCGAGGACGGTGGCTGAAGCTCGGAGGTAGAATGCTTTCCTAGCATGTCCAAGAGCTTGGATTTGGTTACTTTAACATACATGCGTGCACACACACAACACACACACACACACACACACACACACACACACACACACACACACACAGAGAGAGAGAGAGAGAGAGAGAGAGAGAGGGATCTTCTATAGCATTTTCATAAAATCATCACACACATCCTCATAGACTTTAAATCATCTCTGAATTACCTCCAATGCCTACCCCAGTGGAAGTGTTATGGAAAGAGTTGTTCTGTGCTGCTTGGAGAATTGTGACAAGAAAATGACTGTCTATGCTCACTAAACTTTTCCTTCTTTCTTTTCTCCTTTAGTGTTTTTGATCCTCAGTTAGTTGAGTCCATGGGTGATGAAACCTCAGGTTCAGAACTGAACTGAGAGAATGCACTATCTGTCTCTGTGTCTGGCTTGTTTTACCTAGTGTGTTTTCTAGGCACATTGTCAAAAGCAAAACAAAACGTCAAGAGGGAATTCTGCCAGTTGTATTAAATCTGTTTGGAATGCTTCCTCCATTTTCCTCTCTTAGTGGGAACCTTATTTGTCCTTCTCTGAATTATTCAGGACATTACTAGACATTTGCAGCTTGGATTGTTTTTTTCCAGTGAGTTCCAATGAGCATTGGAGGAAAGGAAGCGAGGAGCACACATACATTTGAGGAGATTGTTCGTTTTTAAACAATCCTACCACAATCTCATCAGTCAACTTCTGCAGGATTTGGTTCCTGTTTGTTTCTGGTTAATCTGCAAAGGATGGTGGTCTCCAGGTCCCCTGTAACAATGCTGTTCAGGCAGATGCCCTGCACTGCCCAGTGTCTTTCCCTGTCCCCGTTACTGCCCTCGAGTGAGCAATTGTGTAAAAGTTTCTGGACCTGTGGTCTCCTCCATAAAGTGGTCTTGGAATGAGCTTCCATTCCCAGAGAGTTCTCTTTGCCCTTCAGGTCCAGACGATGGCCAGATGGCTCTGGCCTCTCTGCATGAATCTGCCAGGCTGGGGGCGGGGCACGGGGGGACCATTTTGTCCCACTGGTTGGCAAATGACCAGCTCAGAACCTCTGTCATTCTAGTGAGTCACTGCTGATCAGTGAAGAGCATCAGCATAGAGCTAAATATACACGCATGCCCTTGATCTAGTACTGGGATGGCTAAAGTCACCTGTCAGGCCTGAGTCAGGCTCTCCCTAACTCATCTTCCTCCCGACCTGTGAGTTTTACGGCATCTTAAAAATCCTGCTGTATAGAGCGTTCTTTAATTTGCTTATCTTTCAGCAGCTTGGCTTGTGTGTTTCATTGGCTGTTTTAAGACAGTGTCATCTATCCCAGGCTGACCTCAAACTCTACAGCCAAGGATGACATTGAACGTCTAATCCTCCTGTCCCTGAGTCCCAGATGCTGGGATTGCAGGCATGTATCGTCACATCCAGTTTATTCAGTGCTGGGGCTTAAACCTCCGAACTTTGTACACACTAAGCGAGCACTGTTCCAGCTGAGCTAAAAGCCCAGCTCCAGATGCTATCTCTTTAATGTCTGCTTTATTACTACAATAGTTCAGATGAATTAAAGCCCCATGGAAAAGTTAATGTGTACTCCTTTCTAAAAGCAGTGTTGTATAGATATATACTACCCTATATTTCCAACATGTGTTATTTTGGGTTTTTTTTTTGGGGGGGGGGGTTATTTCAGTTAAATGTATGTCAATTTAGTTATAAACGAATGGGGAGATATTTCCATACTTATGATGATATACTTCATAAATTGAAAGTGAAAGATAAAACTATTTTCTACCAGTTGTCTTTAAATTATTTTTGTTCCCGTGGGGGCCAGAGAGATGTAAAAGACAGTTAAGAGCACTGACTGCTCTCCCAGAAGAGCCAAGTCCAATTTCCAGCATCCACACTGTGGCTCAACCTTCTGTAACTCCAGTTCCAGGGGATCTATACCCCCCTTCTGACCTCTGCAGGCAAATCACATAAAATAATATGAATAAAAAAATTTTTAATGAATTCCTTTTGCTTGTTTGCCATAGAAAAAGAAGCAAAAGAGAAAGAAACCCTGATCACCATCATGAAGACGTTGATTGACTTTGTGAAAATGATGGTGAAATACGGTACGATATCTCCAGAGGAAGGCGTTTCCTACCTTGGTGAGAATTAGCTTTACTTCCTTTGTTCAAAGCAAATTAAGGATCTGGCAATAATCACCTCACTAATTTGATGATTTATGCCAGAGCAGCCCAGATCTCCAGGGTAACAGAATTGCTTGGGTTGGTGATGCATACTAATAAAATTAATTAGACAGTCTCTACTTTTTCCTCTTAATAAATGCAGCTTGAAGGAAAGTCTCCCACATTTTTATATTAAATCTTACCAGTGCTTTGAAATAATCCCCAGGGAGCAATTTTATTACAATTTAACTCGTTAATTTTTTTTAACTTGTGTTCAGAAATGTGGATTAAGTCTTGATTTTTTTCCCCCTCTGAGTACTGTACGTGGCAAGCAGAAAGAGTACTAGACAGGCAGTCAGGATCCTCCCTCGGCTCTGCTGGGAAGGAAGGCCCCGCACCTTGCGAGGCTTCGCTTCTTACATCCGTAAAATGAAGGATGAAGCAACTCTCAGGTTACCCCATCATTAAGGGAAGTCAAGGCAGGAACTAAAGACAGGAACCTGCAGGCAGCAGCTGATGCAGAGGCCATGGGGGAACACTGCTTGCTGGCTTGCTCCTTCTGGCTTTCTCAGTCTGCTTTCTTACAGAACCCAGTACCACTAACTCAGGGGTAGCACCATTCACCATGATCTGGGCACTTCCAGACCAAATGTTACTCAAGAAAATTACCATGAGTCTTGCCCGCAGACTCACCCACAGCCCAATGTGTCGGGGACATCTTTGCAATTGAAGTTCCCTCTTCCTAGATGACTCTAGCATATGCCAGATTGACATAAAACAAGCCAGTGCACACATCGTGCACATATATACATAGAGACAAAATACCCATACCCATAAAATAAATAAATCTTAAAAATTAAAATATGGTTTCTTGGTTATGCATTGAGAGTGCTCAATTGTTTGTTTTTTTAAAGGAGTTTTGTTTCCCTGAGTGCTTTTGACCACCCATGTGGCTTTGGCGAGATGACCTCAGAGCCTCTGCCAGGGCAGAGAGAAACAAACAGATAAGGAAATGCCATTGGTCAGCTGGATCCAGAATGATTCAGCAGGACCCAAGGATTTTCTCATAAAAACAGTTCTTCCTGGTTTTATTTTGATTATAAAAAGAACATCTTTCTGGTAAAAATACATTTAAGGCAGAAAGAAAAAAAAAGAAAAGAAAAGAAATGTGAAGGAAAGTTAAAATCACTCCCGATACCATCCCCTCATAACATTTTGATTTGCAATCTTCCATATGTCTTGTCTATGTAAGTATATATGGGTACACACCTATGTTCTTTACCTTCAAAGGAAGTGTGTTCATGTTAGAGTCGGTTCTGTCCAGCCAACTCTATTTCTCTAGCACAGTGGTTCTCAACCTTCCTAATGCTTTGACCCTTTAATACAGATCCTAATGTTATGGTGACCCCCAACCATAAAATTATTTTCATTGCTACCTCCTAACTGCAATTTTGCTACTGTTATGAATCATAATGTCAACATCTATGTTTTCCAATGATCTTAAGCGACCTCTGTGAAAGGGCCATTTGATACCCAAAATGGTCACAGACCACAAGTTGAGAACTTCTACTGCTATGGATCTTTATCTAAATATCTGAAATGCAGAATATCTGATGTGTGACCCCCGAAGGGGTCTTGACCCACAGATTGAGGACCACAGCTCTAACAGTATATCAGATGTTATTCAGGACAGTGTCAACAGTGAGACTTGGGAACTCTGTGCTTTGACATTTTTCCTGTGGAACTATGTCAAGCTACTTCGAAGACTTCCATGTGAGCAGTTGTTCCTGAAGCTACCTGATGCTAAGTGTCTAACATGGGAACCACTAACCACAAGTTGCTACTTCCATAAAAAGTCATTAAAGTTAAGTGCTTACTAAGCTAAGTCAGCTGGCCAGGCAGGCATGGAGGCTTAGCCTGTAATCTCAGCACAAGGGAAGCTAGGGTAGGAGGCTTAAAAAGGAGTGGGAAGCCAGCCTTGGCTGCAGCCAAAGCTTCAGGTCAGCCGAGGGTAGAATGAGGCCCTGCTTTAAAGGAAATTAAAAATAAAAATGAATGAATAAATAAAATCTAAGACAGGAGTTGCGGTGCACGCCTGTAATCACCACATATGGAAGTAAATATTTAACATCATTTCCCTGGAAATTAAAGCAAATGTCTTCTCTTCTCTCTAGAAAACTTGGATGAAACCATTGCTCTGCAGACCAAGAACAAGCTAGAAAAAAATACCACTGACAGCAAAAGCAAGCTTTTTCCAGGTAGGATTTACTTGTGACTTGTGTGTGTGTGTGTGTGTGTGTGTGTGTGTGTGTGTGTGTGTGTGTGTGTGTTTTAAGCTGTTAAAACTATTTTCAGAGGTAAATAGTAGGCTTCAATAAACATTGATAAAGCACTGCAGATTTCAAAACATTTTAAAATCTCAAGTTCAACCATGGGAATAGCCACACATAACCTCGGCTATTTTATAGCCCGTCATGGCAGAGAAATCTTACCACCAAAAATACAAAAAAGTTCTTTCACTTAGGGGCTTCTTTGTTGTTTTCTCTGATCTGGGAATTGAACACAGAGCCCCCAGTGTGGAAGGCTAACGTTCTACCATAGAGCCACTCCTCTAGCACTGTGCTAAAACTTAATGTGGGTATTTAACAGACTCTTGGAGGTGACTAACCGGTTACAAAACAGTGAGTCCTCCATAAAAGCCTCCCTCCTGGTCTTTTTCTTACCACTTCTGGAGGCCACCATCCCTGGCCACCTGACATCCCCCACTGCCCCCACCTCCCACCCCCAGCTCCTCGAGATGTTCTGTGCTCTCCACAATATGCCCCCTTTTCTGCCTTATCTTCCACACGCATCCCAGCTCTGCCCGCAAACACCACAGCACTGAGCTGTGTGAGAACAAAAAGAGAAACAGTGGCAAGCTGTGGGCTCTTGTGCTTTAGCTATTCTGTCCCCAGCACAAAAGTCACATACATGTTGGTGATATTATAATGTGCCCCTAAATGATGTTTCCGTGCAGGAGGAGTTTTTTATTTAGTTTCCATGCTGGGGCTCAAAGGCAGCCCCCTCTCGCTTGCTAGGCAGGTACTCTACCAGTTAGCTAAATGGTTAGCCTCCAGTTTTTTTTAATAGTTATTGTGTGTGTGTGTGTGTGTGTGTGTGTGTGTGTGTGTGTGTGCGTGTGTGTAAACCAGAAGTCAGCATCAAGTGGTATCCTTATTGCTCTCCACCATTTTTTTTTTTGAGACACAATCTCCCTGAACCTGGAGCTCACAGATTGGCTACATTAACTGCTCACCGAGTCCCGCAATCCTCCTGTCTTTGCTTCTTCGGTACTAGAAACTCAATAGGTCAGAGATGGCGGCAAGAGGACCGGAAGTTCAAGGGCAGACTAGGCTCCAGGAGACCTTGTCTCAAAAATAACAAAACCGTTCTTACCTGTAACCAAGACCCACATAGCACACCCCAGGTGACTGACAGCACCAACAAAATTAGGATGAGTAAGGATGAGGGTGTGACTCAGCGGTAGAGCACTTGCCTAGCACGCATGACACACTGGGTTTGCTCTCCAGCCTACCTCCTCTTCAGAAGGGGAGGGAGGGAGGGAGGGTGGGAGGAAGGAAGGGAGGGATATAAAACAAATAGCTAGTTTTGATTATACATGCCAGCTCTTCTGGAAGCTGAGGCAGGAGGATTGCTTGAACCAGGAGTTCAAGGATAACAGTTAAAGCCCGTCTCTAATATAACAATAAGAAAACAAGACAAACAGTCGCTCTCTGATGACAGTGTGACTGAAGGAAGAATGAAGTGCTGGGGATCTGGGCCCAACTTCTTATTAACTGCATGGGTGACCCTGAGAATCTCTTTCTTCCCGGGGCCTCAGTTTCCTCTTCTGTGAAGTGAGGGCTGAGGGTTGAATAACCGCTAAAATCACTCTCAGTCTAAAAAATATAGCACGACCTCAAATTATCTTTTCAACAAAGTTTGTTCTCGTTAAGAACTAAAGAAGGTATGGAATGGTGTTTTAACCGCGGTGCACTATCTGATCACAGCTCCGCCAGAGAAGAGTCACGAAGAAGCAGACAGTACCAAGGAAGAAGCCGCCAAGATGGAGAAGGAATACGGAAGCCTCAAAGACTCTACAAAAGACGATAACTCCAACCTCGGAGGAAAGACAGATGAAGCCAAAGGTCTGGATCTTACAGCTCTGGAGTGGGCAATGGAGCTGGGGAAGCAGCAGAGGTTTTTAACACTCGAGTAAGGCTGTCCAAAATCAAGCCCCTCCCCCACAGCGCAATCTGTGCAGTTAAGATTAGCGGAGTGGGGAGATCCAACATCAAGTCCCCCACAGCACGATCTGGGTGGCTAAGATTAGCAGAGCGGGGCAATCCAACATCAAGCCCACACGGTACAGTCTGCGAGGTTAAGATTAGCATGCAGCACCTTTGCTGGGATAACCATGTGTTTTAATAGTGTTGAGTCTTCAACAAATGGCAGCTTGGTTTCATTCTTCAGTGGTCAGCAGCTGCTGGACTTGGGGAGAGATATTCACAATTGAAAGAATATTCACGGTCATTTATGTTTTTATGTCTTTAATGTTCAGTTTATTATCCTAATTTATGGAGAAATGTCTGTTTTTGTTTGTAGGAAAAAGGACATATTGACTTTACAATTCTACATTTTGATCCACAGTAACATTGACTGTTTTAGACTCTGTTTAGTCAGTTGAGCTTGTTGTTTTGAGATAGGATAGTTTGGGTTGGTCTAGAACTCTCCGTGTAAAACCCAGGCTGGCCTCAAACCCGTGGCACCCCTCCCTCCTCCTGCTCCCATTTATTACGATTACAGGTATGAGCAATGTTTTTTAAGTTGTTTAATAGTTCTCCAGATAATGGCAATACGGCTCGCTCAGCCAGGTTGCTCAAGTGAATGGGATTGGCAAAGCCAAGTCCTCACTCAAGCTGTATGTAATGGCCGCCCGTGGAAATGCCTTTAAGAGCTAGATAAAAATCACGAATTCAGAGCATCAATTTGCTTTAAAGATAAATGTGTCTATGGCCTACAAAATTCACACCTCCCTAGGATTTTACAAGCTTTCCCAGAAATCACCCTCCCTCCAGGAAAAAAGACTCGATGGGTCCAAATTCTAAATTATTAAATCCTTTGGTTGAGGGCAGGAAGTGGATTCTGTAGTATGCTCACAGTTTGAGCCCCTTCTATTACAAGTTTCAGAGTTACCTCACAGAAAACCTACATCCCTATGTCTCAGGATACCTCGTTTGAAACATAGTGTCTTCATCAGAAGCTGGGCAGAGAAGCCCGGTCCTGCTTTCTGTCTTCAGGAAATGTTGACCTCGTTGGTGTGATTGAAGCCCACTAGGTCTTACCAAGGTCTCAATCAGAGGTTCATCTGGATATTTTACCACTCAGGAGGAGTGGGAGTGGGTCAGTGCTCTCTCCTGAGGGAAGGGAGCTGGTACTGCTAAGTTGTCATCTAAGAACATGGCACTGGACCTGTATGTAATATACTGGCTCTGTATGTAATGGCCGCCCATGGCAATGAGTAGATGGGCTTTGCTTTCTCTTTGCTATGGTAAGATATGATTACTGGGCCC
Organism: Rattus rattus; assembly: GCF_011064425.1. Lineage (NCBI taxonomy): Eukaryota > Metazoa > Chordata > Mammalia > Rodentia > Muridae > Rattus > Rattus rattus. Next base: position 69,941,696 of record NC_046161.1, on the reverse strand, counting down.
CTTATGCTCATGCCTTAGCTCTTTAACTTCCTTGTATATTTATTTACTTGTTTGTTTGTTTGTTTGTTTGTTTGTTTTAGTACATGTGCATGCACTCACACACACACTAACACCCATGCACAGGTTCATACATCACAGCACACATGGTCAGTCAGGGAATAGCTTGTTCTCTCCTCCCACCATGCGAGATCCAAGGATCAAACTCAGGTTGTCAGTCTTGGCAGCAAGCACCTTTTTCCTACTGAGCCATCTCATTGACCTTGTATTGGTCAACATTTTTTCAAAATTTTCCAGACAGTCTCACTATGTAGCTTTTGACTAGCCTGGAGCTCACTGTGCAGACCAGGCCGGCCTCAAATTCACAAAGATCCACCTGCCTCTGTCCCCCCAGTGCTGAGATTAAAGATATGTGCCACCATGCCAGGCTGTTAACATTGTCTATTTTTTTCCATTCAATGAGCAATGGTTTTATGGAGAGATGGGCACAGTGTGGTAGTAGGAACTCCTTATTTATTCCACCATTGTCTTTTAGCACCCCATCTTCACTTTCTACTGACAACAAAATATTCTAGATCCACTCCAAATTTTCACAAGACTTGGAACCAGTTTCCTCAAGGAATTCTGTTTTTTCCCTTTCTTCTTTCCTTCCCTTTTCCTTCATGTGCAAAGGTCATATTCCCCAGGAGCCCAGCAGCCACACAGTAAGTCCTTTAACCTGCCTAGGTAGCATGCTAAGTGTTGAGGATGACACCTTATGTTGCTGGACAAGCATCCCCAGGCATGGGTGTATCTCAGCTTCTCTCTTTTTAAAGAAAGTGCTGTGAAAATGGAGCATGAAGGGGGAGATGGCGCTGCTTACAGAGAATGTGTTACCCACCCTTCCTTCTCTCACTACAACACCACACCTGAGACTCGGAAGGAGAAAGGTTGATTTTGACTCACAGGTCGGCTCATCTGTTGCTCTCATTGCTTTGGGCCTGTGGTAGGTGACACATGGTAGGAGGGACACTGCCAAAGCAAAACCACTCACTTCAGTAGCCAGCAGGGAAAGGAGTGGACTTTCCCTGGAGTCCCACAATTTTTTGGGAGAGGGAGAGGGAGTTGGAAATGTTGGTGCATTCACCCTCCATAGGGTTGACAGTAATGCTCTCTCTTTCCAGTGTTTACTCTTTATATTAGCTCTCCTGAAACTCCTGAAGGTGGTAGAGACCCGGGGCTTACGTTAGCTCCCTACTCCACACACCCCTTGATCACATTACTCTATGACAAGAACGAATGAGTCTAATATAGTTAGAACACACCAAGCTGAATGTAAGTTGAGTACCAACATTTCCAACTCCCTCCTCCCCCCCCCAAAAAAAATTGTCTTTAATTAATCCTCAAAGAAAAACAAGCATTCACTCGTTCTTACAGTTGATCATTTGCACCATTTTTCAAAGGGTAGTTTGCTTCTGTTATAAAACCCATTGAGGAACACCCATTGACTCTATGCAGAAAGTAAGTGTACAGATGTGGTTGAAGGCAAGACTGACTGGATTTCTTTCTTTTCCTTTTTCTTTTCATTTGTCTTTCTATACTTAAAGGGAAGGTCTTTAACCCTGGCTGGCTTGAAACTCACTATGTAGCCCAGTCTGGATGCGAGTTTGTGGCAGTCCTCGTGACGCTCAGCCTTCTGAGAATTAGGAATTTCTAATTCTGCCACCGTGCCTGCCAGAGATAGTTCTCACCTTCCACGTAGGCAAGCAAGAGCCATGTACATCACATACACATGCGCATACATTCTTCAAGAAGGCAGCTGGAGCACAGGCTTCCTTCAGGAGGGAGTTAGAGACACTGATGAATAGAACATAGAACAAGGTAATGGTCAGGCTAAAATCATTTAAGAAAATTATTGTAAGGAGGACACACTGGCAGGGACGTTCTCAGAGTCTCTTTTGGTCGTGGAGTATGAGGATGATGCCATGTAACGACAGTTAATATTTCTTAACTAGGCTAGCAGATGGCTGGACATGCGTGCGATATATGTGGGAATAATAGTAACAACAACAATAATGTCCTGAGGCTTATGTCACTTCACTTCGCAAAATATAGTTTGCATGCGTTTTGTTTCACAAAAATCTAAAATAGGGGCTGGAGAGCTGGCTCAGCGGCTAAGGGCCCATGCTGCTTTTGCAGAGGACCCGAGTCTGATTCCCAACACCCACATCAGTGGCTCGGCACCGCCTGTAACTATAGTCCCAGAGAGTCCAGTGCCCTCTTCCGACCTCCTCAGGCACCAGCACATACGTGGCATGTCACCACACAGACAACATAAACAAAAACTAAACCTTTAAATCAAATTTAATTGTTTAGTACAAAAAAACCCACTTTTTATTTATCAATGAATGAAAGATAATTCAATTTACTTCTGAATATAGTTTAGACTATTTAAACTATTGCTTTCTACGAGGACTTTTTTTTTTTACTTACTTTGGCCTTTTAAGACAGGGTTTCAGGTAGTCCAGACTGAACGTGAATCCACTAAGTAACTGAAGCTGGCCTTAAACATCTGATCCTCCTGCCTCAACCTCCCAAATGCTGAGAATACAGATTTAACCTGGCACAGATTAACAGTCTTTTTTTTATATGATGATTTCTAATTGGTAAAGTTATTTGAATGGTGCAATAGTTATTTCTAAATTTAGGAATTTACTAATAGTGAAAAATGTATTCTAACTCTAACCATATCCAGAAACTTGCTTGATTTTCTCTAGAGACCAGGGGATGATCTTTGTAACGTTCTATTATGTAAGTGCTGCCTGGCTGCCAGTTGGACGTTCAGTTACTTACTTTTGATGCGTGAGTCACTGAAAATGTTCTTTTAATTAATTGATTGATTTTTTTATGGGTGTTTTTCGTGTGTGTGTGTGTGTGTGTGTGTGTGTGTAGTGTAGTGTAGTGTAGTGTAGTGTAGTGTAGTGTAGTGTAGTGTAGTGTAGAATAGTGCCCATGGAGGCCAGAAGAGGGCATCTGATTTCCAGGACTGGAGATTGTTGTCAACCACCGTCTGGCTGCTGGCAATGGAACCAGAGTCTTCTGAAAAGTGGCCAGTGCTCTTAACCACTGAGCAGCCTCTCCAGCCTTCTGAAAATCTTTTCAAAACTCATCCAAGGGATGCAATGAGCGTTGGGACACCATAGGCTCATTCTGGGGCCATCACTTGTCATGTTGATAACTAGATGACGTTATAATGGAAATGGTGACTCTGAGGTGACTTTCACTGGACATCTCATTCCCTTTCCCTTTTTATTGAAGCCAGAAAAGTCAATCTGTTGAATTCCTAAACTGGCAGTTCCTGAGGATGTTCTTTCCTAAGCAACCCAAGGACAGACCATTATAGGCCTCAGGTCCCGAGGCCTTCTGTTAGACAGTTCTAGACACAGTCTGGTCTTCTCTGAGCCAGCAAGTGAGATGGGAGCGCAAACAAACTTGGGAGGTTTATATCAACCTACATTGCTGAACATCAAAAGTGTCTCCTCCTTTGTAAAACCATAAACTGTCTTTCCAGAATTCACTCCTTAACAAACCAGAAAGCAGCATACAAGAAATGAATTGACTAACATAAGATCTCGTGAACAGAGAGTAGTAAAGCTCGGCCTTGAACCCATGACCCCTGACGCCTAATCCAGGGTCTATCAGTGTTTGTCACCTCATCTTGTGGGCATGTAAAATACTGTGGAGAAATACTATTCTTTCTCCTTCTCCTGCTCTTTCCTCTTCTCTTTTCTTCCTCTTTACTCCTCCTCCTCCTCCTCCCCCGTCCTCCTCCTCCTCCTTCTCTTAAGACAATGTCTCACGTATCTCCGGCTGGCCTCAAACTCCCTATGTAACTGAGGATGACCTTGAACTCCTGAGTGCTGGGATTATAGGCATCGTCACCATTTCAGTGTGTGTGGTGCTAGGGATCACCCCGGGTTTCTCACATGGCACGAACTCTACCAACAGAGTTTCATTCTCAAAGGAGTGATTTTTGTGCCCCTTCTTGGTGCTCACGCCAGTGGCTATGTGTAACTCAAATTACAGTCATGTAATATCGACATGGTTTTAACATTACATAACAAAGTCTTTATAAACACTTGGGTTTTTCCTTTTTTTTTTTTCTTTTTTTACATATTATTCATTTGATGGCAGGAGCACACACCACAGCAAGCACATAGAGGTCAAAGGATAACTTTCAGGAATCAGTTCTCTCCTTACACCATGAGGATCTGAGGGGCTTGAACTCAAGTAGTTGGACTTGACAGTGAGTGCCTGTATTTGCTGGGCCATTTTGTATGTTGGAGGGAGGGTTCTTTGCGTTGTTGTTTGTGTTGCTGTTGTAAATGTTCTTGAAGCTCTAATGTCTTTAAGATCTGCTGTACTCAGTAGAGTAATCATGTGGGTTTCAGGACAGGAGGAGGTCCGGGTCGCATATTAGGGCCAACAAGGCCATGAATAAGAAGGGCTATTTCTCTCACAGCACTGAAGACCAGGACAGCCAGAGATGCTGGCTGAGTCTTGACTCTGGCTCTTTTCCATCCACTTCAGCATGTGTTTTAAGGTTCATGTTGGATTACCTCAGCCATGAGCTATTTTTTTCCAAAGACTGCTGAAATAAATTGAGAAAAAAAAAAAAAGCCCAGTGTTCCAAAGCGGACTCTCATGGGCTTTCAGTGAACACTGCATAAATAAAAGATTTACTTTTCCAGCTCAGAGAAGAGAAAATGTAAATAAAAGCCGGCTGTTCCTCTCCAAGAGCAGAGGACACCTGACTTCCTGCTCTAACCCACATCCCAGGAAATGTGTGGAAGGCTCGTTAACTGATGGCACCAGCTGCCAGACTTCGCCACTCATTAGAGCCACCTCAGGAGTATTTATCAATAATCCTGAGGCTTCATTCCTCACCCCTGAATATGTTAATTATTAGCATTTGTCAATGGGCAGCAAGGCAAACCACCCAGGGGACTGTGTGGACATGTGTGAGGAAGCTAAAGTGTTGACGTCATTTTATTCTCTATCAGTGGAGGGCTGTCCTGTTATCATCTGTGAGTGAAGGGAGGCACGGGGGCTCAACGGTTAAGAGCTCTCCCTGCTCTTTCAGAATACCCAGAGGCCATTTCCAGCAAGGCAGTTCATAGCCATCATGTAACTCCAGTTCCATTGAATCCTACACCCTCCTCTGGCTTCCTCGGGCACCAGGCCCACAGTGCACTTGCGTACATGCAGAAACCCACTCAGTACACATAAAATAAGAATGAACCTGTAAGAGGGGGGCCCAGAGGTAAAGAATTATGCCGTGTTTTTTTTTTTAAAAAGTGGTGTATCACTAGGTAGTTCTGGCTGTCCTGGAATTCAAGGTATAGACCAGTCTGGCCTCAAATTCACAGAGATCATCTGCCCTGCCCCACCCCACCCCCGCCCTACCCCTACCCTCTCCTCTACCTCCTTGTGCTGGAGTTAAAAGTTGTGAGCTACCAAGCCCATCTTCCCCTTCCCCTCCAGGGTCTTATATATGCCAGGCTGGCTTTGAACTCTCTAGGAAACTGAGGATGACCTTCAATTCCAGATCCTCCTGCCTCCGCCTTCCAAATGCTAAGATTATAGGTATGGTCTGTCAAACCTGGCTTGTGTGGTGCTTCAGAGAGAACCTAGAGCTTTGTCCATGCTAGGCAAACACTCTATGAACTGAACTACATTCTCAGGCCCTCAAAATACCTTTCACCTTCCTAATCTAGTCTTTTAAATGTAGTCTTTAAGTGGCAAGCATTGATTTTCTTTTTCCTACATAAGCTTTCCCCACTGTAATATGATATCCAAAGAATGCTTTAAATCACTATAAAAATTTTTAAAAGAAGAATGTATTAAGATACACTCAAAAGTTTCAGAAGTTCTAATTATCTAATATGTTAATGACAAATTATTATCTAATTATTAAAATAAATCATATGAGGGCCAGTAACTTGATTTAAACACTTTACAAGAAAAATTAAGTTTGAAATAGTCTACACTGCACCAAAATTTCTTTCCTTGTTCAAAATGCCTCATCTGGGAAGGTTACTTGATATAGAAATTACTATATTACTAAATTATTAAATCCAGAAGGAAGCATGGTAACTCATACCATGATCTCGATACACAGAAGGCAGAGGCAGAAAGATAGCCACACAGTAGAGAACAACTTTATCAATGTAGAAAGTTCCAGGAACCAATCAGGAGAGGCCTTGTCTTAAATTTTCCAAATCCTATTGGTTATCTCACCAAGAAGTAACAGACAGCGGCGTGTCCATGTAGAGTATACCAAATGATTAACACTAACCAGGGGACATTGTTTTGTACATGGTTGCACTTTTTTACTTAATTTTTTAATGTATTACTATTGTATTTATGAGAGTGGGTGTGGGCATGTGTATGGAGATCAGAGAAAACGTTTCAAGCACCAGTTCTCCTTTCCCACTTCCCATGGGCTCTTGGTATTAAATTCCGGTCATCGGGTTTTTAAATCGAGTGCTATAACCCACTGGGCTGTCTTACCAGCTCCATTGTCTTACATCCATGAAAACAAGCCATTGAAACCAAAGCCCCCCCACTCCTGCATAGGTGAAGATGGTGAATTGGGGCTGAAAATTGTGGCAAATCTTTTTTATGGTCCATTTATCCCTTTCCATAGCCATTTCTCAGCACTTCATTGGGAACCTGATAGTATGAGGTCATAGTAGCGAAGTCTGCGTGGGCTTCAGGCCAGGAAGAAAGCTCTTCAGCATCCTCTTAAATGCTGTTGTGGAAACTGGATCCCTGACGGATCTTCAGGCAGTGATACACTGTGTATGAACTGTCATCAGATTCCCCCAAGTTCAGACCTGACTCTAGAACTAACTCTGTGTGTGTGTGTGTGTGTGTGCGCGCGCGCGCGCGCACGTGTGTGTGCGTGTATACATATGTAACGTATGTATATATGATGTGTATGTATACATATATGTGTGTATATGTGATACTCCTTTACTTTCTTTGTGCCTCAACTTCTTCATCTGTGAAACAAAGGGTGAAAATATGGTTGCCTCAAAAGGTTACTGACCAAACCAAAGGCCTGGTGCCACTTTCTCATCCAAGTGTTGACTTATTGCCTCTCAAAACTGGCTTAGGGTTATAAATGGTACTTACACTACAGCTCGAGATTTTTGAACCTTCAAAAGATGGAGGTGATAAATATCTACCATTCTGACTCATCCCCTGACTTGAGACTGCTCCTCAGAAGAATCCTTAACCTGAAATCACCCAATCTAAGAACCAGAAGAATCCTCTTATCTTGCAAATGGAATCAAAATGTCTGAGCAGAGGCTGAAGAGATTACCCAGTTTACCTGAGTTCAGTTCCCAGCACCCACAGCTTTAAAGAGCCTAAGCAGACATCAAACTAAATTTGTGTGGGGTGTAACTAACCAACCTTGATCCTTACCAATGGTCTGAAATCTTATTCAAAAGCATTCTTACTGAAAACTCCCTACACACGAGCATGTGTGTGCACGTGTGTCTACAAAGAGGTATAGGGAAATTTTCCGCATGTTTGATCTGAGTCTCTTGCCTTTTCCAGGGAAAACAGAAGCCTACTTGGAAGCCATTAGAAAAAACATCGAATGGCTGAAGAAGCACAACAAAAAGGGCAACAAAGAAGGTAGGGGCTGGATGAGGTCATGCATCACAAACTCTACCCATTTCCCCAGAGTTCTTTTTATCTCCAATCCTTGAGGTCAAAATGACTGAGTGAAAGTCTCCTCTCAAACTCAAAGACTCTCGGGTATCAAGGGGAATATAACCCCTACTTCTCTTTCAGTTTTTTTTGTTTGTTTGTTTTTCTTTTTTTTTTTTTAATTTATTGTAGAGAGAAATGGTTTTGTCTACTTGTTTGTTTTGTTTTTTGAGAAGGTCTCACTGCACACCCTTGACTAACCTGGAACTTTCTGAGTAGAACAGACTGGCCTCAAACTCACAGTTTCATCTGCCTCTGCATCCCTAGTTCTGAAATTAAGATCAAGAAACACCACACCATGCCAACCCCAGTAATGGGTTTTATCGTAGCATTTTCAAAATGCTCTGTTCTTATTGTTCTCTCGCCCTACCTCCTCCATTTCTTGCCTCTCCCCACCTCCTGCTGGTCCTCTCCTTTGCTAGCTCCACCCTACTTTCTGGTCACATATATTCCACTACCCTTGTTCCCTTGTCTCCCATAAGATCTCTTTTTCTCCTTTCTAGTTTCATACCCTTACACATACACACACACACACACACACACACACACACACACACACACACACACACACACAGAGAGAGAGACAGAGAGACAGAGACAGAGAGACAGAGAGACAGAGACAGAGAGACAGAGACAGAGAGACAGAGACAGAGAGAGAGGAGGGGAGGGAGGAGGAGGGAAAGGGAGAGGGAAAGGGAGGGGAAGAGGGAGAGAGTTATAAGAGTTAAAATCAAGGAACATGCATCTGAGAAAAAAACATACTACTTATCTTTCCGGGTCTTAATACAGTGATCTTCAGTTTCATTCACTTCCCTGCAAATCTTATAGTTTCATTTTTCTTTACAGCTGAATAAAATGTCATCATGCGTATGAACCACATTTTTATCCACTCATCTGTTAATGGGCATCTAGACTGAATGCTCTTTTAGCTCCTGTGAATGGTCCAGTGGTAAACATTCATGTTCACGTATCCCTGTGGCAGGACTTAGGACCACCATATGACCCATCCATCATCACTTTGGGGTTCATATTCAAAAGACATTATCTAAGGTTTTTGAGAAAGCACAATGCTGGTTTTCACAGTGATGCAAAGGTCTGTGTTCCCTCAGCAATTCACAACTTCTTCCCAAAAATCCTCAACACTTTTTTATTTCTTTTTATTGTTAGACACTCTGACTGGGGAGAGATAGTTGAAGATGTAGAACGTACGGTCAAGTTTTCATTAGCCATTTGTGCTGCTGCTTTCTTTTTTAAAGATTTATTTATTTATTTTATGTGAATACACTGTCGCTGTCTTCAGACACACCAGAAGAGGGCATCGGATCCCATCACAGATGGTTGCGAGCCACCCTGTGGTTGCTGGGATTTGAACTCAGGACCTCTGGAAGAGCAGTTAGTGCTCTAAACCACTGAGCCATCTCTCCAGACCCCATGCTCCTTTTAAGAATTGCCTGTTTGGATCTCTGTGTGTTTGAAGCCAGCCTGGTCTAAGTAGTAGGTTCCAGGATAGCCAGAGTTAAATAGTGAAACTTTGTCTTGAAACAGCAAACGAACAAGCAAAAGAGAAAAACTGACTGTTCAGCCCGTTTGCCCATTTAGTGACGGAATGATTTTGATTTGTGTGGTTGCATTTGCACACGTGGCTATGTGGAAGGCCAGAGGTTGCATCAGGTGTCTCCCACAACTACTTTTCGATTTTTTTTTTTTTATTAAGCTTGAGGGGGTCTACATGATGCCATGGTAGGTCTCTAGAGATCAGAGGACAGCTTGCAGGAGTCAGCTCTCTTCTGCCACTGTGCAGTTCTGGGGATCAAACTCAAGTAGCCAAGCTTAACGGCAAGCACCTTTACCAGCTGAGCCACCTCACTGGCTCTCTCATTGAGCTGGAACCTAGCCAGTTGGCAAGACTGGTTGGCCCGTGAACTTCAAGACACTCTCTACCTCAGCCAGGCGTGGAGGCACACAGTTTTAATCTGAGCACTCAGGAGGCAAGATGGATGGATCTCTGTGCTTGAGGACCGGAGTTAGTTCCCAAGATAGCCACTTCCACATGGTGAGACCCTGTCTCAAACAAAACACCACCTGCCTGCCTCTGCCTCCCCGGCACTGGGATACAGGTGTGCTCCTTCACTAGCTCTCCGCACTGCTGTTTGAGCTCTGAACTCAGGTCCTCATGCTTGCCTGGCCAGCACTTTACCCACTGATCCATCCCCTAGCTGCCATGATTTAGATTTTTTAATGTTTAACCTTTGTAGCTCTCGCTATCGTCTAGGTATTAACTTGCTGTCTGATGTATGGTTGACAAAGACGTGCTCCCATCTTGTTTGTCGCTTCACCCCAGTGGTCACTTTATAGACACTTCTTAGTTCCATGTGATTCCACTTGTCATGTTCCAGAGGTGTTTCTCATAGCACTGGAATACTTTCCAGAATGTACATGACCTGTATCTGGAAGTGCTTTCGCTGTTTTTCTCTTCAGTTTTGTTAGGTTTTATATTAAGATCTTTGATCTGGGGCTAGAGAAATGGCTCTTAAAAGTATTTGCTGCTCTTGCAGGGGACCGAGGTTCAATTCCCAGCACCCCCATGCTAGCTCTCAACTATCCATAACTCCATTCCAAAGGATCCAATGACCTCCCATGATACAGACCTCCATGCTATACAAAACATTCACACACCTAAAATCATTGTACTAAAAAAACTTTTAAAAGATCTTTGATCGTTTTGAATTGATATGTGTGGCAAGGTAAGAAGTATACATATAATTTCTGTGGAAACCCAGTTTTTATCAGCACCATTTGTTGAAGAGGGTTATCTTCTCCCCAATGTATGTTGTGAATGCCTTTATCAAAAATTAGGTGGCTGGAGCTGCGGCGTTCATATCTGGGCTTTGTATTCTATATTCTATTTGTCTCCATCCCCT